>NC_135973.1:7192208-7854708 GCF_053455715.1 Rhinoraja longicauda
CTTCCCCCCTTCCCTCCACCCCCTTCCCCCCCTCCCTCCACCCCCTTCCCCCCCCTCCCTCCACCTCCCCCCCTCCCTCCACCTCCCCCTTTTGTGTCTGTCTTTGGAAGTTAACTGGCGGTGTCACATTAACCAGTATTGCAACATGTCCTAGTGCATTGTCATATAAACGTGGGTGTGATTGACAGTACCTCTGCTTTACAAAATAGACTTTCGTTTTCCCCGTGAGAGTAACTCGAATTAAACATCAGAAGTTACTCATTATGCTGACTTTTGCGTTAGGAATTTAAATCCAGTGATCATATTTCATTGCAAAAGTTTTTTTTGTGGGATGTAGCTATTTATTGTGGTACATTGTGTACTATGTTGATCTTGCTTTTTGCTGCTGTGGATTTTGGATTATTTTCTGTGCCTATTATCATTTGGTGCAAACATAATAAGAGTGTTCAAAGTTTCAACCCAAGAGATTTGTAATGTCATGCCATGCAGTTCCTATTGGAAGGCAAAATTATGTTTTTCTACAGCCTGATGTGCATACATTATTAATTTGGTGACTGATTTCAAATAGCCTCTCAAAACTCTAGAAGATCCAGATAGACACAAAGAAAGGTCCCACCTCGAAACGTTATCTATCCTTTTTCTCCAGAGATGCTGCCTGACGCGCTGAATTACTCCAGCACTTTGTGTCTATCTTCGGTATAAACCAACATCCTCAGTTCCTTTCTACACTAGAAGATCCAGAGTGGAATCACCGAATTTATTTGAGCCATAGAATTGTTCAACATGGAAATGGGCCATTTGGCCTAATTCCTCCATACTGTACCAGGGGTAACCTTCTGCATTAATCCCATCTTCTTGCACTTGATCCATAGTCTTCTATGCCCAAGTGATTTAACTTCTCCAGTCTCTCCTTGTAACTGAACTGGACCATCCCGACCAATATCCTGAGGAAACTACCTCTGCTTCCTTTCCAGCCCTATGACATCTTTCCTATAGTTTGATGACCAAAACTGCACAGTTGAGGTCTGACCAAGGTTTTATACGGTTGTGACATAACTTTCCTATGTTTGTATTGGCTGCCCTGATTAATGAATATCAGTGTGTTGCCACCTTTAAAGATCTATGGGGCATGTACTCCAAGGTTCATCAATATTCCTTAAGACCCGACCATTCATGGTATATGACTTGGTCTCATTATTACTTTCATCACCTCACCTTTGCTTGCAATTTTTTTAGAAACATGAAATGCTGGAGTAACTCAGCGGGTCAGGCAGCATCTCTGGAGAACATGAATAGATGACATTCATCTGCCATTTTTTGGACCGTTTCACCAAAACATTGATATCTCTCTGCATCCTTTCCACGTTATCAACAATTCCACGAATCCTCCTGAAATCAGCAAATTTACTAATCCTATATCACACAAACACTTTAAAGTCATTCACGTACATTCCATACAAGGGTCTCAGCACTGATCCTGCAACCTGTGGGATGCCATGTTCTCTTTCCTCTTTATTTATGGAGACATGCGCTAAACCTTCAGCTGCCCCTTCACGGAATTCTCAAAATGCAATGTATTTCCTTCATGAATACTGATCACTGGGCGAATTTGCCATCATTGTGTTGGGTCGAGATAATCAGGATGTTTTTTTACAGGTCGCACCTAGTGTTTATAGTTTTGTAAATATACTAATCTCATTCATGTCAATGCACTTTTTTTTTTGCCTGACATTTGTTCCATTCAGGTTGTGTTTGTGAAGAAAATTGCTCCTTTTTCAACAATAGCAACTCATCAATTCCACCATGAAAAGAAATATGACATTTACATTGCTGATGGAAGGATTCATACTCAGTTCAGGTAATTCATAGTCACATTTTTAAAAAATAGATCTCAATGCGGTTCCAATGTTCGTTCAAATTTGAACTTTTAAAAACCTTTTAGTAATGTTCATAGCTTTTTATGTGGAACTCGGCCATTTTTATTAATTCTGTTCAGACACTTTGAGGGTAGACTTTCTTTATCATGGCACATTGGGTCTCATGGAGGACAAAATGAGCAGCATGAGTGTGCAGCCATAAGGTTTATATGTACTAAAATGGGTGGATAATTGAACCAGTTATTTTCATGGTGACTGGACTTTGCTGTGTAATAAACAGTTAATAGGATCAGATCATATTCGTTTATTGTCAAATGCGCAATGATACAATGACATTTCTCATTCATATTAAACTCAGAATTAATAGTATCTAGTAATGATCAAAACAACAATACAAACAACATTATCTGAAAAAGAAAGTATGCTGTGTGAACTTGCAACAAACCTTTAGCAGATATTCATATTTTGAGTAGTGAAATATTAAATTATGTTTTGTAACAGGTTAATTTTCTTTATAATCTCTTTACAATTTAAGATCTGCCTCTCTGCCCCCTGAGCTGATTAGCTCTTTAAACACAATGGCAAAAAATATATTTCTTACTTAAAATCGGGAGAAAACTTGATAGGAAGCACTGTGTGCCGACTGCTGGGAAGCTAACAATTTGTCTTCACTTTCCCTGCTTACACTCTGTAAGCATTGTTAGACAGCAGTGAGAAGCATACATTCTGAGATTTGTTTCACAAATATATGTATTATTCTTTCTTTACACTCAATTGTGATATAGCTAGGTTGTATTATTAAATAACTCTTAATGAAACTGATTTTAATTAACCTTTATTTAATAATAATACTACCAATATAGCTGCATTGGAATTGTATGCCTGTAATTTAAAGTTCAATTGGTTAAAACTAAGCCCAGACATTTCAAATTCAATGTATTTTATATTTCTTTGTTTCATACATTATTGCTAATCATTTCTTTTAGGAAACTCCTACAACATGACTGCTCAATATGTATTGAGTCAAGACCCTTTAACACATTTGAAGAATTAGAGCATCACATGAGGAAGCAACATGAGATGTTCAGCTGTAAGCTGTGTGTAAGACACCTCCAGGTGAGTTACCTGATCCTGGTTTTAAGGTATTGGCTGTCTGGTGGTGTCACTCATGTTATGTGAGTCTACCTGTCATCTCCTACTCCCAATTCCTCCGTCTGTGTCACATCTGTGCCCCAGATGAGGTGCTCCATACTAGGACATCTTTGATATCTTCATTCTTTAGGGAACAGGGGTTCCCCATTTCTATCATAGATGAGGCCCTCACATGTGTCTCCTTGGTACCCCGCAGCTCTGCTCTTGCACTCCCTCCTCTGACATTTTCTATAGATGAAATCAATATTGCCATACTGACTTATTTGAAGCTAATTAGAGTCATAGTTATACAGCATGGTTACAGGCCCTTCGGCCAAACCTGCCCAGGCCATGTCTGCACTTGGCCCATATCCCTCTGTGTGGAAAAGGTTGCCCCTCAGATTCGGGTCAAGGCCCTTCTTAAAGACTGAGATAAAGGAGACAGCTGGTGGAAAGAGGCGAGGGGGAAATGATGGGGTAATAACTAGTGGTAGGTGGATCAAGGTGAGAGTGGTTGTTTGGCAGGTGAATCCGGTGGGGGAGAGAAGGGTGGAGATTGTAACCAAGGCTCCAGGTGGAGAAGACAAACGAGTGCAACTGGTGGAGTCTAAGGAAACAAGAGGGGTTATGGAGTATAGAACCAGAAGGAGGATTGGAGGTGGGGGTGGGAAGAGGGTTGATTTGGGGTGGGAGATACACGGCTGCCAGAGGGGAAAGGAATTGGGTGCTGGGAGCAGTGGATTGGAAGGAAAGGTATACCACATGGCTATTGCTAAAAAAGATTTCATAATTGAATGATTTTCAGATTTTCAGCTATGAACGAAAATGGTACAGTCGGAAGGACCTTGCTCGTCATCGAATACACGGTGACCCAGACGATACTTCACATCGTGGCCATCCTTTGTGCAAATTCTGTGACGACCGCTATCTGGATAATGACGAATTACTGAAACATTTGAGGCGCGACCACTATTTCTGCCATTTCTGTGATTCTGATGGCGCTCAAGAATATTACAGGTGAATCGGGGAATTACTCTGATTTTGGTCATTGTCCCACAACTCCACGTCTACAAAAAAGCACGGTTGTGGTTGCTTATGTTTGAAAAGCACAATGGAGCTTGTGGAGGCATGAGCAAATTTGCTGATGCTGGTTCAACATGCTTTATCCCAAACAAAACTCCCAATCTTTTCATCTAGTTAATCCAGGATGGATAGTTGCGGGACAAAATGCGCTACAATTGTAAAGAATCATTCGTAGACTAAACTGATGACCAGTGAGAAGTAACCATATGATTTATTAAATTTATAGTAGGTTGCGATAGGTTGAAATTGTGTAGAAAGAGCTATTACCTGGAATGTGACTGTGGTCCATGTTCACATTCGGTGCAGAACCTGAAGAATATGGTCTTCCACTTCAGTCTGACGGTGTCAAAGTCTGTATGTAACACAGACTTAGACTCATGAATTAGATTTGTTTTTCCTTCATTTGCAATATTCTCAACATCACACTCCATAAGAAACCTGTTAATTTTAACCATCTCTTTCCTGTAACCAAGTGGACCTAGAAGTTGAGTGTTCTAGGGTCATCACTGCGGAGCTCCACCCTGTCCATCCTTGCTGTCAGAAGGGTTGTCTGTTTAATGATCAGCAGTGGAAACCTCGGCTAATTCCTTTTGCATTTCGTATCTTCAATCTGCAATTAATCTTTCAGAATGTATTAAAATTTAAATAATTATATTGAATAAAATGAATAATTTTATGACAATGATTCCAGGGATGATTGGGTTAACTTATGATGAGCGTTTGACGGCACTGGGCCTGTACTCGCTAGAGTTTAAAAGAATGAGAGGGGACCTCATTGAAACTTACCGAATAGTGAAAAGGCCTGGATAGATTGGATATGGAGAGGATGTTTCCACTAGTGGGAGAGTCTAGGTCCAGAGGCCACAGCCTCAGAATAATAGGATGTATCTTTAGAAAGGAGGTGAGGAGGAATTTCTTTAGTCAGAGAGTGATCAATCTGTAGAATTCATTGTCACAGAAGGCCGCGGAGGCCAAGTCAATTGATATTTTTACGGTTTTAAGATTGATAGGTTCTTTATTAGTAAGGGTTTCAAGAGTTATGGGGAGAAGGCAGGAGAATGGCATTAGGAGGGAGAGATAGATCAGCCATGACTGAATGGCGGAGTAGACTTGATGGGCCGGGTGGCCTAATTCTGCTCCTACACATGAATTTATGAAAACATTTTCTAATCTGTTGTACACTTATCGATATTATTTGAACAATCCCAGAAAATGTGCATTTTATTTTTCTTGTAGTGATTATGATTATCTTCGTGATCATTTCCGTGAGAAGCACTACCTGTGTGAGGAAGGGCCCTGCAGCACTGAGCAGTTTACTCACGCTTTTCGCTCTGAAATCGATTACAAGGCGCACAAAGCTGCCTCCCATAGCAAAAGCAGGGCAGAGGCCCGGCAGAATAGACAGATCGACCTGCAGTTCAATTATGCTCCTCGACATCAAAGGCGAAACGAAGGTAACAGTTGTCCAGTGGCTGACCAGTGCATTTGCACCTTGTGCTTCAATCATTCTGACTTTCACATCATTGTCTCAAGTTAACTTCGAGAAAAGTGCTGAAAAATCCCCAAAATGCACACAATTAAAGTAATTGTGCCATTTAACCATTGTTTCTCTGCTGACACTGGCTTTACACTTGGGTAAATCTCTGATCGTCTATTTCTCCATTTGCTTTACTTTAGACTTTTAGATGTTTGTAATTGTGCCGAATTCAGGCTGTCCGTACGGAGTTTGTATGGTCTCTCTGTGACCGCGTGGGTTTTCTCCGGGTGCTCCGGTTTCCTCCCACAATTCAAAGACGTACATGTTTTGTAGGCTAATTGCCTTCTGTAAATTGTCTCTATGGTGTTGGATAATGTTAGTTTACGGGGTGATCGCTGGTTGGCACAGACTCAGTGGACCGAAGGGTCTGTTTCCACGCTCTATCTTGAAAGTCTAAAGTAAAGTCTGATTAAACTGCATGTGTCTCCATGCTCGAGTAATATGTTAACAGTATTTGCCATTCTGAAGATATTTTGTTTTTTGTCAGACCTTGTTCATAGCTTGATGTTGCTTTTGTGCTGTAGGCATTATGGGTGGAGAGGATTATGAAGAAGTGGATCGATTTAATAGAAGAAGCCAGAACAGAGGACAAAACCGTCGAGGCAGATGGAAATATAACAGGTAGTGTTTTGTGCCATTACTAGAAAGTATTGCAAACTCAAAAGAACCTTGTGAAGATCTCAGTAATCACAAAATACATTTGGATCTGCTTGCTATTGTTCTGTAAACCGTCACAAGTTTTAGACCACAAAGCGTATTTGCTTCCATGTGCGGCTGTATAATTTTATGTCCAATTTTTTCTTCGTGTTTGAGAAATTCATCTATATAGTCAAAATCATAATTTAAGGGCGGCACGGTAGCGCAGCGGTAGAGTTGCTGCTTTACAGCGAATGCAGCGCCGGAGACTCAGGTTCGATCCTGACTATGGGTGCTGCACTGTAAGGAGTTTGTACGTTCTCCCCGTGACCTGCGTGGGTTTTCTCCGAGATCTTCGGTTTCCTCCCACACTCCAAAGACGTACAGGTATGTAGGTTAATTGGCTGGGTAAATGTAAAAATTGTCCCTAGTGGGTGTAGGATAGTGTTAATGTGCGGGGATCACTGGGCGGCACGGACTTGGAGGGCCGAAAAGGCCTGTTTCCGGCTGTATATGATATGATATGATATGAAGTGTAGGAAGGAAATGCAGATGCTAGTTAATACCTAAGATTGACACAAAATGCTGGAGTAAGTCAGTGGGTCAGGCAGCATCTCTGGAGAAAAGGAATAGGGGATGTTTCCCATTCCTATTCCTTTTCTCCAGATTGCTACCTGATCCACTGAGTTACTCCAGCGTTTTGTGTCTATCCCATGGTTTTTTGTATGTACATTAAAAACAAGACAGAAGGTAGGACCACTCAGTGATGCAAGGTTAATGTTGGAAAGAGTTGGTAGAAAATTGGCCATGACCTTGTAGATATCAGGGCTGAGAGGCGAGTTCCTGTTTCTGTCTCTTATTGTCGGCCACTCCCTGCTCTACCTACTTATTTAAAAGATGGGTGTTGGCAAGGATTGCAATACCCTTGATAGTCAGAAATGAATAGTTTCTTTTCTCTACTGCCCTCTATCATGTACCTCTATTGGGGTCATTGGCTCAACCTTCCAAAGGCCGAGCAGTAGCAAATACTTCTGGGATCTTTTAGACGTAAGTAATGGTTAAAGACATTAGTGCCTATTAATGTGAAAATATAGTGAAACATTTCAATACAAATAGAGGTTCTAAAAGAGACGAAATAGGGCAAAATTTAATATCAGCATTGAAGAATCAACTGAGAATAGCAAGGGTGGTGGTAACTAAAATGATCGCTACTTGAATTGTTCCCTGCAAATTTATTATAAGGAACTGGATATTACAACTCTGGTTTCTGTCTGGTTCGAGGGTTGTTTATTTGTCACGTACAACTGCACGGTGAAATTCCTTTTTGCATAGTTACACATTTTGGCGCCACCGCATTTTGGCGCCATTTCCAAAGTCCACTCCACCCGCGCGCACTGCCTACTGCAGCGGCTCCGGTAGCGGATTCTCCGGTAGCGTGATTTTTAATTGATTTACCCTTTGCTTTCCAGGGAGGAAGAAGATCGTGAGGTTGCTGCGGCTGTACGAGCATCCATAGCAGCACGAAGGCAAGAGGAAAAGAAGCAGGCTGCCTCAAAGGAAGAGACTGATGGTGGCAAAAACAATCAATGTGAAAAAGAAATGGATGAAGCGTGTAATGCTAAGAGTGTGGTCAAGTCAGCTAGTGAGACTACAGGTCTGTTTTAGCTCTGCTGTTTACTTGTGCGTGATTTGTACTTGTGGCTTAATGCACAGTCTTTTCTCCTGTTTGGTGTGGTCTAGCTGACTAATAATAACTGAGGACTAAGCAGAAAGAATGAATAAATGGGTGCGTGCAAAGATTTCAAACTCATCAATACAGCGTTGGGTACACCTAGATAGTAAATTTCAGTTTTTTTTTAGATTTAGATTTAAAGATACAGCGCAGAAACAGGCCCTTCGGCCCACCGGGTCCGCGCCGCCCAGCAATCCCCGCACACCAACACTATCCTACACCCACTGGGGACAATTTTTACATTTGCCCAGCCAATTAACCTACATACCTGCACATCTTTGGAGTGTGGGAGGAAACCGAAGATCTCGGTGAAAACCCGCGCAGGTCACGGGGAGAACGTACAAACTCCGTACAGACGGCGCCCATAGTCAGGATTGAACCTGAGTCTCCGGCGCTGCATTCGCTGTAAGGCAGCAACTCTACCGCTGCGCCACCATGTGCAAATGTAGACAGGAAGGTGCATTAAACCAAGGGGAAAGGAATTTCGTTTTAGTTTCTTAAGAGATACAGTGTGGAAGCAAGCCCTTGGGCCTACCGAGTCTGCGCTGATGAATAATCACCCATACACTAGTTCTATCCGCCCACCAGGGACAACTTACAGAAGACAATTAACCGACAAACCTACTACATCTTTGGAGTGTGGGAGGAAACCCCCATGGTCACAGGGAGAACGTACAAACTTCTTACAGACAGCACCTACAGTCTGGATCGAACTCTGGTAATGCAGCATCTCTACCGCTGCGTCTCTGTGCCCCCTCTAAATGAACAGTACAATCAAAAAAGGCTCCAAATACTTGGGTCTGGTTGCATCAATTGAAAGAGAAATAGAGTTAAGATTATCAGGCTAATTACATGCCGTCATAACCTGAGGTGCCATTAAGATAAAAGGTCATCACTCTGAAATGTCGGCACTCTTTCCCATGCCATACTTGATACCTGCTGTCCTGAGTGCTTTCTGCTTTTGATGTAGATTTTGGAAACATGTATTACATTTGCTTTTGGAAAGTGCATGACATGTCGGTGCGTGGGAGTATCGGGTACAAATTCAGTGAATCATAAGGGGAAATTCTTGTGCAAAGTTAAATTAGTGTTCAGCAAGGTGCATCAAATGCAGTATATTCAATTTGATCAATAGTGTTATATTCTTCTTTGATTTGGGTAGAAATGAGATTTTCTTTTAATAGCTAAATGCTTGAGTACAGAATGTACATAGTCTTCATCTTTCTTTTGTTGATTGTTCTTTTCACAGAATTGACTTTGAATTGCTTCCATGCCTAAATCTTACTGTCAATGTTATCAGGCCAAACATTGAACCACCCCCCACCCCCCCCCCCCCCCAAGCATAATCGATAACTACCACAAAGGATGCAGTAACTGAGTAGCATTGTGGAGGGAAAAAATATTCTGAAGCGTGCCGTAGCTGGATTGACAGAATATTAAAATACCGTTTTGAGCTCACCTCCTTAAAGTAATTGAACAATTCATGTAACTTTGGAGCAATAACAGATGACCTGTGAAACTCCTAAAACAATAAGCTAGTGCACTTAACTAAACCCAAGGCGTTCTTGAATTTATTCAAAACAAAGATCATTGTGAAGTTGCAAACCCATTAATAAATGTTAATTTGCCTTTATTTAAAGGTACCAAAGAGACTGCAAAAGGTCCTTCGAAGCAGGAGAATTTCCAAGTGACCACTGTACCCAACCCAAGGTATATAAGTGTAGGAAAAAAACTGCAGATGCTGGTTTAAATCGAAGGTAGACACAAAATGCTGGAGTAACTCAGCGGGTCAGGCAGCATCTCGGGAGAGAAGAAATGGGTGACGTTTCGGGTCAAGACCCTTCTTCAGACTGAAAGGCCCGACACGTCACCCATTCCTTCTCTCCCGAGATGCTGTCTGATACGCTGAGTTATTCCAGATTTTTGTGTCTACCCAAGGTATACAAGTGAAGCTGTTCTGTAATTTGTAAAATTCTCTTCTAATAGTTGCATAACTCAAATCATTTCTGGAATGGTTCCACATATTCATGGAAAATATTCAAATGCACACTTGTTTAGTGGTAACATTTGTTCCATGTTTAAATAATAGGTCAAAGAAAAATGAAGCATATTGGTAGGCAGCATTGGAAGGCCACACATATACTCAATTTTTTTTTTAATGGGATAGAGGAAAGGTGTTCTATATACAAATGCTGAAGTTGTTAACAAAAATGGGAGTGCTATTTAACAAGTCAAGAGTGTTTTATTGTCAATGTCCCAGATAGAACAATGAAATTCTTATTTGCATATTCTGTTTATTTGCAACAACACAACAGAATATGTAAGCATCGTACTCTGTAAACAATATAATAAATGGGGAAAAAAGTTCAGTGTGTATACACACACATATAGGCACACAACAAAACCAATGCCCCCAAGTCTAGATGTAGTTCGCAGCTTATCTGGAGGTTCTAGTGTTTACTAGCTTGATGGCTGTAGGGAAGAAGCTGTTCTTGAACCTGGATGTTACAGTTTTCAGGCTCCTACATCATCACTATAGCAGGAGTTAAATAAGACCACTCAGCTTAGCCTCAAAGATTATTTGGGGGGAATTTAGGGATGGTTTATCTGCCAACTGGAAGGAGTCCAATATCCAAGTGCCAGGTCCAGTGCATGTAGTGGAAATTATGAGAGGCATAGATAGGGTAGACAACCAGAACCTCTTTCCCAGGGGTGGAAGTGTCCAACACTGGAGGGCATAGCTTTCTCAGGTGAGAGGGTGAAAGTTGAATAGAGATGCACGGAGCAGGGTTTTGTACTCAGAGTGGCGGGGACCTGGAACACATTGCCAGACGTGGTGGTGGAAGCAAATACCATAGTGGTGTGAAAGAGGCTTTCATATAAGTATGTGTGAAGTGCAAGAACAGAGGAATATCGATCTTGTACAGATAGATGAGATCTGTTTAACCTGGCATCGATCCGCACAAATAATTGTGGGCCGAAAAGGCCAGTTCCTGAGCTGCGCTGTTCTATGTTTTCTATGTCCAAGTGCTACTCAAAACCCTCTTAAATGCCACTATATGCCACTAGGGCGGCACGGTGGCGCAGCGGTAGAGTTGCTGCCTTACAGCGAATGCAGCGCCGGAGACTCAGGTTCGATCCCGACTACGGGCGCCGTCTGTACGGAGTTTGTACGTTCTCCCCGTGACCTGCGTGGGTTTTCTCCGAGATCTTCGGTTTCCTCCCACACTCCAAAGACGTACAGGTTTGTAGGTTAATTGGCTTGGTAAATGTAAAAATTGTCCCTAGTGGGTGTAGGATAGTGTTAGTGTGCGGGGATCGCTGGTCGGCGCGGACCCGGTGGTTCGAAGGGCCTGTTTCTGCGCTGTATCTCTAAAAAAAAAATCTATGTGTTAAAGGTGGCAAATTGCATATTGACCTTTATCGCAAGAGGTTTGGCATTTAGAAATAAAGTGTTGTTATAATCGTGCACGGTATTGGTGCGGCAATACCACGAGTATTGTGCATGGTTTTGGTCCTCTGATTTAAGGAAGGGGAGCGGTCAGAATCTTGTCCCCAGGGTAGAAATATCAAATACTCTGGGGCATAAATTTAAGGTGAGAGATGCAAAGTTGCAAAGGAGATGTGTGAGGCAAGCTGATTACACCGCAGGTACCTGGAATACGCTGCCAGGGGTGGTGGTGGAAGCAGATACAATCGTGGCATTTAAGAGGGTTTTGAGTAGCACTTGGACGTACAGGAAATGATGGGACATGAATTATGTGCAGGCAGATGAGAGTTTGTCTTGGCATCAGATTCGGCACAGACACTGTGTTGCTGTGTTGTGCTGGTCTGTTTTTACAGATAAGCCAGTATTTGAGATGGTTCAAGGGAACTTCACTAAGCTCATTCCTGTGGTGACAGATTTGTTTCGTCATCGGCTAAAGACATTGGATCTATCTAGTTTTATGCATTTCAATAAGCTCATCCCTCATTCTTCTAAACTCCCAAATCCTGAAGGGTCACGAGAGGGTGGATTGCGTGATGGTTAAGATCGACACCATGGTGGAAGCCAGGAGACTGAAAGCTGAGGTGCATGGGAGCTTCTCAGTGAGGCTACTGAATCTCTGGAATTCCCTTGTCTGAAGGCTGGCGGAGGTTAGATCGTTAAGGGTATTTAAGGAGGATAGATTTCCGATAGATCAGGGAATTGAGAGCTAGGAGGAAGTGGCATAGAAGAGATGGAGGCGGTGGAGGAGGTCAGCCATGATCACTTTGGAAGGTGGGTTGGACTTGAGCAGCCAAATGATCTAATCCTGCCCCTATTTTCATCTCTTATTGGAGGTCCTGCCTTAATGATGAGGTTACACTTTCGGGAGGATTAAAATCTTCTATTTTAAAGAAGGATAGGAACATTGTCCAATTTCTTATTTATGCCTCTGTTAAAATTACTTGAGGATCATTGGAACATAATCGTATTGCTTTTTAAGAGACTGCGTTGAACAAATTTAAGGATTTTTTTTTTCCTACATGGAACTACATCTTTCATTGGTAATAAGCATTTCGGAATGTACAAAAGATTTTGCAACACATGCATTTATATTATACCTAATAGGGTTAATTGTCTTTTTTTTTGGCAGTTCTAATCAGTTGATTCGTGTCCACCTTAATGAGGAAGAATTTCCCAGTTTGTCTGTTTCGATGCGTGCAAGTAGCACTGGCCCTCCTCCGATCTACACCTCTGCTGCTAAGAAAATTGCAACTTTTCAGGAAGAGGATTTTCCTGCTCTTGTGTCTAAGATTAAACAACAAAAACCCACCGTATCTGCCACCGCGTGGACCAGTGCCCCCGGTAAAAGTGTTTTGAAAGCTGTGCATCCCAGCAGCAGCAACTCTATTCGAGCGGTTCCAAAACCTGTAACGACGAACAGCACCAAAACGAAAAGTAACATTGCTCTCAAGTCTGAAGAGGACGACGCAGATGATGGAGCTGGTTTGACAACCCAGGAGTTCCGAAATGCGCCCACGATGTTGGATATTTCTTCCCTGCTAACCACGTCGACACAGACCGTCTCTAAAGTTGGTAAAAAGAAAAAGATCGGGGGGGAAAAGCCGAGCTCGTCATCGTCTGACGCGGCTGCGACTAAAGCTCAAAAGGAGAATGTTCCGGAAATGAAGCAGAAGAGCATGCCGGTCCCCAGCGTGTTGAACGGCCACACTGACAAACTATGTACTGACAATGCAACCACCTGCCCACTAAAAGAACCACCAGGGTTCAAGAAGTCTGAAGACAATTCAAGTCCGTTAACTGAAGAAGAATTCCCTGCACTAGGTAACCCGGTTTTACCGAAAAAACCACCTCCAGGTAACCACTCAAAGAGCAAGCAGTCCGTGGTAGATTAAAACTATTATGACCAGTGAACAGAGTTATGTAAGAGAGTATAAGAAAATAACTGCAGATGCTGGTACAAATCGAAGGTACTTATTCACAAAGTGCTGGAGTAACTCAGCAGGTCGGGCAGCATCTCGGGAGAGAAGGAATGGGTGACGTTTCGGGTCGAGACCCTTCTTCAGACTGATAATGGGTGACGTTTCGGGTCGAGACCCTTCTTCAGACTGAAAATCTATCCTCCTTAAAATGGACCCTTCTTCAGTCTGAAGAAGGGTCTCGACCCGAAACGTCACCCATTCTTTCTCTCCCGAGATGCTGCCCGACCTGCTGAGTTACTTCAGCACTTTGTGAACAAAGTTATGTGTTGGGATTGGAGATTTTTGAATGGTGACTCTGGCTTAGCGAACATCAAATATTTTAACTTGAGCAAGTATATGCTTGTGTAATGATTCTGATTTTTTTTTTCATTTGCCAATCAATACTTGTCAGTCATTGCCAAGATTGGGAAGCATTACTGTAGATTTATTATGGTTTCACAGTCTATAGTCTTTGGACCTGATCACCATTCTACTTCATTTAGAAATTAGTGCCAAAGAATCTTGCACTTGGGTTTCTATATCGATAATTCCAGCAAATTATTTAAATTCTGACATTGCAAACTGGGCTCGGGATAACTTTCTTAGACAAGATCTGTTCTTTATATGAACACTGAATAATTGTTCAAGTCTTTTCTGTTTATTATAGTTTTTCAGGTTTTTTCTTAATGGATTCTCTTGGATGTGATTATAACTGGAGGGGGACATTTACTGCACATTCCTTATTATTACAACGTGTTGCGTATTAACAAGGTTTGGTCATCCATTTTAGAGGGGTGTTATGAGTGGCCCACCTCGCTGTGGAGATGGCACTCACGTGTAGTTGATACAAGCTAGGGAAAGTGACTTTTCTTCCAGTAAATACATAATTCATTTTGTTGAAATCACCATTTACCCTCCAAAAAAAAAATCAGCAAAACAGTTGACTGATTTATAAGACGCTACCTTTTTGAGATGGGTTTCGGTAAACTTTGGTAATCGCTGATTCTGGATGAGCGATTGAAGATTAAAATCTGACCTCTGAACACGAGTCTTCTGCAACTGTGGACACTCATTTAAAAAAAAGTTAAAGTATCCGACAGTGGCCTACGATGAGTTAACTGGAGAACAGTCTGGCCAAGTTGCTTGTGGCTTGGTTTGAGTTGGGTAATTGTGTTTGAGGGAGATTTTAATGTAAAACATAGACTGCCTTTTTAGTGAAGTATCAAGGAAGTGCTAGGAATGTCCGTCTTTAAAATAATTAAGCAAGCCAATCTAGGAATGCTTAAATGTTGGCCATTTTGTATCACCCACCACTATCTGGGCAGCACAGTGGTAGAGTTGCTGCCTTACAGCGCCAGAGTCCCGGGCTCAATCCTGACCACAGGTGCTGCCTGTACGGAATTTGTACTTTCTCCCCGTGACCTGCATGGGTTTCCTCCTGGAGCTCTGGTTTCCATGCATCCTCCAAAGACGTACCGGTTTGCAGGTTAATTGGCTTGGTATCATTGTAAAATGTCCCAAGTGTGCAGGATAGTGTTCGTGTGTGGGGATTGCTGGTTGGAGTGGGGATTCGGTGGGCCGGAGGGCCTGTTTCCATGCTGTATCTCTAAACTAAAATAAACTAAACCTCTTGGCATCATATGAAATGTTAACGGGGTTCGGTTCTTGCTGGGGTAAGCCTGTTGCATGGAAGTTAAAAGCCTGCTGTCCAGATGTGGGCAGATGTGCAGGGCCTGTCTCAGGCCGTCTACGCCCTGGGACTTGATTTAGACATGAAGGTCCTGCCTCTGGAGCACCCTGATAGCCCACCACTGATGCTGGGGATACCCTTGCTGAAACCTGCAAGTCCTTATAATAGTTTTAATGTCTCTGGCATTGAGTCATCTAATTAAAAACTATTAAAGTAGAATTATTTGTTCCTCAATCATTAGAAGTTAGTCAAAAGACAGAACACTTATAATTTCAAAAACAAAATTTGAGATAACATCTTTCCATTTGCCTCCTAATCCAGAGGTTTAAAATCCCCATTGATTTTCATCCCATTCCCAGTTCTTTTAGTGAAATGCTGGAGAATTCCGACAGAGCTGGACTCCATGGTATCCAGCATTGGAGCAAACTTCGGGCTGATTATCCAAATGTGCCAGAAGGTTTCACGGCATACACCTCAAACTGAAGCACTGTGGCCATTAAGACCGTTGAATGTTGGTGACTCCAATCGGGACTGCCAGCCAACTAGCACACCAAACTGTGCAGTACGGGTTATTTATTTCGTAGCTGTGGGAACTAGTTCTAGAAATGCTCCTACTTTTGCCATTTTTTGCTGACACTTGAAAGTAAAGGGCGGCACGGTGGCGCAGGGGTAGAGCTATTGCCTTACAGCGCCAGAGACCCAGGTTCGATCCTGACTACGGGTGCTGTCTGCATGGAGTTTGTGCATTCTCCCAGCGACCTGCGTAGGTTTTCTCTGGGTGCTCTGGTTTTCTCCCACACTCCGGTTTGTAGGTTAATTGGCTTTGGTAAAAATTGTAAATTCTCCCTGGTGTGCAGGATAGTGCTAGTGTATGGGGGGGATCGCTGGTCGACACAGTCTCGGTGGGTCGAAGGCCCTGTTTCTGCACTGTGTCTCTAAACTAAACTAATGCAATAAATAATGAGCAATGTGAGATGGCTCCAGGAGGAAGGATAGGCAAGTTAATATGAAACAGGGTGCTCATACATTCAATGGGTAATCTATGCCTCATGAAAATCACTTCTTGTACTGTTTGCCAACAACAAAGCTTAAACTATCCAGACCATGCATAGTGATACTAAAGAACTTTCGAAATCATTTCACCAAATGATTGACAAAGTTGTTTACTGTCGTCCTTGCTGTCGACAGTTCTGCGTAGAAATGTTATCGTGAGAGTTCTCCAGGCCTCAAATCTGCCATCATTTGAACAATGCGCTGCGTTGTTTTAAAATGTGTTTCAGGTTTGAAGTGGATATTTCTGACCCTCTATGTACACTTCAGCCATTTTTAAACATGGTTCACTTCCATTTTATTTGTAAAGAATTAAATGCTCCTGGTCAGAATTGGAGCCATCTATGAAGCTGATGTTCTCAGGATTGTGTACTGGAGAATGGGTAAGTCCTTGTATCATTAATTGCCAGCCAGTGATTGTGGAGAGGGCGAGTCTCTGGAATTGGACACCTGTAGGTAAATATGATTTTGCAGGTTTAATGCTAGTGGATCAGTACAGAGTGCCATTATGTGTAGGAAAGAAATGCAGATGCTGGTTTAAATCGAAGGTAGACACAAAATGTCGGAGCCTATAGTCCGGGTTGGGTAATAGTGTGCCATTATGCTTTGCTTTGGTACCAAACTACTGTAATGACAAGTATCTAACAACAGTATTTTCCTTTTTACATTAGCATTTCAAAATTAAAGCTTTAGCTAATTTCAGACATTTAATTCTGAATTTATTTTTTATCCAGGTTTTAACAAGTTATTACCAGTGAAGAGTCCACCATCCAACCTTCCTCCTCCACCAGGATTGTCTGCCCCTGTTAGTAAACCCCCTCCTGGCTTTACTGGTGTGCCTCTGAATTCAAACATCAGCGAGCCTATGATTCCAGCACCAAAACAGTATGTAAAATCCTTTCCACTGTGAGGCAGTTCTTCTTTTGTTATCCACTTCAAAAAAAATAATAATCAGGGGTTCAGTACTGGTGGATTTCCCTGTCAAAATAGCACAAATCATTTCTTTTTCATTTCTGGAGGTGCTTTAACTTGTTTAAATTTAATTTAAAGCTAACCCCTACTGCCAATAATATTGTCGCAGCGTTTGAGCATTAATCTTTTGTGTTGCAAAGTAAAGGACTGGTAATTTTTGTAAACTCCTGAATAGTGAAGTCCTTGTGCATGTACAGAGCTGGTTCCACGACAAAATCCAGGGAAGATTTTGCTGATTTGCCTGCATTTGTGTGGAACGCATTTTCTTTGCAGTGTTCTGTCCACAATGGTGTTTTGAAAGTATTGCTTATTGGCCTGAATAAGTGCCTTTATTTCTAATTCTGCTGAAGGCGACATAAGTTATCAATAGCAAATTATGGTAGCCATCTATTTAATCTCAGAATAGTTGGCGACAGGATTTTCTGCTGTTAGGTATAATGTAAATATTTCTTACTAAAAGCAGCAGTTTATGAATGTTTACATTTTGACAATTACTCCACGTTTAGGTGCCCTGGTAATGGAGACTGAATGGTTGCAATTTGGGATTTCCGAACTGCTTATATTCTTGACCTACTGTTGCTTGGGGTTGTTGAGTGCATTGGCTGAGGAGGGTAGAGATTCACCAAGCTGATTTAGTACAGACTGATGCTCTCTAACCATTCGGTATAGAGAGAACTAATGCCTCCTGAATCTAGGGCCTCAAGAGGAAGCAAGATTTTGACTATGAAATCCGACATAGTTTTTCCGACTGGTGCAAGGATATGTATGAGTGTATTTTTCTTTGTTCCTTGTTTTCCCTCCGTGAATGAAAGCTCATTTCTCCCACCTCATTTTCTCTTGCACTAAGGGACTTAGTCTGGATGTTTTTTTTTGTTATATAGCCCCTAGACTAGGAAAGTTTATATTATTGGGTACAACATGCCAGGCAGTAGGTGATCACAATTGAGGATGAGAACAAATGCATGTGGTGTATTCCACTTCTGCCAAACAAATCTGCCTACAGATGGTGGTTTGTGGACTGGGGTGAAATGTCATTAGAATTACATGGGTTAGAGTGGCACAGCTGGTAGAGCAGCTCCCTCACAGCGCCAGAGACCTGGGTTCAATTCTGACCTCGGGCGCTGTCTGTGTGGAGTTTGCACGTTCTCCGTGTGGGTTTCCTCCGGTGTCCTCCCACATCCCAAAGACGGGCGGTTTTGTAGGTTAATTGGCCTCTGCAAATTGCCCCTGGTGTGTAGGGAGCGGATGAGAAAGTGGGATAATATAGAACTAGTGTGAACGGGTGATCGATGGTCAGCGTGGAGTCCTTAGGCAGAAGAGTCAGTCTCTATCTATCTCTGAACTGAATTGTACTCTGAACAATGCCCTTGAGAAAATAATTGACTGGGCATCAGAAACTCTGAATTAAAAGTCTGACTGATAATTTTTTACGTACAGGGTACCTATTATTCATCAACTTTGAGAAAGTTATTTTTAAATAATGCAGATCTGCATAATGGTAAACATGGGGAGTTCTGAAATTTTGGAGTAAAGGCATTAAGTTCACAAGATAACTTGAAATCTTTAGATACTGTAAAACTGCTATGGCACTTCATAAAGATTTTGTGCCCTCGTATTTATTTAAAATATCGCGCAAGAAACTGTATACAGCTCGGATACATTGAGGTGCTAGAAAATTTGAGTATTTTTCTGCATTGTTTTAGTTTGTCTTGTGAAGAAATTTCAGTTTTAAATGTATGAAATGCTGCTTATTTAAGTCCAAAGTTGTTTGCATTTATCACTGAGTAAAATTAGTATGTATGCTATTTTCCTTTGTTTATTGGCTCCATGTGTGTGGCATGTAGGCCGGTATAAATTGTAGTTCAAATTTAATGCTTATATTAAACGTAAAGGAAAATAATGCGAAAAATATCTAAAGGTTTGGGCGTTCTAGCTTATATATCAGTGTGTTGAGATGTCCAGGGATGTTCCTATTGTGACAGGACTGCATAGCTGGTGGGCTGGTGGAAAGGGTAAAAGTAGGAATGAAGGAGGCCGAGAAGGGAAGCAATGGTTATTTGTAAGTTTTTCTTAATTTATTTTCTAAGCAATTTTAAAGTAACCACTTTTTTAAAATGTAGGTCTCCACTATCATCAAGTATTTACCTCATTCCGGAGAATTTTCAGCAGAGGAATGTTGATCTAATCCAGTCCATAAATACATTTTTGCACAACGATGAAACAAAATTCAGCAAATTTAGGACTCAGTCCGGACAGTTCAGACAGGTAAGCTGCCAAAATAACACACAATGTAGGAGAATATCTCTCGGCTTCATACTATCTTTTATAAGAGAATTTGGCAAATAATTTTCTCCATCTGTAACTAGAATTGATTATTGTGGGTGCCAGGGGTTAAGGGGAGAAGGCAGGAGAATGGGGTTTAGGAGGGAGAGATAGATTGGCCATGATTGAATGACGGAGTAGACTTGATGGGCCGAATGGCCAAATTCTGCTCCTATCACCTATGAGCTTACGAATCACATGGGTCAGAGTGGCACAGCCAGTAGAGTAGCTTCTTCACAGCACCAGAGACCCGGGTTCAATCCTGACCACGGGTGCTGTATGTACGGAGTTTGTATGTTCTCCCTGTGACTGCTTGGGTTTCCTCTGGGTGCTCCGGTTTCCTCCCACGCTCTAAAGACTCGTGCGTTAATTGGCATCTCTAAATTGTCCCTAGTGTACCGGATAGAACTGGTGTACAGGTGATCACTAGTCAGTGTGGACTCTTGGTCGAAGGGCCTGTTTCCATGCAGTATCTCTAAACCAAACTGACCAATGCACATTTTTGTGCACTATATCCATAAATTGGTATAATTACAGGTTTTTGTCATCAATATAAATCTGTGCTTCTCCATGGATTGTCACCTTGTCGTGGTGGAGAAGCCTGTGTGGTCCTGAGATCGATGCCGTCTGGAGCTATGCTCCTGGTAGGGTCACCCATGGCGGTACGGTCGAGAGGGAGGTCCCTGACAAAGAGCAATCCAACCAAGACCTCAACGAGTGAACTGGTGGAGGATGATGGCTGACTTTAGTGGAGGGTCACAACGGCTGGGAAGGCGGATGAAGGCTGCAGCAGAAAAGGGTCCCCGGTCGTCTTGGATTCCATGCCACTAGATCCTGACCCAGATCTGTCAAGGACTGTATGGTGGCTGTCTCTGCACCAGTCTCCCCCCGTTGAACAAAGTCATGCACAGTCGTCCTCCAGAAGAGGACAGTCATGCTCGCTTCGAGTGAACACCGATGATGATATATCTGTAGATTATACATAGCTATATTAAATCAAAAGGTCTGGTTGACTTTCATTTCTTTTCCTTCGTAGGGTCTGATTTCTGCCGTGGAATACTACCGGAGTTGCAGAGAAATTCTGGGAGAAAATTTCCTGAAAATATTCAATGAACTGCTTGTTTTGCTGCCGGATACAGCCAAGCAGCTGGAGCTTCTGTCCGCTCACAAGGACTTGAGGATGCAGGAGAAGCCGGCATCAAACAAATCGAAGAAGAACAAGAAGAACGCCTGGCAGACCTCCATGAACCTGGAGCTCGACTGCCAGGTGTGTCCGACCTGCCGCCAGGTGCTGACCCAGAAAGACTTTGTCGCCCACAAGACCTCCCATTTTGATGATGATGAGTTTCCCACTTTGCAATCTGTGAGCAAAATCATCAGTTAGAAACGACCATCCGTGTGCACTGCAGACCCAGAGGGGGGAAAACCTCATTGAACCCGTAGTGATGCACGTAGATGGTGTGTGGATGCAATGTACAGGCATATGTTGCTTTAAGGGAAAACTGGAGTGAATATGATAGTATAGTATATCAGGGGAAAGGAAGGAAATGGTGTCTGTGCATTGGGGAGCCCTTGACACGATACCCAGATCCTGTTGCTATACTGTTATAATATTAAATGATGGTGCATCGTTATATACTTGAATGTTTTTGAAACTACTTTCTACAATTACAAAACGTAGTAAAGTGACTAAAAAGTGTCACTTTGGTTCAAAGGTATTGAATTGAAATTGGCTGATTTATTTTTTAAAAAGCTAATCGGAATGCACAAAGATACAAAATGCATAAACTTAACCGATGCATCAAAATGTACCAAAAAAAATTGAAATTGATGTGTTAATTAATGTAAAACAACACCATGTTTCAGAATTGGGTTTGCATGCAGTGCAGTGCAGTGCAGCAATTTTTTTGTATCCCTTGTAAGGTATTAATGCACTAAACTTGGTCCACTAGTGTCTCATTTGACAATATAACATTCGAGATACAAGTAAGGGTTTAGAAACGGGAATTAAATGCAGGACATTGTGTTGCTGGATCACCAGATTTATTTTCCTTTCAGGTGTATAAATGGGTAGCTAGCTCATAGACCAGACCCTCCAGAGTTAAGACTTTATATGCTCTTTATTTAAACACAGTCCATTCTACCACTGCAAGGAATTACATTTTGGTTGCATTTTCATAATCTGTATTCTGCAATTGAATCTAATATGTAGGCCACAGGCCATTTACATTTCATCACAGCTTCCAGAAATTGAGTTCCTAGAGTTGAACACCAAAAGTGGTGATGTGTGTCATCTATCTCTCTCAACAGCTGAAAAGATGAGCCATTTGTAATGTCACATTAAATGGCACAGGCAGCATCATCCTAGAGTGTGGTGATAGATGTATTTGTAGTACACATGATGGTGGATTGACCTTTGATTTTGCTTGTAATATATTTTGATTAGTGGTGGCTCGTGTCTGTATCGCTATGAAAGTACTTTGATCAGTACTTGTATTCATTAATCTCCAGCGTTAAAGGATATTTTAGTGCCTTTTTTAAGTTAAAGCTTTAAAGTAACACACATCTGCCATCTAAGTTAAAGCTACACATTATTGTCAGAAGTCACTTTATTCCCAGTGTTCTGTTTCTTCATTATCCCACCATCCGGAAGGCTTTGATTTCCAGTTCCATAGGAATCAATCCCCTGTAATCTTACCTATTCAGCTTCTACTACTGGCAGTGTTGGCAAATAATTGAACTGTGGACTGCAACTATATGGTCCATCCTTTTTACTCCACTCTTGCAAAGCAACCCTTCCAGGAGTTCTACTTTCCTTTATTATCAATTAATCCTGCACAGAAAGAAACACTTTGGTCTTGCAGCACAGAAAACTGTTTCTCCCCCCACCCCCCAAGTTTCGGAAGATCTTGTTTGCATCAATTTTATTGCAGATTGGAAATTATTACTCGGTTAGATCACTTTTATTTCCAAGGATCAAAAATTCACAGGGTTTGGATGAGTTGATTTGGCTGCGGGTGGAATTTTTTCTAACCCTTTTAGTCCATAATCATTACCACTGAGATCACGCGTGCACTCTGGTTATGTTGAATATTTTTTAATATTTTCACTTCGAAGGATAGAACCAGTTCAAGTTACAAGAACTAAGTACAATTTTTATTTTAAAATTTTGATTAACCTGTATATTCTGTACAAAAATCTGAACAGTAAGGAGAGAAGCATTTGCAATAATCGGAATGGGGACAAGCTGTAATGTACTTTTCGTTAGTAGTTTGTGTGTGCATTTGGCGGCTTTAAGAAAGCATTTAATTGGAAAATAACTTGCAGTGACGTTAGCTATTGTACACTGGGCTAAATCATCAGGATGACGCCTATAGCATTATAAACTTGTACTACTGAGTACACTAAATTAACCACCACAATTGATTTTGCTGCTCATGTCATTATCAGAGTATTTACAATGAGTACTCTGGTCATTGAATTAAAATGATTGACAAGTCAATGGAACAAATGATTGAAGAACAATATTAATATACGTGTGTGAATGTTCAATATTGCCGTTACTTGGCTTTGGGTAAGAGATCCTAAAGAAGCTTGATTTTGATCTTTGGCACGATAAACAAAACGACAGTCGAATATTGTAAAACATTGTAAAAGCTCAGCTTGGAATTTCTGTTGATATGTAGGTGGCAGGAGGAGATAGAAATGCAGTAAATTGGTGTGGCTGGCGATACTTATGTTGGACTTCAGCATGTTGTGTCATTAATGCCGAGGTCTAACATGGCCAACTCAAAGCCTAGATGCGTGGAAAGTGCTTGGTGTAGGCAGCTGATAATCATACATTAGCAGATCTTTTGGGTGACTTGGATAAAAGTCTACATTTTAACATTTGAGTCTGTCCTTCACCTGACATGTACGATGATGGTGTTGTAAATTATCAATGGTGTGGGCTTGTATTCTGCAATGTTGGTGAACTTAAACTATGCTTCAGTTCCTGGATTGTGAATCATATGCACATATGTTACATGAGACTTTGTTGAAAACACTGTAGCCCATTCACCTGCATTCAATTAATGTTGGTTTGATTGAAGACTGCCTCAAAAAAATATAAAGAGTACATCCTGGAATTCTGAAAGGTGCCAATAAAAAAAAAAGTTGTTTATGCAATAAATGTCGTATTTGTTTAGTGCTGCATTTTACAAAAGGTTTGGACTTTGTATAAACTTAATTTCCAATTTCAAAAGAAACACCAGGTACCAACAACTTGCAAAGAAATGCTGCCTGCAGTGCACTGAGAACTCTTGTGGTAAATTTAAAATTTTCATTCGCACTTCATTCAAGAATTTGTTCATTCACAAAGTGATGGAACGGGAGTGGTGTGTGGTTGGGTAGATGAATGAATTGGCCTGGCAAAGGTGCGTTGAATCCTTTTTTGAATGGGATTAGGGTGGAGTGGTGAGCAACCGGAACCCACTGCCGGGGGTGGTGAATGAGGCAGATATGAGAGTGGCATTTAAGGAGACTTCTGGATAAGCATGTAGATATGGAGGAATATGGGTAGCGTGCAGGCAGATAAGAGTTGGTCTTGGCATCATGTTTGGCACATACATTGTGGGCCAAAGGGCCTGTTCCTGTGCCTTACTGTTCTATGTTCTTTCCATAGTTCGAATTACCACTACTGAAACAGTGCAAGAGCTCTCTATTACAATGAAATAATTTTCTATAGTTTTAACGCTAGAAAAAGGAGTTAAAAGCAGTCGGTTAGAGAGATTTACAGACCGGGGCTAAGCTAATGGTAGTCTCATTTTCAGTCGTAAATTCCAAGGAGTTTGGAATAGTTTGAATGTCACGTTTAGTGTAGTTCAGAGATACAACGCGGAAACAGGCCCTTTGGCCCACTGAGTCTGCACCTACCAGCGATCCTCATACACTAGCACTATCCTACACACTAGGGACAATTTACAATCTTTACCGAAGCCAATTAACCTACAAACCTGTATGTCCAGTGTGGGAGGAAACCGGAGCACCCGGAGAAAACCCACGGGGGGAGCATACAAACTCCGTATACACTGCCCGTAATCGGGATCAAACCCGGGTCTCTGGCGCTGTAAGGCAGCAACTCTACCACTGCGCCACCTTGCCACCAATCTCAAAGAGTTGATGATCATTTTGACCTTCATGTTCTCAATCTGACGGTGGTGGAGAAGTCTTGGTTTAACTTCAGTTTAAAGGAGTGGAAGAAGCCCGTGCATGAATTATTTTAACATGGGCCACTGTTACACACCACATGACAGAGTGGAGCTTACGTGTTTAGGAATGATCAAGAACTTGGATTCCCAGATCTCCCTCTATCTTCCTGTCTCCACCTATATCCTTCCTTTGTCCCACCCCCCCTGACATCAGTCTGAAGAAGGGTCTCGACCCGAAACGTCACCCATTCCTTCTCTCCTGAGGTGCTGCCTGACCTGCTGAGTTACTCCAGCATTTTGTGAATAAATACCTTCGATTTGTACCAGCATCTGCAGTTATTTTCTTATAAGAACTTGGATGAAGACAACAATCAAGTTGTGTAAGAAAGTATAAGAAAATAACTGCAGATGCTGGTACAAATCGAAGGTATTTATTCACAAAATGCTGGAGTAACTCAGCAGGTCAGGCAGCATCTCAGGAGAGAAGGAATGGGTGACGTTTCGGGTCGAGACCCTTCTTCAGACTGATGTCAGGGGGGCGGGACAAAGGAAGGATATAGGTGGAGACAGGAAGATAGAGGGAGATCTGGGAAGGAGGAGGGGATGAGAGGGACAGAGGAACTATCTAAAGTTGGAGAAGTCGATGTTCAGTTGTGTATTGGGAGCCTCCACATTTTCCTGTAATTGGGTGTTCAGAACTGCAGGCAATTCTCCAAATATTCAATTTCCAGGAAAACGATCCAAAAAGCATGTGGAATTTTCAGCAAGATAAAGTTTGCAGCTCGTAATGGCAGTCCCCTTTATGAATGCAGTCTCCAAAATGTCTGAAGCTGTCAATATTGCAGTGGCCATTTTAAACGAGCAGTCACAACCTCAGCACGTTCCCACTGCTCTGGGTTGGGAGGATAATGCTTGTAATCCTTCCTCAAGCCACCAGGTGGCCCTAAACAGCTTTGGCAGCATAGTAAGCGCAGTTAAACTCCAGGTCTGACTTCAGATGTGGCTTGTAGGATCACCAACCCGTTATCCTGCAATACTACTGGAGAAGAAAAGTGTAGTTTTGTTTGGAGATACAGTGAGCAAACGGGCCCTTCGGCCCACTGAGTCTATGCTGACCAGCGATCCCTGCACACCAACACTCTCCTACACACACTAAGGACAATTTACGATTAGACCAAGCCAATTAGCCTACAAACCTGCACATCTTTGGAGTGTGGGAGGAAACCGGAGCACCCGGTGAAAACCCATGGAGGTCTCGGGGAGAACGTGCAAACTCCGTACAGACAGCACCCATAGTCATGATTGAACCCAGGAGTAGAGCATTGTAAGGCAGCAACTCTACCGCTGCACCACCTTAAATGGTATTTAAGTTGGCTTCCAGATATTGATATTGAATTGAAAAGAGAGGAATGTAACTCAAATGTTAGTCTAAGGCAAGAGAGTGCTGGAGTAACAGTGGGTCAGGCTGCATCTCTGGAGAATGTGTGAGAGAGGACAGAGTGTGGCAGGTGGAGGGGAGATTCTCCAATTTTAGGTAATCTCTAACAACCTCCCTTTCTCCTCCCGCTCCCCCTCCTCTCTCTGCCCCCCTCCTTGCAAGTTTGAGCCACCAGGCACCTGAGTGATGACTGGCTTTAAGAGAATTGATTGAAACTGGATATGTTGGCTGACAATTCAGATCAAGGCTGCGGTGGCGCGGCGGTAGAGTTGCTGCCATCCAGCACCAGACACCCGGGTTTGATCCTAACTACGGGTGCTGTCTGTATGGAGTTTGCACGTTCTCCCCATCACCTGTGTGGGCTTTCACCCGGTGCTCCGGTTTCCACCCGCATTCCAAAGACGTACAGGTTTGTAAGGTTAATTGACTTGGTATAATTGTAAATTGTCCTTAGTGTGTGTAGGATAGTGTTAGTGTACGGGGTGATCGCTGGTTGGTGCAAACTCGGTGGGCCAAAGGGCCTGTTTCCGCGCTGTGTCTCTAAACTAAACTAAAGAACTCCTACCATTAGACACAGCACAGGGTTCTCTATTTTCCACATACAGCCGGATTTCAAGGGCATCTTCACAACTTGGCAGATAACACAGGACTCTTCAGCCAAGTACGTACTTTGAAAACACAAGGAACTGCAGATGCTGGTTTCCACAAAAAAAAACCACACACAAAGTCCTGGAGTAACTCAACAGGTCAGGCAACTTCTCTGGAGAAAATGGACAGGTGACGTTTTGGGTCAGACTGGTAATAATGAAGAGAAAGCTGGAAGAGAGGTGGGGGCAGGATAAAGCCCGGTAGGTGGATCCAGGTGATGTGGATTGGGTTGGCCGATGGGGTGAGAGGGAAAGATAGATTAGCCATGATCGAATGGCGGTGCTGGCTCGATGAGTCGAATGGCCTCATTCTGCTCAGATGACTTATGAATATATTTGCTCAACTCCCTCCTTCCAAGCAGACAAAGCATCTTGTGACAAGAAGACATCTCCCTCTCTATCCCTCCCCCTCCCTAGTTCTCCGACTAGTTTCACTGTCCTCCTGATTAATTTTACTGTTTGTATGCCTTGTTGGCATCTTCCCCTCAATGAACCTTTGATCTGTCGTTTTCACACCTTACCCTTATCTCTAGTCTCCCTCCCCCCTGACTCTCGGTCTGAAGAAGGGCCTCGACCCGAAACATCATCCCTTTTACCTTCCCTCCAGAGATGCTGCCGGTCCCGCTGAGTTACCCCAGCTTTGTGTGTCTGTCTTCAGGGCTCGGAGCGTGAGGGTAGCAGTGTTTGATCCACATTCAGTAGGAAGGGACGCTTCTATGAGCGAGTGGACATGGATCGATGCACCAGGAATGCTGTTACTACGGGAGACGTTTCACTCTGTGCTGAGAATAAATTGTCTCGTGCTGCAGGCCGGGAACATCAGAGCCTCACTGACTGAAAACAAAAACAGGCAGCACCATGGAGCACAAGTCAGCTGCAAATAAAATAAAAGCCTACTGCTCTGTTAGCATAGCAGGGTCCTCAGGGAATGTAATAGCAACGCCGAACAGGACTCTGCACAAACATGTTTCCAAATGTCCGCAGCTCACAGCTTTAGTCCGGCACAGCATCTCCGGTCACCTTCCAGCACTGTCTGATTGTTTAGTTTAGAGATACAGCATGGATTCAGGCCCTCCGAATCCACGCCAGCCATCTTTAGACTTTAGTGATACAGCTCGGAAAAAGGGCCTTCAGCCCATCGAGTCCTCGCAAACCAGCGGTCACCCTGTACACAAGGACCGCCCTCCACACACTGGGACGATGTACAATTTTACAAAAGCCAATTGATCTACAAACCTGCACGTCTTTGGAGTGTGGGAGGAAACCGGAGAACCCGGCGAAAACCCACGCGGTCCCAGGGAGAACAGACAAGCTCCGTACAGGCAGCACCCGTGGTCAGGATCGAACCCGGGTCTCTGGCGCTGTGAGGCAGTAGCTCTGCGGCGCCACTTTGCCGCCCCTTACACACTAGCGTTATGTTATCCCACTTTCGCATCCACTTCCTACGCACTGGGGGAAATTTGCCGAGGCCAATTAACCTACAGCCTGCACGTCATTGGGTTGTGGAGCCAATGGAGGAAACCCAGGCGGTCAGAGGGAAGACCCTCTGCGAACTCCACACAGATAGTGCCCGAGGTCAGGATCGAACCTGGGTCTCTGGCGCTGTGAGGTAGTGGCTCCACCATAGCACCACTGTGCCGGCCTGGTGTAAAAAGCCCTCACCGCACAGCAGAACCTTGAAGCGGTTTTCAGAAACAAGAACCATTGTACGGAAACAACCGAACGGCAACTGCCCATTGTTCCGAATACCGAACCTGCTCGTTAAAATGATGGGTGCCTCAATTATGTGTTTAATAGTTGCTGCTTTGCAATAGTTTCTGCTATCTGACCCTCCATCCTGTAAATGAGCAGCAGAAATGATGACACACGACTCCGTTAAGAGATAAAAGGTACAGGCTGAGTTGATGAATGGAGGATTTATGCTGGGAAGTCAGGGAGACCAATCTATGTTCTGTGAAAGGCAATGACCTGATAAGTGAATTATAGTCAGCAGCATCAATAGTCTATCAATTACACTCCACAGTTATTCATCATCACCGTTTCCATTGCCCGCTGGTTAAATAAAATTGGAAGAATCGGATGTAAATAATATTTTTCAGTGCAAAGAATGTTGCTACGTAGGTTGTGGTCCGCTTCTAACATCTGTTCTCAATCAAGCTGTCAGCTCGGAGAGAAATATGAAGAATATTTTATGACTCGAACTTAAAGACATGTGGTCCAAAGGGCCTTGTATTATAATGCGATGCAGATGGCATCCCACAGGTATTAAGCTGAGATGAAAACACAGTGTGGTTAGAGCATTCCCTTGCTGGGCAGAAGTGCTACATTCTCAGTTAAAGGAGCCGTCAAGCTTCACTGCACAGATAGAGGCCATTTGGTCCTTCATGCCCATGCCAGCTCCTTGACAAAGCTAGCCAAACCGTTCCACTCCATTGTCCCCTACAGGGGTACAGTGCGGAAACAGGCCCCCTCGGCCCATCAGTGATCCCCCACACAGTAACACACCAGGGACAATTTACAATTTTACCAAACCATTTAGTCTACACACCTATACGTCTTTAGAGTGTGGGAGGAAACCAGAGCACCCGGAGAAAAGTAAGTGGAATAAAAATTATGAATGAGCTTACTTTAAAAATATATATATTTTAAAAAACTGATCAAGCTCTGGACTGGAAATGCAGATACATGGAACTGCAGATACTGGTTTACAAATAAAGACCACAAGAATGCACAATTGCGACATTTAAAAGATATTTGGGCAGGTGCATACATGGATGGGAATGGTTTCGAGGGATATGGGCCAAACGTGGGCAAGTGGGACTAGAGATGATGGGGCATTTTGGTTGGCATGGACAAGCTGGGTCGAAGGGCCTGTTTCCCTGCTGTATGACTATGACCATGACACAAGGGAGTATAAGAAAATAACTGCAGATGCTGGTACAAATCGAAGGTATTAATTCACAAAATGCTGGAGTAACTCAGCAGGTCAGGCAGCATCTCAGGAGAGAAGGAATGGGTGACGTTTCGGGTCGAGACCCTTCTTCAGACTGATGTCAGGGGGGTGGGACAAAGGAAGGATATAGGTGGAGACAGGAAGATAGAGGGAGATCTGGGAAGGGGGAGGGGAAGAGAGGGACAGAGGAACTAACTAAAGTTGGAGAAGTCAATGTTCATACCGCTGGGCTGCAAGCTGCCCAGTCAAAATATGAGGTGCTGTTCCTCCAATTTCCGGTGGGCCTCACTATGGCACTGGAGGAGGCCCATGACAGAAAGGTCAGACTGGGAATGGGAGGGGGAGTTGAAGTGCTCGGCCACCGGGAGATCAGTTTGGCCAACGCGGACCGAGCGCAGGTGTTGAGCGAAGCGATCGCCGAGCCTGCGTTTGGTTTCACCGATGTAAATAAGTTGATATCTGTTCGCCGATGTAAATAAGTTGACATCTGTGGATGGCACAGTGGCGCAGCGATAGAGCTGCTGCCTGAGAACGCTAGGGACCCCGGTTTGATTCTGACTACGGGTGCTGTCTGTGTGGAGTTTGCGCATTCTCCCTGTGACCGCGTGGGTTTTCTCCGGGTGCTCCGGTTTCCTCCCACATTCCAAAGATGTGCAGGTTAATTGCCTTCTGTAAAATTGCCCCTCGTGTGTAGGATGTGAAAGTGGAACAACATAGAACCCCTGTACGGGAGTCCGATGGTCAGCTTTCACACTTGTTTCAGGGCTTGTTTCCGCGCTGTATCTCTAAATTGTGGAGTAACTCAGCAGGTCAAACAGTATCGCTGGAGAACATGGATAGGTGACGTTTTGGGCCGTGAACCTTCTTCGGACGGGGAACCTCTGAAAGCCATCTCAAATAAACGACAGGCAAGAGGTTGAAGTGGGGAACACTGTTTATTGATATCTGAAACAAATGGAGTACCCCTGAAAGTACATGTGTGTGTACATCGTACAGCATATATCCTGCATCATAAATATATCCTACAGCATAAGTAAATGCCCAGGAGAAGCAAAAATACTGAGAGTGCAACTAAGATTCTAAATGTATAAAACAAAATACTTCATGTGAATTAAAGATTCAGTTTAAGGGATTGAAAGATTAACATGTGAAGTATTTATCCTAAAGATTCTAAAAAGGATGGTCATTAATAAATCCGAAATTGGAGTTGGCCACAGACAACTATTGGCGACCATCAGGAGGATTTGAAAACCAAAACCTTCCAATTTCACTGCGAGCGATCAGTGTCCATGATACACACTGCCGTTTAACTAAAGCCTGCTCTTGACGCCACTCTCCGCGGGATTCATACAAGCCCATATGCCTTGAGAAGGAAGTTCAGATGTGGGTCACGACCTCTGAACATTCGAAACACTTCGCTCGGGTGAGCACCACCCCCAAGGCTTAGTACGGTGTCTCTGAACCTGCAGTCAGGGAGGAGATGGGAGAGACATGACATAAAGCAGAGATTCAGAAAGGATGGCCTATGAATGTTCCCCTTGATACTGTGGCTGCAATTAGTGCAGAGCCTACAGCGGCCTGGGGCTCGGCTGGACCGGGCGCTGCCCTAAGAGGGGAGGCAGTGCAGGGGGGCTCGACGGGGGAGTGGGCCGGGGGAGTGGGCCGCTGGAGCTGCAGCGGCCTGGGGCTCGGCTGGACCGGGCGCTGCCCTAAGAGGGGAGGCAGTGCAGGGGGGCTCGACGGGGGAGTGGGCCGGGGGAGTGGGCCGCTGGAGCTGCAGCAGCCTGGGGCTCGGCTGGACCGGGCGCCGGTCTAAGAGGGGAGGCAGTGCAGGGGGCCTCGACGGTGGAGTAGGCCGCCCGCTGGAGGCCCTGCAGCAGCCTGGGGCTCGTCTGGACCGGGCGCCGCTCCAGGATGCCGAGCACGTGGACCGGACACGGCCTGCAGCTGCACGGAGCTGCGGTGGAGCCCAGAGATGTTGTCATTTACAGAGAATGTTGCAGGAGCTATGAAGCCACACTAAATACACTCATAGAGTCATAGAGAGAGTCATAGAGTCATTCAGCGTGGAAACAAGCCCTTCGATCCATCTTGCCCACGCCAAACAAGATGTGTTATCTACACTAGTCCCACCTGTCTGCGTTTACCCTACATGCCTCCAAACCTGGCCTATCCATGTACCCGTCTATATGTTTCTTAAAGGTTGTGATAGTACCTGCCTCAACTACCTCCTCCGGCAGAACGTTCCATATACCCACCACCCTTTTTGTGAAAAGGTTACCCCTCAAGTTCCTATTAAATCTTTCTCCTCTCACCTTAAACCTATGTGCTCTGGTTCTTGATTTCCCTACTCTGAGCAGAAGACTCTGTGCGTCTACCCAGTCTATTCCTGTCATAATTCTGTGCACCTCCATCAGATCACCCCTCATCCTCCAGTTCTCCAAGGAATAATGTTCTAGCCTGCTCAACCTCTCCCAATAGCTCAGGCCACCGAGAACTAGCAACATCCTTGTAAATCTTCTCTGCGCCCTTTCCAGCTTGACAACATCTTTCCTATAACATGGTGACCAAAACTGAACACAATGCTCCAATCGTGGCCTCACCAATATCTTATACAACTGCATCATGACCTCCCAACTTCTCTATTCAATGCTGTGACTGATGAAGGCCAGTGTGCCGAAAGCCTTTTTGACCACCCTATCTACCTATCTGTGGTGCCACTTTCAATGAACTGTGTACCTGGCCTCCTAAGATAGACACAAAAAGCTGGAGTAACTCAGCGGGACAGGCAGCATCTTTGGAGAGAAGGAATGGGTGACATTTCGGGTCGAGACCCTTCTTCAGATTCTAATTGATGTGCGACAGGCTCCGGTAACCAAGCGCTACTTTGAGTTTCTTTCACACTGTAAATGGGTCGATTGTAATTGTGTGTTGTCTTTCCGCTGACTGGTTAGCACGCAACAAAAAAGCTTTTCACTGTACCTCGGTACACATGACAATAAACCAAACTAAACCAAGCTGAACTTGTTCAGCTAGGCCTCTGAATTGCCGTGATCGTTTACCTGCGGCCAGCCTTGGAAATTTCACTGCAATTTTGTAAACCCACTTCCTCGAAGGCTCCAAAGGCATCCTGGGAAAGCACCTCGGCCCACTCGTACGCATAATATGCAGCCGCATAATTACCGGCGAAGATGTGCAGAAATGTGCAAGGGACACAGTCCTCCTGAGAGCGTGCGCGCGCGAGAGAGAGAGAGAGAGAGAGAGAGAGAGAGAACACATGGGGCACAACAAGAATGATAACTCACCCACCTCTTTATCTGCGTGAATCCTTAAATATCCTTCCCTCTGCATTTGAAAACACAGAGTGCTAGAGTAACTCAATGGGACAGGCAGCATCTCTGGAGAACATGGCTAGGTGGCGTTTTGGGTCAGGGCCCTTCGTCAGACTGATTGCGGTGTGGGGCGCAGTCGGGAATGGGAGAAAGCTGGAAGAGAGGCAGGACAAAGTCCGGCAAGTGATGGGTGGATACAGGTGAGGCCAGATGGTTAGTCAAAGGGCAGAGATGAAGAGACAGAAAATGTAAGATAAGGGTGGAGAGTTGCAAATTGTGACACCGGTGGAAGGAACGTAGGTGGACGGGGTGGGGCGCAGGGAGGAAAGGGGTGGAAAAGGTGGGTTGGGGGAGGGAAGGGGGGAGGGGGTGGTTAGTTACCTGAACTTGGACAATTCAATGTACCTACCATTAGGTTGTAAACTAGTCTTCCTCTCCTCCTCCCCTTACAATACACAATTGCTTGGTTTACCCGTGATTGTAGATTGAGTCTGGAGTAACTCAGCGGGTCAGGCAACACCTCTGGAGAACATGGGTAGGTGACATTTCGGGTCGGGACCCTTCTTCAGACTGAAAAAGACTCCTGACCCGAAAAGACACTTATCCCTGTCCTTCATAGATGCTGCCTGACCCGCTGAGTTATCCGGCACTTTGTGTTTTGATCTTCTCTGGTTATTTCTTAACAAATGTGATATCCTTCCATATTTCCAAAACTCCCAACTTTATGCCACATCATTTGATGACTTCAGAGCAGCAAATCAACTATTAATTAGTGAAAATATCTGTTATTTCACCTTTCCCGAAGAAATCCAACCTTATTTGTCATTCACTGAGGTGGAACCTTGTCGAAGCTTGCTGGATGTACAAGCAAGTATCCACTATTCCCTGCCAGAGCCCTGTCAACAATCCCAATCGTCTCCTCCACGATTCGAGCAAGTTTGTTCCACCCGCCCTCATTTCCTCGAAGCCTTTTGGCAGAAGCATACAGTAAGTGAGAACTCTACACATATCAATGACTCTAATTACTCACTGGGAGTAGCTTCATCACCGTAAATCTTTCAGCAACTTCATCCATCACTGACATCCACGAATCTGAGCTGGAGAAACGTGGGAGAATTAATGTGTCATGTTTGGTTTGGTTTAGTTTAGTTCAGAGATACAGCACAGAAGGAGGCCCTTCGGCCCACCGACTCCCACCAGCTCATCCTTTCTCTGCTACTTAAAGCAGGTCCTATTTCCTATCAATAGACAATAGACAATAGGTGCAAGAGGAGGCCATTCGGCCCTTCGAGCCAGCACCGCCATTCAATGTGATCATGGCTGATCATTCTCAATCAGTACCCCGTTCCTGCCTTCTCCCCATACCCCCTGACTCCGCTATCCTTAAGATCTCTATCTAGCTCTCCCTTAAATGCATTCAGAGAATTGGCCTCCACTGCCTTCTGAGGCAGAGAATTGCACAGATTCACAACTCTCTGACTGAAATTTTTTTTCCTCATCTCAGTTCTAAATGGCCTACCCCTTATTCTTAAACTGTGGCCCTTTGTTCTGGACTCCCCCAACATTGGGATCATGTTTCCTGCCTCTAACGTGTCCAACCCCTTAATAATCTTACACGTTTCTGATCGAACTGATCATCGACCTGAAATGTTAACTCTGTTTCTCTCTGCACAGATGCTGCCTGATCTGCTGAGTATTTCTAATTATCATTTCAGATATCAGACCTCCGTGATATCTCCTGCATTGCTCAGTGCCTGACCAGGTTTCGAGCTGGGTAGAAATGCAGATGCTGGATCGAATCGAAGGTAGACACAAAATGCTGGAGTAACTCAGCGGGTCGGGCAGCATCTCAGGAGAGAAGGAATGGGTGACGTTTCGGGTCGAGACCCTTCTTCGAGCTGGGAAGCAGTTAACCATTCTTGATTCATGAGGACGTCAAAGGTTACGGGTGGAAAGTAGAATGGGGTTGAAAGGGAAAGATAGATCAGCCATGATTTGAATAGCGGAGTAGACTCGATGGGCCGAACGGCCTAATTCTGTTCCTATGTCTTCTGGTCTAAGATAGATGGGACGACGGTTGGCGGGCTGAGCCGGTCATGGGTGACAGAGTGGATCGGAGAACGAACACGCGCGAATCTGGACTTCCAACCGGATGAAACGGCGCCACACAATGTCGCCGCCATTCACAATGGCGCCTCCACAATGTCGGCGCCGCCATTATTATATGCAAAATTAATTTCACGATGTAATGTTTAATTGCAGATGTGACAATAAATATCCATTAAACCAGTGAACCATTGAGATCGGAGAGTCGTGATGCAGACTCATCTGCCCTTCTGTCCAGATCTAATGATCTTGTACGTTCAACAGCTGAAAACTGAACCTGAATCCTTCCCACTCTGCACTTAGCGCTCTGCAAGTCTGATTCACCCTGTACACCCGGGAGAAGGTTTACCTTGTGTGTAACTTCATATCCAGTGCTGAAAGGAACACCTGTCTCAGTAACACAGACCCTCCCCGGTACTGGTGTGCTGCAAAATAGACACAAAATAAAACTGTGGAATTATATAATATTATTACTTTAAAATATAGATTTTATATCCGTGACCTGCGTGGGTTTTCTCCGAGATCATTGTTTTCCTCCCACACTCCAAAGACTTACAGGTTTGTAGGTTAATTGGCTTGGTAAATGTAAAAATTGTCCCTAGAGGGTGTAGGATAGTGTTGATGTTTGGGGATCACTGGGCGGCGCGGACCCGGTGGGCCGAAAAGGCCTATTGTGGTGCTGAATCTATAAACTAAACTAAAAACTAAAAGATCATGGGGATGATACAGAAAATATCTCGCACAATGCCATAATTCGATATTCTCCGGATATTTTGACCTATTTTCAGGGCCAATCAATCATCCATCATTTGAAATGCATTTCTACTTTACATTAGAAATTCCCTCTTTAGTATAACAGAAAGTGTTGGAGGAACTCAGTGGGTGAGGTGGGACTAGTGTAGATGGGGCACCTTGGTCGGCATGGGCAAGTTGGGCCGAAGGGCCTGTTTCCACGCTGTATAACTCTAGAAAAAGACTGGATATTTTAATGAACTTGAAGGTAACTCTGAGCCTCAGAAAAATTTACCATTTTTTTTGTACTATAACCAATGCACTCTTTTACTTATGTGCAATTGTATTTTTAGATTTTTTTTAGATTTAGAGATACAGCGTGGAAACAGGCCCTTCGGCCCTTCGGGTCCGCGCCGCCCAGCGATCCCCGCACATTAACACTATCCGACACACACTAGGGACAATTTGTACATTTGCCCAGCCAATTAACCTACATACCTGTACGTCTTTGGAGTGTGGATTACTACTCTCAACGTACCTGTACGTCGTTGAGAGTAGTAATCAGTAGCCCAAACCGCAGAATGTTCCAGCTCGTCTTTAGAGGAGAAAAACACAATGTATAAAGAACATAAACAATAAACAGACGCCGACTAAACCTTGAACAATAGCATGTTAGGACCTTATATGGGAAAACTGACTTTGTTCCAACACTCGGCCGTATAAGGGAAAACTGACTTAATTCCAATATTGATTGGTTGTGCCACTTGTAAATAACTGTGAATTCTGCGGTTTTGGGGGATAAAAGGGGCTTAATTCTAGGGGCTGGTGTGACACGTTTCCACTGGCCCCGGAGTCCGCAACTCTGTGTGTGCTTTTAGAAACCTGTCCACGAGATCTCTAATAAACTAACAGGTAAAGTCTGTGCCGTCTCTGATTATTGTCATCCAACTGACCGCGAACGCGAAGTCGAACTCGACAGGAGGAAACCGAAGATCTCGGAGAAAACCCACGCAGGTCACGGGGAGATCGTACAAACTCCGTACAGACGGCGCCCGTAGTCAGGATCGAACCTGATCTCCGGCGCTGCATTCGCTGTAAGGCAGCAACTCTACCGCTGCGCCACCGTGCCGCCGTATGTATGTACGGTATGATTCTGAGACGCAAGGAACTGCAGATGCGGATTAATGCAACAAAAAAAAAAGGCACAAAGTGCTAGAATAACTCAACGGGTCAGGTAGCATCTCTGGAGAACATGGACGTTTTAGTTTAGTTTCGTTTATTGTCACGTGTACCGAGGTACAGTGAAAGGTTTTAATAATAATAATAATAATGCATTACATTTATATAGCGCTTTTCAAACACTCAAAGACGCTTTACAGGGATTTCTAGAACATAGAGAAGTGAATAAATAGATAAATAAGTAAACGAACAGAGAAAGGAGACAGAAGGTGAGGTGACCTTCAGTGGTTGAAGGCAGTGCTGAAGAGGTGAGACTTCAGTGATGTTTTGAATGTGGTGAGTGAGGAGGAGTCTCTGACGGTTTGGGGTAGTGAGTTCCATACAATACAATACAATACAATACAATATATCTTTATTGTCATTGTACCCAGGGGTACAACGAGATTGGGAATGCGCCTCCCATTCGATGCAATAATTTAAGTAATTAACAGCAACCCAACGAAACGAAACAATTGTAACAGTTTTTAGACAGGGTAAAGTGCAAGTTGATCTATGCGTTGTGGCCATCCGGCTCAGCAGGACCGGTTCATAGCAGCTATGGCCCTGGGGATGAAGCTGTTCCTGAGTCTGGAGGTGGGAGCAGTGATGGAGAAAGCCCTGTCCCCCCAGGATCTGAGTTTGGACCGGATGGGGGGGGACAGGAGATTGGCAGCAGCAGAGCGGAGGGTGCAGGTGGGAGTGTGCCTGTGGTGGAGGTCAGTCAGGTAGGATGGGGCCAGATTATGGAGGGCTTTGTAGGTCATGAGGAGGATTTTGTATTGGATTCTCTGGGGGATGGGGAGCCAGTGGAGTTTGTAAAGGAGGGGGGTGATATGGTTACGGATCGGGGAGTGGGTGAGTAGACGGGCAGCGGAGTTTTGAATGTATTGAAGTTTACTGATGATTTTTGAGGGTGAGCCATAGAGGAGGCTGTTGCAGTAGTCCAGACAGGAGGTGTTGAAGGCGTGGATGAGGGTTTCTGCAGCTGTGGAGGAGAGGGATGGACGGAGACGGGCAATGTTTTTGAGGTGGAAGAAGGCTGTCTTTGTGATGTGTTTGATGTGTTTGTCGAAGGAGAGGGTTTGATCAAAGATGATTCCAAGATTCCGGATGTGAGGGGAGGTGGATACTGGGAGACCATCAATATTGAGGATGAAGTTTTGGGTGGATTTGGTGAGCGTTTTTGGACCAATGATTTCAGATTTCAGATTTGTTGCAGTTGAGTTTGAGGAAATTTGATTGAAGCCAAGATTTTATTTCAGAGATGCAGTTTGTCAGTGTAGAGTGTGTGGTGGTGGAGATTGACTTGGTGGAGATGAGGAGCTGGATATCATCGGCGAAGCAGTGGAAGTTGAGACCATGACGGCGGATTAATTGAACAAGGGGGAACAGGTAGAGGATGAAGAGGAGGGGGCCAAGGACTGAGCCTTGGGGGACACCTTGGGGGAGGGGAGCGGTGGGGGATTTACAGTTGTTAATGGAGATGAACTGGTGCCTGTCAGAGAGGTAAGATTTGAACCAGGATAGGGCTGTGCCGGTGATGTTAAAGGAGGTTTCAAGTCGGGTGAGGAGAATGGAGTAATTTATGGTGTCAAAGGCGGCGCTGAGGTCAAGTAGGATGAGGATGTTGAGGTTGCCAGCGTCGGAGGAGAGGAAAGGTCGTTTGTGATTTTGAGGAGCGCAGTTTCAGTACAGTACAGTTTTAGTCGGGACCTTTCTTCAGACGTTCTGCAGAAGTGCGCTGACCTGACCTGAAACGTCACCCATCCATGTTCTCCAGAGATACTGTTTGCCCTGCTGAGCATATTGTGTCTTTTATTGTAGTATGATTTTACTGGATTGATTGCACAATGATGCTTTTCACTGTACGTGTGACAATAAAGTATTTATTAAAGTATACTATTGAGCTATTGCACCAGGGTGATAAATATTTGGGAACATCAACAGCGCTGAGCTCTGTCCAAAGATGGACACAAAAAGTGCTGGAGAAACCCAGCGTGTCAGGCAGCATCTCTGGAGAACATGGATGGGTGGCATTTCACTTCAGTTTAGTTTATTGTCACGTGTACCTAGGTACGGTGAAACTTTTGTTACGTACCACCCAGCCAGTGGAAAGACAGTAGATGATTACAATCGAGCCATTTATAGTGTATGGATACATGCTAAGGGAATAACTAAGTTTAGTGCGAGGTAAAGCCAGTAAAGTCCGATCAAAGGTAGTCCACGGTCGGGTCCAGGCACTTCGGCAGAAGGTCTGAAGAAAGGTCCCGACCAGAAATGTCACCTAGCCATGTTCTCCAGAGCTGCTGCCTGACCCGCTGAATTACTTCAGCACTCTGTGTCTATCTTTCATCAGGTGATGTTTCGGTTCGGGACTCTTCTTCTGTTACGCAAGCCATCAGCGTAGTCCCACCAATTCACAAGTATAAAATCATTTGTAGGAATGTTATAGTCTATACCTTTCAATAGTTGTTCAAAGACGTCCTGTGGCAGCGGCTCCCCAGTCTGGTAGTGGCCGCTGATCAGTGCTATGGTGTTGTTATCATGCACCCAGTTTTCCATGAACTGCGAGGGGAATTCAATAGCATCCCACTCAATGTTGTTGAGTCCGGCTGCCATCACGTAGGGCACTGTGGTCAGCATGTGTTGCAACGCATGTCCGAACTGTGTGGGCACAATTCACAACAAACATAGCCTGAACACAATGATGACAGTCGTCACCCCTTAATGTTATCATTTAAACATTCTAAACAAAACCTGATCAGTGCACACGGGGTCCTTTCCTGCGTTAAGAGAGTCATGGAGTCATTCTGTCATGCAGCAGGGACAAACAGGCACTTCGGCCCGACTTGCCCACTCCGACTGAGATGCCCCATCTACGCAAGTCACACCTGCCCAGGTTCGGTCCATATCGCTCTAAACCTTTCCCTTCCATGTGCCTATCCAACTTTATTTTATAGAGCTGCTACCTCACAGTGTCAGAAACCCAAATCCTGACCTCGGCTGCTGTCTGTGTGGAGCTTGCATGCTCTCCCTGAGACTGTGTAGGGTTTCCTCCACGTCTCAAAGGCGTGCGGGTTTGCTGGTTAATCGGCCTCTGTAAATTGCATCCTAGTGTGCGGGGAGTGGTTGAGAAAGTGGGATAACATGGAACTAGTGTGAATGGGTGATCGATGGTCGGCATGGGCTCAGCGGGCCGAAGGGCCTGTTTCCATGCTGTATTTCCAAACAAGAAAATGCCAGCTCCTGAACCAACCAAAAGACAGTCAGCACTTACAGCCTTAAATAAGAATGAAATCAGTCACAAGAGGCCAGAAGTAGTGCATTCACTGTCTAAGCAGGTGGTAATGAATTCATGATGAATATTGGCAGCAACATTTTCACTGAGATGACAAATGCTAGCCTTGAGCCTTCAACCATGAAATGCTTTCTCAAAAGATTTATGAGGAGGATATCAGGGCTGGAGTATTAAATTTTTAAAGGCAGGCTGCCTAGGTTGTTTTCTTTGGAACAAAGGTAGACTGAGATTTAATTGAGATCTATAAAATTTCGAGAAGGTGAACAGAAGTAACTTGTTTTTCTCACTGGAGAAGGTCTTTCGGTGGGAAGAGTGGATTAAAATTAATTGATGGGAGAGATGGAGAGGATTCTGCAGTTGTACAGGGCCCTGGTGAGACCACATCTGGAGTATTGTGTGCAGTTTTGGTCTCCTAATTTGAGGAAGGACATCCTTGCTATTGAGTCAGTGCAGCGTAGGTTCACGAGGTTAATCCCCGGGATGGCGGGACTGTCATATGAGGAAAGATTGGACTGGGCTTGTATTCACTGGAATTTAGAAGGATGAGAGGGGATCTTATAGAAACGTATAAAATTATAAAAGGACTGGACAAGTTAGATGCAGGAGAAATGTTTACAATGTTGGGGGAGTCCAGAACCAGGGGCCACAGTCTAAGAATAAAGGGGAGGCCATTTAAAACTGAGATGAGAAAAATCTTTTTCACCCAGAGAGTTGTGAATTTGTGGAATTCTCTGTCACAGAAGGCAGTAAAGAGGCCAATTCACTGGATGAATTTAAAAGAGAGTTAGATAGAGCTCCAGGGGCTAGCGGAATCAAGGGATATGGGGAGAAGGCAGGCACAGGTTACTGATTGTGGATGATCAGCCGTGATCACAATGAAAGGCAGTGCTGGCTTGAAGGGCCAAATGACCTCATCCTGCACCTATTTTCTGTTTCTATGATTCAGTAAAACATCGCTATGAGCAGAGGGGGTCGGGAACTCACGGGCTGAAATGTTGGTGGAGGCACATTTAACATTGTGGTGAATATTTGATGAGCTTTCACCCACTGTGACATGGACAGAAGCTGGAAAGTGGAATTAAGTTAGTTAATTCTTGTCAGGCAAGAATATGATGGGCCAAATGGCCTCCTTCTCTGCCACAATGAGAGGCACAATGGTGCAGCTGGTAGAGCTGCTGCCTGACAGCGCCAGAGACCCGGGTTCGATCCGGACCTCGGCTGCTGTCTCTGTGGAGTTTGCACGTTCACCCTGTGACCTGCCTGGGTTTCCTCCAGGTGCTCTGGTTTCCTCCCACAACCCAAAGACGTGTGGGTTAGTAGGTTAATTGGCCCACTGTGAATTGGCCAGAGTGTGTAGAGAGAGTGGGTCAAAGTAACCCAGAACTAGTGTGAATGGGTAGACACAGAAAAGCTGGAGTAACTCAGCGGGACAGGCGGCATCTCTGGAGAGAAGGAATGGGACCAGGCACAGTGAAATTCTTTCCTTGCATTCCCAAGGTATGCAAATAGTCGCCACATAAACGGCAAAACTGACAAAGTTACAAAGCACCCCTGCCGGCTCTTTCTTTGTTTCCCCCCCTCCCTCTCCCTCCCGGGGGTCCTCCATTGCTCCCCCACGCCGGGTCCTCCATTGCTCCCCCACGCCGGGTCCTCCATTGCTCCCCCACGCCGGGTCCTCCATTGCTCCCCCACGCCGGGTCCTCCATTGCTCCCCCACGCCGGGTCCTCCATTGCTCTTCAGTTCCATCTCATTCTGCCACAGAGCAACACAGACTAGAAATGGCTATGAGACACTAACTTATTATTTTATTCACAAAATGCTGGAGTAACTCAGCAGATCAGGCAGCATCTCGGGAGAGAAGGAATGGGTGACGTTTCGGGTCGAGACCCTTCTTCAAATGTCACCCATTCCTTCTCTCCCGAGATGCTGCCTGATCTGCTGAGTTACTCCAGCATTTTGTGAATAAAATAATAAGTGGGTGACGTTTCGGGTCGAGACCCTTCTTCAGTCTGAAGAAGGGTCTCGACCCGAAACGTCACCCATTCCTTCTCTCCCGAGATGCTGCCTGATCTGCTGAGTTACTCCAGCATTTTGTGAATAAATCGATTTGTACCAGCATTTGCAGTTATTTTCTTACACTAACTTATTATGCTGCTCGCCAAACCCGCTCTCCATTTAAATCCAGGCTGTGCAAAAGGCCGCTCAATCGCATGACTAAGAGCAACACTCTACTGCAGGGGAAGGTGATCCTTTTGGTTCTGGATTGGGAAGTTTTAGTCAAGAGTCGAGAGTGTTTTATTGTTACATGTCCCAAACAGAACAATTAAATTCTTACTTGCAGCAGCACAACAGAACATGAAAATATAGTATTCTGTAAACAATATAATAAACGATAGAGTACACACACACATACATACATATACACACATATGTATACATAATACATGCATACAAAGGAAAGCTCTTCAGCGGGTAGTCCGAGGACCATCGGAACACAGCTACCAGCCTTGGAGGACATCTACAACACACGATGCCTCAGAAAAGCCACCAGCATCCACAAAGACTCTTCACACCCCTGCAACAGTCTGTTCGAACTCCTTCCATCGGGCATACGATACAAGCCCTTATACGCCCGCACCTCCAGACTCAGGAACAGCTTCATCCCCAGGGCCATAGCTGCTATGAACCGGTCCTGCTGAGCCGGATGTTCACATCGCGCAGTGATCCGGCACAGATCTACTTGCACTTTATTCTGTCTTAAAACTGTTACAATTTGTTTAGTTGGGTTGTTGTTTAAATTAATACTGACTAGCTAGTTAAATTATTGCATCGTATGGGAGGCGCATTCCCAATCTCGTTGTACCCCTGTACAATGACAATAAAGATATATTGTATTGTATCGTATTGTATTGTGTAGGAAGGAACTGCAGATGCTGGTTTACACTGAAGATAGACACAAAATGCTGGAGTAACTCTGCAGGACAAGCAGCATCTTTGGAGATAAGAAATGGGTGACGTTTCAGACTGAAGAAGTGTCTCAACCCAAAACTTCACCCAATTCCTTCTTAATCCAGCATCTTGTGTCTATCTACATACATACGTGCATACATACAAACACACACACACACACACACACATAAAACAAACAAACGATAATAGTGCAAAAGATGAAAGCAATGCCCCCAAGCCTATGCAGTTGAGAGCTTATTTTGACGTTGCATGGATCCCATTTCCACATTGAACAGAGCAAGGCAAGACTTGATTTGAAGGTAACATCTGGCAATTCCACGTGGTTGGCTTACCTCATGGAAAATGCTTTTGATCTCAGAAAAAGACATGAGTGAGGGTGCAGAACCAGTTGGTGGGGTTTGGTTACACACTAGAAATGCCACAGGCCTCCTGTGTAATAGATTGCTCTTGGCTGTTGGAAGAAAAAGAGACAAAGTAATCACAAAAAGCATGAAAGCAGAAATATATTTGGTACCCTTATGGTGCGTCCTTTAATTTTTCCTTCGAACTTTACCCCCCCACCCCACCCACTACAAAATCAGTCTGAAGAAGAATCCCGACCCAAAATGTCACCTATCCATCTTCTCCACAGATGCTGCCTGACCCGCTGAGTTACTCCAGCACTTTGGGTCTTTTCTGTTAACCAGCATCTGCGTTTCCTTGTTTCAACAAAAACTATTCTTTACAGGGTAATTTTAGTATGCAGTGTTTAACCGTTAGCATATTTGCAAATGACAAATCGTATGTTTGCATCTAACACAACACATGAATGTATTTGAAATGCTTTGAGAATATCTTCAAGACTGTTAAACAGAAATAGTTATACTAATATAATAAAACAATTAGGTGGACAATAATGTACTGCAGATTCTATGTAAGACATAAAGCATGATAAATACTATTTTACTTTACAAATATATGTTACCAACAAAAGACCCTCGCTGTAAATCTTCAGACTATCTTTGATCGGACTTTACTGGACTTTATCTTGCACTGAAAGTTAGTCACGTCATTCCCTTATCATGTATCTATCTGTACACTGTGGAAGGCTCGATTGTAATCATGTATTGTCTTTCTGCTGACTGGTCAGCACGCAACAAATGCCTTTCACTGTAGCTGGGTACACATTTTAGTTTTTCGTTTTAGAGATACAGCGCAGAAACAGGCCCTTCGGCCCATCGAGTCTGTACCGACCGGCGATCCCCGCACATTAACGCAAGCCTACACACACTAGGGACAATTTACACTTATACCAAGTATACAAACCCAAGCCAATTAACCTACAAACCTGCACGTCTTTGGAGTGTGGGAGGAAACCGAACATCTTGGAGAAAACCCACGCAAGTCACGGGGAGAACGTACAAACTCCGTGCAGACAGCACCCGTAGTCGGGATCGAACCCGGGTGTCCGGCGCTGCAAGGCAGCAACTCAACCGCTGCGCCACCGTGCACGTGCCACCGTGCATGTGCCAATAAATAAAGTAAACTAAACTAACAAAGTGGGATTAAAGGAATGCTGATAGCCTGAACATGAGGAATCGAAAGCAGAAAGAAGTGGTGAACCTTTTTCAGATTGGGAGGAAAATATTTATTAATGTTCTGCATTCTATTTCTTTTAAATATACTAATGAACTGGACATAAGTGTGTTTGAGAATATTTCCAAATTAGTGGTTGATGAAAAACTCGGATATGGAGCAAACATGGAGGGTTACAATAAAATGACATGGATTGGCAAGGTTAATCAGCATTTAGCAGATGGCATATGGACTGAGGAAAGGAGACACAATTTAACAGGTGTGATTTTAAAGATGCTTGGGAAAGTATGCTTACAGTTCTTTGAAAAGATAAGTTGAGAGGTTGCTTAAAAGTATGGTATATTTTTGGTTTCATTAAGTAAAGAAACAGATTACAAAACCAAGAATGTTACGTTAAACCTTTTGTATAAACCTATCTTGCCTTCGACTGGAGAATTGTGTTCAGTTTTGGGCATCACCACGTCCAAGCCTTGGGGAGGGAATTTGTAAGAATGGTACCAGGAATGAAGGATTGCTTGAAGTAGTAGGGAGTGCACTTCTTCGAGCCGAGAGAGCGAAGAGGAGATTTGGCAGATTGTGTGCAGTTTTGAAATAAGGGCAATCTGTTTTCAGTGAGGAAGGATTGGTAACCAGAGACACAGACTGATTGCCAGTACAACACTTATAATAATAATAATAATAATAATAATAATAATATTCATTTATTGTCATTGCAACGAGTACAACAAAATTTAAAAATAGCCAATCCTGACGGTGCGTAAAAACATATATGCAATAAATGCAAAAACAAATAAATACAATTATATTAAGTACAAAAGATTTTTTAACAGTGTTGCCTAGTGCAGAAGGTAGTGTTCAGTTCTCGTATGGCCCTGGGGTAAAAACTGTTCTTAAGTCTGTTTGTTCGGGATTTGATCGACCTGAAATGTCGACCAGAGGGCAGATGAACAAACAGACGGTGGCCGGGGTGGGATGGATCTTTTATTATTTTGCCTGCTCTACTGAGGCAGCGTAGGCTGAACAGGTGCTCCAGGGAGGGCAGTGAGCAGCCGATGATCTTCTGGGCCGTCGTGATGACCCTCAGAAGGGCCTTCCTGTCCTTTTCTGAGCAGCTGGCATACCATGTGGTTATACAGTATGCCAGCACACTCTCGATGGAGCAGCGATAGAAGGACATCATGAGCTTCTCCTGCCGGTTGGTTTTCCTGAGGATCCTCAGGAAGTGGAGTCTCTGCTGTGCCTTCTTCACTGTGGTGATGGTGTTGGTAGACCAGGTAAGATCCTCTGCGATGTGCGTACCCAGGAACCTGAAAGCGGGTACCCTTTCCACACAGACCCCATTGATGTAGAGTGGGTCGTATTCTACACTGGTTTTCCTAAAGTCAATTATAAGTTCCTTTGTTTTGGAGGAGTTCAGGACAAGATTGTTCACTGAACACCATGCTGCCAGCCTTTGGATTTCATCCCTGTAGGCTGTCTCATCTCCTCCTGAGATGAGTCCAACCACAGTCGTGTCATCCGCGAACTTGATGATGGTGTTGGTGGGATGGGTGGGGGCGCAGTCGTGAGTGTAGAGGGAGTAAAGGATGGGGCTCAACACACAGCCCTGTGGTGAGCCGGTGCTCAGTGTAATGGTGGAGGAGAGGTGAGGGCCTATTTTGACGGTCTGGGGGCGGTTGGTCAGGAAGTCCTTGATCCATTGGCAGATGGTTTGGGAAAATCCAAGGTCAGAAAGTGGCAAAATGAGGATTTTTTTTTTCTTTTCCAAAAGACACATGTAGTCGGTGTGATTGGAATATTCTTTCTACAAGGCAGAGCCAACAGTAACTTTCAAAAGAGATTGCATTATTATTCAAAGGAAATATTTACAGAACAATGGGGAGAGGAAAGGGAATGGGATATTCATATGAGCAATGGTATAAAGTAATATGTGGTGAAAATATCCATATCTTATAATATGTTGATATTGGTATGTCAATGCGATTGGCCACTGTTGCTCTCAAATTATGATTTATAGTTCAGTAGTCACAGAATAAATAATACCTTGGCAACTCGAAATGCAAAATAAAAGAGATAATTGATAGGAATGCATGGAAGAGTTTCAAATTCGTGATTTGACTCCTGCTTTATCACTAAAGTGGCACAGTGGCATGGCGGTAGAGTTGCTGCCTTGCAGAGACCCGGGTTCCATCCCGACTACGGGTGCTGCCTGTACGGAGCTCGTACGTTCTCCCCGTGACCCGCGTGGGTTTTTCAGAGAACTCCAGTTTCCTCCCGCACTCCAAAGACGTACAGGTTTGTAGGTTAATTGGCTTGGGATAAATGTAAAAATTGTCCCGAGTGTAGGATGTTAATGTGCGGGGATCGCTGGTCGGCATGGACTCGGTGGGCCGAAGGGCCTGTTTCCGCTCTGTATCTCTAAAACTAACAAAATTAAAAATAAAAACAAAAAGAAAATACAGAAAGATTTTCCTATAAAGTATAGGAACATTTATATGACAACAGAACCATGGAAAAAATTCAGTCTAAGTGAAGTTCAACAATATTACGTTCAGAGTTATAATTATGAAAAAGTTTCCAATTACACACAGTCTTCACGGGCTGGCGCATCCAACACAGTTCATAAAGGTAACTGGTAGATTAGTTTAATTTAAGGATACAGTGTGGAAACTGTGGACACAGGCCCTTCGGCCCACTAAGACCATGCCGCCCAATGATCACCCATGCACTAGTTCTATCCTTTACACTAGGGACAGTTTACAGAAACCAATTAACCTTCAAACCTGCACATCTTTGGGGTGCGAGAGGAAACCGGAGCACCTGGGGAAAACTCACACAGGTCACGGGGAGAACGTAGAAACTCCGTACAGACGACACCCATGGTCAGGATCGCACCTGGGTCACTGGCGATGTAAGGCAGCAAGCCTACAGCTGCGCCTGGTATATTTTGCATTGAAATCAGGAGAAGAACTCCCATATGTTCTACAACCCACACTTCACTATCGTTTGCCGGTGCTATTTAATCTCAAATCTCGTACAACATGGTCTGCACAATCTCCAATGTTATCTCAGGTAGGTTAACTCACAAATGAAGGACGCGGTCCAAGATCCCCTTTCCTTTTCATTCGGACGTGAATAAAGATCGAGGAAAAATGAAGCCATGAGGGAGTCTGCAGGCAAAAAATGTGTTTGTTTTAGTTGATTTCATTGACGTTAGTTATTGCAGCCTTCTTGAAACTTAGTGCAGAGTAGACCATGGTGGCGCAGCGGTAGAGTTGCTGCCTCACAGCGTCAGAGACCTGGGTTCGATCCTGACTACGGGTGCTGCCTGCACGGAGTTTGCACGTTCTCCCCGTGACCTGCGTGGGTCTTCTCTGGAATCTCCGGATTCCTCCCACACTCCACAGACGTACAGGTTTGTCGGCTAATCGGCTTGGTGTAATTGTAATGCAACATGAAAGCTTGTTCAGCGTGAATTCCTAGAAAATGGTTGCAATATTCTTCCTGACAGTTATTCAGCCGATTTTACTTCTTATACCTTTCTTGTCATAGACGTCGAAAACCCTGACGTCCGGATGCCAGACTTCGACCTCCGCGGCCGCAGGTTTGATCACGATCCCAAATAAATCCCAACTCAGCTGAAAGAGGCCAGATAGAACGCTGGGAGAAAGAGACGATATTTCTGATTTTGAACCCAACAGGTAAGTCTATCAGTCATCTTGGAATTGGATGTATTAACTTAAATATGACATGGGAGATGGATGGGTTTTTTGATAAGCTGAGAAGGGTGTGTGGAACTATGCTGCCTTAGAGCTTCCAATGTCTCCCCCCTCAACTCCATCCAAGGACCCAAACAGTCTTTCCAGGTGAGACAGAGGTTCACCTGCACCTCCTCCAACCTCATCTATTGCATCCGCTGCTCCAGATGTCAGCTTATTTACATCGGCGAAACCAAATGCAGGCTCGGCGATCGTTTCGCTCAACACCTGCGCTCGGTCCACGTTGGCCAATCTGATCTCCCGGTGGCCGAGCACTTCCACTCCCCCTCCCATTCCCAGTCTGACCTTTCAGCTATGGGCCTCCTCCAGTGCCATAGTGAGGCCCACCGGAAATTGGAGCAACAGCACCTCATATTTCGCCTGGGCAGCTTGCAGCCCAGTGGTATGAACATCGACTTCTCCAACTTTAGATAGTTCCTCTGTCCCTCTCTTCCCCTCCCCCTTCCCAGATCTCCCTCTATCTTCCTGTCTCCACCTATATCCTTCCTTTGACCCGCCCCCCTGAAATCAGTCTGAAGAAGGGTCTCGACCCGAAACGTGGCCCATTCCTTCTCTCCCGAGATGTGGCCTGACCTGCTGAGTTACTCCAGCATTTTGTGAATAAATACCTTCGATTTGTACCAGCATCTGCAGTTATTTTCTTATAGTATCAGAGGACAGTGTGCATTGAATACATCCAGGGGAATTAGAATGAAGATGAGGAGGAGTTTCTTCAACCAGAGGGTGGTGAATCTGTGGAATTTGTTGCCGCAGATAGCAGATTTGGTACTTTTAAAGTGGAGATTGATAGAATCTCAATTAGTGATCTCGAAAGGTTACGGGGAGAAGGCAGGAGAATGGGGTTGAGAGGGAAAAATAGATCAGCCATGATCGAATGGCGGAGCAGACTCAATGGGCTGAATGGCCTAATTCTGCTCCTATGCCTTATGGTTGTGGAAGCGTTTAAGTGTGAGAGTGATTTAAATGGACACATATTACACATGTCAGAAAATAGACACAGGTGTGGCTAGCGAATATCTAAGATGTAGCCTTTGACACTAGTGCTGCAACACAAATATTTTGCAGATGTTAACAAACTGGTGCATTGCCGAGCTGGTACCAACATGAAGAAAGATGAACTAACTCACCGTTCCAAAGGAAAATATGGTCTCAGCTGTTCCTCAGTTACACTGCGGCAATAGGATAAATGAGCACAGTAAAGGACCATTAATGATTAAACAACTTCAATAACACTTGGCATTACAAGACGTTGTACAATTCATTGGGGAGGCCGCATTTGGAGTATTATGTTCAGTTTTGGTCACCCTGCTGTAGGAAGGACGTAATGAAGCTGGAAAGACTGCAAATTTACGAGGATGTTGTTGGGACTCGAGAACCTGAGCTCCAGGCAGAGGTTGGGCAGGCTATGACCGAGGGGTGATCTTATAGAGGTGTATAAAATCATGAGGGGAATAGACAGGGGAATCAAGAACCAGAACATAGGGTTTAAGGTGAGAGGGGAAAGATTTAATAGGAACCTGAGGGACAACTATTTCACCCAGAGGGTGGTGAGTGTATGGAACAAGCTGCCAGAGGAGGTAGTTAAGGTACTTTCACATCACTTAAAAGATATTCGGACAGATATGTGTAAAGGAAAGGTTTAGATGGATATGGGCCAAATGTCAGCAATTAGATGGGGCATCTTGGTCGGTATGGATGAGGTGGGCAGAGGGACCTGTTTCCATGCCGTATGACAGAATGGGTTCATGATTCCTAATGCAGGAAAGGCCCACCTGAACATTTATTAGTATTTTGTTTACAATGATTAAATGATAAAACTAAGGGGTGGCACAGTAGAGCTGCTGCCTCACAGCACCGGAGACACGGGTTTGTTCCAGATCACAGGTGCTGTCAAGCTGTGTGGAATTTGCTCGTTCTCCCTGTGACCATGTACGTTTGCTGCGGGTGCTCCGGTTTTCTCTCACATTCCACTGAGACGGTGGGTTTGTAAGTTAATTGGCCTCTGAAAAATGCCCCCTGGTGAGTAGGGAGTGGATGAGAAAGTGGGATTTCTTGGAACTATTGTGCACGGGTGGGCGATGGTCGGCGTGGACTCGGTGGGCCGAAGGGCCAGTTTCTATGCTGCACCATTCTATCACCATCTAGAGAGCGACTATCTACCTCATTGAAGATCCCAGACTACCTTTAATTGGGCTTTACCCTGGACTTCATCTTGCACTAAACGTTATTGTCTTTAACCTGTGGATGGCTTGATTATAATCATGTATTGACTTTCCGCTGACTGGATAGCGCGCAAGAGAAAGCTTTTCAGCCTACCTTGGTACACGTGACAATAAGCTGAACTAACTAAACTCAATTGTCGACCCAAAATGCTGGGGTAACTCCGCGGGTCAGGCAGCATCTCGGGAGAGAAGGAATGGGTGACGTTTCGGGTCGAGACCCTTCTTCAGACTGATGTCAGGGGAGGGGCAGTTGTCCCACCCCCCCGCCCCCTGTCCCCTCCCCTGACATCAGTCTGACCCGAGACGTCACCCATTCCTTCTCTCCCGAGATGCTGCCTGACCCGCTGAGTTACCCCAGCATTTTGTGTCTACCTTCGATTTAAACCAGCATCTGCAGTTTTTTTCCTACAAAGCTCAATTGTCGAATTGCAAGCAGACGTTCAGACGTTCGCAAAGCTTGCCCTCTTCCCCAACTGGAGCTGCTTGTTTCTGATGTTGGCGTAGCATGCCTCGGTGTACCTGAACAACTTAGTGCTCAGCTGCTCGTCCCAGTAATCCCTGTCCCATTGTTTCAGCTCGCCCTCATAGCCTTGGCTCTCTGCAAACTGCTGCAGGGTCCTCAGCTCCTGCTGTGCCACTGTCGGGGAAGGAGAAGCAAGACAAAGTAACCAACTTGTAACTTAAACTATTTTGAGACAAAACTTAAAAGCATTTTCCAGCCGAATCAGGCCGTTTTTTGAAGTTGATAAAACCTAAAACATCAAGCTACCTCACCTTCAGATACTAAACTTCTATTTTATTATTTTACGGAGAATTACTTACAACACGGAATCAATTATTAGATTCAGGGACATCTGATCCAGGTTCAGGGACAGTTTCTTCCCAGCTGTTATCAGGCAATTGAACCATCCTGGCACCAACTAGAGGGCGGTTCTGAGCTACCATCTACCTCATTGTAGACCCTCAGGCTAGCTTTAATAGGACTTTGCTGGACTTTATCTTGCACTACATGTTATACCCTTTATCCTGTACTTGTACACTGTGGATGGCTTGACCTCCCAGCGGAGCGAGCTGTCCGTAGGGGAATGTTGCCGACTGGCCCGCTGCAGACTGCAGGAGTACATGCTGAGGGACGCACTGAAGCTTGGTGCAGCCAACGCCAAGGTTCTGTGGGGGAGGACCACAGTCTAGGGTCCTTCCACTGCTGGACATGGGGGGCAGGGTGTGGTAGAGACACCCCTCCAAATAAGGGATTCTGTGTAAATTTGGTAATAAATATCTGCATTGAATGTATAACCTCCGGGAATGTTGGATGGAGTTTCTGAAAAGAAAATGTTTTTGTAAATATTTATTACTGGAATAAAGTTTTTTTTGATATTTTAAAAAATAAATTATAGACTGCAGGAGTACGTGCTGAGGGGCGCACTGAAGCTCGGTGCAGCCAACGCCAAGGCTCTGTGGGGGGGGACCACAGTCTAGGGTCCTTCCACTGCTGGACATGGGGGGCAGGGTGTGGTGCCGACACCCCTCCAAATAAGGGATTCTGTAAATTCTGTAAATTTGGCAATAAATATCTGCATTGAATGTGTAACCTCCGGGAATGTCGGATGGAGTTTTTGAAAAGAAAAATGTTTTGTAAATATTTATTACTGGAATAAAGTATTTTTTGGAAATGGTGGTGGTTAATTTTGTACAAATTTTGCATTGAATATCTGTATTGAATGAATATTTAGCCTTCGAGAATGTCGGAGGGAGTTTTGAAAGGAACATGTTTTGTATATATTTATTTATTGAATCTGTCCGCTGACTGGATAGCACACATGTAAACAACCTTTCACAGTTCCTCGGTACACGTGACAATAAACTAAACTACAATTAGGGTCTATCTTCCACATTAAAGGTCCTCCAAATTGATATTGCCGTGCTTCATATCCCTTCAGTCCCCTTTGATGCGATAACATTTATATTCCTATCTTTCTGTCTTGTGTAAAGGAAGCCATCACAACAATTAAAATGCCTGACATGTGACAATTGAACACAAAAGCGAAAAACAATGAGAGTTTACTAAGGCTTCTACCACAACTGTTGCAGTATGGCTTTAATTTCATATCCATCCAGCAGCTGTGGGTAAGAGTGGAATTAAAAAAAGGTTGTGTAGGATGGAACTGCAGATGCTGGTTTACACCAAAGATAGACACAAAATGCTGGAGTAACTCAGTGGGTCAGGCAGCATCTCGGGAGAGAAGGAATGGGTGATGTTTCTGGTCAAGACCCTTCTTCAGACTAGTCAGGGAAAAGGGAAACGAGAGATATAGACGATGATGTAGATAGATAAAGAGCAATGAATGAAAGATATGCAAAAAAAGCAACAATGATAAAGGAAACAGGCCATTGTTAGCTGTTTGTTGGGTAAAAACGAGAAGCTGGTGCATCTTGCGAGAGGGAGGGATGGAGAGAGAGAGGAAATGCCGGGTTTACTTGAAGTTAGAGAAATCAATATCAGATACCACTGGGCTGTAAGCTGCCCAAGCGAAATGTCCACGCTCCCTAGTTTAGAAACAAAGAATGAAGACACAGGTTGATACCAAAGATAGACACAAAGTACTGGAGTAACTTAACGGGTTAGGCAGCATCTCTGGAGAAATAGGATGGATGGCATTTAGGGTCGAGATCCTTCGACAGTCTGAAGAAGGGTCCCGACCCAAAATGTCACCCATCCTATTTCTCCAGAGATGCTGCCTGACCCCTGAATTACTCCAGCACTTTATGTCGATCTTTGTCCCCTAGTTTAATTTGGTTACATTAAAGGCAACTCTAAATACAGGTTTCTATGTTGGAAAGACACAAAATGCTGGAGAACTCTGCTGGTCAGGCAGTATCTCTAGAGAACATGTTCTCCAAGGAAGAAGGGTCTCGACCCGAAACGTCGCCCATTCCTTCTCTCCTGAGATGCTGCCTGGCCTGCTGAGTTACTCCAGCATTTTGTGAATAAATACCTTCGATTTGTACCAGCATCTGCAGTTATTTTCTTATACTATATGTTCTCCAAGGATGCTGCCTGACCTGCAGTTACTCCAGCATTTTGTGTCTTTCCTTGTTAAACCAGCATCTACAGTTCCTTGTGGCTACAGCTTTTATGTTGTCTGATAAATACAGCCACGCAATATTTATGTTACTACAGCATAGTAAAAGTTCCCAAGGTGCCCACAGGAAGATTACAAGTTACAAGTTGACACTGAGCCACATATAACAGTTGATCAAAAGCTTGGTCAAAGAAATAGATTTCCTAAAGCCTCGTAAACAAGGAGAGGTACATAGATAGATTTAAGATGTGAGGCCTAGAGTTTCAGGCTTCAGTAATTGAAGACAAGCTGTCCACAAAGGCACAATAAAACAGATGGCCATCAACCTTTACTGTTGCAGTTTTGAAAATCAATCATTAATCTCAAAAAGCATTCACTCACCCAATTGCAACCACTATTTATTACACTCCACCTCCCTACCTGAAAAACTCCTGTTACGTAGAATGTCAATAAACTCCCAGATCTTCTCCACGCTTCCTGCCATGCTTCTGCTCACCACCAGTTCAGCAGCGTTTTTGTAGCCAAGAATTCTAGCAAACTCCTGCCTGCAACAAAGCAGAAATGAGGCTGTATTTAAATTTTTTTTTTTTTAAAGCACACAAAGTGCAGGAGGAACCCGAGACAGGCAGCATCCCTGACATGGAGAACATGGGCTGGGACCCTTCTTCAGCCCATGAAGACCCTGAGGAATATTCCTCCTCTACCAGGATGAGCAAACCTAAACACAATACTCCAATGTAGCCCTGCCAATGTCTTGTACAACTATAACATAACTTCCCAACGTCCATGCTCAACACCCTGACTGATGAATGCCAATGTACCAATCCCTTTCTTGACAATGCTATTTACCTGTGACGCCATTTTCAGCGAACTGTGTACCTATACTCCTACAGGTGTGTGTGTGTTTGTGTGTGTGTGTGTGTGTGTGTGTGTATGTGTGTGTGTATGTATGTGCGTGCGTGCGTGCGTGTGTGTGTATGTGTGTGTGTATGTATGTGCGTGTGTATGTATGTGCGTGTGTGTGTGCCTGTGTGTGTGTGTATAAGTTTGGTCATCATTCTATATGAAGAATGTCATTAGGATGGCAAGCACGTAGAGAAGATTTACAAGAATGGGGCTTCAATTGAAATATATATATATATATATTTATTTGGAAGACGATACAGGAGTCTGAAAACCATGACCACCAGGTTCAAAAATAGCTTCTTTCCAACAACATCAGGCTCTTGAACACCAAAGAACACTAAGTGTAAGAAAATAACTGCAGATGCTGGTACAAATCGAAGGTATTTATTCACAAAGTGCTGGAGTAACTCAGCAGGTCAGGCAGCATCTCAGGAGAGAAGGATTCCTTCTCTCCTGAGATGCTGCCTGACCTGCTGAGTTACTCCAGCACTTTGTGAATAAATACCAAAGAACACTAATCTCAGCTCTGAACTGTATGGACTGTCTTTGGTTGTACTGACTTTGGGGTTTTTTGCACTCGATTCTCACTCTGCTAAAATCAGACTGATGTCTCACCATCATCCATCACGAACACACACACAATTCTGAAAAGTCAAAGTCTAACTTTTTGAGGTCAAATGGATTGAAATTAGAAATCTAAAGATGAATTATGCATGATAACTTATAGGAGCAATTATGTTGTACAGCTAGGCCATTGTACAGTTGTACAGTTAGGAATTAGGCCATTCGGCCCATCAAAGTCTACTCCGCCATTCAATCATGGCTGATATATCTCTCCCTCTCAACCCCATTCTCCTGCCTTCTCCCCATGACTCCTGACATGATATAGGGAAGGATAGTTTGCAACTCATGCAATAAAGAATTTAAATCTCCAGGATCCACCACGGATTTTTTTTCCATCTCAGGATAAGTAACAAAAACAAAAACATATCTCGTAACTTAGAAGTAAACAGATAAATGTTGTGTACAAGTTACCTCAGCTGACGAATCTCATCGATCAGTACACTGTTGTCATACTGCCCGCCTCTGGCTCGAGAGATAAAGGCTTTGTAAAGACGTTCTTTTAACTGTCTGTTTCTACTGTACAACATTATTGGTTTAAAACTAGGACTGTCCAGGGTCACTTTCCAGGGACCATTCTCTGGATTTGGGCTGCCAAAGGTAAAAAGAAACATGTTGGATTCATAACGATGCAAAGCCTATAATTACATAACATTAATAAAGTCATAATAATCATATGTAACAATATACACAACTCATCAGCAATAATGAACTAATTTCTTCTCCCAGCTGTTTGCTTTGATGCTACCTTCTTCCAGCTAACAATGATCTATTCTACATTCTCCTTGTTCTCTATCCCCTTTGTCCTGTCTTCACACCTTACACTTCCGTATCTCCCTCTCCCCCGACTTCAGGCTGAAGAAGGGTCTCGACCTGAAACGTCCCCCATTCCTTTATCCAGAGATGCTGCCTGACCCGCTGAGTTACTCCAACATTTTGTGTCTATCTTCAGTTTAAACCAGCATCTGCTGTTCCTTCCAGGACCAGGGGTCACAGTTTAAGAATAAGGGGTAGGCCATTTAGGACTGAGATGAGGAAAAACTTTTTCTCTGCCACAGAAGTCTGGGGAAGCCAATTCACTGGATGTTTTCAAGAGAGAAGATTTAGCTCTTAGGGCTAAAGGAATCAAGGGATATGGGGAAAAAGCAGGAACGGAGTACTGATTTTAGATGATCAGCCATAATCATATTGAATGGCGGCGCTAGCTCAAAGGGCCGAATGGCCTACTCCTCCACCTATTTTCCTATCTTTCTATGTTTCTATGTTCAATACAGTTGTGAATTTTGTTTAAAGTCATTAGAAAATATGAAATGGAAATGCAATTATGTCATATGACTGATCTGACTTATTGGCGACGCCACATAGCTGATACTGTACGTCAAGGGGCGGCACAGTGGCGTAGCAGTAGTGTTGCTGCCTTACAGCACGAGGGTTCAATCCTGACTATGGGTGCTGTCAGTATGGGGTTTGTACGTTCTCCCTGTGACCGCATGGGTTTTCTCCAGGTGCTGAGTTTGTACGTTCTACTCGTGACTTATGTGGATTTTCTCCAGGATCTCCGGTTTCCTCCCACACTCCAAAGACGTGCAGGTTTGTTGGCTAATTGGCTTGGTGTAAATGTAACATTGTCCCTCGTGTGTGTAGGACAGTGTAAATGTGCGGGGTTCGCTGGTCGGTGCAGTCTCGGTGGGCCAAACTAAAATCTTCAAAATAGTCATGAGTTCTGTTTATGTTCAAAGGAGAATATGAAATTGAAATGCAATGAGTTAATATCTCTGCTCTGCCTTGTTGGCCACGCCACATAGCTGACACTGTACCTCAAGTCCTACGTTACTTTACAATATTCTTATCTCCTGGTTTCCTTAATGTCCAATCATCTATTTATCTGAAACCTGCATGAAGGCAACTGAGGATTTACAACCCAGCTTCCAGGAGGGAAATTAAGCAGCAAATCTGCAGGGAAATATCAGAAATGTACAAAAGCCAAGAGGAATATTATTGGGAACTTCAACAATCCCAGTGCAGTGATAGCAATAGCAATGGCATAGTGAGCCAGAAGGATGGGGGAATGGGTACAGGGACTGGAGAGGAAAATCTTAAATGTGTTCAGGAGAAACTCTCAGCATAAAATGTTTGTGACCTTGCTCGATTTTTCTCTCGGAAATAAGCTAGGTCCTAATGACTTAATGTTTCAGTAGGTGAACCTATGATCCAATCCAAGGTTCACACAAGGTTCAGAATAGACAATAGACAATAGGTGCAGGAGTAGGCCATTCAGCCCTTCGAGCCAGCACCGCCATTCAATGCGATCATGGCTGATCACTCTCAATCAGTACCCCGTTCCTGCCTTCTCCCCATGCCCCCTCACTCCGCTATCCTTAAGAGCTCTATCCAGCTCTCTCTTGAAAGCATCCAATGAACTGGCCTCCACTGCCTTCTGAGGCAGAGAATTCCACACCTTCACCACTCTCTGACTGAAAAAGTTCTTCCTCATCTCCGTTCTAAATGGCCTACCCCTTATCCTTAAACTGTGGCCCCTTGTTCTGGACTCCCCCAACATTGGGAACATGTTTCCTGCCTCTAATGTGTCCAATCCCCTAATTATCTTATATGTTTCAATAAGATCCCCCCTCATCCTTCTAAATTCCAGTTTATACAAGCCTAATTGCTCCAGCCTTACAACATACGACAGTCCCGCCATTCCGGGAATTAACCTAGTGAACCTACGCTGCACGCCCTCAATAGCAAGAATATCCTTCCTCAAATTTGGAGACCAAAACTGCACACAGTACTCCAGGTCCGGTCTCACTAGGGCCCGGTACAACTGTAGAAGGACCTCTTTGCTCCTATACTCAACTCCTCTTGTTATGAAGGCCAACATTCCATTGGCTTTCTTCACTGCCTGCTGTACCTGCATGCTTCCTTTCAGTGACTGATGCACTAGGACACCCAGATCTCGTTGAACATCCCCTCTTCCTAACTTGACACCATTCAGATAATAATCTGCCTTTCTAATAGCCACGCCACAGAATATAAACAACTCCAACATTAAAAAAATTAAATGGAGAAGGTGGAATTTCAGTGGGATGAGAATAGGCATGCTGTGGGGAAAATGGAATCAAGGCTAGACTGGCAAAATTGAACAATGGAAAGTCTTTCAAGTGCAGCTGTTTCAGCCACAATCTAGGCACATTCCCAGGAGGGAGAAACTCAGGTAAAACGAAAGCTTGAGTTTCCAAGAAGACTAAAAGATAAAAAGTAAAATAGAGAAGAAATGAAAGAACACACATTATCGCTGTCAGGAGTGAAAGAAAAATCGATACAAAATGCTGGAGTAACTCAGCGGGTCAGACAGCATCTCTGGAGAAAAGGAACAGGTGACGTTTCAGGTCGGGACCCTTCTTCACACTGAGACGGAAAGAAAGATTGTTTTCAGACAGGAGGTGAGTGTTCAGTAGAGTTCTCCTCCGTTACGAGGATTCCCGAGTCTGACGAAGGGTCTCGACCCAAAACCGCACCGATCCATGTTCTCCAGAGATGCTGCCTGACCCGCTGAGTTACTCCAGGCACACACCTTGTGCCTTCTCCTGTGTTACTACCGGGACCACTGCTTTTGCTCACATAATAACTGGACTTGAGGTCAGGGCACAACTTCAGCAAGTATTGACAGGCAGATGAAATTTACTGCTGAGAAACATGAAGTGCGATGGAAAGGAGAGTGAAAGTAAAGTTATATAAACTAGAGAGCACAATTCCAAAAGATCAGATCTAGGGGATGGACACAAAAAGCTGGAGTAACTCAGAGGGACAGGCAGCATCTCTGGAGAGAAGGAATGGGTGACGTTTTCATTCCTTCTCTCCAGAGATGATGCCTGACCCGCTGAGTTACTCCAGCTTTTTGTGTCTATCTTCGGTTTAAGCCAGCATCTGCAGTTCCTTCCTAAACAGATCTAGGGGATGTGCGCATAATCCATTGAAGTGGATTCCTAAAAAACAGGAGGTTGAAGAGGCTTTTGGACAGGCACGTGGACATGCAGGGAATAGAGGGGCACGGATCATCTGCGGGCTGGAGATTTGTTCATCGTGGCATCATGCTCGGCACAGACATTGTGGGCCAAAGGGCCGGTTTACTGTGCTGTGGTTTTCTGTGTACTGTGTTCCATGAAGCGGGGCAGGTCTACAAAGAATTAATAATAAGCAAATTTTTACATTTTTTTACATTTAGACTCTTGGTTTTACCGCGTGCTTGATAGAACTTGGAACAGTATAGCGTAGGAACAGGCCCTTCAGCCCACGTCTGTGCTGAACATGATGCCAAGACTAAGCAATCTCATCTGCCTGCACATCATCCATATCCCTCTGTTTCCTGCATATCCATCTGTCTATCTAAAACCCACTTAAACACCACTGCCGTATCTGTCTCCAGTAGCAGTGCAATCCAGACACCCTCCACCTCTGCAGCAGCATGGTGGCACAGCGGTAGAGTTGCTGCCTTACAGCGCCAGTAGACCCAGGTTCAATTCTGACTAAAGGTGCTGTCTGTACAGAGCTTGTACCTTCTCCCCGTGAACTGTATGGGTTTTCTCCGAGATCTTCAGTTTCCTCCCACATTTCAAAGACGTATAGTTTGTAGGTTAATTGGCTTGGTATTGGTGTAAATTACCCCTCGTGTATGTAGGATGCTGGTCGGCATGGACTCGGTGGGCCAAAGGGCCTGTTAATGCACTGTATCTCTAAACTAGACTAAACTGAACTAAACTAAACTGCATATAACAACCTTCCCCACACATCTCCTTTCAGCTTTGCCCCTCGCACCTTAAAGCTACGCCCTGCAGTCTATGATTTTTCCACCCTGGGGAATAAAGCTACTGACTGCCGACCCTGTTGTACGTTTCTGACGTACCTTTTCCCTGTACCAGCCACAGCATTACTTGCGAGGAGTTTACGAGCTGATGGAGGGAGATCTTCAATGCCAGCCTTGTCCGTGAGAAGCAGTGAGTAAGCGTTTGTAGAATCTATAACATTATTGCTAATTATAGTGAGAGAAGGGGGAAAAAAAAGGCTGATTATGGTCCCTTCTCAATTATTTTATATATTTAGCATATTTCTGCAGGGCCTTTTGTAACAATCATTTTTAAAAAATTTGTTGGAACAAAGGAAACGGTGCATCATAGAAACATAGAAACATAGAAAATAGGTGCAGGAGTAGGCCATTCGGCCCTTCGAGCCTGCACCGCCATTCAATATGATCATGGCTGATCATCCAACTCAGTATCCCGTACCTGCCTTCTCTCCATACCCCCTGATCCCTTTAGCCACAAGGGCCACATCTAACTCCCTCTTAAATATAGCCAATGAACTGGCCTCAACTACCTTCTGTGGCAGAGAATTCCACAGATTCACCACTCTCTGTGTGAAAAAAAATCAAATAAAATCTCTGTTGTTAAATAGTGACATTGGAGATATATTTGTGAGGAATTTCTCCACCTCTGCAGTTTCCAGCACAATGCACACATTTTGCCAGAAAGCAACATGATGTCTTGGTTATATTTTGCAACCATGACATTGCTTCACAAGATTGTTTTTTATGGCAGCTCTTTGGGGGGTAGTCACTAGAGCACATGGATCAACATTTGGAAGGGTAGGGAGGGCACGGTGGCGCAGTGGTAGAGTTGCTGCCTCACAGCGCCAGAGACCCAGGTTCGATCCTGACTATGGGCGCTTGTCTGTACAGAGTTTGTACGTTCTCCCTGCGACCGCGTGGGTTTTTCCCAGAATCTCCGGTTTCCTCCACACTCCAAAGACGTGCAGATTTGTAGGTTATTTGGCTTGGTATAATGGTAAATTGTCCTTAGTGTGTGTAGGATAGTGTTAATGGGCAGGGATCGCTGGTCGGCGCGGACTCATTGGGCCTAAGGGCCTGTTTCCACGCTGTATCTCTAAACTAAACTAAACTCTAAACAAAAAAAAGGATTTAAAAACACATTTTGTTTAAATCCAGTCTTTACCTGAGTTACAATTGGTTTGGCAACATCCATTTGTCTCGAATGTGCAGCCAATATTACATGCAAACTGTGAACAAGGAGCATGCAAATGTCTATGCGCACCATATTTTACTGACAGCTCATTTGTTGTATGTCTACCTGAACATGAAATAGCAGAGAAATTTCCCTACGGTGGTGCAGCAGTAGAGTTGCTGCCTTACAGCGCCAGAGACCCGGGTTCGATCCTGACTACAAGTGCTGTCTGTACGGAGTTTGTACGTTCTCCCCGTGACCGCACGATGTTTTCTCCAAGTGCTCCGGTTTCCTCCCACACTCCAAAGACGTATTGGTTTGTAGGTTAATTTGGCTTCAGTAAAAAATGTAAATTGTCCCTGGTGTGTAGGATAGTGTATCGCGGGTCGGCGCAGATTCGGTGGGCTGAAGGACCTGTTTCCGCGCTGTATCTCTAAACTAAACTAAGCTCTGTAAATGCAACAATGTCACAACACCATTTGTTGGGACAGTACATAGTTGTCCATGTGATTAATCCCTGGCTTACAAAATAGGGGTGGCATTGATGGAATGGAATTCAAGAGTGTTCATTTAATCTGCTAAAACCTTAAATAATTGCTCATTGTCAAATTAACATAAATCTATATATTTTTTAAACTAGAGGAAGGACATTATCTCTTGACTATTTTTGCTGTTGTTATCTCTGCTAATACCTACAGGTAAGAGGCATCCAAAGCATGTTGCTATCTGTAGAGAGATTCCGAGATTCTGAATGTTTAATTGTCATATGTACTGACCACAGAACAATTAAATTCTTACTTGCATTAGCACAGCAGGCCTGAAAGCACAATATTCAGATAATACTTAGATAATGGGTGTATGGAACACCCTCGGCCAGAGGAAGTAGTTGAGGCACGTACGATTGCAACGTTTAAGAAACATTTGGGCTGGTCCATGAATAGGATAAGATTGGAGCTATACGGGCCAAATGCAGGCAGGTTTTAGTTTTAGAGATACAGGGCGGAAATTGGCCCTTCGGCCCACCGAGTCCGCACCGGCCAGCAATCCCCGCACACTAACACTATCTCTCACATGCTAGGGACAATTTACACTTGTACCAAACCAATTTGCCTACATACCTGTCCGTCTTTGTAGTGTGGGAGGAAACCGAACATCTCGGAGAAAATCCACGTGATCACAGGAAGAACGCACAAACTCCATAAAAACAGCAGCAGTAGGCAGGATCAAACCCGGGTTTCCGGTGCTGCAAGCGCTGTAAGGCAGCAACTCTAACGCTGCGCCACCATGCAGACTAGTGTAGATGGGACATGTTAGGCCACTGGGCCTGTTTCCTCGCTGACTCTATCAGACTAATCAAAGAAACCACTAGGAAAAATCATACGCTAATCATTTAAAAAATATCGTTCTAAAGTTATTCTTTTTTTTGAGTTAACACAGTTGCACAACCTCATGTGAAATGACTTCTAAAACAATAAAATGTCAGAAACAATTAGCGGTCGAAGGCCTACAGCACTGGAGCCTGGAGTGCACGACAGCCGTACGGGGGAGGGAGGGGGGGTGGGGGTGTGTGTGTGTGCGTGTGCGTGTGTGTATTTGAACTTTGTAGTTTGTTCATTATCTTGTTTACAGTGCACTATGTTTACATATTCTGTTGTGCAGCTGCAAGTAAGCATTTCATTGTTGTGTCTGGAACATATGACAACTAAACACTCTTCACTCACTGCACACCTGAATAGCTCCGAGAGGTTTGCCAACTGCAGCTGAATGTCATTGAAACGGCTCTTGGTTCCTCCCTCAAGTTCAGCTCCACCGTTCCTGGCAGCGCGTAGAGTAGAGTTAATGATACGGACCTGCGCAACATTCAGCTTCTGGCCTCCTGCTATCACCTCCTGCCAAAAATATTGCACGGTGGGAAAGATGCATGTGGTAGTAGCTTCATACGTTACAACAGGCCTATTTTTCCCCACCCCAACCCATTTCAAATCACTCTTTCAACTCTGAAGAAGGGGTCTCAACCCAAAACATCACCTACTCGTTTTCTCCATAGATGCTGCTTGACTGGCTGAGTTACTCCAGCATTTTGTGTCTATCTTCGGGTGTAAATCAGCATCTGCTCCTCCTGTGCTGAACTGTCTATTTTAGAATATAACTTGGGTTCACAGAACTGTATGAGTTTAGTTTAGTTTTTTAAATTTAGAGATACCGCGTGGAAACAGGCCCTTCGGCCCATCGAGTCAGCACAGACCAGCGATCCCCGCACACTAATGCTATCCTACACTAGGGCCAATTTACATTGACACCAAGCCAATTTACCTACAAAGCTGTACATCTTTGGAGTGTGGGGGGAAACCGAAAATCCCGGAGGAAACGCACGCAGGTCACGGAGAGAATGTACAAACTCTGTACAGACAACACCCGTAGTCAGGATTGAACTCAGGTCTCTGGTGCTGTAAGGCAGCAACTCTACTGCTACGCCATCTGCTGCCCATAAGAATAGGGAGATGGATATTTAGGTTGAGGTTAGGAGTCTCTTCACTCAAAGAGCAGTCAGCTGCCACAATTTGCTATCCCAAAAGGCCTGTAGATGCCTTTGCATAGATTCAACGTAAAGTGCTGGATGAGCTTAGTGAGTCAGGTAGCATCTCTGGGGGGAAATTAATAGGCAACGTTTCGTATCAGGCCGTCTGAAGAAGGGCCACAACCAGAAACAGTGCCTATCCATGTCTTCCAGAGATGCTGCCTGATCTGCTGAGTTCCTCCAGCACTTTGCTTTTTGCTCAAGATTCCAGCATCTGCAGCTCTTTGTTTCTCCATTGAATATATTGAAATTGGATGTCAATATGTGCATGAAAACTCAGGGAATTTATGGAAGTGAAGATAGTGGAGTTGATGTGGTGTACCGACCATGATCTCATTAACTAACAGTGGAAGATGCTAAACACAAGCGGCTTGTTCTGACCACTGTTTCTTAAATTGTTCTTGAGGGGGAGCTCTGAATGTGAGTAACTAGTGAACCTGTCAGCTGCATTCAATTCAAGGAAGAAGGCTTCTTAATATATTGTGTAGGAAGGAACTGCAGATGCTGGTTGACAACGAAGATAGACACAAAATGCTGGAATAACTCAGCGAGTCAGGAGAGAATCACCACCCATTCCTTCATTCCAGGGAAGCTGAGTGTCCCGCTGAGTTACCTCAGCATTTTATGTCTATCTTATTAATATATTACTCTTTCCGCCTCCACGTGTAGACTTGTGTGTTGTGTATTTTATTTTAAGATCATCTGAATATTTACATCTTTTCTTGCAGACCTTCGGGAATGAGCTCAGAAGTTAATTGTTGGAAAAGTATAATAATTTGCTGCCCAAAAAATATGAACAAGGGTAATGGATTATTTCCTCTAGGTGACCTCTTATGCCATATTGAAAACATGTTTTCTTGGAATTTTCCTTTACATTTATGTTAGACATTATGAATATGAAGGTTAGTCACCATGGTTACATATTGCAAATTGAAGCAGAAAAAAATCTCCCCTTTAATGTTTCTCCGTGCAGGTACAACAGTGGAATGAACTAGTTATTATAATTTAGAACAATTCAAAATGTCTCAACTCTTCATTTGGGGCAGTATTGGTCTTCCTATCTCTGAACTGTAAGCAAATATTGCAATTTCTAACACAGTGAATAAAATTTCTCAAAGTAAAAAGCAAGGAACTGCAGATGCTGGAATCATCAACAAAACACAAAGTGTTGGAATAACTCAGCCGGTCAGGCAGTATCTGTGGAGGGAAGCGATAGGTGATGTTTTGGGCTGGGATCTAAAGCATGGAATACTTCTCACCACATTCAAACTTGTAACCTAAACAATAAGTTAGTGTTTCACCAAAAGGTCACTACTGAGTTCACTAGGGCGGCTCAGTGGTGCAGCTGGTAGAGCTGCTGCTCCACAGCGACAGAGACCCGTGTTCAATCCTGACCTCAGATGGTGTCTGTGTGGAGTATGTACATTCTCCCTGTGACTGTGTGGGTTTCCCCCAGGTGCTCCGGTTTCCTCCCACATCCCAGAGACGTGTGGGTTTGTAGCTTGATTGCTCTGTGTAAATTGCCCCTTGTGTGTAGGGAGTGGATGAGAAAGTGGAATAACATTGAACACGTGCATGGGTGATCGAGGGCTGGCATGGACTCGGTAGGCCAAACGTGGACACGTTAGAGGCAGGAAACATGTTCCCAATGTTGGGGGAGTCCAGAACCAGGGGCTACAGTTTAAGAATAAGGGGTAGGCCATTTAGAACAGAGATGAGGAAAAACTTTTTCAGTCAGAGAGTTGTGAATCTGTGGAATTCTCTGCCTCAGAGGGCAGTGGAGGCCAATTCTCTGAATACATTCAAGAGAGAGCTAGATAGAGCTCTTAAGGATAGCGGAGTCGGGGGGTATGGGGAGAAAGCAGGAACGGGGTACTGATTGAGAATGATCAGCCATGATCACATTGAATGGCGGTGCTGGCTCGAAGGGCCGAATGGCCTACTACTGCACCTATTGTCTATTGTCTATTGCCTGTTTCCATGCAGTATCTCTCCACTAAACTAAACTAAAACTGCTGAGGTATATTTTCATGTTTTGAATCAAACATTGAAAGAGGCAATGAATTAGAGAACAGAACAGAACAGATGCAGTAGAGCTGCTGCCTTACAGCGCCAGAGACCCGGGTTCCATCCTGACTACAGCCGCTGTCTCTACAGGAGTTTATACGTTCTCCCCGTGACCTGCGTGAGTTTTCTCTGAGATCTTCGGTTTCCTCCCACACTCCAAAGATGTACAGGTTTTTAGGTTAATTGGCTTGGCATAAATATAAAATTGTCCCTAGTGCGTGTAGGATAGTGTTAGTGTGCGGGGATCGCTGGTCGGTGCGGACTCGGTGGGCCGAAGGTTCTGTTTCTCTACGCACGGTATCTCTAAACTAAAGTAAAATAAGCATGGCAAAAGGCCATTCAGCCCATCAAGCCTTTGCCAAATTTCGAAGAGCTATCCAGTTGGTTCCAAAGCTTGCTCATTCTCCATTTTGATAGTCAATGAAGCAGGGATGACATCAAGTTTCTTAAATATATTTGGAGCTCCACCCAACCAGTCAAGGGAAGAAAGTCCCACCACCCTCCACACCTGTGCTCAGTATTAACCCCAAGCACTTCACTTTGGGATCCTAAAGGGAGGTCTGAGTTCAAAACCTCACCGACAATTTTCTTTTCTTACTTAACCATTACCAACTTTCCAAACATGAATACACCTGCAGATAAAATGGAAATAAATTGCAGGACCTACAATTGGGGTTGAGAGGGAAAGATAGATCAGCCGTGATTGAATGGCGGAGTAGACTTGATGGGCCGAATGGTCTAATTTTTCTCCTAGACTTATGAACATGAATTATAAAATGATACAGATTTCATTTGAAACAATTTGTATTTGCCATTTTCTTGTGAATTGAGTTGCACAGTTGACAGTTGAGTTTTAGTTGTATCGGTGCTGCTTGACTTTGGTTTACATTTAATTATTTAATTCATTTCGGCAGAAACAATAGTGGCGCTGAAGAGGCATTTAGATAGGCACGTAGATATACAGGGAATGGAGGGATAGGGATAATGTGCAGGCAGATGAGGTTCATTTGTCTTTGCATCATGCTTGGAACAGACATTGTGGGCTGATGGGCCTGTTTCTGTACTGTTCTATGCTCTATTTAAAACTCAATCTCAGACTTAAAGAAACGTTGTTCATATTCACCTTGTAAGCATTGTACAATATAACATTCTGGGAAAGTCGATTATATTCTCTCACAACCAGTGGCTCTACCTGCAATCCAAAGTATTGGGAGATTAATTTCACTCAAGAAGATTTTGACAATATTCCACAAATAAAGACAAACCTTTGTACATTATGTTATCTGAAGCAATGAAACGACTTCTACTTCCAAAGGAATGGACATAGCAAATATCATTAACATTATTGCTCTTTGATCCCATTAAAATGAGCCAGTTGACAAGGGTAGGTCAGAGACAGAAAGGTTAAAATATTTCCTTCACATTAGAAAATATCTCTCTTGTAATTTAAACTGTGATTTTAGTTTAGTTTAGTCTACTTTAGAGATACAGCGTGGAAACAGGCCCTTCGGCCCAACTCTGAACAACTATCTTTGTACACTAAGACTATCCTACGCAAACCAGGGACAATTTACAATCTTTACCAAAGCCAATTAACCTGCAAGCCTGCACGTCTTTGGAGTGAGGGAGGAAACCGGGGCACCTGGGGAAAATCCACACAGGTCACGGGGAGAACGTACAAAACTCCGTACAGACAGCACCCGTGTAGGCAGGATCGAACCCGGGTCTCTGGCGCTGTAAGGCAGCAGCTCAACCGCTGCACTGCCATGTGGTACATTCTTGTTCCATGTTGGTACATTCTCGTGTCGTGTATTCTTAACTCATTGAATTGGTGGACCCAAATTTTGGTTGGGGCAGACATTGAATGGACGAGAGTATTTTACCAAATCTCTGGTAAAAAGCCAACCATTTTCTTAATGGTTAGGCCTTGGTAAACAAGTTTCTCTTGTGGATTTGGAGAAGACCAAAAAAGTAGTCAATCCATCATGAATATCTGCCTGCCAAAATTGAATAATATTGCATTGAACACAGAGCGCTGGAGTAACTCAGCGGGTCAGGCAAAATCTCTGGAGGACATGGATAGGCGACGTTTTAGGTCAGGACCCTTCCTCAGACTGGAGTCAGTTCAGACAGTTCAGTCTGCAGCAGAGTCCCGAACTAAAATGTCGCCTATCCATGTCCTCCAGAGATGCTGCCTGATACGTTAAGTTACTCCAGCACTTTGTATTCTAGGCAGGATTCCAGCATCTGCGGTTCCTTGCGTCTAAATGTTGCATTCCCTAGAGCAGATAAAGATAAGGATTGTAAAATTAAAGTATTTAAAATTTTGAAGGGGGTTGGAGTAGTGATAAATAGTGACACATTTTTTTGGTTTCTGAATTGAAGAGATAATTATAGGTGAATAAAACCAATTTATACATTTCAGCTCATTCATTCTGGAAGAGCTCACATTTTAACAGGAAACCCGAGACAAATAGCAACATATGAGTCATCGAGTGATACAGTGTGGAAACAGGCCCCTTCAGCCCAACTTGCCCACACTGGAAAACATGTCCCAGCTACACTAGTCCCACCTGCCCACATTTGGCCCAAATCCCTGCAAACCTGTCCTATCCATGGAACATAACAGAAATGACGATGAATTTTGAACAAATGCAAGTTGAGATGCACTTTTGAATGCGCCATACAAACCTGATGGAATGCCTTTCGTAGTGCTGGACTATTCTTTACTTTATTCATATTTGTCACGATTCCCCAGCTGTAATGAAGTGGGAACTGTAGGATTTCCAATCTGTCAAAGACGGCTGACCATGTTTTTTGCAGTTTTCCTAATGGAACAAAATTACTGCATTTTTGTTAATTTTTCCTTGTAATTTTCAACAATTTCATCACCATCTTCAATGTGATAATGCTAAGTGCAAATTCAAGATATGATTTAATCCCTCGTGTTCATCGATTCATTACAAAATGACGGATTGGTGGTTTTAAACTGAGATGATGGACTATTAATGTTAACTCCCATTCATCCATCATTGTCTTTGACAGACAAGAGATGATAGATTGTATTGGAATAGAGGCTTGTGGAGCATGAGTCCAATACAAACAACTTGAAAATATTTGCCAGACTGAGTAAAGGAGAAGAGAACAATTGCTGCCTTACAGAGCCAGAGACCCAGATTCGATCCTGACTACAGGTGCCTGTCTGTCTGGAGTTTGTACGTTCTCTCTATGACCTAAGTGAGTTTTTTATGAGATCTTCGGTTTCCTCCCACACTCCAAAAACGTACAGGTTTGTAGGCTAATTGGCTTGGTATAATTGCAAATTGTCCCTTGTGTGTGTAGGATAGTGTTAATGTATGGGGATCGGTGGTCGGCGCGGACTCGGTGGGCTAAAGGGCCTGTATCTCCAAACTAAACTAAACTAAACTCAATTAAGCTTGACAATTAATAAAGCTCAACATTCCTTCTCATGTTGGATACAAAGATCATGAGCACTGGAAACAGATATCTCATCCTGATCCATTACAGAGTCTTCTGCAGTGAATTCTTGAGAACCTACTGTAAAGGAGGTTAATGCATATTACAGACCAATGGGAAACAGGAAGACAATTTTTCTTTTCACCATTCAGGAGCGGAGGAATCCACATGGTTATTAGAGATGTGATTGTTCAGACATTTCCAGATGAGGTAAGCACAAAGTGCTGGAGTAATTCAGTGGGTCAGGCAGCAACTGCGGAAGGAATGGACATGCAACATTTCGGGTCGGGACCCTTCTTCGGAAGGTGAGATTTTTAGTTTAGAGATACAACATTGAAACAGGCCCTTCGGCCCACTGAGTCCGTGCCGATCAACGATTACCCGAACACTAGTTCAATGTTATCCCAGTTTTACATCCGACACACCAGGGGCAATTTCCAGAAGCCAATTAACCTACGAACCGGGGTCTCTGGCACTGTGATGAGGCAACTCTACCGTTCCGACACTGTGCTGCCTACTGTTGCACTTTGAGAGGTTGAATGCAAGGGGAAGGTACATGCTCCCCTTGTACCTTCCCCCAACAGGGAAGACCCTTAATGTATCTCATGTATATGCTGGGATTGGAGGTGTATGAATCATGCATAGGCAGCTGAGATTAGTTTATCTTGGCATTGTTCGGCACAGACATTGTGGTCTAAAGGGCCTGTTCCTGCACTGTACTTTTCTATGTTCTCAGGGTCGTGACACAAACCATTCCTTCCACAGATGCTGCCTGACCCATCCTGTTACTCCAGCACTTTGTATTTTGCTCAAGATTCCAGCAGTTCCTTGTGTGTCTCCATTTCCTGATAAGGTCTGCATTGTCAAAACTTGAGCAAAGTTTAAAGTCCCATGTTATCTTAAACCATTTGAAAGAACATCTGATGACGCCACAGTGGTGTAGCTGGTAGAGCTGCTGCCTCACAGCGCCAGAGACCCTGGTTCGATCCTGGGTGCTGCCTGTGTGGAGTTTGCACGCTCTCCCTTTGACTGCCTGGGTATCCTCTGGGTGCTCCTGTTTCCTCCCACGTCCCACAGGCGTGCGGATTTGTAGGTTAGTTCGCCTTTGTAAGGAGTGGATGGGAAAGTGGGGTAAGAGAATGAATGAATGAATGAATGAATGAATGAATAAGTTTATTGGCCAAGTATGTGCATATACAAGGAATGTGCCTTGGTGCTCTGCTCACAAATGACAACACAAACATACAGTTAACAATTAAGAATAAAGCATAAACACATCAAAACAATAAGGATACAACATTTCAGTCTAAACATGTGGGTGAAAATAAACCAGAGCAAAAAAGAGGCTACAGACTTTGGTTATTGAGTAGAACTAGTGCGGAAGGGCGATTGATGGTCGGCATGGACTCTGTGGGCCGAAGGGCCTGTTTCCTAGCTGTATCTCTAAACTAATAACATATGGAAAATGATTCCTCAAGAGTAAGCCGAATTGAAACTTAGCCCATCTAACTGTGCAGCATTGCCTTGGTACTGCATTGGATTTCCAGCATAAAAGTAAATCATTTACAGTATTGCATTGAAAGGAAATGCTTACCCATTGCTTGCAAATCTTTTTCTAACTCCTGAAGTCCGTCACGATGTTCCTGAACCAACTTTGTGATTGCAGGTACGACATGTTCTGCAGTGATGGCAGAAAATCGAGGCAGTCCTTCATTGTCAAGTAGTGGATTTTCTGTTTTGCTTCTATGTACCTCTGCTGCTGTGGAATACCTGTTAGTGTAAGGAATACACAAAATGCTGGAGTGACGCAGTAGGACAGGCAGCATCTCTGGAGAGAGGGAATGGGTGACATTTCGGGTAGAGACCCTTCTTCAGAGATGCTGCCCGTCCCGCTGAGTTACTCCAGCACTTTGCGTCTACCTTCGATTCAAACCAGCATCTGCAGTTCTTTCCTACCTGTTAGTATAAAATTGTTAATCTATGCAACTAAAGCACAGCACGATAATTGGGTATTTTTGGAGACACAGAAACTGCAGATGCTCGAATCTTGAGTAAGACACAAAGTGCTGGAGCAACTCAGTGGGTCATGCAGCATCTCAGGAGGACAAGGATAGGTGACGGTCCAGAGAGGGTCCCGACCTGTAATGACACCAATCCATGTCCTACACAGATGCCTTACAGCCGTTGTCTGTACAGAGATTGTACGTTCTCCCTGTGACCGCGTGGGTTTCCTCCGGGTGCTCTGGTCTCCTCCCACAGACCAAAGACGTGCAGTCTTGTAGGTTAATTGGCTTTGGTTAAAAAAAAAAGTTAATTGTCCCTAGTGTGTAGGAGCGTGCTGGTGTACGGAGTGATTGCTGGTCGGCGCGGACCCGGTGGGCCGAAGGGCCTGTTTCCGCGCTGTATCTCCACAATCTATTCTAAAGGCTGCAGAATATCTGGTTGGAAGTCAAGTGTCTCTAGCATTCTCTTTATTTCAGACTTCCAGTAACTTACATTTGTATTTCCCCCTAAAAGATAGGCTGTGATTAACAAATTCACCCTCTTTCATCCGGTGCAACAAAGTTTTGACTAATTAGACAATAGGTGCAGGAGTAGGCCATTTGGCCCTTCGAGCCAGCACCACCATTCAATGTGATCATGGCTGATCATTCTCAATCAGTACCTCCCTCGTACCTACCTTCTCCCCATACCCCCTGACTCCACTATCCTTAAGAGCTCTATCAAGCTCTCTCGAATGCATTCAGAGAATTGGCCTCCACTGCCTTCTGGGGCAGAGAATTCCACAGATTTACAACTCTCTGACTGATAAAGTTTTTCCTCATCTCCGTTCTAAATGGCCTACCCCTTACTTTTAAACGGTGGCCCCTGGTTCTGGACTCCCCCAACATTGGGAACATGTTTCCTGCCTCTAATGTGTCCAACCCCTTAATAATCTTATATGTTTCGATAAGATCCCCTCTCATCCTTCTAAATTCCAGTGTATACAAGCCTAGCCGCTCCAGCCTTTCAACATAGGTCAGTCCCGCCATTCCGGGAATTAACCTAGTAAAACTACGCTGCACGCCCTCAATAGCAATAATTGGTCTCTCTTGCTCTCCAATTTACCATTGACTGTCCCTTAGTTCTCTTCACCCCTCTCCCTTTGTTGCAACTTAAATGATGTTTGAGTTCCAACTTTCCTTTGTTCTGATGATAAGTCCTTGCCTGAAATGTGCTGAATTTTACCAGCATTTTCAGTTTTTACTATGGATATGGAGGATCAGTCTGAAGAAGGGTCTCGACCCGAAACGTCACCCATTCCTTCTCTCCCGAGATGCTGCCTGACCTGCTGAGTTACTCCAGCATTTTGTGAATAAATCGATTTGTACCAGCATCTGCAGTTATTTTCTTATACTGGAGGATAAATATTAAGGTTTGCATCTTATAAACTTGGAATTCTATTAACCAGTGAAAGGGGCAGAAAATTAAAGTGGCAAAGTGTGAGGTAAACTGATGAATTTTAACAAGAGGTATTATTAGGTAAATGGTTCAACGTTATGGGAAATTCAGGAATAGATGAAAACACTAAATTATTTAGAAAATAATTTGGTGAAAACACTTAATTAATAAACATGTGAAATAACTTCCCACTATCAGTGACGGGTAATTATTAATGATTACAACATGCAGCGAGTGAAGGGAAAGTGAAGGAATGAGGAATAAGAAAGTGTACAAAGATAGGCAGAGGCACAGCTGGTAGTTACTGTCTCACAGCACCAGAAATCCAGGTTCGACCCTGACCTCGGGCGCCGTCTGTGCGGAGTTTGTACATTCTCCCTGTGACCGCATGAGTTTTCTCCGAGATCTTCAGTTTCCTCCCACACTCCAAAGACGTACAGGTTTGTAGGTTAATTGGCTTGGGTTTGTATACTTGGTATAAGTGTAAAAGAAAAATTGTTGATTTTGCTGATTGACCTGTGACAACTGCTACACTCCAACAAGGCTCTTTTCCATTGTATGCTATTTTCTTCCCAACGTCATCTCATGAAAATCATAAGAGTTAAAAGAAATAAAGCCACACTGTACAGAATACCTTTCAAATGACGTTAACATCCATAAACACATTAAGATGAGCATCAGTGAATGGATACACCAACTGTATGAAATGAAAGACGTCCCTAATAGCCTCGGCCAATACTCAATGCACTTTGTAACTCTGCTGTGTTCAAATCCCTCTTTATATCACTGGTGTAATAGAGAGGCCGTATAAAACTGCACAAAGCACACTGTTCCACAGTTTTGGTTCATCAAGTAAGAAAATCTTACATTCCCTCAGTTTTGGTACTGAAGGAAAAATGAGTAATTGTATATGTTCCAAGATGACGCTGATCTGGAATCTTGTCTAAATTTGAATTATTGCAGAACTGAGGTGTGTTTTGGCAATCCAATGTGAATTGTTACATCACAGTGCATATTAGCTTTGTTGAGGGGACAATCCTACATAACATTGTAATTGATGGGTTCTCTTTGGTGCTGGAGGGATGTGGTGTGCGTTCATATACGTTACTGCATTCGTCCCAAAGCATATCAATAATACCAGGAGGGCTTGTAATATTTAGGGGCAGCACAGTGGCGCAGTGGTAGAGTTGCTGCTTCACAATGCCGGAGACCCGGGTTTGACCCTGACTACAGGTGCTGTCTGTATGGTGTTTGTACGTTCTCCCCGTGACCATGTAGGTTTCCTCCGGGCGCTCCGGTTTCCTCCCCCATTCCAAAGGCGTCCAGGTTTTTTATGTTAAGTGACTACTGTAAATTGTTCCGTAGTGTGTAGGATAGAACTAGTGTATGGGCGCTCACTTGTCAGTGCGGACTCGGTTAGCCGAAGGGTCTGTTCACACACTGTATCTCTAAACTGTTCATCATTCCTCGAGCATTTCTTTCTTTGCTTATTATTACGGGATACTCAATCTTCTTCTTCAGGATGACTGGCCTCCCTCGTATAAAAGATACACCTACCCGAGTGCCATGCTCCCTCACTACAACGTCAAGTCAAGTTTATTTGTCACACACACATAAATGTGCAGTGAAATGAAAGATTACGTTGGGTTAGTTCTACAAATCTCAGCAGTCAGCTTGAATCCATAACCTTTCCTCTCAGAACCTGCACTCTGCAAAGGCTTGGGCCAAGGATACTTTAACCTAAATCTTACAGAAGTGATTCTTCAACATTTGATTCTAAACCGGGTGCCTTGTACAGTGAATGGTATAAAATGGCATAGAGTATGGTCCGTGGAACTGATGCGCGACAATGCTGGGAACTATATTCCCCTTTGCTCCAGCACCTTGTGTTCAGTTTAGAGATAGTGTGGAAACAGGCGCTTCGTACCACCAAGTCCATGCCAACCATCAATGACCTGTTCACACTCGTTCTATGATATCCCTCTTTCTCATCTACTCTCTACACACTAGGGGCATTTACAGAGACTAAATAACCTGCCGACCCGCACATTTTTTGGATGTGGGAAGGAATCGGAGCACCTGGAGAAAACCCAAGCGGTCACAAGGGGACTACGCACATACAGCACCCGAAGTCAGGGTCAAACCTGGTTCCCTTGGCGCTGTGAGGCAGCAGCACTGCCAGCTGCCCCAGTGTGCCACTCTTACATTCAAGTTTCCAGCATCTGCAGTTCCTTGCATTTCCTACAGCACAATACTGTATTTACCTTTTCCATATGCCATGTTAAAATACTTGGTACAGAATAATATTTAATCAAGGATTATAATTTTGAGAACTTGAAACTTTTGAATAAATAATAATTTTTGGCAAGGGATATATCACTGGAATTTGCTGAGGAAGATGCTGTTATTAAGTGAAAATTTGATACAGGCATTAGTTTCTTTGGGAGAAGGGATACTCCCAATTCATTTCTCAACTCAGAATAATTTAGCTACTTCACATTTATTGTTTTCTTCAGCTGCCGTGTCCATTGTGATGAAGTAGATTTACACCATAATTAAAAGTAGTTAAATCCTATCTCCTTACACGCATATACTTAAAAATGTGAAAAGAAACAGATGCGTCTTCTTATGTTGCTTAAGTAGTAGTTCGCTGGAATTTGCTTGATCAGATGACTAACAGGCAATTTCATGTTCGTAAACCTTCATTTCAATGGCAAACAGCAATGGAGTGTTTATATAAATGACTCAACGAGTCAAATGTCAAGGTAGTATCTTCCAGTGCAATGTTTTTATATCTACTTGCCATTCAAAGCTGTGTAGGTTAATGTTATCCTGAGTACATATTGTTTAAATGAACCTAAATTTGTGTCATGTAATGAAATTCTCCTTCCCAAATCCACTCGTAAAAACAAACCCTTGAAAAGAATTCTGAATAGCTTGGCGTAATGATGCTTTTGTTTAACTTATAGTTGTAGGAACACTGACCCAAGGAATTACTTAGGATAAGCATTTTCTGAAAGGAAGATAATCACCAAATGTGATGGAAATGTTTCGCACTCTGGATTCAAATTATTTGTGTTAATTCAGTTCAATACTCTGGACAATTCTTCAGTAATGTCCTCAACACTCAACACTTGGGGAACACTAATCTGCTTTTTGGTTCACTTGATAAAAAGAGCATAGGGAGCCAAAATGATGTGGTGGAGTCAATATGGATAACGGGCAAATTTATCTGGGTAATATTTCTGATTTGAATGAAGTATGTATCTGGCCCACTTTAAAAATTGCACTCACACATTACACATCAAACTGCCCCAAATGTTTCACAAAATGAATTAGATTTGAGTAATGCTTTATTGTCATGTGTACTGAGATACAGTGAAAAAAAACTTTCTTTTAGATGCTATCCAGTCAAATGATACCATATATGTACACATTAAGCTGTGCAAAAGAGAAAATAAACAGAGTGCAGAACATAGTTTTACAGCTAAAGAGAAAATGCAGATTAAAAAATGCATTATTGCAATGAGGTAGATTGGAAGATAGGGGACTTCATCCCTGCCATGTGAGAGGTCCGTTCAAAAGTCAGTCATACAGCAGGGAAACGGGTCCCTCAACTCATTTGCCCTTGCTGACCATGATGCCCCATCTACAAGTCTGATAACAGCAGGAAATAAACTGTTCTTGAATCGCGTGGTACATGCTTTCGAGCTTCTGCCTTACAGGTATGGGGAGAAGAGCAAATGGCCAGGTGTGAATGGTTTGAGGTGCAATGATTGTTTTATTTTAAAACAGCCAACACTTTAAACCAAACTTTCAATATTAGAAGTAAAAATAGAAAATGCTGTAAGCAGCAAGCAGGCAGCAGTAATGCTGAGAGAACAGTTAAACCTTCAGGTCAAAGACCATTCTTCAGAATCAGATGAAAAACCAAGTTAGAAAGAAGGCAATGATGGGTTGGATAGGACAAATGAAATATCACTGAAAAGGGTTACTCACATAATCCCAATGTTTAGAGATTAGTGAAGGAAGTTCAAAAGGGAGAAAATTAAACAAATGTGAAATGTGGGTCAGAGGTATTGCTGAAACTTGAAACCCAGACGAGAATGCTGGAAATGCCCTGAATATTAGGCAGTGTCTGCAGAGAGAGAAAAAATCAAGCTAATATTAGAATGCAGTAGTTTATTAATTTCTCTAACATCCACATGAGGATGAAGAGCAATGTGTTTCGTGAGCCTTACAGATCAATAGACAGAAACAAAGCTGGATACAACCAGAACTAAAATATGGCTAGGTTTGAGGACGAAATGGTCTTTTGTGAAATATGACACCAAACGTGTATTTTCAATAATCATACAACCTTTCAACAACATTGTGAATGAGCACAGTTGACATAAATCTAATTGATAAGTTATTTTTCTCATTGAAAGGGGAATTTAGTACCAAAAATGGCAGGAATTGGACTCAGCTGTGAATCAGACTGATTCTACATAGCAACAAGCCTCGAACATTTTTAGTTCTACTTTTAAGTGCACCACATTTCATAAATGTCCTTTGCGCTATGAAAAACCGCAGTTTAATTTAGAATATAATTCATGTTCATAAGTTATAGGGCCAGAATTAGGCCATTAGGCCAATCAAGTCTACTCCGCCATTCAATCATAGCTGATCTATCATTCCTTCTCAACCCCATTCTCTTGCCTTCTCTCCATAACCCCTGACACCCTTCCTTACTAATATATCTCAAACAGTTGTTACACTATATCAGTGAGAATGCTAAACGACTACTTAACCTCAAAGGCTGATACCAGCAAATATTAATCTGGATATATAATGGTATAGCTTTTCTGATATGTTCAGTCTACAATTTTATTGTGGCCATTGTTAAGCAGCCTCAGGTTTTGGCACAGTACTGACCGAAGGTAAAGGTCCTGTTAAATGTTTTGGCTCCAGTCTGCACGTGTCCATTTTATTTAGACTGTATCAACCCTAGACTAACCCAGGCTAGTTAACATGCCACATGCATATCTGCTTGACATTTAAATCAACACTTTAAATGTTCAATTTCACCAAAATCCCATGGTTTTATACTCTGGAATATTCCCTGCAGATGTTCCTACCTGTGCCTCTAAAGCACTGTAATAACCTCAGTTCAAACTCCAAGCACAATTTTCCCAGACTACATTCTCTTGATTGATCCTCTAACTTTCTTTTGTTTACTAAACAAGGAACTCGATTCTGTGTAAAGCTTGGTCAGGCTTTTACGAGATCTGGAATTTAATGAACTGAAGGATGCAGCCAAATGAGCAGACACCAAATTCAATTTATGCAGCCTAAGATAAAGAATATCAATTAATTCACAGAGGGCTTCAGAAAAATTAAAAGAAAAAGTAATTGATATTTAAATACAATTATCTTTATTGCTTTATAACTGCGAAATATGTGATGTGAAAAATAAATTACTCAATTGTACCAAGATTAGCTCAGATCCCACTGCGGCACATGACCTAATTAAATCACAGAGAGACACATAGTGTTGGAGCAACTCAGCGGGTCAGGCAGCATCTCTGAAGAAAAAGGATGGGTGACGTTTCGGGTAAGGACCATTCTACACACTAAGTAGGGGGTGGTGGTGAAGAGCTGGAGGCGTGAAAATAAATTGATCCTGGTCTTTTCTCGCCTCCAGCTCTTCACCTACCCCCCCCCACCCCCCCTCCACCTACAGTCTAAAGAAGGGTCCCACCCCGAAACGTCACCCACCCCTTTTCTCCAGAGATGCTGCCTGACCCGCTGAATTACTCTAGCACTTTGAATCTATCTTTGGTATAAACCTGTATTTCCTTGTTTCTACTATTAAACTGACAATGGGAACGGATCCGCCGGGGATAAATGGGTCCCTTTCGGAATGGCAGGCAGTGACCAGTGGGGTACCGCAAGGTTCGGTGCTGGGACCCCAGCTATTTACGATATACATTAATGACTTAGACGAAGGGATTAAAAGTACCATTAGCAAATTTGCAGATGATACTAAGTTGGGGGGTAGTGTGAATTGTGAGGAAGATGCAATAAGGCTGCAGGGTGACTTGGATAGGTTGTGTGAGTGGGCGGATACATGGCAGATGCAGTTTAATGTAGATAAGTGTGAGGTTATTCACTTTGGAAGTAAGAATAGAAAGGCAGATTACTATCTGAATGGTGTCAAGTTAGGAGGAGGGGGAGTTCAACGAGATCTGGGTGTCCTAGTGCATCAGTCAATGAAAGGAAGCATGCAGGTACAGCAGGCAGTGAAGAAAGCCAATGGAATGTTGGCCTTCGTAACAAGAGGAGTTGAGTATAGGAGCAAAGAGGTCCTTCTACAGTTGTACCGGGCCCTGGTGAGACCGCACCTGGAGTACTGTGTGCAGTTTTGGTCTCCAAATTTGAGGATGGATATTCTTGCTATGGAGGGCGTGCAGCGTAGGTTCACTAGGTTAATTCCCGGAATGGCGGGACTGTCGTATGTTGAAAGGCTGGAGCGATTGGGCTTGTATACACTGGAATTTAGAAGGATGAGGGGGGATCTTATTGAAACATATAAGATAATTAGGGGATTGGACACATTAGAGGCAGATAACATGTTCCCAATGTTGGGGGAGTCCAGAACAAGGGGCCACAGTTTAAGAATAAGGGGTAGGCCATTTAGAACGGAGATGAGGAAGAACTTTTTCAGTCAGAGGGTGGTGAAGGTGTGGAATTCTCTGCCTCAGAAGGCAGTGGAGGCCAGTTCGTTGGATGCTTTCAAGAGAGAGCTGGATAGAGCTCTTAAGGATAGCGGAGTGAGGGGGTATGGGGAGAAGGCAGGAACGGGGTACTGATTGAGAGTGATCAGCCATGATCGCATTGAATGGCGGTGCTGGCTCGAAGGGCTGAATGGCCTACTCCTGCACCTATTGTCTATTGTCTATTGGCTCCGGCCAGGCTGGAGCTCCAGAGCCCCTGGCCACAGGAGGCAAATTTGACCCGCCGTTCCGCCGCGGAAGTCCCGATGAGTTCGAGATAGGCCGTCTCACTTGGCCTAGGCGCCACATTTTTGGGGGGACTTCCAGAGGGACTTCAAATGCACTTTTGTAATTTTGTCCGGATTAAAGGAGGTGCCAGTGCATCAGCTGCCAGAAAATCAGTGGTAGACCCGTAGTACATTATACAGAATGCATGATAGACATTTTCCTGAGGGATCAGAAAACTCCTGGAAGGCCAAATCTAACATCACCAACCCACAGCACCATTACCATTCATAACCACATGCATTTAAAAGAAAATCTTGCAATACGAAAATTCCAATGCTTTAAAAAAGCTGTTCAAAAACACTAGCTGAGAGAAGATTTTACATTTACAATAAGCAAATGAATTGCAGTGGAAAGGTGATCCATCACTTCACGTTTTGTACAACTTTAACTGCAGTTTGCACCTTGGAAAATAATACGTCTACCCAGCCATCTTTTAGACGCACAAAATGCAAGAGTTTGTTTGGTGAAAAAAAACTAAATTACAATCAAACCAAACAGGGTTAGAAAAAGGAGTTTATTTAATTTCAATTGCAATCATAAGAAAATACATTTTGTTGATGAAGCGGGATCTTCAAGCTCAAGTTAGTTGATAAAGTTTGATTTATATGAATGTCACATATTTAGCATACAACATGACTTTTTTTACAACGAATGGCAGATTAGTAGCAGTCTGCATCATTTTCCTCAGAGTTCTCAGCAGCTGCCAGTATGTCTTGGAGCAGAGATCGAAGACTGGTCTCAATATGATCACTGCTACATGTGAGGTGCTGGTGCTGGTATTCCAAGTCCAGTGTTATCAAAACTTCCATGACATCCTCCACATTTTTCAAATTTAGGTGATTATGAGAAAGCCAGCTGTGGAAACTTTCACTGTTTGGTTTGTATCCATTCAGATTCTTTACATTTTCAATGTTGTCAGCATGTGAAGCAGTCGTTTTTAGTTTCATTAGTATCTTGCATGCCTTCTGAGCCACTGGCCTATCACAATCCCACAAACCGTGAAATAAGATATCAAAAATTCCCGTATCACAGAGGTTCTGCAGAAAACCTCTCACCTGCGTTGACCTTGTGGTATTTGGCAATGCAGCAGCGTACGGGTTTATTGATAAGTTGAATGGTGACCCATCTATGAAAGCTTCTGCCAGTTCCAGACTATACATTTTGACCTCCCAATCCAAATCATAGCCCCCGACCTTTAAAACAACAGGAACCACATCTGCTAATTCACATGAGCTGAGCTTGTGGCTATTTTTTGCCCAATCGACAAACACTTTAACCACAGCCCTCCTCGGGAACCCTTCTGTATCTTGGTTCAAAATGTCCAACAAACTGGAAAGAACACTCCTCTGGAAGGCAAAAAAAAGTATAAAGTTGTATTTATTTGTTTTTAAAATGTTCTCTGTTCCAGAAATTAATGAGGTAAATCGCTTTGTACAAACATTGAGTGCTTACATCAAAATGGCCTAAGATCAAATATCCAAATATACAATTTTAATTAATATTTATCAGTAAATACAATCTTCAGTTTTATTCTGCCGGTTATATCACCAAATAATACACCAATATATCACCAAAGAAAGTAAAAGGCAGCATCTCTGGAGAAAAGAAAGGGGTGATGTTTCGTCACCTATCCTTTTTCTTCAGAGATGCTGCCTGACCCGCTGAGTTGCTCCAGCACTTTGTGCCCAGCTTCGGAATAAACCAGCATTTGCAGCTCCTTTCTAAATATTTTGGTTCCGGTTATTTAAGTAATGGGGCATTTTCATATCAATTATTTGTGGCTTAAACAGCAGTTGCCATGATTTTGACAAGCTTGTTGCAAAATGTTGGGGTTGTATCTGTTTCTAGGAACCAGCATCAATATGGGAAGCACCATGCTATTTATATTTTGTTCCTTCTTCTCTGCAAACTGCGAAGATCCCCAAAAACCCATTCAAAATGAAACCCCCATGAACTTGCACATATTTCAATTTAGTGTCTTATGGTTTGAGGATCAGATACAGATTGGCAGACCAATCTGTTTATTCAACACCTCTGTTCAATCTGTAAATGTGACCCAAACCTACAGTCAACTGGAACTCAAATTCTTTGCCCTCTTATCACACTGACCTGTCTTCAGAATCATATCTCATTCCAGTTCGCCTCAACATAAGTTTGAGGGATGGCACCTCATCACAAAGAAAGCTCTCTGTCTAAATATACTGAGATTGGTAGGTAAAAGCAGCAATAAAGTACGTCCCAGCTGCTTCCCAAGTAAATGGAACATAACACAACAACAAAAGGACGCAAAGTGGTGGAGTAACTCAGCAGGTCAGGCAGCATCTCTGGAGAACTCTTCTGAGTAACTCCAGCCCTTTGTGTCCATTTGCGTATGAACCAGCTTCTGCAGTTCCTTGTTTCTAAGTAACCTAATCTCAATGCTGATGACTACCTTAAGTCTAGAACATCTGAAAAGCATGTGAAGTAGAATTATTAATTGAACTAAAACATGGGTGTAGATAAAATTTAATTTAAAAATCTGACGCACCTTTTCTTCCATGGACTTCTCATTTGATAAAGTTTGCCAGTTGGGAGAGAGGTAGTCCATCTTTCCCAGTGCAATAATGCCACTTGCACGGACATAACTTTCAGGATCTGAAAGCAGCTCCAAAACAAGATGAGGAAGTCCGCTGGTTCCAATTAACAGACAGAAACTCTGAATTTCTGAAATAAATCCAAAAACATCAAAGATCAAAGTTCAGTACAAATGAGTAAACTCTACTACCGATAATATTTATTGTAGTAAGATCAATTATTTGGCCCTTCGTTTTATCTGCAAACATTTCAGCCTGTTGGGCGACACTTCAGTAACCACTTGAACATTATAATTAAGAAAATGGTTACACCAGGTTAAGCTCAACTCATCCTTAAATGTGATCACGAGATGAGATCTTGGTTAAAGATCACACTTCTGAAAGGGAGACTCGTCATTATGCAGATAACAGCAAGTTAACCAACACATATGACTTGACTATCAATGGGCTGATCTGCTATTTATTAGTTAAATAAACATTACTTTTGTGAGTTAATGATACTTTTATCCGGAAAATATCTTCCATTTGAAAGACAGCTAATACCTTTAAACTGGAAACACAGTTCACCAAGAAATTCAACTGCGGAGTCGCGAATCTCCCAATGAACATCAAACAGTCGTTTCTTTATTATTGATATGAAGTCTGTAGATATAGTGAAAAAAAAGGATATTAATTCAAGATCTGTCAAAATATGCAACCAAAATAAACCATGACAACTTTGGAAACTTCAGCTGGGTTATGTGAAATAGCTCCACACCATATACAAACAAAATTTCTGCACCATCATTAAGGGAGTGAATATTTAATGCAAAAGCACGTTGTGCTATTTATAGTCTCCTTAAATCTTCTAAAATATAAAGGACCATACAAGCTATCAATAATAGTACATAGTTTTGGTACAATAGTACACAGCATTAGAAATTAGACCCAGGTCTGTTTAATGAAATCAGCAACACAAAACATTGAACTATTAAGTTCTAGCTTTGACGTCAGGCACTTCTGTCTAACTCTCCTGAACCTGTGATACCATTCCCCAGGTACCAGGAACATTTCTAAATCTTATTCAAATGTTGCATTTTCCTTAATAAGCCTAAAATTTGAATTATCAGTCTGTATTCTATTTTACAAATGCTAAGGTTTAGATACAAATAATTTTGAGGATTAAAGTCTATAGAAACTAAATTGCTGTTTTGTATTTTTAGTGATTGTAGAAATAGTTTACTGTAAAATATCGAGCGATGGCATATTCAATAGGAAATTATTATAATGCATAAATGAAATCATAACAGTGTAGCTGGACATAAAATTATGGTCCATAAGACTCATTAACTTGTTGCATATGAATTTATGTAGTATTGCTTAAATTTAATTTAAAAATAAAGCTTAGGTGGCAACAAAAGTAAACATGTTACCTAAAATACAGCCACAATAGATAACATTTTCCTACCTCCACGTATAAACTCTTGCAATTTATTTTCAAACATGTGAGAATCTGCAGCTTTAGTACAGCGTAACATCCACTGAAGTAAAGCTTGGAGAGTCTTCTTCAAAACCTAAACATTGCAGATTTGATGAATTACATAACGTTTTACACATGATACTTAGTTCAGGTACAATTGGTATGATTGCATACAGAGTAGCATACTACATGAGAAGATTTGAAATACATTTTGTTTGATTGTCATTGTAGTCATACATGCTGTAGTTGTTGTTCCATTGTGCATCAGATGAATAAACAGATTTACACTGAAATATTATGTATTGGTGCAGGATACAAGAAGGTAATACTCACTGTGCAGTCTGTATCTGGGTTTCTGACATAATCAAGGAGAAGGTTTAATGCAGTCTCAACTTCTTTGACCTCCCCTGTAATTAAATATGTTTTTTTTCAACAATAATTCAATTTATCTCAACACCCCGTAGAAGTTAACAATTTTATAATTCTAAAGAACACAGCAACAAATTCACACTCCTGAACAGAGGTCTACACAGGAAGTGGATTCAGAGAATTGTTAGTGCAAACAATAGTAGGGCTTTGTTGGCCTTTCCTACCCAAACCACCCCATCCCCGGGCACTTTCCCCTGCAACCGCAGGAGATGCAACACCTGTCCCTTTACCTCCCTCTTCAACTCCAACCAAGGACCCAAACAGTCTTTCCAGGTGAGGCAGAGGTTCATCTGCACCTCCTCCAACCTCATCTATTGTATCCGCTGCTCTAGATGTCAACTTCTTTACATCGGCGAAACCAAACGCAGGCTCGGCGATCGTTTCGTTCAACACCTTCGCTCAGTCCGCCTTAACCAACCTGATCTCCCGGTGGCTAAGCACTTCAACTTCCCCTCCCACTCCCAGTCTGACCTTTCTGTCATGGGCCTCCTCCAGTGCCATAGTGAGGCCCACCGGAAATTGGAGGAACAGCACCTCATATTTCGCTTGGGCAGCTTGCAGCCCAGCGGTATGAACATAGACTTCTCCAACTTTAGATAGTTCCTATATCCCTCTCTTCCCCTCCCCCTTCCCAGTTCTCCTTCTATCTTCCTGTCTCCACCTATATCCTTCCTTTGTCCCGCCCCCCTGATATCAGTCTGAAGAAGGGTCTCGACCCGAAACGTCACCCATTCCTTCTCTCCTGAGATGCTGCCTGACCTGCTGAGTTACTCCAGTATTTTGTGAATAAATCAACATATCACATGTTTTTCTTTCTGCATGCCACTGTTCTACCACTGTTATTAAGACATTAAGAAATCATTGCATAAAAACATTTGTAGTCCTTCGGCTCTCAAATAGCAGCACATGATTTTTTCTGAACTTGGCATACCCAACATTTGAAATTTCTAAAGGTGTAATCAGGAAGAAATATAAATTTGAACTAGAAACAGTCATGTTATAGCCAAATAATACTTCAATGTTGTTTCTTTTCATACCTGTCCATTGCACGATTGCACCAATAACATCTATCCCTGCTCTCTGAACCTTGATGCATCCGATCAAATGTCTGCCAATTTTGATACCAGCTGAAGTGGTGGGAACAGCAGTGCCAATACACAACTGCAGAGTAGTTAGCACCGAGTTAATCAAAGCTTGATATGACAAATCTTTCACCTGGGAGGGCTGAGTCAAAAAGAAATTCAAAAATGTTGATTTATTTTACAAGTTGCATGATAAAATCAAGTTATACTAACTTTCAATTCTTGGGGGTTCACTATAATGTGCGTCTCCATAACGCAAATTGGATATAATGTGATTGGTGATTTGAGGAACACTATCTGCATTAAGCAGGCCAAATTGATTGAAATTGACAAGCAATAGCTCCTATTGACACTTGTGCAACGATACTCTTTTCAATAATGTAACATGCAGTAACAAAAATAAACTTATTGCAATTGAAAATACCCTTACTTTTGAAAATCCTTTGTTTTTAATACAACGTAACAAAAAACAAATAATAAATAACTTTGTTATTGCAAGTCTGAAACTCTCTCGCTCCAAACCGCCTTTCCCCCATTGACACAATTGGCTTTATAATGCAATTTTATGCAACACGTTGTTTCTATAGTGTTATAGCAGAACTAACTGTACATAAATAGCACCTTTGGACAAACGTGGAAATTTTCCGCAAGTCAAGATGACCTGTTATTTTGTTCCGTGCGATATAAAATCAAAGATAAGAATAGGATTTCCTTTGACGCCCATAAAATGTTCCATTTATACCCTTGTTGATAATTTAGATTTAAAAGCTGAGAAGACAGCAGTAATGATTAGAAGCACAACGTAACTACTAACCATTTTTAAGAATTCAACGAGATGCGAAAGTGTCTGACAGGTCAAGCTGATGCAGGTTGATTTTTTGGAAAGATGTTGCTCAATGTCAACCCTGTGATTTGAGCCTTCATCCAGCACAACTGTAACAAAACAGATTATTTCAGTATTAAAGAACATCACTTTTGTTTAACACAGATTATATTGACAAACTGTGAACCAAAATGGAGATTTATTTTTTGTAGATGTAGCTATGGTTTCACATTGTTACTTTTGGAAGAGCATAATCTAACAAGTTAACAAATGGAGATGTCAAATATTTCTCTGAAGTGGAAAACACACATCTTTTCTTTGACTACTTGACCAGGTCTTGGCCTATTCTACTCTGGATGCAAAGAAAAGTGTTGCAAGAAAAGTAAACCTCATTAATTCTCTCTTTTCCAGCGGATGAAGTTTCAGCTGTACACTTTTCACTACTTAGTTATTTTCATAAAGTAGGAAACAAGCATGATTACAGCTTCTAAAGAGTTAAAATTTGCACCCCCATAAGCAGTGGATGCCACTCTGATCTGACACTAATCTTCTCCCTTTGAGTTTCAACACTTCCATCTCTCGCCCTCTCAACTCCTTACATTCAGCAGCAGGAAGAATATCCCACCAACTCAATTTCACCAGTTACCCACAGCTTAGGTGTTGACTGATATCTTTAGGCTTGCAAAAGTCTAAAAGAAGTGGTGTGTTTTGCTGCTTTTGTGGTTTCTGTAAAGAGCCGGTGCTCCTGACAATATGGAACAGGTCAGAGTGGAACAGGGAAGAGAACAAGAAATTTGGCAGAGCAGCAGTGGTGAGCGTATGTATGATGTCTTTCAGTGACGGCAGATTTATGTTCTATGGAGCCATATTAACTCTGGGATGATGCCTCAGTAAAAGTCAGGAGATCATATTAATTACCCACTATGATGTGCTACAAGCCCCTCTGCTGCAATGAAAGGTGCAACAATGGGCCTTAGGCAATGCATAACAGCTGGGTCCATAAGGGTGTGAATGGATAGCTCATCACTGCTTCCACAAGAGAATCGCTGGGCATTATGCTGGACACCATTCTTGCTCCACAATACAAAACACAGGCTTTCGGGCAGGTTTCCTCACACATTTCTCTGCAGTTTACATCTTAAAATACCTGCAGTATCCTTGGGTTGTGCAGAAGTCACATTAAAGATGTAATTCAGCGGCTGGAACATTGTTGTCATGGCCTGCATCCTCAGTGACTGTGGACTGTAAAAAAATGCATTCAAAGGAGCTGCTGAAACAGGAGGTATGTAGCACAGTTAGCATTAATGCTAGCAAGAACCATCTTCATGCTACATTCAGATGCAAGTTACAAGCAGTCATTATTTTCTAAAATTACAACATCAGCTGTATAGAGAAACACTGCTGTTTGCAAAGGAAGCAGCTCATCGTGGGAGGCCATTTAAGAAACTTAGTTTGGAAAATGGCAATGCTTGATCTTTCAACGGATACATGCATTCGATATTTATTGTATTAGGACAAATATTACATGACCATGAAATATTTTCATACGCATTGGCCAAATATACAGACAAGCGAGCTACATCAAAACTCCAGGCATCACTGCACAGAGAAGGAAAGGTGACAACTATCAATACTGAGAATCAATAGCATCTCGACATTAGAACCAAGCATTATACATCTTCAACACTATTTTGCACTATTATGATAAAGAGAAAGAGGAGCTCTGTGTTTCCCAACTCAAAGTGGGATTGAGAGAGGTGCCAGACAAGCATTTATCTCATTGAACCTGGCCATAGTCATATGGTCTCTCAATCAATATGTTGAGATTTAGTGTATCTAGAAAGCCACCCCTCTCAATACTGCGGCAAAAGAAACATTTCCATTGCCTGGATTTTCTCAAAAACTTTAGAATATCAATGCATGCTAATTTACCTCGACAAAGTTTTTGAATATTCAAAGCTGGTTTGTCACTTAAAATATGCTCCAAATGTAAATGTATAATTCAATAGAATCAATGTTCACATCCAAAATATTGAGGTAAACTATGCATTGTAATTATCCAAACTAGATTTGATCACCTTAGATATCCTTGGAACTAAAAATGGAAAAAGAATCAATATCTCTAGGGTTCGGAAACAGATTATACTATAAGATTTCTCTTGTGCATTTGTTTTTGCTTTGAAGGCTTTGCATCTCAGCAAACTTCAGGTGGCTCTCTCAAGCATAACGTGCATAATTAGGAAAAGCTTAGTAGCAGTTTATGTGGGTCCTTTACAGACTGAGGCAATAGAAATAATGTTAGTGGAAAAGAAAATGGCAGACAAATCAGACCAATAATACATCTGTTTTCACAGAAGATAATATGTAGTAGTGGACTGTGGGCCTAGAACAAATGAGCGCACATGGACACATTTTTCTTACAGGCTTCACAGGATGGATTAAAATGTTGATTTCCTTGACCAGGGATGAGAGTCATGGAATAAGAGATGGTAATTCAGGATAGGGATGAGATAAATTTGGTCATGCTGAGGGGAGTAACTCTTTGGAATTCTGTAAATGGAGAAACAATCTGCAGATGCTGATCATCCGAAACTAATATAGAAAATATTAGAAACACTCAGGCAAAAGGTTCTGTGGGGTGAGAATCAAAAGTGATGTTTCTGATATATTCTGATTTCACATGCATGGTGAAGAAAGAACATTGCGATATATTGGATTTGCTCATCTACTGCTAAAGTCTATTCATTTCCAAAATACAAAATAAATCTCCTGAATGGGGTGGAAGTAATCTGATGTTGTTTATTATGCATTCTGAAAGATAATTTTAATACATCAACAAGCGATGCAATAAATTGACCCAAATCGTTCATCAGAGATAATTTAGATTGGTAAAATGCTTGAATAGATTTCAATAAGGGAGCGTATTCAATTTATTCCCCCACATTGAAATAAAATTCAGGTCCCTCAAGGACAGCATTAGAACATTTTATACTCTACTGCATCTTGAAAACTCAAGATTATTTCTATCAATATTCATAATGAATTATATTCGTACACAATTAAAAAAATTGGGCCAAAGTACGATTTTAATAAAAGTTGGGGGGGGGGGGATGTTAGTTACATTTCATATGTTCGTATGTGGCTTCATAAAATTATTAAACTTTTCTCTGTAAAAGAAACCTAAACATTCATACCAGTTCTGGAGCTTTAGGATCCCTGATGCTAATGGCAATGCTTCAGCCTGATTCAGTGAGCTCAGTAAGAGGCAAAGTAATTCCCAGGTCTTGGAGTGCAGTACTTCACATCTTGTACTTCTGCAAAATACATTGAAAACAATCCATCTTTTACTCCATGCAATATAAAGAACATTGCACATAAAGCCAATAGGTTATGCCACAATTATCAATAGGCTCTTCTATTGCCATCCTCATGGTCTGCATCACTAAATTAAATAAAGAGCTTGCTGTACTGAAAGAATCCAGGCAGTGCTCATTTCCAGAGACATTACCAAGGCCAATGAGGAACCAGTCAGCCTCCCCTGTTTTCTATCTCTCACACATCACACAATTGACAGCAATTCATCACCACTGAACACAAGCATATAAATGCCATTATGAATAAATAACCAGACGATGGTTTTAGCATATACATTGAAACTGATTAGCGACACAATATTTTTGAATTCAGTATCAAACATTTAAACCCCCATTCAACCCCAGCAGAATATAGGTTACACAATTTTAATACCTGTATAATGTTCTTATTACCCCAAAAAATTCCAACCTTTTCTAAGCATTCATCATTTATTATCAATTGTTGCAATGTTGCTGATTAATAAATATGCCCAGCCTAGTTGAATGATGCTAAACAAGTGAAGGAGCATACTTGATTAGACTCTCAATTGCTTCTGCAGCTATTATCTTGAATCATTTTTGTAAATAAAGTATTTCCAGCATTAATTGGAGAAGTTTAACTCAATGTTTTTTGTTTTGGTTAACACTTTCAATTACTCAGTTTGTGCTTTACACCTCATTATCTTAAATAATAAGCACATATAGGAAGACAATTTTGATTTAAGTGCCACCAAGTGGGATCACAACATGATGTGTGGCAATACATCTTTATATGTTTCACTCTTGGGCAAGACAGTTGTAGGCAGATTTCTTTGAGAGTAATGTATTAGGTTCCACAGACTTTACATCTGGAAATAACACAACTGAAACTGCAATAAATCCATCACACCTTAGTTCTGGTGGATTGCCAAAAAATCTACCATCATAGTGTAACGCAAACCTTTTCATCAGAATGCCATATGACAGATTTTTGGAGACATAGAATATTAAGTAGCTCTTACAAATAGCTCCTGGATTCTTACCTGGATACATTCAAGAGTAGTTCTGCCAAAGGCTGACCAATTGTAGTCAGATCACCATTTAGAAGTAATTTTATACTTCCTTCTATCTTCAGCCACAGTGATGAAAAACAAACTGGACTGCAGGTTACAGAAATCTTCGATAGTAGCTTCAGGGACTGTTGAATGTTGGAAGTGATGTTGGATCTCAGAAACTCGACAATGTGTTCAGTAATTGCACAGACACACTCAGACCAAACAGTTGAGTCCAGTTGAGTAACTGAACCAACTGCATCAGTTAGTTCGATTTCGCTGCTACTTTTCAATGTAGCAAATTCAGAATGTTGTAAAGTGAAAGATAAAATGTTTGCTAAAAGTTGACTTGCCGTTGAGGCCACAAAAATACTTGGATCCTTTTGAAGCCATATAATCTCAGAGATGCAGTCTGTTGGAACAAAGGGTAAGAAAATATAACCTAATGTTGAAATGAAATGCACTTTACTCTGATAAAACAGAAATAAAAGTTAATGTAGGAAAAGTTTTTAGTTAAATAAATTTACATTTTAGTTGTAAGATATTTTAGCTCCCACTGGCTTGCCTGCTTGTGCAAAGAACAATGAGCAATGTCAATTCAGGATATGGACCTTTCATAATATCTGTTAATGATCAAGCAGATCGTATCTATGTATCCTTTAGATAATGTCCCAGGTAATGTCTCTTAAGTGTTGTCAACAGATTTATACCTTTTGTTCAATAAGAGCAAATACTTTTTTCACACAACTCCAAATGTACTCTCTCTGGATGGTGGAAAAGTAAATTGTGAAGGAGGCAACGTAGGATAGAGTGGGCAAAGATCTGGCAAGTAGATTATAAAGCGGGAAAATATGAAAATGTCTATTTTAGAAGGAAAATAATAAATACACATATTATCTAAATTGTGAGAGATTGCAAAACTCTGAGGTGCAGAGGGTTTTGAGTCTCCCTCCTTGTGCATGATGCACAAACGGTTAGTATGCAGCTGAGGCAAATAATATGGTGTAGGGACATATGGATTGGCCAGGTAGTCTAGAACCCTCGGATTGGTTTACGGTCACGGGGTGAGGGAGCGCGAGGTATTTAAATGCCTGGCGCCAAACTGGAGTTAGAGATTAGATTAGTTCGCGAAGTTAGTGTTAGTCCAAGAGTAAGTGCGTTGCGTTTGTCACGGGTTTTACCGACAATAAAGTATTTGAATAATACCGCTCGTTTGGACTCACTACATTGGTGACCTCGAACGTAAGAAGCAAGCAGCAGCATGTCGCAGGCGGGAGCGAGCGCGGGTGAGATTCATCTACCGCCGTTCTGGGCCCATCAGCCGCACCTGTGGTTTGTGCAGGCAGAATCGCAGTTCCATCTTAAAAGGGTGGAGGAAGACCAGGAGAAGTACCACCACCTGGTGAGCTGTCTGCAGGCGGAGGTGGCTGCGCGGGTCAGTCGATACCTGACCAGTCCACCCCAAACGGAGCAGTACGTGGGGCTCAAGAGGCTCCTGCTGCGGACCTTCGGCTGGGCCCAGAACCAGCGGGCTCTGAGGCTCCTCCATTTGCCAGACCTGGGGCAGCGGCTGCCATCGGACTTGATGTCCGAGATGCTGACCTTGGTGGGCGACCATCAGCCATGCATGGTATTCGAAGCGGCCTTTCGGGAGAAGCTACCTGGGGACGTCAGGTTGGTGTTGGCGGACGTCCCTTTTGAAGATCCGGTAGCGTTCGCCGAGAAGGCCGACACACTCGTTAGGGAGCGCAACACCCGAGACGGCTCCGTTAACCGGGTCTCGAGGCCCAGCGGCAGTCGGGGGTGCGGCCGGGAGAGCGACACATCGGCCGCTATTTCGCAGTCGGCCCGCCAAGAGGGGGCGGCGGCGCCTGTTCATTGGCAGCGGGCTCGAACAACAGAGCCGGATAGGCGTGGCTGGTGCTCTTTCCATCGGCGGTGGGGCAGTGAGGCACGAAGCTGTAGATCCCCGTGTTCGTTTCCGGGAAATGCCTGGGCCGATCGAATGTAGAGGCAGTCTCGATTGGCCGTAACCACCGCCTCTACGCTACAGATCAGAGTACCGGGATCGTCTTTCTAGTGGATACGGGAGCGGTCGTGAGTATTGTGCCCCCCTATGACTGCGAAGTTCGAGTGGGGGGGAAGGGCCCGCCCCTCATTGCAGTGAATGGTAGCACCATCCGTACTTACGGTAAAAGGACTATGTCCCTGTCCTTCGAGTCCAGGACTTACCGTTGGGAATTCATCGTTGCGGATGTGGGCCAGGCCATATTGGGTGCAGATTTCCTATGGGCGTTTTCTTTGGTCGCAGACGTCCGCGGGAGGGGCCTGCAACCCTCGGCTGATGTACGGCCCCGGGGTACTGGCCCAGAGGCTTCTACAAGCGCCGCCCCACCCAGCCCAGTAATCCAGGCCATTACCACGGCTCCCGGTCAGTTCGATGCGGTCCTAGCCGACTTCCCGCAGCTCCTCGTCCAGCGTTTCGATGCACCTTCTGAGAAGCACGGGGTCGTTCATTTCATCCCGACCGAGGGGCCGCCGGTTTTTGCCCGGGCACAGCGCCTCCCACCCGACAAGCTGGCCAGTAGTCCGTGGGCCTCCCCCTTGCACATGGTTTCCAAAGCGTCTGGGGGTGGAGACCATGTGGTGACTTCCGTCGACTCAACGCGGCAACATGGCCGGACCGCTACACGATTCCACACATTCAGGACTTCTCAGCTAGCCTGGAGGGGGCTACAATATTTTCAAAAATTGATTTGGTGTGGGGATACCATCAGATCCCGGTCCACCCGCCGGACATTCCAAAAACGGCGACCATTACTCCGTTCGGACTGTTTGAGTGGTTGCGTATGCCTTTTGGCTTTAAAAATGCAGCTCAGGCATTCCAACGTCTGATGGACCGGGTGGGTCGAGGGTTGCCGTTTGTGTTTATTTACCTTGATGATATTTTGATTGCCAGCCGTTCGGTCCAGGAGCACTTGGTCCACCTCCGCACGGTGTTCCAGAGGCTGCAAGACCATGGCCTGATTCTCCATCCGGACAAATGCCAATTCGGCCTGTCAGCGGTGGATTTTTTGGGTCACCGGGTTACTCCGGCCGGTGCCACTCCCTTGCCAGCTAAAGTGGACGCGGTCCGCTCTTTCCCTCGCCCGACTACCATCAAGGGCTTGCAGGAATTCGTGGGCATGGTGAACTTCTATCATCGGTTCGTGACTGCAGCAGCTCGGGTCATGCGCCCCCTTTTTCAATGTCTCGCGGGTAACCCCGCTGAGTTGGTATGGTCCGTAGCTGCAGAGACGGCTTTTGTTGCGGTCAAACAGGCCCTCGCCAATGCCACCATGCTGGTGCACCCGCGCTCCTCCGCCCCCACGGCTCTGACGGTGGATGCCTCAGACGTGGCGGTGGGTGGGGTTTTGGAGCAGCAGGTCGACGGTAATTGGCAGCCCCTGGCGTTTTTCAGCAGGCAGCTCTCTCGAGCGGAGCTCAAGTACAGTGCGTTTGATAGGGAGCTCCTGGCCCTTTATTTAGCAGTCCGCCACTTCCGTTATTTTTTGGAAGGCCGTTCTTTCGTGGCCTACACGGATCACAAACCTCTGACATTCGCTTTTGCTAAGGTTTCTGATCCGTGGTCAGCTCGCCAGCAGCGGCACCTAACCCTGATTTCGGAGTTTACGACCGATGTCCGTCATATTGCGGGTAGACTGAATGCCGTTGCTGATGCCCTGTCCCGGCCGGCCATTCCCTCCGTAGCCGTGGTGGGTAAACAGGTGGATTTCCAGGAGCTAGCGGAGGCTCAGCGCCTGGAAGGGACTGCCGCGGTGTACGCCTCCACAGCCTCGGGACTGCGTTTGGAGCAGGTGGCGTGTGGCCCCACAGGTACCAAGTTGTGGTGTGACGTTTCCCTCCCACGCCTTCGCCCGGTGGTGCCTGCCGCTCTGCGGCGTAAGGTTTTTGAGGCCATTCATGGCCTGGCACATCCGTCCATCAGGGCGACTTCAGCCATGGTGGCTGACCGGTTTGTCTGGCATGGCCTGCGAAAGCAGGTGGCAGCCTGGGCACGCGCCTGCATTCCGTGCCAGACCTCCAAAGTTCATCGCCATGTCCAGCCCCCATACCAGAGATTCGAGGTTCCCCCCGTCCGTTTTTTCCACATCCATGTGGATTTGGTGGGTCCATTGCCCTATTCTAGGGGTTATACTCATCTACTGACGGTGGTTGATCGGTTCACTCGTTGGCCGGAGGCGCTCCCGTTGTCGGACACCTCGGCGGCCTCCTGTGCACGGGCCCTGGCGTTGCATTGGGTGGCCCGTTTCGGTGTCCCGGCTATCATCACCACAGATCGGGGAGCCCAGTTCACCTCGTCCCTCTGGGCCGCGCTGGCACAGCTGTATGGTTCTCGCTTACAGCAGACCACCGCCTATCATCCCCAAGCCAACGGGATGGTTGAGCGCTTCCATCGGCAGCTGAAGGCGTCCCTCTCTGCTCGCCTGACCGGCTACGATTGGGCTGACCAGCTGCCTTGGGTCCTCCTCGGCATTCGTACGGCCCCGCGGGCTGAGCTGGGCACATCTTCGGCCGAGCTCGTCTACGGTTCGCCCCTGCGGGTGCCGGGTGACATTCTCCCTTCCACTCCCGCCTTGCCGCCATCCGTCACGTCAGTCTTGGGCTCCCTCCGGGCACGGGTGGGTTCTCTGGCTCCAGTCCCGACCTCCAGTCACGGAAGCACAGCAGTTCACGTTCCGTCGGAATTGCGGGGCTGTGATTTTGTGTTTCTTCGGAAAGATTGCCACCGCCCCCCTCTTCAGCCGGTTTACCAGGGCCCGTTCCAGGTGCTCAAAAGAGGGACTGTAACCTTCACCTTGCAGGTAGGAAATCGCCAGGAGCTTGTTTCAGTGTCCCGTCTCAAGCCGGCCCATTTGGACCAGGACCTCCCCGTGTTGGTGGCTCAGCCACCGCGCCGGGGCCGGCCTGTGGCCGCTCGACTGGTCCCGCCAGCGGCGCCCGGGTTACCATCTCTCGGGCCTCCGCCGCCTATGGTTGGGCCCAGGCCGCCGTTGTCGATCAAGTGCCCCCCCGTCACCTACATCCTCCGCTCCAGTGGACCCCCCATCGCCTCCAGCGGCGGCGTCCACCCCGCCTCCTGTCACGCTGGGGGTATTGGTTTCCCCCCTCCGTCCACGTTCTGGGCGGGAGGTTCGGGCGCCCGTGAGGTATGGTTTCGAGGGTTCTGGGGGGGGTCATGTAGGGACATATGGATTGGCCAGGTAGTCTAGAACCCTCGGATTGGTTTACGGTCACGGGGTGAGGGAGCGCGAGGTATTTAAATGCCTGGCGCCAAACTGGAGTTAGAGATTAGATTAGTGAGCGAAGTTAGTGTTAGTCCAAGAGTAAGTGCGTTGCGTTTGTCACGGGTTTTACCGACAATAAAGTATTTGAATAATACCGCTCGTTTGGACTCACTACAATGGAAAGTTTACAGAACATTGCACTTTATTGCAAGGGGAATACAACACAAAGTAGGGAGGTTATGCTTCAGTGATATAGGGAATTGGTATGACCACATTTGGAGTGAGATATATCAAAAGTCTCCACAATTTGCACATATACAGAAATAACAAAAAATTAGAAGGTAGATACAAAATGCTGGAGTAACTCAGCGGGACAGGCAACATTTCCGGAGAGAAGGAATGGGTGACGTTTCGGATCGAGACCCTTCTTCAGACTGAGTTACTCCAGCGTTTTGTATCTGCCTTCGATTTAAAGATCAGTCTGAAGAAGGGTCTCGACCCGAAACGTCACCCATTCCTTCTCTCCAGAGATGCTGCCTGTCCCGCTGAGTTACTCCAGCATTTTGTATCTACCTTCGACTTAAACCAGCATCTGCAGTTCTTTCCTAACAAATAATTAATATTTAAACGTATTTCTTGTTGGTTTTTGAGCTATATGAACATCTATGCATGAACTGATTTTTTCCAGTGATCTCTACAGATGCTTAAAATAGGAAATGTTTATATATTTTTTGCATTATCGGTATCACTGGCATAGGATTTACAGGAAGGAGTGATTACCATGTTTGCAGAGAAAGTGAATCAGAGCTTCGTGGTGCAGCATATTCTGGATACCCAAGAGCCATCCGCAGCGTACAGTTGCATCCTTCCATGCTTCTGTCTCAAGGTTTGCAGGATTCCCAAACAGACTGTTCATAATTCCATCAGCCTGGGATAGCAAAAACATTGGAACTATAACATCACTTTAGGCAAACTATATTAAAAAAATTAAAAGAACCCAAAGATAACCCTCTCTGGGCTGGCTTTACTTCTGCAAATTAAAATAGATTTTACTACTTAAATACTCCAAGAGACTTCAATTCCAACTGAAATGAATTTAACAGTGCTGGAAATATTCAGCAGATTATTCAACATCTGAGGAGAAAGAATCAGTCTCTCCATAGATACTCTCCTCATGTGCTGAGTATTCTTCCTTTCCCTGACTTCTTTCTCTGCTCTGTTGAATCCAATGGATGATGACTTTACATTGTGGATAAAGTGAAATGATCAAATTCACACCCAAAACTGGATGATCTATAAACAGCATGAACAGGTCTCTCTCTCTCACCTGGAAGAAGAGAGGAAGGCCTGTTCTTGGTGTATATGGTGCAGGCAGATCTGGCTGTGAATTTGGCAGTTGGATTTCAAAGAGCAGAGACTTTGGCTGGACCAGGGAGAGCAATTAGGGTAAGAGAGAATAGTGATTTTCGTGAGGAAACCTATCTGGAAGACTAGGTTGATCACCTTGGCAGCTGCAGAAATGGTGGAGAAGTCGAGTGGAGTATCATTGATCACGTCTTTATGCCTCCACCTTTTAACTCCATTTATATAACGCATAACCCTCCTAACCCTACTATAGAGCAAAATATCTTAGCTCAAGATCTCTGATGCTAAGTTTCAACATCTATACTTCTCATCTATTGTTTCTCTATCTCGATGGTGCCACAATTCCCTTTACGTGTAAAGGCTACATTGGGTGCGGATTGGAGGGGAAAAGGGAAGTAAATGGAGAGCAAATGTGGAGACACAAAGACATGATCAATAATGGGTCCATGCATAATTGAGAAGATGGGATTAGTGCATTTACATGATAAAGTCCAGGATGACAATGAAAAGCACTGGAGTTTAAATGGAAAGAAGGAGTGTTAAGAATGAAAGGAGTACAGCACAGAATACTTGCTACTTCAGATACCAACCTGACCACAATTTAATCAAATTAATGAATATGCCCTCTCACACACAAATCAATAATCTAAAGCACTGCTTATTTTATAGTATGGTAATTTACCAGACTGCATTCTGTTTGTTTAATTAAGGTGCGTAGTGCAACACATAGTGAATAGAAATGCAAGAACTAAGATGGAGTTCACTGCATTTCAAAATGTTAAAAATATTAGAAAAATGGAGAATTAAAACAGAAAATACTGGAACTACATAGCAGGCCCACAAGTAAGAAAGGAAACGATAACTAAATATTTAAGGTGCACCATTTCTCAGAAAAAATATCCATGCAAAAGATCCACTCGGCATTTCCCTTTTCAATTGTCATGAAGCCGCTGTGTTTTTGCAACATTTTAGACTCTTACTTTACATTTCCAAACATGTTTTTATGATTCTTTCTTTTAAATTAGGGGATCTCTATAAATACCAAAATAAGGGTTGGATTTGATTATCAAGGAAACTACTTCTCATCAAATTAAAAAATCAGAAGGTTGAAAATGAAATATTTTTGGTAATGTTGCAGCTGTACAAACATTGGTTAGGCTGAACTGGAGCTGGTGTACAGTACTGCTTGCTACACTACAGTAAGGATCTGGTAGCATTAGAATGCATGCATGTTACCAGGATGTTGCCTGGAAAGGAGGGCTGTATTTACAAGTAGAGGTCAGACAGCATTGGTTTGTTCCAACTGGAGCATAGGAGGCTGAGTGGTCACCTTACAGATATTTATAAAGTTATTAAGGGCAAAGATACAGTTGGTAGTCAGAGCCATTATCAAAGGGTATGGGAATCTAGAACTCGAATACATAGGTTTAAGGAGAAAGGGAAGAAATGTAAAGGAAATCTGTGGGGCAAGTTTTTCCACTGGGGAGGTGGTAGAGAAACAAAAATTACAATGTTTAAATGGACCAAATGCAGGCAGGTGGGACTAGTGTAGATGGGGCATATTAGTTGGTGTGGGAAAGTTGGGCCAAAGGGCCTGTTTCCACTGTATGACTCTATCACTATGAGTAAAAAACATTCTGGACAAGTGCTTGGAAAAGAAAGTACCTAATGCAGGTGAATGTGATTTGCATAGATTGGCATCACGGTCAACATGGACCATTGGTTTCAACGGTTTGTTTCTGTGCTGTACAGGTCTTTGACTCTGTGATTACTTACCTCCAGTTTACAGAAATGATCTTCAGAAGCTGCAAGTAGGCCAGTCAGTCGCATAATGAATGACAAGATGCTTGGATTAAGGTCCTTCTGCTTAGAAGCATTTACAATATTTATCAGACATGGATTCTTCTGCAGGATGCAAAGCTCCGTTTCTGAAGAAAACACAGAAAAGAAAAATAAATAAAATCTTGAAATCAAATTCTTACTTATTATCACCATCAAATGCAAGGTATATACTTTTCCTTTTTTTAATGTAAATATTTGTCCTATTTTTTTCCCCGTCCTTTTTTCTAATCTTCAACATCTTACAAAGATTATTTTTTGGGGGCACTGATCACTCTCTAGTTCTATACCATGATAGTGTTTGTTCACATTTAATTTGGTTTAGTTTAGAGATAGTTTAGTTTAGTTTTTAGATTTAGTTTAGTCTAGAGACACAACATGGCAACAGGCCCTTTGGCCCATCGAGTCCACACTGACCATTGATCACCCGTTCACACTAGTTCTATGTCATCCCACTTTCTCATCCATTCCCTACATATTGGAGGCAATTTACAGAAGCCAATTAATCTGCAAACTTGCACATCTTTAGAATATATAATGAGGAAACCGAAGCACCCAGAGGAAATCCACACTGTCACAGGGTCATGACCTAGCTGTAATCAGCTTACTAAGGATCAAGCTTAAAAAACAATTTGTGGCTTTGCCACTCTATCTTTCACAGCTGTACAAGTGACATATTTGGATTCCTGGCCGGGAAATCTTAGTATAGTTTACTTTCACGTAATATTTTGATTTTTTTCTGCTCCTAGGTCCCCATTTTTCTGATATTATACAGAACAAATGAGCCTCAAGCACCAATACCTTTAAATACTCATTGCTTATTGTCTTACCATACCGGGATAATACTCCTCTAAAGTCAAGTTACATTTTTTTTACTTGAGTTGTATAAATAGAGGAAGTATTATCCAGGGAACAGATGAATGAAAATGTCAAGTGTAAATAAACAAAACTAAGATCACCTTACCAGGCGCCAAATATGTTACTTTGCAATTATTTTTTTGGTTCTGGCAATAAGAATAGATTATTCATTAAGGATACATGTTCCTTAAAGAAAGACAAGAAATACATGTTCCTTAAAGAAAGTTTGATCTTAGCAACAAACTTTCCAAAAGTTAATCAAATCTTTCATTGTCAACTCAGTTCCCATAACCATTTCTTTCGTAACCATTTCATTCATAACCAATGCTGCCCAAGATTACCAGCTTAAATAAAATGATCACAAATTACCATTTCCTGTTATTGCTTGGAAACAATCAAGTAGCTTCTCCAAACAGGTATCATCAACAACTGACTTTCTGGAGTCTCCTAACACAGCACAAACACGAGGCAGCAGTTCTGCATAGTCGTTTTCCATTGTGCAACTGTTGAAATTCTCTGGAAAAAACAAACAAAAATATAATATTTTGTGCTTTTGCTGGCCATGCACCTTCCCAAGAATGTCTCTAACAGGTTGTAGATTGTTTACATGTCCCACTACAATTAGCTGCCACCTACTTAGCACGTTTGTATACAAAAATCATAAACTAAGATTTTTATACATGTCGGCTGCTATTGGCTCCTACTAATTTCAGGTTACTATTTTACTGGCTATCAAAGATTTTAGATATTCAACACGAGATTTCAAGTTCTGGTTAATTTTTAAATAATATTGCTGATGTTTTCTTGCATGTACATTGAAAAACACAACAATAATTCCAGAGCAATCAAGGCTCTCTTGATCAAGTAAGATAAACAACAAAATGCTGAGATTTTGAAGAAGAAAAAATCAAAATCGTGCGGGAGAAAAACTGTTTCAAAGAACATCTACGAGAATGGCTGAGATAACACAATGTGATAACAAATTTGAATCCAGATTTGAGGAGCTGTAGGCTAGGGCATATTTCTACACATTGGAACTCAAGTAGGATGTTCGTCATCCAGTTAAAGCAGCATCCAAAGCAGCTTCCTTGATTACAACCTAACTACTACTCCAAACAAATAAGTTTTCCACCATAAAATACAATTTACAAAATGCACTCCAGTTACTGCAATATCACCTCCTACACCAAGTAAGACAAAGCCAAGGGGCACCTGGTAACATCACCACTCGCAGGTGCCCTCTAATTTGCACACCATACTGACTTGGAAATATGTCAAAGTTCCTTCATTGTTTGCTGCCTTAAATTCCTGAAATCGCTCCCTAACAACACTGTGTGTTTAAAGGCCCTGTCCCAGTTGAGCCATTTTTTAGGTGACTACAGGCGACTAGGCTGTCGCCGCACGGTCGCCGGGGGTGTCGCCGGTATGGTCGTGAGTAGTCTCCAAAGAGTCATAGCGTTTTTCTGGTCGTCGCTGGATTTTGTGAAGGCTTAACATTTTTCGGCGACTGTTGGGTTGATGCCAATAAGTGTAGCTTGATGTCTCCTGACATGGGCGCTGTTGTAGGTTGTCGCCAGGTGAAGTAGATTGTCGCCAGGTGATTAAGGTTGTCGCCGGTGCTGACTTCGGCGAATTCCAAGTGTGGACTTGATCTGATCATCCATCAGTGCAATGTGTCCATAAATGATGTTAGGTTTTGTATGTTTTTGCACTTGTATTCTGTTTAAAGTTTGAATTTTAAAGTTCGAAGTTTATTGAAATTTATTGAAGTTTATTACAATATTTTTGTATGCACCACCATTCAATGTGATCATGGCTGATCTTTCTCAATCAATACCCCGTTCCTGCCTTGTCCCCATACCCCTTGACTCCGCTATCCTTAAGAGCTCTATCTAGCTCTCTCTTGAATGCATTCAGAGAATTGGTCTCCACTGCCTTCTGAGGCAGAGAATTCCACAGATTTACAACTCTCTGACTGAAAACGTTTTTTTCTCATCTCCGTTCTAAATGGCCTATCCCTTATTCTTAAACTGTGGCTCCTGGTTCTGGACTCCCCCAACATTGGGAACATGTTTCCTGCCTCTAACGTGTCCAACCCCTTAATAATCTTATATGTTTCGATAAGATCCCCTCTCATCCTTCTAAATTCCAGTGTATACAAGCCTAGTCGCTCCAGTCTTTCAACATATGACAGTCCCGCTATTCCGGGAATTAACCTAGTAAACCTATGCTGCACGCCCTCAATAGCAAGAATATCCTTCCTCAAATTTGGAGACCAAAACTGCACACAGTACTCCAGGTGCGGTCTCACTAGGGCCCTGTACAACTGCAGAAGGACCTCTTTGCTCCTATACTCAACTCCTCTTGTTATGAAGGCCAACATTCCATTGGCTTTCTTCACTGCCTGCTGTACCTGCATGCTTCCTTTCAGTGACTGATGCACGAGGACACCCAGATCTCGTTGTACGTCCCCTTTTCCTAACTTGACACCATTCAGATAATAATCTGCCTTCCCATTCTTACCACCAAAGTGGATAACCTCACACTTATCCATATTAAACTGCATCTGCCATGCATCCGCCCACTCACACAACCTGTCCAAGTCACCCTGCAACCTCATTGCATCTTCCTTTCATTTCACACTACCACCCAGCTTTGTATCATCTGCAAATTTGCTAATGGTACTTTTAATCCCTTCATCCGTCATTAATATATATTGTAAATAGCTGCGGTCCCAGCACCGAGCCTTGTGGTACCCCACTAGTCATTGCCTGCCATTCTGAAAGGGACCCATTTATCCCCACTCTTTGCTTTCTGTCTGCCAACCAATTTTCTATCCATGTCAGTACCCTACCTCCAATACCACGTGCTCTAATTTTGCCCACCAATCTCCTATGTGGGACCTTGTCGAAGGCTTTCTGAAAGTCTTATGTGTATATTCTTGACATTTTGACAGAAAATTGATGCATGGTTATTGTATTTCAGAGTAGTTTCTCATGGCATCACTTTCAAACAGTCATGATGCAGAATGATTGGAAACCCTACCGTACACCCCCTTTTATAGGGAAAGTGAGTGAAACGTGAATTGTCTTCAGTTGTCTTCAGTCTTCAGGATCATAGCTTGTCGTGGGTGGATGTAGGTTGACTTCGGTTGTCCCCTCTGTGGTGGTAGGTTATCGTAGGTGGACGTTCTACTTGCGACGATTGGTTTGCCGGTTTTCAGTAGCTTGCCGTAGCTTGACATCGACTAGGTGGTAGGTTGTTGTAGCTTGACGTAGACATTGTCGTAGGGGGGGGTTTCGGCGACCTGCTACGACTATGACAGTCGCCGGTCGCCTTAAAAAACACCTAACTGGGACAGGGCATTATCTGTACCAGGACTGCAGTGGTTAATGAAAGTAGCTCACCACCACCATCTCAAGAACAGTTAAGGTGGGAAACAAATGTACCATTGCATCAATGCCCATAACTAAAACAAAATTGAAAATTTGACTATGAAACTGAGGAGAATTAATAAATGAATGAGGGGTGAATTTATTGAGGCTTGATATCAACTTTGGGGCTCAATGCACACAAAAAGACAATAACCGAGTTTTTTATTGATTCAAATTTGTAATAGCAGAGGCAGTAAAGTTGCAAAAAAAATTTGAAAAACCCAACACTCGAGAAGATAAAGGCAGCAATGTTGGTTTCAATTGGTGTTCGCTGAAGCAAAGGAGTAAATCTTTTCGTATTGCTGTATGGTAATTTGCATATCACTATACCTTATTTGGTACATGAAACATTAAAAGACCTTTGAAACTGCCAATATTTTAGAATGCATCTAAGGGTAAAATGTTATGTGACATATCTAGCTCTTGTGCACAGAAAGATGAAAGTGATTGATAAGGTTTCCATCAGAGGACCTTCATTCCAAAATGTTATATACATATTTCATGAGAATGAGAATGTCTGTATTATTCAGCAACCAATTTTTTTAAAGTACAAGATTTTCTTCAAACACTTGTTACAGATAGTATCACAAGTTCTTCTTAATAATGTTAATTATTCAAACCATCTGGTAGATGTAGCGCCCATCTGGCTCACTAATGCTTTTCAGGGAATTAAATCGGACATTCATTTCAGACAGATGATTCACAAAATGTTGGAGTAACTCAGCAGGACAGGCAGCATCTCTGGAGAGAAGGGTGACGTTTTGGGTCAAGACACTTCTTCAGACTATTGGATACATCAGACCAACCAGTGTGAGTGACTTAACTGTCTCAGATGTGTTTAAGGATGGACCAGAAATACTAAAGTTGCCAGCAACACTCACATTCTGCAATTTTCCAAAATTAGTATACCATTCCACGCAGTGGTTAATAACCCAGGTTGTGAACAAATTGATGCTTTTCTTTGACTACCAATAAGCTCAGCTTGTGTTCAGGGACCATCTCAACATAAAAGGTTTAATGTTGTCACTAATAAATCTAATAAGCAATTCTGGAAGAATTTAATTTACCCAGAGAATAATGACTACCACAATTCAGATGGACTTAAATTAGTTAATTGAAGGGGGAAAGCATCAGTTACAGTACACAGCAACAACCCCTGCAACCACAGTAAAGCATCAAGCACGCATCTATATTAATTTTCAGCAAAAGACAAAGTGTTGGAGGAACTCAGTGGTTCAGGTAACATCTGATGAGAGAATGGACAGGTGCGTTTCAGTTCAGGACCCTTTCTTCAAACTATATTAAATCTTCAATCTTCAAGTCGGAGTAAATCTTCAATCTGAAGATTACACCGAAGATAGACACAAAAAAGTCGGAGTAACTCAGCGGCTCAAGCAGCATCTCTGGAGATAAAATGAATAGGTGACGTTTCGGGTTGAGACCCTTCTTCAGACCAGACCCAACTAGAACTTTGGTGAGGTACCCGTGGCTCCGGCCCGCTGTTACCGGGTGAGGTACCTGTCACTTGGTGAGGTACCCGTGGCTCCGGCCCGCTGTTACCGGGTGAGGTACCTGTCACTTGGTGAGGTACCTGTTGCCGGGTGAGGTACCCGTGGCTCCGGCCCGCTGTTACCGGGTGAGGTACCGGTGGCTCCGGCCCACTGTTACCGGGTGAGGTACCGGTGGCTCCAGCCCGCTGTTACCGTGTGAGGTACCGGTGACTCCGGCCCGCCATCGCCGGCCGCGCAACATGGCCTCCCGCAGACCGTGCCACAGTTGCAGTAGGGGGGTGAGACGGACAACTCCATCGTCACGAATACCCGTGAAATAAATCAATCACCGGCCACAAAACGGAATATTTAATTATCATTTTATTTTTGTCCATCTTGAAGGTACGCTGCCAACGGTTAACGAGCTTCCAGCGTTTGATTCTGTTTCTATGGGCGTCCACCCCTCTGAGCGCTTTGGGGGCGGCGGTGTGACCTCGAGCTGAAGCGGTTGGCTCGGGCTCGGCGCGCGCTCCCGTTCCCGCGCGGGGACGGGACCGTTGTGCGCGCGCACGCATGCAAGTGAAGAAGAGGGACGTTGCACGCACGCATGCAAGTGAAGAAGAGGGACGTTGCACGCACGCATGCAAGTGAAGAAGAGGGACGTTGCACGCACGCAAGTGAAGAAGAGGAACGTTGCGCGCACGCATGCAAGTGAAGAAGAGGGACGTTGCGCGCACGCATGCAAGTGAAGAAGAGGGACGTTGCGCGCACGCACGCAAGTGAAGAAGAGGGACGTTGCGCGCACGCAAGTGAAGAAGAGGGATGTTGCGCGCACGCAAGTGAAGAAGAGGGACGTTGCGCGTAGGAAACGTCTGCCCGCCCGAACAGGACAGGGGCGGCGGTTGCGCGCGCGCGCGGGGCGGGCGGGCGGCGGTTACGTGCGTGCCCGTGCTCGTGCCGCGCGTCCTCTCGCTCTTTTTCTGGCCGCCGATCGAGAGGAGAATGAAGGAAACGAGCGACGGCGAGGCCCCGGAGGCCGAAGATGAGGTGGTGATGGTAGCGGCGGTGGCGACGGCAGCTGTTGCTGCTGAGCCGGCGGTGGAGCCGGAGTCGGCGGTAGAGGTGGAGGTGGAGGTGGAGGTGGAGGTGGAGGTGGAGGTGGTGGTAGTAACAGCAGTAGTAGCAACAGCAGTAGTAGCAGCAGCAGCAGTGGCGGTAGCAGAGGTGGTGGCAGAGGCAGAGCCAGAGGTGGTGGCAGAGGCAGAGCCGGAGCCAGAGGTGGTGGCAGAGCCGGAGCCAGAGGTGGTGGCAGAGGCAGAGCCGGAGCCAGAGGTGGTGGCAGAGGCAGAGCCGGAGCCGGAGCCAGAGGTGGTGGCAGAGGCAGAGCCGGAGCCGGAGCCAGAGGTGGTGGCAGAGGCAGAGCCGGAGCCAGAGGTAGAAGCAGAGGCAGAGGTGGAAGCAGAGGTAGAAGCAGAGGTAGAGGTAGAAGCAGAAGCAGAGGTAGAAGCAAAGGTAGAAGCAGAGGTGGAGGCAGAGGTAGAGGCAGAGGTAGAGGCAGAGGCAGAAGCGGAGATAGATACAGATACAGATACAGATACTGATGTAGAGGCGGAGGCAGAGACGGTGGTAGAGGGGGGGGAGGAGGTGCCGGCGGCGGCCGAGTTGGAAGAGCCGGAGGAAAGCTTCAGCGACCCCGAAGACTACGTGGACGACATCTCCGACGAGGGTAAGAAAGCGGGACGGGACGGGAGGGGAGGGAACTGGTTGTGTGTTGACCGATTTTTGACGCAGCGGTGGCTCTGAGTCCATGTGCGTTTGGGAGTAGTTGGAGCCCGAGGCCTAACGTGTGTCTGGAACCGGCTTTTGGAAACGAGAAGAACCGCAGATTTTGTGCTACGTTGTTGACCCGGTTGCTTACAGATGATTTCAACTAGGCCACGCTGACTTTTGTCATCGCGTAACTGGAGTGCCGTTCATTAATTGTTGCAAACATGGCCTATCTGTCAAGACTAAATTTAAAGATATGACTTTTTTTCATGTCTGTAAATTTTGTGCCTTTTAAATATGCCCTTTTCATACTTAAAGATATGCAGGACTGTGTGTTTCCCTTATTAAAGTGTGTAAAAAATAATGATATAAGAATATATTCCTTATATCACGATCCTGCAACTAATTACATAGTCTATCTGTCATTATTAAAACATATTTTCATATTTAAAGATATGCAGGATGTGTTCCCTTATTCACGTGTGTAAATAATGATAGTGATACAAGAATATATTCCTTGTATCAATATCCTGCATTTCTTTAAATATTAAAATATGTTTTAGTCTTGACAGATAGACTATGTAATCATTTACAATAAGAATATATCACTCATTTGACTGCATCACTACATAATTTTAAATTAGTGTTACCCACTTGCTTTATTCTTGCAGAATGTATTCTAGGATACCTTTTTATGGATAGAGGATTCTTTATTCAAAAGCTCAGTTATCAGAACATTGCCTTTCTTTTATTTCTCCCACTCCCTCCCAATCTAAATATCATATTACACTTTAAGGAAACAGGAATTTCATACATCAGAGAGATGGAATTCTTACCCCAAGGTTTTAATATTTTTCTACCCTGGGATTCTTAACATTTCCTGTCATCGATGTTCACTTAAAATAAAGATTAATTCCTTTATCCTTTACAAGTTCCAACCTTATTGCCAACTTCTCAAATTCTTGCCCACCTCATCTGGAATACTTTGAATATCTCTAATTGGATGCCTTGCATTAAAATTGGTATGAAATGCTGTAGGATTTTTTTGTGAGCTACTCTTCCAACTTCTCAATCGGCCTCTAACCTGATGTAGTGAAACCATCGTCATCCAGAAACTCTCCTGCTTCTACTCTCTGGTATCAACCCACAGTCACGCTGGATAAGATTTACAATATCACCAGATGGGGAGAAGGCAGGAACGGGGTTCTGATTGAGAATGATCAGCCATGATCACATTGAATGGCAGTGCTGACTCGAAGGGCCGAATGGCCTCCTCCTGCACCTATTGTCTTTAGTCTATTGTCTATTATCCTGCCTCCTTCCATTCTTCATCTACTTTCTGAGTTCTAACTTCCACTGTACTTCTGTTTGCTAAATTGAGTTCTGGTTATGTAGTGGCTTGATTTTCAAAATTCTTATCCTTGTCTTGAAATCTCTCAATGTTCTAACTCCTCTGCCTCTGTAATTTTCAACTTTCTAATCTTCCAGAATATTAGCATCACTAATTCTGACCACTTGCTGATTCCTGACTTTAATCCGTATTTATTCGCTATGCTTTTATGCCTTGGTATTATTTCCGTAAGATCCTCAAAGTCTCTATGTAAATCAGTTTGAGGATCAAAATCGGAGGATGACAAATAGCATCCTGAATGCAATCAAATACACCAATTGCCATTATATTTGCTACAACCTATTAAACCTGATCGCAAAGGCACAGGCAATTATTCAACTGTTTTCACTTTAAGTGGAAAGTATTCTTCTGTAACCCGTTTTGGGAATGGAAGCTATTCATAACAGTTCGCACAACACCTGCAATGATACAAAAAAAAGACAATTTAGTTTACTTATGGAAATATTCTATCATTTAAAAAAATATATATTTTATGGGCATTTGTAATATGATTAGTTAGATTTGCTTGTCACTTTAAGTGAGAAAAAAAATCTGAATTAAAGTAACTGAAATTTGAAGCAAGTATGATCAAAATACAGAAACAGAATGTATAGTACATGTTTGAAAATCTATTGATATGTCTTGAGGTTGCTCGGTAACTGAGTCTTCACAGGCAACTCACTAGAGAACTCCAAAGATTCGCTATCCAGAGAGTGAAGAAATCTTTTCACATTTCTGTCTTGATTGGCTGGTTTTTATTTTGAGACTGATCCCTGTTCAAGACTCCTGATCAAGAGGAAACATCCAACTCTGCATTTACTTTGTTTGTCAGGGCCCTCAAGAACTTTTGTATGTTTCACAGAAATCTCATTCCTCTAAATGTGAGTGTAGGCCCACTCAGATCTGTAATCTCAGGAATTGATCTGTTGAATCGTTGTAGCTAAAACAGGTAAGGAGACCCTTAAATTCCAGATGCAATTACACCAGGACTATGCACGAGGGTAGCAAGATGAGGGTTTCAGCCACAGTGCGAGGCTGGATAGATTTGAATTGTTTTCCCTGGAATGTCGGAGATTGAAGGGAGACTTCATAGAAGTACTGTATATAAAATTATAAGAGGTATAGATAGGGTAGACAGCCAGAACCTTTTTTGCTAGGGTGGAGATGTACACCACTCGAGGGCATGGCTCTTGGGTGACAGGGGGAAAGTTTTTTTTCTACACAGAGTGGGGACATGGAACGCATAGTGGCATATAATAGGCTTTTAGAATGGCAATGGAAATGCCAGGAATAGGATTGTATCATTTGCAAGAAGACCTTGGCCTCATGTTCAGCACAAACATTGTGGGCCGCAGGGTCTGTTCCTTTGCTGCACTGTTCTATATTCTATGTAATATGTACTCTGATTTTGTTTAATAATCTCTAGAGTGGCATCTTATTGAAATCTTTCTGATGCTCTAAAAGCATCACACCAACTGATCATATACATTGGGATTTATTTATTTTAATTGTTTTAACAGATTGCAGCATTCCCCCCCCTCTCCCCTCCCTCCCCCCCCAATTACACTCCTGCCGGCATTTTGTCTTGTTTATAAACAAATCAATATTGCAAATGTGATTGTGATTTTTTTTTAAACATTCTTGCAGAGTTGGTGGGTGATATTTTAAAGGATCAACCTCAAGAAGCCGATGGCATAGATTCTGTTATTGTTGTGGACAACGTTCCACAAGTTGGACCAGATCGATTGGAGAAACTTCGGAATGTCATCCAGAAGATCTTTACCAAGTTTGGGAAAATTGCAAATGAATTTTACCCAGAAGAAGATGGGAAGACTAAAGGGTATGTTTCCACTAACGTATACTTCTGCATTTCCAGCAGCAATAATGGTATTTCCGTTGAAGCTTGATTGTAATGAACCAAACCATATTGAGTAACAGCATCACGATATCGTATGTCCAAAAAGAAAATTCTATGATCTGGCCAGCAATTCAGACTGTTGAGGTTTTTTTGTTTGCGGATGGACTTGACACTTTTGTAACACATTGCTACGTATTAAAAGGTTATATGTGTAATCAATAAACCTTGTGGCAATACATTAATATTCAGTTTTTTTCCAGATACATTTTCTTGGAATACAATTCACCTGCTTGTGCTGTGGATGCTGTAAAAAATGCAGATGGATGCAAGTTGGATAAACAACACACCTTTCGTGTCAACCTCTTCACTGACTTTGATAAGTAAATGTGAAATTGTGATATTTTGAGAAATATTTGGTTATTTCTGGTGGGAATAAAAACATTTTAAATTTTAATGTACTTAATTGTGATGTTTTACACACTGGAGACTGCTGAAACATTGGGAAATGGGCAGTTACTGGGGGTGTCAAGTGAGACTGCGGAGTGGTGATTTATGAAGTAAATTTCAGTGTTGCTTAATTGACTTCAAAGTGCCCAGAACCTGCTTGTGGCTGAAACATTCATTAGCAGTATTAAATACTGTGCATAATTTCCTAATATCTGCTTACAATTTGTGTTTCCTTACCAGATACATGAACATTAGTGATGATTGGGAAATTCCAGAGAAACAGCCTTTCAAAGATTTTGTAAGTGATTGTAATATGTTAAATCAATTGCAAGGCAAGCCATTTGCAAGAAATATTCTTGGAAGTTCATTATTTCCCATGTACCACATATTCAACTTCAGGGTTTTTTTGGTTTTGGGTAATGTAAAATGTTTGAGATTCAACGTAGAAATCCAACCTGAACAGCAAGCCCCTAGTAAAAATTCATTAACTTTATCCGCGCTTCGGAAGTACCTATAAAATCCAGGCATCACAGTTGCGTAGCGGTAGAGCTGCTGCCTCACAGTGCCAGAGACCCGGGTTAGATCCTGACCTTGGGTACTGTCTGTGTGGAGTTTGTACATTCTCCCTGTGACCTTGTGGGTTTTCTCCAGTTTCCTCCACATTCCAAAAATGTGCAGGTTAATTGGCTTCTGTAAATTCCCCCTAGTGTGCAGGATGCGAAAGTGGAATAACATGGAACTAGTGAAGAGGTGATTGATATATAGCTGGCACGGACTCGGTGGGCCGAAGGGCCTTTTTCTACACTATCTCTAAACTAAGCTATCTATCTACTCAATGGTACTGATGATTTTAATTCTCCAAATGTTGGCTACTATGGCGCAACTTAAAACAATAAATTTGAGTAGCTATTTTCAGAAGTTCAAACGACTGTTTGCACTAATGAAGGCAATACGGGGAGAAAAGATGAGGTACGAGGGTAAACTAGCCAATAATATAAAGGAGGATAGCAAAAGTTTTTTTAGGTACGTGAAGAGGAAAAAAATAGTCAAGGCAAATGTGGGTCCCTTGAAGACAGAAACAGGGGAATTTATTATGGGGAACAAAGAAATGGCAGACGAGTTAAACCGTTACTTTGGATCTGTCTTCACTGAGGAAGATACACACAATCTCCCAAATGTTCTAGGGGTCGGAGAACCTAGGGTGATGGAGGAACTGAAGGAAATCCACATTAGGCAGGAAATGGTTTTGGGTAGACTGATGGGACTGAAGGCTGATAAATCCCCAGGGCCTGATGGTCTGCATCCCAGGGTACTTAAGGAGGTGGCTCTAGAAATAGTGGAAGCATTGGAGATCATTTTTCAATGTTCTATAGATTCAGGATCAGTTCCGGTGGATTGGAGGATAGCAAATGTTACCCCACTTTTTAAGAAAGGAGGGAGAGAGAAAACGGGTAATTATAGACCAGTTAGTCTGACATCAGTGGTGGGGAAGATGCTGGAGTCAATTATAAAAGACGAAATTGCTGAGCATTTGGATAGCAGTAACGGGATCATTCCAAGTCAGCATGGATTTACGAAGGGGAAATCATGCTTGACAAATCTACTGGAATTTTTTGAGGATGTAACTAGGAAAATTGACAAGGGAGAGTCAGTGGATGTGGTGTACCTCGACTTTCAGAAAGCCTTCGACAAGGTCCCACACAGGAGATTAGTGGGCAAAATTAGGGCACATGGTATTGGGGGTAGGGTACTGACATGGATAGAAAATTGGTTGACAGACAGAAAGCAAAGAGTGGGGATAAATGGGTCCCTTTCGGAATGGGAGGCAGTGACCAGTGGGGTACCGCAAGGTTCGGTGCTGGGACCCCAGCTATTTACGATATACATTAATGACTTAGACGAAGGGATTAAAAGTACCATTAGCAAATTTGCAGATGATACTAAGCTGGGGGGTAGTGTGAATTGTGAGGAAGATGCAATAAGGCTGCAGGGTGACTTGGACAGGTTGTGTGAGTGGGCGGATACATGGCAGATGCAGTTTAATGTAGATAAGTGTGAGGTTATTCACTTTGGAAGTAAGAATAGAAAGGCAGATTATTATCTGAATGGTGTCAAGTTAGGAGGAGGGGGAGTTCAACGAGATCTGGGTGTCCTAGTGCATCAGTCAATGAAAGGAAGCATGCAGGTACAGCAGGCAGTGAAGAAAGCCAATGGAATGTTGGCCTTCGTAACAAGAGTTGAAAGGCTGGAGCTATGTTGAAAGGCTGGAGCGATTGGGCTTGTATACACTGGAATTTAGAAGGATGAGGGGGGATCTTATTGAAACATATAAGATAATTAGGGGATTGGACACATTAGAGGCAGATAACATGTTCCCAATGTTGGGGGAGTCCAGAACAAGGGGCCACAGTTTGAGAATAAGGGGTAGGCCATTTAGAACGGAGATGAGGAAGAACTTTTTCAGTCAGAGGGTGGTGAAGGTGTGGAATTCTCTGCCTCAGAAGGCAGTGGAGGCCAGTTCGTTGGATGCTTTCAAGAGAGAGCTGGATAGAGCTCTTAAGGATAGCGGAGTGAGGGGGTATGGGGAGAAGGCAGGAACGGGGTACTGATTGATAGTGATCAGCCATGATCGCATTGAATGGCGGTGCTGGCTCGAAGGGCTGAATGGCCTACTCCTGCACCTATTGTCTATTGTCTATTGTCTATTGTCTAAGAGGAGTTGAGTATAGGAGCAAAGAGGTCCTTCTACAGTTGTACCGGGCCCTGGTGAGACCGCACCTGGAGTACTGTGCAGTTTTGGTCTCCAAATTTGAGGAAGGATATTCTTGCTATGGAGGGCGTGCAGCGTAGGTTCACTAGGTTAATTCCCGGAATGGCGGGACTGTCGTATGTTGAAAGGCTGGAGCGATTGGGCTTGTATACACTGGAATTTAGAAGGATGAGGGGGGATCTTATTGAAACATATAAGATAATTAGGGGATTGGACACATTAGAGGCAGGAAACATGTTCCCAATGTTGGGGGAGTCCAGAACAAGGGGCCACAGTTTAAGAATAAGGGGTAGGCCATTTAGAACGGAGATGAGGAAGAACTTTTTCAGTCAGAGAGTGGTGAAGGTGTGGAATTCTCTGCCTCAGAAGGCAGTGGAGGCCAGTTCGTTGGATGCTTTCAAGAGAGAGCTGGATAGAGCTCTTAAGGATAGCGGAGTGAGGGGGTATGGGGAGAAGGCAGGAACGGGGTACTGATTGAGAGTGATCAGCCATGATCGCATTGAATGGCGGTGCTGGCTCGAAGGGCTGAATGGCCTACTCCTGCACCTATTGTCTATTGTCCTTTTTTTTAAACCACAGCATATGGTGGGCAAATTTTGTTACTGGAAACATGTCTATTAGAAGCAGTGTAACTTTAACAAGGGAAAAGTTCTGTTTTCAATAATGGCATTTCAAAATTAATGATTTTTTTTGTTGAAAGTCATACATTGTCACATGTTGATAACACCTATGTTTCATGCAGGGGAATCTTCGATACTGGATAGAGGATCCAGACTGCAGAGACCAATGCAGTGTTATCTACGAGTCTGGGGACAGAACAGCTATTATGTGGAATGATATAAAGGAACCTGTTGTCATTGAAGAGCGAGCGGTGAGTATGATCAATCGCCAATCATATTATAAATGCTATGCGCATCTGGATTGTTTTCTGATCATTAAAATGCACTATTATTTTACTTGCATGTGTATAGTGCTTAATGACAATGGGTATGCACAATTAATGTACTGCATATGCCAGCTGCTATGTGGAAGCAGTTAGCATTGATTCAAATACAAGTGTATTTTTAGAGAGTAACATTTAAAATAAGTATATAATTGTATTGAGTCAAAGGATATGACAAATCAGGCTTTTTTGGGAAGAATAGGTAACTGGATTTGACATTTTCCTAACATCACAACTGCTGTGGTTTTGCTTGTGTCATTTGAGCCTGATGGGCTGACGGAAATGTTGCAGTAGTAGTTCACTACTCCTTTACAAATTATCATTCATTGACTAACATTGTAGAAGGTGAACTATATGAAGTTGATTCATATCTTATTACTTTTTTGTTGCTACATGCTTGAATGCATTGTAATATCGTTGTTAGTTTGCAGTGAGCTATTAAGTTCTGCTGAGACTATTGGATTTAAAATTACCAAGAGAGCATTATAAAAAGGATTGCTTAAAGTTAATGTACAAATTCCTGACTTTCAACATCAATAAACGTACGCATGACTGATAGAAATTCGTATCATGATGCCTCGTTGTTAATGACTTACAAATGATCCCACATATGTTGATTGAGACATATCACCCTTCAGTTCTTGCAAATAAAAATTGTGTTTTTGAGGCATTTTATTTAGGATGCAACTCAAACATCTTATAGCTTTCAATCAAAGGTTTAGCAAGGCCAAGAGTGAGCATTTGTAAGTGCATTGCATGTATACATTGGTATATTTAGCCATTGGTGAACTGATGATGTAGCCATTTTTATTGTCATTTTTTAACTGGGCATATGAACTATTTTGTTTGCTTTGGGTAATTGCTGATCTGGGTGGAGCGACCATGACGTATTCCAGATTGTTAATGAATTTTTCTGTGTGCAGCGTTGGACAGAAACATACGTTCGTTGGTCTCCCAAAGGCACGTACCTGGCGACATTCCATCAGCGTGGTATTGCTCTTTGGGGCGGGGAGAAGTTCAAGCAAATTCAACGATTTAGCCATCAAGGAGTTCAGTTAATTGATTTTTCTCCATGTGAAAGGTATTTACTTTAATTAGATGTAGGGCTTAAAGACCCGCACTGTGAGCCCATAAAATGCTAAAATATTTACCTATACCATATCCCTTCAGTAAAATGTTACGTTATTTTGCCCATGCCTAAATCTTCACATTTGTACATAATGCTCTGAAATTTTTCTTCATTTGTTCAGCAGCTGTATAATGTGATTTGCTTTGTAGGAATGTTTTTTTTAGTACAGTAATGTGAGCATGGGGAGTAGACTTATTTCTGCATTGGTCGTGTAGTTGTGTGTGTATTGCTACATATATCTGCTCTGGAAGGCAGTTTGTTCTTTCATCAGCTGATATTCGGTCTTTATCAACAAAAAGATTGCAGACAAAAAATTCTGTGCATTTTTTTGTTATCTCTGAAATTTGAGGTTAGGGAAGCATGTACTCCTCAGGCTGGTTATAATGAACATCAGAAGTGTGTCCACCTCAAGCAATTGCAGATCCGGATTAAATTACTGCCCACTAGAATGTATTATTAAAAAAACTGAATGTAACAAGGATGTATATGAACATTGATTTGTTTTTTTGATTACCCCACAGATATATGGTGTCATTTAGTCCTTTAATGGACACAAAAGATGACCCTCAAGCCATCATCATTTGGGATGTACTAACGGGCCAGAAGAAGCGAGGATTTCATTGTGAGAGTTCAGCCCATTGGCCAATATTCAAGTAAGTATGTTCTCAAAATAGCCTTTGTTGTGCCCGATGGTAGTTAATCTGAGGAAAGCAAGTTTGTAACTGTTTACTTTTTGTATTTTTAAGTCATGTGAATGTGCACAATTTAAACACCTGCACTGTTACCTGTCAGCTATAACTTTTTATGTATCGATTTTTTTTTACTCCTGGAAGCCAGTTATTGCAAAACCAGGAAAAGGAAGAATCGCCCTTCAGTTATTTTCCTTTACTGCACCTCCTGTTGCCTTCACAACCCTATTGAGTGTGTAAGCTGTAGCTGAACAGCCTTATGTCCAATATATAGAAAAGCATTTTGGATTGGTATTCAGAGTCCTGGGCTGTTAATTCACAAATAAGTTTGCATTTTATTTAGCAATTTAAATTCAAACAATTAAACAAATCTGAACACTAAATAGATGTTAACTTAATATAAAAATTATGACCATATATCTGCTAGATTGCCATGAAATCCCATCTGTTTCACTTGTGTTCTTCAGAGAAGGAACTCTGCTACTACCTCTTGTCCTGTCTAGCTTGTATGTGACTCCAGACCCCAGGCTGGAGTTCAATGGACAATTGGGGATGAAAGGAAATGTTGGCCTTTGCAATGAGCAAATGAATAGTTAACAATGACCTGTGAACAAATAATTAAAATGGGTGTGCAAAAGTAACCTGTTTTCTTCTCACCGCTACCCCCTCTTTGTCCTAATTAAGACCATCTTCTTAATTGTTAATTGCCATATTATTTCCTTCTCCCTCTCTCTCAACATGCTCCAGCAAACTTTATGTTGTCCTCTGCATTTTCACTTGCTAACCAAGGCAATATTTCTAGTGTTGTGTTGGTTGTATGATGCCCAGCCGTGGTACTGCATTCTCTAATTAAGGCAGTAATTTGGACTGTAAAAAGAGCTTTCTGTACTTGTAAACTTAACTGGATCTTCTTGAATAGGTGGAGCCATGATGGCAAGTTTTTTGCACGAATGACACAAGATACACTTAGCATTTATGAAGCACCTGTGAGTATATCTGTTAAATTCTAGGATTTTTAGTGCTTGAAGTCAACATGTTATATCATTTTTTTCTTTAAGCGTGTTTCTGAATGGCAGAAATTGAGTAATTTGAATGTAACTTGTGTTGGCATGAGCTACAATTGGTTTTAAGACAAGGAAAGGGGGGGGGGATAGATTGTTTTCAGACCTGTAATTTCAGCACAAGAACTTAAAGTACAGGCTGCATTAAAATATGGTGGGAACGATTTTGCAAACTTCCCAAATAATGACTTTACTTGGCAAATCAAATTAAAACAGAATTTTAAAAATATTTTCTGCAGGCGAGATGGTACTTGTAGGGAGTTAATGTTTTAGGTCAGTGACCATTAACCAAACTGGACAAACTCCAAAATTCAACATGTTGGAAATTGTATTGAGGGACAAAAGTGGAGAAAACAGCAGGGATGCCTGTAGTAGGGTAAAGACTAAAAGGGACTGAATGACACGTGCTGGTGGTGCTGGCGGAGAGAGTGATTGGTGAAGATTTATATGTCTAGAGGAGATTTAAATAGAAGAAGAATGAAAAGTGGAGGGAAAGGAGCAAGGTAAAGAAAGAAAACCCAAAAGGTACACGTCAAAGAAGCAAAACATTGCATATACTGGAAATAGGCACAAAATGCTGGGGTAACTCAGTGGCACAGGCAGCATCTCTGGAGAGAAGGAATGGGTGACTTTTCAGGTCGAGACCCTACTTGGAAATCTGTATTAAAATCATAATTTAGTTTAGTTTATTGTTGTGTGTATCAAGGTACAGTGAAAAGCACTTGTTGCATGCTAACCAGTCAGTGGAAAGATTACAGTCTAGCTGTCCAGTGTATGGATACATGGAAGGGGATAACATTGAGTGCAAGATAAAGTCCAATTAAAGATAGTCCAAGGGTTTCCAATGAGGTAGATGGTAGCTCAGGACCTTTCTCTTATTGTTGATACGATAGTTCAGTTGCCTGATAACAACTGGGAAGAAACGGTCCCTGAATCTGGAGGTGTGTGTTTTCACACTTCTGTACCTCTTGCCTGATGGAAGAGCGGAGAAGAGGGAGTGACCAGGGTGAGAATCATCCTTTATTTCTGCTGGGTTGCACCATAACGTTCATCTCTACTCCATTGGAGCAGATGGATTTCTAGGTCCATCTGCTTGTTCTTCTGAATTGCGTTTTAACAATATAATTAATTTAAATCTAAAGTTTGGATCTTTTCAAACCTATTAGGGTTCATTGTCAAAATTACTAAAGGTGGGCTATTTGGGAGCGGAACTGTTGAATGTCTCGGACAGATTGATGGAGAGAAATGGGAAAATCCAAAGTCTAAGCAATTCTGAATGGAATTGGATTTAAACTGGCACCAAAAGAGGACGTGATTACTTTTTGAAAATCATCTGTGATTTCTTTCTCTTGAATGTGTATATGTAGAATCATGGTTTTACTGCCCACTTGAGGAACACTAGCAAAATTAATTTTCTTTTCCAGTCAATGGGTCTGTTAGATAAGAAGAGTCTCAAGATCTGCGGCATAAAGTAAGTATGCTTTGCATTAGCTGCTAGATTTTTATTGATCTCATAATTACATACACAAATGTTATTGTTTCTGAACTTTTTATTATAAATTGCTGTTCGATCTCTTACGCCTCCATTTCCTTTTCATGCTTTCTCTTTCTGCTGAATTTGATTGCCCAATGCTATCCTACTATTTCACTACTTTGCAGTTGGTTATATCTCAAGCCGCGATGCACAACGACCTGAGCATCAACCCCTCCCTCTGCAATTGGATATTGGACTTTCTAACAAACAGACCCCAGTCTGTTAGATTAGACAACGACACCTCCTCAACCATCACCCTGAACACCGACCGGCGTTCCACAGGGCAGTGTGCTGAGCCCTCTCCTCTACTCCCTTTTCACCTACAATTGCACACCTGTACATGGTTCTAACACCATTATTAAGTTTGCAGATGATACAACGGTGATTGGCCTCATCAGCGACAACGATGAGTCGGCCTATAGGGAGGAGGTCCAGCTACTTGCAACGTGATGCGCTGACAACAACCTGGTCCTTAACACCAAGAAGACCAAGGAGCTCATTGTGGACTACAGAAGGACTAGGGGTGGTACGCACACCCCCATCCATATTAACGGGACGGAGGTGGAGCGTGTTTCCAGTTTCAGGTTCTTGGGTGTCAACATTTCTGATGACCTCTCTTGGACCCACCTCAACACTGATCAAGAAGGCTTACCAGCGTCTCTTCTTCCTGAGGAGACTAAAGAAGGTCCATCTGTCTCCTCAGATTCTGGTGAACTTCTACCGCTGCACTATCGAGAGCATCCTTACTAACTGTATCACATTATGGTATGGCAACTGCTCTGTCTCCGACCGGAAAGCACTGCAGAGGGTGGTGAAAACTGTCCAACGCATCACTGGTTCCTCACTCCCCTCCATTGAGTCTATCCAGAGTAGGCGATGTCTGCGAAGGGCGCGCTGCATCGTCAAGGACAGCTCTCACCCCAACCACAGATTGTTTACCCTCCTCCCATCTGGGAGGCGCTACAGGTCTCTCCGTTCCCAGACTTGCAGGTTCAGGAACAGCTTCTTTCCTGCGGTCGTTACCTTACTTAACTCTGCGCTTCGGTGATTGCTGCCATCCCCCCCTAACCCCCCCTCGGGCACTCCTCCCATCAGTGACTGATCTCGCTCACCGGAATTTCCACTACTGCTACTGAATTACTGTATATCTTATATGTTTTACTATTCCATCGCATGCACTCTGGTTAAGATGCTAACTGCATTTCGTTGTCTCTGTACTTGTACACTGCACAATGACAATAACGTTTGTATTGTATTGTATTGTACAAGGGCTGCTTTTTAATCATAATACGTTTCTCCAACAGGGAATTCTCGTGGTCTCCGGGTGATAATGTTATTTCATTTTGGGTGCCAGAAGATAAAGATATTCCAGCCCGAGTCACTCTAATGCAGTTGCCATCGAGGCAAGAAATGAGAGTTCGCAATCTTTTCAATGTGGTGGAGTGTAAATTACACTGGCAGAAAAATGGAGATTACTTGTGTGTGAAAGTAGATAGAACCCTGAAAGGTATACAGGTATGTGCTTAATCTGTGGATAATGTCATCAAAAGAATTGTATGCCATCTTACTGATTTTGTAACCTCCACCTCACTGTCAGAGCAAGGTTTCAAGGTCAGTTTATTGTGACGTGTACCAATTAAGGTACAGTGAAATTCGAATTTCAGCCATACTAAACAGCCCTACTAAACAAAAAGCAACAAGACATGCAACAACATAAAGTTAACATAAACATCCACCACAGGGAATTCCCCACATTCCTCACTGTGATGGAAGGCAATAAAGTCCAATCTTCCTCTCTTATTCTCCCCCGATCGGGGCAGTCGAACCATCCGCAGTCGGGGCGGTCGAAGCTCCTGCGGCTTGGAGTTCCCGAAGTCGGTCTATGACCAGAGACCGCGAGCTCCGTGATGTTAAAGTCCCACAGACTCCCGCGGTAGATCTCAGTGGTCGATCCCTGGCAAATGGATCGCGAGCTCCGTGATGTTAAAGTCTGCAGGCACCCACGGTGGAGCTCCCAAAGTCGTTCTCCAGCAAAGGCCGCCAACTCCTCGATGTTAGGCCGCAGTGCGGACGGAGATAAGATACGGAAAGAAATTGCCTCTCCGTCGAGGTAAGAGATTAGAAAAAGTCCCCCCCCCCCCCACATAAAACAAGCGAAAGAACACTAATACCATACATTTAACACATACAAACAAACAAGAAAGGAAGGAAGGGACAGACAGACTGTTGGCGAGGCAGCCATTGGTGGCGCCACCTGGCAGAGTAGGATGCTGTGACATTCCTTGTTCATGTGAGGTTCATGTCATACACAATATACACAAACAGTATCTATGACACTAGAGTACATGGTAATGATAAATACAACTGATGATGCAATTGATTATTGCAAAAATAAACCTAAAGTGCAATAATGGAATAACCAACTGAGTATTTGGCAGCATCTTTGGGAAAGGGGTGTGGATGAGTTGACCGATGGAGAACACTGATAGCAGTGCAGAAGAAGCTGTTCTTAAGTCTGGACATTCAGGCTTTAAAGCTCTTTTATCTTCTCCCAGATGTAGAAGAGGGAAAAACTGGGATCAGTGTTGCATTGATCTTTCAAAGAGCCGTGCATGACGATGTAGTCCTTCAGTGCTGTAAAATTTATATTCTCAAATTAGGGAGGAATACTGAATCCACAATTTGAAAGTCTAGCCCCTTGTAACTTTATTCCCCAGTTAATAAGTATGTTTTGTTTTTGCACTGTAGATGATGTGGCGTCATCTGGACTTGGTGCTGCTAGACTGGTGGACTTTCCAAACTTAGATATTATTCCAATTTATACCCAATGTATTTTAATTCCCTTTTTTTTACATGTAGTATAATACATTTTCTGGCGAACGCAGTATGTTTAAAGGACCACAAAATGCTGGAGTAACTCAGCAGGTCAGGCAGCATCTAGGAAAAATCCTTCTCTCCTAGATGCTGCCTGACCAGCTGAGTTACTCCAACATTTTGTGATACCTTCGATTTGTACCAGCATCTGCAGTTATTTTCCTACACTGTGTTTAAAGGGACGATAAGGGGGGAACCGAACCTAGTGTGTTTAAAGAGAGTATGAGAAACAACAGAGCCAGATGCGGAACCATCTGGAATCTCAAACAGTTGGTCAGCTGGTCACTGAAGTCGATTTCTTTCCAGAGATGCTGCTGGTCCCGCTGAGTTACTCCAGCATTTTGTGTCTATCTTTGAATTAAACCAGCATCTGCAGTTCTTTCCTGCATTGATTGTCGAAACTGCTTGTTTCCAGTCAGTGGTGATTCTTGTATCCGATCATCTTGTAGCAACTTCTGGTTGATTTGAGGCTAATGTTCTATTGTAGTTACAATGTAACAGGTTAACTGAAGTCATTGTTCAGGAATTATTGTAAAACTCATATAATTTTAACCTATGTTTTTAAAGACCAGCAGATTTTTATTTTCTGTGTGGATTTGCATCTTGACATTTGTGCTTTAATTCACTCTAAAGGTGATAGTAATAACTGCTGCAAACTATTATGACCTGAAGGAAATTGCATGTGTAATGTTTGATGTCTTTCATTTGCAGGGTCTCGTGACAAACTTTGAAATCTTCAGACTGAGGGAAAAGCAGGTTCCTGTAGACGTTGTGGAAATGAAAGGTGAGTTGTGACTGCCTTATGTGTGTTCTTACAGTGGAGCAAAAATTAAAAATTTCATATTACTGTGAAAGTTCATATGATCCGGTCAACAATTTTAATTGTTCCTTTACGCAGAATTTGGTTTGCATTTTTATAACCCATCTTTTGGAATGAGTTGATAGATTGATACAACACAGTAGGCCCATCTCTGGTGAAAATGTTCCTTTAACCATTTCCCATCCCATTCACATTTGGATGTTGTTATTGAATCTGTTTCCAGGCAGTGCAATTTAGATCATAAGAAATTATTCTTTTTAAGAATACAGTTGTTCTGCTGCCTCTGGTTATTTTTCTAAATTCCTTAAAACAACATTCCAAAGATGTACAGGTTTGTAGGTTAATTGGCTTAGTATAAATGTAAAAATTGGCCCTGGTGTGTGTAGGATAGTGTTGATGTGCTGGCCGGCGCGGACTCGGTGGGCCAAAGGGCCTGTTTCCGATCACTATTACTAAATTAAACCTATTGATGGAAAAAAAATCTTTTTGCCAAGCCCCTTTAATAATTTTTTAATCTCTCCCAAATCTGGCTTCTATGCTCTCAGAACAAAACATTTCCATAGTCTTTCATCACTGTTGCATTATTTTGGAACTTAATTTAGCTGCTTAGTGCTGTGGCTGGATTTTGCCATCGCACTCAACCATTGAAACTTTAGTATGACTATTTCCTTGCAGTTTTATACCTCGATGAGGTCAAATGCATATTTTAGCAACCTCCTTAACATGTCCTGCCATCTTCAAAGATTTATCCCCTCTCTGCTTCTACACCTCCTTTTATTCCATTTAATTTTTATATTGATTCTCCTTATTCTTCATCGCTTCACGACTCCAGTTAAATTTCATCCCCGTGTGCCTGTATCCTTCTAGCGATGGATGATGCTGCCTTTGGCATTATGTCTGAGTTGATTGAAATTTAATTCAGAGTAGAGAAGATCTTGGTTACATGTTATCCAAATCAAAATGTGAATTGTGCCTGCTTTTTTTCATATGATGTAAACCTATGAATCCTTCAACTGAATGTAAAAGCATTGTATCTGTGAAGCTCATCCGATAGAGGACAATTTTACCCAGTGCTTAAAAAAAAAAAAATGATAGTACAGGCTGGCATGGTACCTCTTTAAAAAGTTAAACGTCATTTTTGTTTACGATCAATGTGACACTTATGTTTATTAACCGTACACCTTTTTTTATATACAAAGAAAATCACGGATTGTAAATAATTCATAACTGTTAATTACATAAAGGATCTTTAATTCTTTGACACTTTGCATATATACTAGCTCAAACTGGAATTTACATAATAAATATCACGTCAAGTATTGAGTGGAGAACACTGCTGGAATCTTTCAATTTTTCTGTAGGTGTAAAGACCATTGTAATGAAATTGCTTTTAATTGGCTACAGTTATTTATTTTGATCTATTGGGTGGGGATGGGGAATGATTATGAATTCATGTAAGTGGGTTGGGTATTAAGTTGCATTTGAGAATCTCATTTTTGAGAAAAGGGTGGATGGTTACCTGATTTATGGTTGAAGCAACTTCAATGGGCCTTATTTATAATAACTTGTCTATTCCATATTTTGTCAGAGGGTATTATAGCTTTTGCTTGGGAGCCAAATGGAAGCAAGTTTGCTGTGCTACATGGAGAAATGCCTAGAATATCTGTATCCTTCTACCATGTGAAGAATAACGGCAAAATTGACCTCATCAGTAAGTATCCATTGAATTCATTGGCGACTGTCTTACATTGATGTGGTTTTGATTTCTCCTGTCTCACTCATTTCTAAGCTAACAGTCTGATCAAATTTTCCCTGATATATGTTTTGTGTTTAGTATTTTGTTCAGCTTTATGAATTTCCCAGTGCCCCTATATCGTGTTTATGGTATCTAAACATAAATTGTGCTGAGTACTGACATATTTCAAATCTAAGTAACACTTTGATTTTTTTTAATTCTAAAGATGAACCCAGTGTATGTCCTACATGTGTTTTAAGTATTGTGTGTATTGAAAATAAAGTTAAGTTAGATTGTATTATAGTTCTGTTTTGATTAGGCAAACAGAAGCAAGAACAAAGATGTCCTTTAATTTGAGAGGAGACTTTCAGTTTAAACTCCATACTTCTCTAAACACTGATTTATTACATGTAATGCATTTTATATTTACATTCCATCCACTTGTTAAATGTAATGAGCATAAAATTAGGATGCTACCCAATATGGCTCATAATTTCAATTTACTATTCCTGTGGAATTTGTTGGATTTTGTAATTAGTTACTGTTCAGTTTTATTACTATTAAAACATTGCAATGTTTCTTTCTGATTGCAAAATAACATTTCCCAGAGAAAATAAACTTGACAAGTTGTAGGGAAAAGAAAAGTGTACAATTTATTTTTTGTCAGAATACTTGTAGATTAATAGCCTTTGGGTATTGATGCATGGCATAAAACTGAAATGTTTTTCATAGGTAATTTGTTTTGTTGATCTGTTAATAGTCTTATTGCAAATGATTGGTGCTTGTCAGTCTGTTTTGGTTACAGAATAAAAGTCAAATTTGTTCATTGCCATCATTGATGGCATTGTTAAATGTAATGAGCATAAAATTAGGATGCTAACCAATATGGCTCATAATTTCAAGTAGTGACTGAAGTTAAAATGAAAGTAAAATGTACTTAGTTCATATCTTTTTTCTGCAGAATTGTTTGATAAACAGCAAGGTAACAGTATCTTTTGGAGTCCACAAGGCCAATTTTTGGTAGTGGCTGGTCTGCGGAGGTGAGTAGTATTATGTTATTCAAGACTTTTCTGGATATGTCTTTGTCATGCTATTGAAAAACAAATCCAGGCGGAGAAGAGAGTCAGGGATCAACATCAAAAATAAATTGGACAAATCTCAATGTTCATATTTTATTAGAGGTAGACATATAGCTGATTTTGTGGGGTTTTCATAGTAGGAACACGAACAGAAAGGAGATCATCCAAAGATCTAGGTGGTATAATAGAGTTGCTGCCTTACAGCGCATGCAGCACCGGAGACTCGGATTCGATCTCGAATACGGGTGGTGTCTGTACGGAGTTTGCACATTTTCCCTGTGACCGAGTGGGTTTTCTGAAGTCTTCGGTTTCCTCCCACACTCAAAAGACGCACAGGTTTTTAGGTTTGTAGTGGAGCTGAAGAAGGGTCTCGACCCGAAACATCACCCATTCCTTCTCTCCAGAGATGCTGCCTGACCCGCTGAGTTACTCCAGCATTTTGTGTCTACCTCAGGTTTTTAGGTTAATTGGCTTGGTAGAAGTGTAAAATGTCCCTAATGTGTGTAGAATAGTGTTAATGTGCAGGGATCGGTATGGACTCTGGGCCGAAGGGCCTGTTTCTATGCTGTATCTCTAAACTAAAAAAATCTACTGGAGATGGTATTTTTTGTTTTAAGCATTATATTGGACATGGTGCATCAGCTCACGATGCCCAACAGTTGAGTAATCCTGCAGAGTCCACCATTTTATTGGGCATTGCTTAATGCAAAGCTTGGCATGAGTCGCTTCAGAGGATGAAAGTAATGGCCATGTAGACACGAGGAACTGCGGATGCTGTTTTAGGAAAAAAACACAGTATACTGGAGTTACTCTGCCGGTCGGGCAGCATCTCTGGAAGACATGGATACGTGACGTGCTCAGTCGGGACCGTTCTACGGACTGGAGAAAGGTCCCGACCCAAAAGGTCACCTATCCATGCCTTCCAGAATACTGTCTGACCTGCTGAGAGTTATCCAGCACCTTGTGTTTTTTTATAAAGTGACGGTTATATTATTGAGCACCAATTGAAGTTAACCTATTTTTAAAAGAAAACTTCTAAGTAAAGTAAACATTTGTGAATTGTCACTTTTCCAATCTGAGATTCTTGGAAACCGTTTTGCGGTTAGTGAAATGTTTTTAATAGGGAACTTTTGTTCCTTTGTTGCAGTACATAAAATTAAAAAAGCAATATGTAAATTCATTAACCATTTGTACTGAAATAAGTATCTGTTAGTTGGTTAATATGAGGTATTCTTTATCCGTAGCATGAATGGTGCTTTAGCCTTCTTTGACTCATCAGATTGCACATTGATGAATGTAGCTGAGCATTATATGGCTTCTGACATTGAATGGGATCCAACCGGACGATATGTCGTGACTTCAGTATCGTGGTGGAGCCACAAGGTAAGCTGAATATACTTGCCTCAAATGCCAGGTTTCTTATTAGCACTTGCAGCTCAGGCTGAAGGATCAGCAAGTCCAACTCTTGAGTTTATATTAGATATAATAGCTGTAGTAATGTAATTGATATACAAGGCCGGCACTGTGACATAGCGGTAGAGTTGCTGCCTTGCAGCACCAGAGACCTGGATTCAATCCTGACGGTGGGTACTGTCTGTGCGGAGTTTGTACGATCCCCTATGACCGTGTGGTTTTCTCTGGGTGTTCTGGTTTCCTCCCACATTCCAAAGATGTGCAGGTTTGTAGGTTAATTGGCTTTTGTAAATTGTCCCAAGTATGTCGGATAGTGCTAGTGCATTGGTGATTGCTGTTCGGTGTCGGCCAAAGTGCTTATTTCCACGCTGTATCTCTAAAACTAAAAACTAAAACTCATCATGTATTGAAAGATTGTTAGGACTTATTGTATCCAGTCTGTGACGTAAGTCGCAGGACCTGTGAGTTCTGCATTATGGAAGTGTAGAATCTTCCCTGTGGTACATGAGGGCAAGCTGACATCCCTTGAAGAATCTCCTGGTTCCTTAATGTTGCGCGTTTGGTGGAGACGAGCATTTCACGCACCTGCTTTCGTGTAAGGTATTTCAAACGTCCCATTTTGAGAATGATGTATATCTGCAGCACCTAGGACTCGTTTGTAATGCCGTGGGTGTTGCCGTGTGTTATTAGATGGACAATGCATACTGGATGTGGACGTTCCAAGGACGTCTCCTACAAAAGAACACGAAGGATCGCTTCTGCCAATTGCTGTGGAGACCAAGGCCTTCCACCCTGCTCTCTCAGGATCAGCTTAAGGTATCTGTCAAGTACTTATTTGTATAAACATTTCTAGTGCGACCCCGTAAAAATTTATCTCCGAAAAGATAATTGTCTTGAAGTCCTGCTCTGCTAGCATCATTGGCTGAGAGTTAATTGGGAGAAACGTATGGAAGCCATATATAAAACATCAAATTGTACGGCACAGTAACAAGTGCTTCGACCCCCACTATGCCTGGGCCGAGTATAAAGCCAGATTAAAATAAGCCCATCTTTTCTGCATATGATCCATACCCTGTATGTTCATGTGCCTTTCCAAATTCCTCTTAAAGATCATTAAGATCATCCCAAATGTGGCCTAATCAAAGTGTTTTACAGCGACCTGTGGTCTTGCCTTTATTCATTCAATGCTTCAACTGATGAAGGCAAGCTTGCCGAACACCACCTTGTTTGAATTAAACTACATTTGCCAATTCTGTGCCACATTATCTTTGCCCTGCTGTAGCCTTTGATAGCTTTCTTCACTATTCACAACTCTACCTTTATTTTGTCATCTGCAAAACTGCTAATCGACCTATTTACATTTATGCCATTTTTATATATCACAAGCTTGATCCTGTCTCTGTGTGGCATGGTTATATTCCAAGTGTATAAAATATTTATTGAAATTCAGTTTTTCTTTTAAAAATATTATTTTCAAGTAAAGGTTTCTTCTACATGAGATCATTTTATACCACTGTTACAGGCAATTGTATCATATTAACAATGCACTTAATTTTTATTTCATAATATATGTACATCTCTTTCCAGCAAATCAAGAAAGATTATAAGAAATATTCAAAGATCTTTGAGCAGAAAGATCGTTTGAGTCAGTCCAAAGCTTCCAAGGTAAGTGCTTTGTTGTGAAAACTTTCTAAAATCCAAGCCTGATTCTTGTCACTGCGGGGAATAGTTGGGAAAATTGTTCATTCTATTAAAAAGGATCTTGTTATTTCTTAACATGTAATGATCAAGAATGAAGTGGTTATAACATGGAAGCTGTGGAGGCCCAGTCAATGGATATTTTTAAGGCAGAGATAGATAGATTCTTGATTAGTGCAAGTGTCGTGGGTTATGGGGAGAAGGCAGGAGAATGGGGTTAGGAGAGATGAGCCACGATTGAATGACGGAGTAGACTTGAGGGGCCGAATGGCCTAATTCTGCTCCTATTACCTATGACCTTATGAAGTGTTTTTATAAATTTAGACAAAAAAATACCATTATAACTGCCTTGCCTCTGCCATGTAACTTCAGATGTATTGAACAGATGTATTGATGTGTGTAATGCCATGGCATTAAGTTATAGCAGCTTTATGTTCTCTCCATGGGCAAAGCAACTTCAACAGCATGTAGTCACTATTTGTTTAATGTTAATTAAAATAGCTTCAGTTTGTTGAATTGATAAAACGACTGAGTGCAGTTCTGTCAGGCTTGTCACTAGCAATTTAATTAATTTCTGCCAAATTAAGAATTTTTGGTTAAGAATTGGTTAGCTTTCCTGAATAACGAGACTTGTTCAATTCAGTCTCTTGTTAATCCACTTTCACGTGAAAGTTAGGGTGGATGAATGATGTGTTTCCAAACATTCCTATTTTATACCATTAGCATCTTATTAATCATTTCTTCAAGACAGAACATTTGAAATATTATTTAACCTAGTCTTTCAATAAATATTCCTTTGATTAAGAACTGTCTCATGCATTATGGTATTTTTCTTTAAAGGAATTAGTAGATAAACGACGTAAAATGATGGAAGAATTCCATAAATATCGTGAGACGACCACACAGACTTACGCAGAGCAGAAGTCGCTACGTTTAGAGCTCCGTGGAGGTAATAAAAGTACTATGGCTAACCTGTTCAGTATTAAAATTGATGGATTTAACAACTCTTGCTATAGGTATAATGAAATGAAAAGTTTCTAAGAAACTATTAGGGTGGTACAGTGGTAGAATTGTTACCTTAGTGTCAGACACCCAGGATCAATACTATTACGGGTGCTGTCTGTTCGGAGTATGTACGTTTTTCCTGTGACCCTGTGGGTTTTCTCCGGGTGCTCTGGTTTCCTCCCACACTCCAAAGATGCACAGGTTTGGAGTTTAATTGGCTTCTGTGAAAATTGTAGATTATCACTAGTGCAGGGTAATTGCTGGGCGGTACAGGGTACAGACTCGGTGGGCTGAAGTTTTCCATTGGTCTGTTCTGTATATGAAAGGAAAATAACCTTCCGTTTTAAAATTAGTGCTTTAAGTCGGAAGGGCAGTTGCCTTGTAGCTCCATCAATCAATCTAGTGCTGTCTGTGTGGTTTTCGTGTTCTCCCTGTCATCGCATGAGTTTCCCAGAGACTCTACAGCTTCATTCCATATGTCAAAGGTGCACCGTGTTGGGTTAATTAGCTACCAGTAAATTTACCCTCTGCTAGGTGGTCAGTGGAAGTATCAAGGGTGTTAAAGGTGATAGAATGGGTCATAGGCACCAAGTAAGGAAATTGAATTTGTGTAGGAAGGAACTGCAGATGCTGGTTTAAACCGAAGATAGATACAAAATGCTGGAGTAACTCAGTGGGACTGGCAGCATCCCTGGAGAGAAGGAATGGGTGATGTTTTGGGTCAAGACCCTTCTTCAGATGGGATTAATGGGAATGTTCTGAAAACCAGCATAAACTTAATGGTCCTGCATCGTTAGGAAATATGAATTACGACATCTTTCCATTTGTGAAATAAATCGTGTGAAGATCCATTTGAAATTGGGCTCTTGTGTAAAAGAAAATATTAATTGATCCATTTTATAGACTAATTACTGGGCTCTTGGTTCTGAGTTTAAGCAACTTTGCATTCGAATAAAATTGGAGGTGTGGCAGGAACAAATTGTGAACTATGTGCAGGTTGGCTGCAGCCACCTGGCTACTCCTTGAAACGGCGTCTCGGCTTGCATTTATTTGAGTTTACTTTGCATTGCTTAAGAAGTCTAAACACAGTGAGCAGCCTTAACTTGGTTGCTGACAGATGATTCCAGTGTAACATCTTCATATGGGATTAAACACACAGTACTGGAGGAAATCAGCTGGTCTGGCAGCAGCTGTGGAGGAATGGACAGGTGACATTTCTTCAGACCGATTATAGTAGGAGGATGAAAGCTGGGAAACTGGAACGGATTTTTCCCCAGCTTTCTTCCCCCTGCTACAATCAGTCTGAAGAAGGGTCCTGGCCTAAAAACGTCACCTGTCCATTTCCTCCGCAGATGCCTGAACTGCTGAATTCCTCCAGTACCTAATATGCAATTCCATCATCAATAGTACCTACACTGGACTAAATAGAAATACCACTTTGGTTGCGTAGAATCGGTGAAGTTTATTACAAAAGTGGAAACATTTCTTGAACGTGGGGCCGCGTGCAAACTAATTTGATCAGATAATGTTCCATGCTGTCTCGAAATCGGCAAATATTCAATTTCATTATAGTAAAACTGAAACAGAATTTTACCAGAGTGAAGAGATCTGCAGGATTGGACAAGGGTTCAAATGTTCCTTTGTGAAAATCCAGTTCCTTGAGGGTTACTTTGACTGAAAATGCTTCCTCTTTGCAGGTGTGGACACTGATGAGCTGGACAGTAATGTTGATGATTGGAAGGAGGAGACTTTTGAATTTTTCGTGACCGAAGAAATTATCCCCGTTGAAGATCAGGAGTAGTCTTATACAGGTGAGCGACTGTCATGCTGCACACCCTGGTGGGCATTGTTAGGTGCAGTATGTCCAAAGGAAGTGGTTCACATGCTTTTTTTAAAAGTTTAAGTGACAGACCAAGAAAAATTATAATGGCAAATAAACGTATGGTTGAGGTATGAAAACAAATATTTTGCATCAGGCATGATGGAAAAATCGAAAGAATATATCAAAAGTTGTAGACAACGAATAGTCTAGTGAGGAATCTTTGTATTTGTTAACAGAACACATTATCTCTGACTGATGAGCCAGGGATCTAAAAGAGGTGGCTGCTGAGGTGGTGGATATATTTGTGACAAACTTCCAAAATATACTGGAATAGTGGTCCCAGTGAATTAAAATGTAGAAATTTGTATTCAAGAAAGGGGGGAGAATGAAGAACCACGGTGATGTTGGCGTGCCATCAGTTGGTGGGTTTATGCTGGAATCTAATAGACAATAGGTGCAGGAGTAGGCCATTCGGCCCTTCGATCCAGCACCGACCGCCATTCAATGTGATCATGGCTGATCATTCTCAATCAGTACCCCGTTCCTGCCTTCTCCCCATACCCCCTGACTCAGCTATCCTTAAGAGCTCTATCTAGCTCTCTCTTGAATGCATTCAGAGAATTGGCTTCCACTGCCCTCTGAGGCAGAGAATTCCACAGATTCACAACTCTCTGACTGAAAAGGTTTTTCCTGATCTCCATTCTAAATGGCCTACCCCTTATTTTTAAACTGTGGCCCCTTGTTCTGGACTCCCCCAACATTGGGGACATGTTTCCTGCCTCTAACGTGTCCAACCCCTTAATAATCTTATACGTTTCGATAAGATCCCCTCTCATCCTAATAAAACGTGGCAGCAGGGATCTTAGAATATTATATCATTGGGGGAGGATAGTGTAGTTTTATGATAGAGAAATTGTGTTTGGCGTGGGGGAAATAGGAATCTAATAGAACAAAAGATCTTGAGAAATCTGAATTTCCCCAAGGGTATGACAAGCAAGACAGATGAGATGCAAACCAGCAATTGTAGTGTATCTGGATTTTCAGACGGCATGTTGGCGAATGCTACATAAAAAGTTGTTGCAGGTCAAATTATATTAGAGTGGCAAAGCATTTATTTTTTTTTAAAAAAACAAAGTTGAGTTGAAATATTTGGGTTAGCAGCTTGTTACTTGTGGGATGAGCGGTGAGCCCTTGGATTTCAATTAATAATGGATGGATGAAAGGACTGAAGGTAATGTATCTAGATTTGCAGATGGAACAAAGTGCTGTGAGAGAGCAGAGTCCATGAAAGGACTTCAATGGATTATGTAGTGAGGAAGAAGGAGAAAATAACTCATCTGGATACAACGAACAACTTTTTTTAAAGGCCGACTTATAAAATCGTAGCATTATGAAGGATCCAGGTATTGGCAGATAGGTAGAATGGGCAGCAAGCGTTCTACAGTGCAAGAGGAAGGATGTCTTACTGGGCAGTTAACATCACAACTGGAGGGCACTTTTGGTCGGTGTTCCTGTGAAAACCTATAGCATGAATTCATATGGCTGATTTTTTGGGTTGAAGAATTTGCTTCTGAAAGAACGAGTAAGCGACCCACACATAACTGGAGCTCTGAGGACCAACGCGTGGCCTCATTGGAATATGCCCGTTTTCTGAGGGAGTTCATAAATTAGATGCTATTGTCCAACACTGGAACATCTAGAATGGTACTGGATAATCTCAAAATAAATTCTCATTTGGGATTGAAACAAGAGATTTCTTAATTTCTCAGAATAAGAGACTTCTTGATACTCTGTCCTGTCATCTGGTGTGTTCTAGTCTGGGATTGATACATTTTGAATCAGTTCATCTGAGGATTGTGGACCTGAGATAGAGCCTTGTGGACCTGAGATAGAGCCTTGTTCTTATTGAAAGGCAGAGTAACCTTTGGCAAAATGGACCACTAATTTCTTTGTTCCAATGGTGCACCCAATTTATTTCAAACTGGGTCAAAAAATCTGCTTCATAGTTCGAAAAATGTTTTGGCTGCAAATATTTGTGCTGTGACTTTAAATAAAACTTTTATAATTACAATTTTTGACCTTGCAAATTTTAATTTCAAATTGTAAGAATTTCCTAACATAAGCTACAATCCTGGAGTTTTATTCTATTAATGCAAACTATAATTTTTTTGCAAAACGTTCTTGCATGCACAACCTTGAAACATCTCAAAGTACTTTACAATCATAAAAATCCTTTTGAATTGAATCATTGTCATCGGATTGTGGTTAGTATGGGTCAGGGGTCATGGGGTGAAGGCAGGGGTCATGGGGTGAAGGCAGGGGTCATGGGGTGAAGGCAGGAGTCATGGGGTGAAGGCAGGGGTCATGGGGAGAAGGCAGGGGAAGGGAGTTAAAAAGGAAAGGTATATCAGCCATGATTGAATAGTGGACTAGACTTGATGGGCTGAAAAGTCTAATTCTGCTCTTATCCCTTATGAAGCATGTTGGCTAATGTGCAATGTCCAAGACACAGCAATGATGAAATCATCTGCTTTACTACTACCGTGAGGAATCTGTTTTAGCCAAGAAATTGTGAAAGTAGTCCTATTATCTTTCAAAATTAAGAGACTTTTAGATAGGCATATGGATATGCAGGGGGAGGATATGGAATATGTGCAGGTAGATAAGAGATAATAATAATAATAATGCATTTTATTTATATAGCGCTTTTCATATACTCAAAGACGCTTTACAGAGATTTAGAGAACATAGAGAAATGAATAAATAGATAAATAAGTAAATAAGTAAACGAACAGAGATGGCCTTGGAATCATGTTTGGCACAGACATTGTAGACCAGAGGGCCTGTTGTTGTGCTGTACTGTTCTATGTTAAAACCACAGCATTGGATCTTTAATATCACAACTGTGAGTAGTTGGGATCTCCATAATATCTCATGAAAGGCAGCACTGGTTAAAAATCATATTCCTCAGTCATGCAGTGGTACAATTGTTACTGCTTTTTGTTTAAACATCATGCATATACAAAAATTTTGTTTTTTGTCTTTTCCCAGTGCCACCCACCATACTTTCAGCTGAAGCTGATTTCTCCTGTGACACCTGGAATTTGTCCTTCGCATTTGGGGAAGTTGAATTCGCTCCACTCTTGCAAAGATCATCACAGTGCCTTTTCCTATATCAGTTTCCGTGGTAGTGATAAAGACACTACCTTTACTTTTAATAATTGTGAATAAATTTCACAACCTAGCAGTGGCTCTACAGTTTACTTTGTGTTAATGTCACTGGTCACTGTGGAGGCTGTTTTATGTAAGTATATTATTATTGAGGCACTCAAAAGTTTCCTGTAGCCATGGGCTATTTTTACATCCATGGTAAATTAAAACTGCATTTTGTATGGAGGAATCTTGAGACTGCAGTGAGGGTTAATACATATTTTTGTGTCCACTTACGGCACTACAGTGGACTGTATCCTCCTCCATTCAGGTTATATCTGACATCAAATGGGATAAAAATAAAGCTTAGTAACACCAATTATGTTGTATTTGCGTATTGATTGTTTTAACTTCAGTATTAATTCAAAGAAAACTGAATGTTTTGCTGACTTTGTGCATAATCAGCACCATTACGGGTTTACCTTAGTATGACAAGCCATTGCAAGACATGTAACAGTTGGGAGAGTTTTATAGCACTCTGCCAGTCCACAATCTACTCTGTCTCACTGGGCACAATATTTTCCTGACATCATACTAAACCTGAGCTTTTATATAATAGCACCGGACATGGGTTTGATCCCGACTATGGGTGCTTGTTTGTACATTCTCCCTGTGACCTGCGTGGGTTTTCTCCGAGATCTTTGGTTTCCTCCCACCAAAGGTGTACAAACCAGTGATTCCTGCGCACTAACGCTATCCTACACACACTAGGGATAATTTGCAATTGTACCAAGCCAATCAACTAATAAACCTGTACGTCTTTGGCGTGTAGAAGCAAACCGGAACACCCCGGGAAGACCTACGCGGGTCACGGGGAGAACGTACAAACCCCGTACAGACAAGCATCCATAGTCAGGATCGAACCCGGGTCTCTGTCACTGTAAGGCAGCAACTCTACCATGCTGCGCCACCGTGCCGCCCAAAACCATGCCGTTCAAACATTTACGCCTTAAAGTACGGCAAATGCGTAACATTTTTCACTATAATCTAACGCACAAATCTAAAGTAAAATAATGATCAATTTGAATACATATTGCATTGTCTAAAGGACTGACTAAAGCAGCACTTCTCATTCTAAAATTTGGTGTTGAATTTTTATTCTCAAACGAGTTCTGAGGAAAGTTTTTTTTTTTTAAATGGTGGAAGAGAAGCAATTAAGATTCTGGGCTGATTGAAAATGTGCGAAATAAGGATTTAACTTGGAAGATGGTATAAAAATATCTGAAAATCACAATAGATCTTGTCATGTTAAACTTTGTCAACCAACTAAATATATGGGCTGGAAAATCTTATTTGTAGTGTGTATAAAATATATAAATTGGGACTAATATCAAAATTTACGGATATGTTGAATATAATTATAGAATAGACCAAGTGGACCCGTTGGGCCCAAACCTCTCCTGCATTGGTGCAGCACCCTCTCCTCCCCCTTTCCCCCCTATTCCCCTCCCTCCCCCCACTCCCTCCTCAACCCCCTTAGCCTCCTCCCTCCACCCCCTCCCTCCCTAGGAGATAGATTTTAACTTTAAAATGTGAATCACTTAAAAAAATATTACACCGATTTCAATAAAACTACTTGCATTACCATTAAAGCGATTAAGGTGGGCCTAAAATTGTCGCGCTATCGTGTACCATTTTGGCTGTAGTTCGATCACAAACAAACGAGAGTTTTAGTATATAGATGATTCCAGTTGGTTATTACTACATATAGCATGAAAAACAATGCAATCTGTCCTGTAGGCTTTCTGTGAAGTGGATGTGAATTGCTCATTCTGTTACCCGTGGGACTGTGCCTCACTTATCTTAATCATTCACTACAAAACGCCTTTTTAAATACTCTTTTGATGGAATATTTATGTAGCGTGGGTTTGTAGTCAGAACTGGTTGTTTCAATTATTAAAATTAGTTTCAAAGATTGTAATGGAAATTGGACGGCAGATTGAAATTATTTATGTTCAAATATGGTGTGGTTGAAAGGTCACAGAATTATAGAGCGTGGAAACAGGCCCTTCAGCCTATCGTCATCATAGACATAAAATGCTGGAGTAACTCAGCGGGGCAGGCTGGGCAGAAGGAATGGGTGACGTTTCAGGCCGAGACCCCTCTCCAGAGATGCTGCCTGTTACTCCAGCATTTTGTGCCTACGGTTTAAACCAGCATCTGCATTTCCTTCCATACTGACCATAGAATACACGTCCATGCCACCAGCACTTGATCCATTGCCTTCTATGCGCTTTTATCTAAATGCTGAGAGCACCTACCTCCCACCAGTTTATCGAACAGTGCGTTCCAACTTGTAGCCATCCTCTGGGTGAAACAAATGTTCTTCTGATTCCTTTAATCATTTCCTCACAGAAACCACCTGATCTATATACTTCCATTCCCTGCATATCCATGCCCCAATCAAGCCTCTTAAACGCCCCCCCCCACCACCACACTGGCAGCGTGTGGAAGCATTTGTCACCCTCTCTTTTAAAAAAAATTAAAAAAATTACCCTGCACATTTTAAACTTGGCCCCTCTCCTTAAAGCTATACCCTCTAGTCTTTGACACTGGAAGGTGGGGAAAAAAAAGGAACAAAGATTATGGGAACTGGAAAAAAGATTCCGACTGTCTACCCACCTCTGACTCAATGATTCTATATTCTTCTCTCAAGTCTCCCCTCAACCTTTGGCTTACCAGAGAAAACAATCCTATTCTGTCCCACCTCTCCTAGTTAGTACCCTATTTAGGTAATTGAAGGGCCAAGTTTGAAGTAGATGAGCAGGGAAGTTCTTTTACAAAGGGTGGTGGGTGCCTGGAACGTATTAGCTAGGAGCGGTGATGAAGGCAGATATGACAGTAGTGTAGAGGAGGCTTTAACATGGGCACATACATATACGGGGAACAGAGGGACAGGGAGCATGTTCTGGCAGATGAAATTAGTTTATCTTGGCACCTGCGTTTATCTATGTTAACGTTTGCTTGGAAAATTAAGCAGGCCAATCTGTCAGAACGAAGTATGATTTTAGTTCAACCTAAAACCAATAGCCTTAATGTACATAAGAGTTATACAGCATGGAAGCAGGCCCTTCGGCCCAACTTGTCCACGCTAACCAAAAAGCCCCACCTAAGCTAGTTCTATTTGCTTGCGTTTTGCCTATATCCCTTGAATCCTTTCATATCCATATACCTGTGCAAATGTCTTTTAAATGCTTGCCTCAAATATCACCACTGGCAGCTCGTTCCACGTACCCACCACGCCTCTGTGTGAAAAGGTTCATTTTAAAATCTTTTCCCTGGTATTCCATCCCTGCTACTAACACTGAACTTTTGTTTACCTCGGCCTGTTTATCTAAACCTTTATCTAAGGAACGTCTTATCTGTTCTTTTTTCAAATCCCCACTTACGCTACTTATTCAAAGAACACCAATAAATTATTCAAATAGGCTTTCTATGAGGAAAGCTTTTAGTTTAACCGAACGAAGCCGCCTCGCAACGTCTGAATCAGCATATTAGAATCTCTGGATTAATATTAACCTTAATAACTTCAGGGAATGCCATTTTCCACAGATGTCAAAGAGTCAAACAGCGTGGAAACAAGACCATTGGTCCAACGTGCCCATGTCATCGAGGATGCCCCATCTACAATAGTCCCACCTGCCTGTGTTCCTCTAAACCTGTCCTATCCATGTACCTGTCTAAATGTTTTCTTAAACATGATAGTACCTGCCTCAACTACCTTCTCCGGTAGCTCATTCCATATACCCTCCACCTATTGTGTGTAATAAAAGGTTTCTCCTCGGGTTCCTATTAAATCTTCCCTCCCCCACCCCCCCCCCCCCGTAAACTTTGGTGGTAACTTTTGTATCCTTTTATCTGTGTCATTTTAAAATCCAAATTTGATATTCAGTTCATTTTATTTTGGCAACTTTGCTCAGCGCATATGCCCACCCCACTTTGTGTAAAGTAAAGGTCCCCATTAAATCTTTCCTCCTCTCTCCTTAAACTGTGATGGTAACTTTTATATCCTTTTGTCCCTGTATCTTTTTTTTTTAATCCTTGGACGCTTTGCTCTGCACCTTTTCATATATACGTTTGTTTTCTCAGCTTTCCATTTCTGCTGAAGGGACTTGTGAACTCCACCAGTCGATTCGGTTTCATTCCCGAGATAGACAATAGACAATAGACAATAGGTGCTGGAGGAGGCCATTCTGCCCTTCGAGCCAGCACCGCCATTCAATGTGATCATGGCTGATCATTCTCAATCAGTACCCCGTTCCTGCCTTCTCCCCATACCCCCTGACTCCGCTATCCTTAAGAGCTCTATCTAGCTCTCTCTTGAATGTATTCAGAGAATTGGCCTCCACTGCCCTCTGAGGCAGAGAATTCCACAGATTCACAACTCTCTGACTGAAATTTTTTTTCCTCATCTCCGTTCTAAATGGCCTACCCCTTATTCTTAAAATGTGGCCCCTGGTTCTGGACTCCCCCAACATTGGGAACATGTTTCCTGCCTCTAACGTGTCCAACCCCCTTAATAATCTTATAATAACCTTTACTTTACACAAAGGGGTGGGCATATGCGCTGAGCAAAGTTGCCAAAATAAAATTAACTGAATTATAAGACGGGACCTGTTTGATCAACTGACCACTTCCAACGTTCTCTAACGTTTGTTTTTCGATTTCCAGCATCTGCAGCAGTTTTTTGTTTTTTGTTTTTGTGTGTGTGTGAGGGAGGGGGAAGAACAATGGAGGAATCGCCGTGAGGGAGGGGGAAAGAACCAAGGAGGACCTGCCTGGCCACGGGATGGGAGAGAACAAAGAATGACTTTGTAACTTTGTCGTCGTTCTTTACATGTGGCGAGTATTGCATTCCTTAGTATAAGAAAATAACTGCAGATGCTGGTACAAATCGAAGGTATTTATTCACAAAATGCTGGTGTAACTCAGCAGGTCAGGCAGCATCTCAGGAGAGAAGGAATTGGTGACGTTCCTTAGGGTTGCATTCCTTAGGGTCTGCAAGCAAAGGATTTCCCTGTGACCTGTCACTTGTGACAATAAAGTATTCATTCATTGAATCTCAGCCTCCAATGTTTGTGTCTGTTCGGCCCTGTTCCACTTCGCTCAGTGCACACTTTACCTGCAGAGTTGTGTAGCAACAACATTGCTCCTCCCTCCACTGTTAACGTTGACTGGTGTAGATTTTTTTTTTTTTTTTGTTTCCTGGGTTTCTATAGCTACACACTCAGCTGCCACTGCCTTTTGGTAATTATTTCCCAGGTCTCAAAGACGTCTTCTTCTTCAATCGGCCGGCGTTGCTGCTTCTGAATGTTTTCTTCCCTATTTTGATACTTTGGTGTGTTGGGAGAAGTTGTTGGCCTGAGGTTAATTGCAGTGACACCGCCAAGATGTTCCCGACCGCTCAACAATCCCTGGGGACACGGGTCCTGCCTCAAGCAACGGTATCAGGAAACAGATGGAACATAACCGAGGGGAAAAGTTATCCGCGGTAATATTCACAACTGTAGAAGTGGACAGTCTGAGAATTGAACTCCTGGCCGACAGTGATGGGCGATATCTGCTGGAAATTGTGTGTGGAATAAAATCTCTGCAGCCATGAAGGAGCTGGAAGAAGAGACTCGGGTTTATCACCATCTCACGGTGAGTAACATCGCTGGAGCAAGTAGAATCGAAGTTAAACTTCGTATTGTTGAGCCTACTTCTTGTTTGTAAAGTTCTCGTTTGTTCAGGGTTGTCAGTGGCAATTAAAAATTGAAAGCTAGCTTCATTGAGTTACATGGTTTCAGCATGTTGTTGCCAAATAAAACAAGCCTGGGGCAGAAAGTTGGCATGAGTGTTAGAGTCAAGGGTGACTTGATATGCTTCATTACGTTTAGTTTTTTAAATTTTTTTGTTGTCACGTGGATAGGTACAGTGAGAAGCTTTGTTTTGATCAGATAATACTATACATAAATACAATCAAGTCAAAATCAAGTACCTGCTTTTGTTACCAAAGTGGATAATCTCACATTTAATAATAATATTACCTCATACCTAATAATAATAATCATTCCCCATAGCCCACTCATCCAACCTGTCCAAGTCACACACTGGAGCCTCTCTGACCGCCTCCCTCTTGCTTCTCACACTCCCACTCAGATTTGTGTTAATGGCAAATTTGAAGATTTTACATTTCTGCAGCTATGTAAAGAGAGTCCCGGAGTTCTCACCATCTCACTTTGAGCAATAGTCATAGAACCATACAGTGAGTAAACAGGCCCTTTGGCCCAACTTGCCCATGCTGACCAACATGCCCCATTTACACTAGTCCTGCCTGCCCAGGTTTGGCCCATATCCTTCTAAACCCATCCTATCCATGTACCTGTCCAAGTGTCTTAGATTTTTTTAGATTTTAGATTTAGAGATACAGCACAGAAACAGGCCCTTCGGCCCACCGGGTCCATGCCGCCCAGCGATCCCCGCACACTAACACTATCCCTACACCCACTAGGGACATTTTTTTTACAATTGCCCAGCCAATTAACCTACATACCTGTACGTCTTTGGAGTGTGGGAGGAAACCGAAGATCTCGGAGAAAACCCACGCAGGTCACGGGGAAAACGTACAAACTCCGTACAGATGGCGCCCGTAGTCGGGATCGAACCTGAGTCTCCGGCGCTGCATTCGCTGTAAGGCAGCAACTCTACCGCTGCGCCACTGTGCCGTATTTTAAATGTAGTGACAGTCCTTGCCTCAACTACATCCTCTGGTATATACCCAGTACCCTTGATATTTAAAAAAAGTTGCCCCTCATGTTATTATTAATTCCTCATCACCTTAAACCTATGTCCTCTGGTTCTTGATTGTCTTACTCTGGGTAAAAGACTGTCTGAAGAAGGGCCTCGACCCAAAACGTCACCCATTCCGTCTGTTCAGAGATGCTGCCTGTCCCGCTGAGTTACTCCAGCATTTTGTGCCTATCTTTGGTGTAAACCAACGTCTGCAGTTACTTCCTGCACATCCTGTGAATTTACCCTATCTATCCCCCTTGTGATCTTAAACACCTCTGTAAGATCACCCCTCATCTTCCTGCGCTCCAAGGAATAAAGTCTGAGTCTGCCCAACCTCTCCCTATACCTCAGGCCCTCAAGTCGGCACGGTGGCGTAGCGGTAGAGTTGCTGCCTTACAACGAATGCAGCGCCGTGGACTCGGGTTCGATCCTGACTACGGGCGCCGTCTGTACGGAGTTTGTACGTTCTCCCCGTAATCTGCATGGGTTTTCTCCGAAATCTTCGGTTTCCTTCCACACTCCAAAGACGTACAGGTATGTAGGTTGATTGGCTGGGCAAATGTAAAATTGTCCCTTGTGAGTGTAGGATAGTGTTAGTGTGCGGGGATCGCTGGGCGGCGCGGACCCGGTGGGCCGAAGGGCCTGTTTCTGCGCTGTATCTCTAAATCTAAATCATCCCTGCACCCTTTCCAGCTTAACAATATTTTTCTTTCAACAATACTGATGGAGTTGGGCGGAATCAAAGTTAAACTTTTTGCTGTTGGACCACCTTCTTGTTTCTAAGTTTTCCCTCGTCTGCATCGTTGGTATAGATTGTGACCAGTTATGATTCCGGCATCTGAACCTGTTACTCCACTGATCGTGGCCTGCCACGCGGAAAAGGACACATTTATTCCACCTCTTTGTTGACAGTCTGCCAATTAGTTTCCAATCCATGTCTGCATGTTAACCACAGCCCCATCTCTTACATGGGGGCCTCGTCAAAAGTCTTTGAAAAGTCCAAGTACACCGCATCCCCCACTTCTTCTATGTCCACATTCCACTTCTAGGTTACATTCCAAACAAATTCCAGTAACTGGAATTTCAAGCATGAGTTCCCTTTCATGAATGTATGCTGACTTTCACCAATCCAGTCAACCCTTTTCCAAGTTCCCTACTATTACATCGTTAATAGTGGACTCTGGCTTCTCCCCCCCCCCCCCCCCCCCCCCCCCCCCCCCAACTATCAGGTCAGATACTAGAGAGATACAGGATGGAAACAAGGCCCTTCAGCCCAACGAGTCAGAAAATAAACTGCAGATGCAGGTTCAAATCGAGTCTGAAGAAGGGTCTCGACCCGAAACGTTACCCATTCCTTCTCTCCCGAGATGCTGCCTGACCCGCTGAGTTACTCCAGCATTTTGTGTCTATCTTCGGTCCAATGTGTCCATACTGACCAAGATGCCCCATTTAAGCTAGTCCCATGTGGCTGCATTTGGCCCATATCCATCTGAACATTTCTTATCGATGCACCTGCCCAAGTGTCTTTTAAACGCTGTTATCGTACCTGCCTCCTTACCTCGTCTGGCAGCTCGTTCCACACACCCATCTGAGTGAAAATAATTCCCCTCAGGTTCCTGGTAAATCTATTCCCTGTCACTTTAAAACTCTGTCCGCTGGTTCTTGATTCTCCGACTCTGGGTAAAAGACTCTGTGCATTTACCCTAACTAGTCCCCTCATGATCTTATACACCTCAACATGGTTACCCCTCATCTTCCTGCACTCCAAGGAATAAAGTCTTAACCTGCCCAACCTCTGACACAAGACCCTGTGCATTCACCCTATCAATTTCCCTCAATAATTCCCTGTTTTCTCTCTCATAGAAACATCGAGAATAGGTGCAGGAGGCGGCCATTTGGCCCTTCGAGCCTATGCGCACCGCCATTCATTGTGATCATGGCTGATCATCCACAATCAGTAACCGGTGCCTGCCTTCTCCCCATATCCCTTGATTCCGCTAGCCCCTGGAGCTCTATCTAACTCTCTTTTAAATTCATCCAGTGAATTGGCCTCGACTGCCTTCTGTGCCAGAGAATTCCACAAATTCACAACTCACTGGGTGGAAAAGTGTTTTCTCTTCTCAGTTTTAAATTTCTCCTCTCACCTATTTTAAATAGTGAGATGAAGGAGATGCCAGCAGTCAACAAATTATTTTTCCGCGCTGCCTTTAACATAGCAAAATCTCCCTAAGGCAAATTATGGGAGAATTATTAAGCGAAATTAGCCGTCAAACCACTTGACATATTAAAGTAGTTAACATAGCCAAAGAGATTGGTCTTAAGGATCATAAAAGCAGAGAAGCAAGGAGTTTGAAGGAGAGAAACCATGCGGTGGCACTGCAGTAGAGTTGCTGCCTTACAGTGAATGCAGCGCCGGAGACCCAGGTTCGATCCCGACTACGGGTGCTGTCTGTACGGACTTAGTACGTTCTCCCTGTGACCTAAGCTGGTTTTCTCCGAGATCTTCGGTTTCCTCCCACACTCCAAAGACATACAGGTTTGGAGGTTAATTTACTTGGTAAATGTTTTTTTTTTAAATTGTCCCTCATGGGTATAGGATAGTGTTAATGTGCGGGGATCACTGGTCGGTGCGGACCCGGTGGGCCGAAAAGGCTTGTTTCCGCGCTGTATCTCTAAACTAAACTAAACTAAAAGAAATCCAGAATGTAGGGCCTCAGCAACGGAACGTTCAAGGTAAGTGTGAGGAGATTTCATATATTATATCATATATATACAGCCGGAAACAGGCCTTTTTCGGCCCTCCAAGTCCGTGCCGCCCAGTGATCCCCGTACATTAACACTATCCTACACCCACTAGGGACAATTTTTACATTTACCCAGCCAATTAACCTACATACCTGTACATCTTTGGAGGGGGTTTGAGGACATACTTTTCATCTTGAGGGTGGTTGAACACTGGAACACACTTCCTGAGGGGATGGGAGAGGCTGGTACACCCACAACATTAATCAGCAAGGAATGAGCATTTGGAATCTCATAGCAAAGAAGACTACAGGTCAAATGCTGGGAAATTGGATTAGTACACATAGCTGGACACAAAGTGCTGGAGTAACTCAGCGGGTCAGGCAGCATCTCGGGTGAAAAGGAATAGGTAACATTTAAGGGTCGAAACCCTTCTTTTGAAGAGCTGAGTTGGGATTATTGTCACGTGTACCGAGAGGTGCAGTGAAAAGAGGTACAGTCGGGGGAGGGATGAAAAGTTTCAGAACAAATAAGAGCCGGCACCGATGACTAAGAAAAGGCGGAGCCCACAATGTTCCATTGTTGGCTGTGGAAGAGGTGATATATGGGTGCGAACAGTGAAACTGGCAGGAAGACTGGGGTGAAGGAGGGGCGGAGAGAGAAGGAAAGCAAGGGTTACTTGAAATTAGAGAAATTGGGTTGTCAGGTGCCCAAGTGAAATATGAGGTGCTGTTCCTCCAATTTATGTGTGGCCTCACTCTGACAGTGTAGGAGGCCAGGGCAGGAAGGTCAGTAGAGGAATGGGAAGGAGGATTCAAAATGTTTGGCAACCGGGAGATCGCAGAGACCAAGGCGGACTGAGCATAAATGTTCAGCAAAATGATGGCCCAGTCTGCGCTTGGTCTCGCCGATACAGACAGGGATTTGATGGCGGGACAGACATGGTGAGTTGCAGCATCTGTTTTAGTGCTGCATGGCTCTAAGATGCATTCATTGCGAGTTGAGGCATGGATAGCTGACCTTATTATAAGGTCATAAGTGATAGGAGTAGAATTAGTCCATTCGGCCCATCAAGTCTTCTCCGCCATTCAATCATGGCTGATCTATCTCTGCCTCCTAACCCCATTCTCCTGCATTCTCCCCATAACCTCTGGCACCTGTACTAGTCAAGAATCTATCTATCTGCCTTAAAAATATCCACTGCTCTTGGTTGCAAAGAATTACACAGATTCACCACCCTCTGACTAAAGACATTTCTCCCCATCTCCTTCCTAAACGAACGCACTTTAATTCTGAGGCTCTGACCTCTAGTCCTAGACTCTCCCACTAGTGGAAACTTCCTCTCCACGTCCAATTATTGCAAGCCGAATGCCAGAGACCGTTAGATGCTAGATGCATGTAGGAATAGACAAACGTAGCACAACTTTTAATTGTCTTAACTTGGGTGTTAAGCAGTCCAGCCCCTAAGCATTGAAATCTTGCCCTCGACCCTCTCCAACACGCTCGCTGTCTCTCCTTTTTAACCTCCACCTTGTGCAAAGCTTTTGTTGATCTGTCCCTCTTTTGTGATGCAAGCTGGAAAGGATTATAGTGTTCATTGGGCCGTGAAAATGCAAATGTTGTTTTCTTTGGGCCTTCATCTCTGATGCAGAAACAATGTTTTTTTTTTGTTGATGCGTGCAGTTTTGATCAAAAACTTTCTCTAAAACACTTGCCAAAGTTTGATCAGATTTGGAACCATGGAATGAAGCACACAAATACCACACCCAATAAAAGTTTAAATGGTTAGATATGGTGCCACTTTTAACATCACATTTTATTTATAACTTTACGTGCATGTGATGGGTATTTAGATTGGTTTAGAGATATAGTGCGGAAACAGGCCCTTCGGCCCACCGAGCCCGTGCTGGCCAGTGATCCCCGCTCATTAACACTACCCTACACACACTCGGGGCAATTTTATGTACAAAAAAAGCCAATTAGCCTACAAACCGATACATCTTAGGAGCGTGGGAGGAAACCTTTTCAGTCAGAGTTGTGAATCTGTGGAATTCTCTGCCTCAGAAGGCAGTAGAGGCCAATTCTCTGAATGCATTCAAGAGAGAGCTAGATAGAGCTCTTAAGGATAGCGGGGTCAGGGGTATGGGGAGAAGGCAGGAACGGATTAAACGGGGTACTGATTGAGAATGATCAGCCATGATCACATTGAATGGCGGTGCTGGCTTGAAGGGCCGAATGGCCTACTCCTGCACCTATTGTCTATTGAAGCCAAAGATATCGTAGAAAACCCACGCAGGTCACGGGGAGAACGTATAAACTCCGTACGGACAGCACCCGTAGTCAGGATCGAACCCGGGTCTCTGACGTTGTAATCTCTAAGGCCGCAACTTTGCCGCTGCGCCACCGTGTTGCCCGAAGATTCTGAACAAAGTCTCAATGAGGTATAGTATTTAGACAATAGAGTTACAGCACAGATGAGGCCCTTCGGCCCACCGAGTCCGTGCCGACCAGCGATCAACCCCGTACGCTAGCACTATCCTTACACACTGGGGACCATTTCCAATGTACAGAAGCCAATCAACCTACAAACCACCTTTACGCCTTTGGAGTGTGGGAGGAAACCGGAAATAGATTGTCTGCATAAAGTCTTGGAATTTGTTATCTGGATGAAATCTCACATTTTTATTCGATAATGTTTGTTTTTTTTAAATCAGAAAACATGTGAAAGGGCGAGTTTCAAAGCAATGATCCAATCGAGGTGTCAGTGCTATGTTTAATTGGGAAAACCTGAGGTTGGAATTTAGATTGCAGTGTTACACTAGACGTTGTATTGTTGTAGACACTTGCGCGATGCATTCTTCAATTCCGTCAACAATACTTTGGAACAGAATGGCACAGTGAGTGCATGCAACTGGGTAGTGTTGCCCGTGAGGTACACAGATCGGTTTTGCAGGTTATCCATCTGTGAAGCCCAGTTGTAGTCAGTGTTTCTAGGTGCCGGAGCTGTCACTGGCGCTGTTCAATTCCCAGCTGTTTATGTTGGCCTTTTATGTTACAGAGGTGCCGGAGCGGAGTTCCAGTGAGCCCCGCCAGGCAGGGCACTGCCCCTGGGTGTATTGTCCAAGAAAGGTGCTTCAAAAAAAAAAGCAAGGCGTTTCTGTGCCGTGGGCATCAAAGTTTAAGGGAGGCATGTCGCAGGATATTTCCAGAAGTTCCCCGGCGGACTGACCATTGTGGGGTTGGCGTTGCAGTGGGAGCAATGTGGTTGTCTGCTGCAGAAAGCACAAGGCCTTGCAAATGGTACGAGGGCAATAGAACCACTAAGGTTCAACCGAATCAAGGAAGAGTTGCTTCTCTGTCTCTCTGTGTCTCCGCCCCTCTCTCCCCGCCCCTCTCTCCCCGCCCCTCTCTCCCCGCCCCTCTCTCCCCGCCCCTCTCTCCCCGCCCCTCTCTCCCCGCCCCTCTCTCCCCGCCCCTCTCTCCCCGCCCCTCTCTCCCCGCCCCTCTCTCCCCGCCCCTCTCTCCCCGCCCCTCTCTCCCCGCCCCTCTCTCCCCGCCCCTCTCTCCCCGCCCCTCTCTCCCCGCCCCTCTCTCCCCGCCCCTCTCTCCCCGCCCCTCTCTCCCCGCCCCTCTCTCCCCGCCCCTCTCTCCCCGCCCCTCTCTCCCCGCCCCTCTCTCCCCGCCCCTCTCTCCCCGCCCCTCTCTCCCCGCCCCTCTCTCCCCGCCCCTCTCTCCCCGCCCCTCTGTCCTCCTATCAGGCAAGAGGTACAGAAGTGTGAAAACGCACACCTCCAGATTCAGGGACTGTTTCTTCCCAGCTGTTATCGGGCAACTGAACCGTCCTACCACCAACTAGAGAGTGGTCCTAAACTACTATCTACCTCATTGGAGACCCTCGGACTATCTTTGATCGGACTTTATCTTCCAAATTCCCTTTATCAGTACACTGTGGATGGCTCAACCGTAATCATGTGTTGTCTTTCCGCGGACTGGACAGCGTGCAACAAAAGCTTTTCACTGTACCTCGGTACACATGACAATAAACTAAACTCAAGATCATATCTGTAACTGTTCTATGTCCTGTAGTGTCATCTTTTCATTGTCCACAACACTGACAAATGTTGATATTTTATATCACGAACAGCGGAGATCCCAGCCTTGATTCCTGTGGTAAATGAGTTCAAAAGTTTTAGGAGCAGAATTAGGCCATTCGGCCCATCAAGTCTGCTCTGCCATTCATTCATATCTGATCTATCTTTCCCTCTTAACCCCATTCTCCTGCCTTCTCCTCAAAAATCACTGACACCCCAGATGGACAGGTATGGGCAGGGAAATGGCAGGTGGAGTTTAATTCGGCCGACTTTGGGAGATCAAATGGAAGAGGAAAGTATACAGTTAACGCCAGGATGTTTAACAACATTGACATTCAGAGGGATCTTTAAAAATAGCGATGCAAGTACTGCTTGGTATGCTACCTTATGTCTACCCATCTGAAAATCAATTTCCCCCTCACCTGTATCCACCTATCACTTGGGATTGATGTAAAAAGCTGGAGTAACCATGGGCAGCAAGGTGGCGCAGCGGTAGAGTTGCTGCCTTACAGCGCCAGAGATCCGGGTTTGATCCCAACCACGGGTGCTGTCTGTACGGAGTTTGTACGTTCTCCCCGTGACCTGCGTGGGTTTTCTCCGAGATCTTTGCTTTCCTCCCTCACTCCAAACACCTACAGGTTTGTAGGTTATTTGGCTTGGTATAAATGTAAATTGTCCCTAGTGTATGTAGGGCAGTGTTAGTGTGCGGGGATCGCTGGTCGGTGCGGACTCGGTGGGTCGATGGGCCTGTTTTTGTGCTATATCTCTAAACTAAACTAAACTAAACTGAAAACAGAGGGTCAGACACCATCTCTGTAGAAAAGGAATAGATGATGTTTCGGGTCGAGACCCTTCTTCAGACCTTATCTCCAGAGATGACCTGCTGAATTACTTCAGTTTTGAAGAAAGGGTCTGAATACCATAAACGTCACCCATTCCTTCTCTCCAGAGTTAGACAATAGACAATAGGTGCAGGAGTAGGCCATTCGGCCCTTCGAGCCAGCGCCACCATTCAATGTGATCATGGCTGATCATTCTCAACCAGTTGCTGCTGGTCCTGCTGAGTCACTGCAGTTTTGTTTCTATCTCCAGTTTTTTGTGCATATCTTTGGTTTTAAACCAGCATCTGCTGTTCCTTCCTCCACCTGCCATTTGCCAGGCCAACAACTCTCTTGTGCGGTGAGCCGTGATCCCACGGTCCAGGCTGCTCGGCAGTGAGTGGGCTCCATGGCTGGGGATTGTGGACAGCTTCATATGTGGGCAGACCCCACGGACTCTGCGGTCTCTCCCATCACTTCTCGTTGAATGTGATGGAAGCTGTCCGTCTCCAGGTCTCTTTGCCGGCCTCGCTGTCCCAGTTCAGCCATCCCTGTAACAAGCTCACCATTTTAGTTTCAGAGGTACAGCGTGGAAACAGGCCCTTCGGCCCACCCAGTCCACGCCGGCAATCGATCACCCCAGTTCTGCGTCATCCCACTTTCTCATCCACTCCTTACACGCCGGGGGGCAATTTAGCGAGAGCCAACTAGCCGACAACGCCTCGCGGTCTTTGAGATGTGGGAAGAAACCGGAGCGCCCGGATGAAACCCACGCAGTCTCAGGGGGGAACTTGCAACGTCCGAGGTCACGATCGAACCAAGGGTCTCTGGCGCTGTGAGGCAGCAGCTCTACCTGCTGCGCAACAGTGCGGCCCTTCATGATAACGTTCTGCCTCCAACCAAAGTAACAATGTAAAACAAATCGGCGGTGCAGTGCTGTTGCTGCTTGACAGCGCCGGAGACCCAGGTTCGATCCTGACCAAGGGTGCTGTCTGTACGGAGTTTGCACGTTCTTCCTGTGACCGCGTGGGTTTTCTCCGGGTGCTCCGGTTTCCTCCCATACTCCAATGACTCTAGGTTAATTGGCTTCGGTTTAAACAAATCCTAAATCGTTGGTCGTGTGCAGGATAGTGCCTGTGTACGGGGAGACCGCTGGGTGGCGCGAGCTCGGTGGGCAAAGGGCCTGTTTCCGCGCCGTATCTCCAAAGTCTAAACGATCTGACTGTTACCTCATTGGTGCTCACGGGACGTTTTATCACCGGATCGAATGCAGCGTTTCCATGGAGACGGCTCAAAAGCATTTCTCTTCGTCTCTGAACCGAGCTGTGTCTTTGCTGAAGCTGTAAACGATGCGGCACAGATACAAACCTTCCTGCCTGGGCACTACCTTGCGGCTCGCTGAAGCACCACTTTCTATCAAGGAAGGGGCTGCATCATAGAATGCTGCATTATTGCCACGGATACATCTATTATGGAAACAAAGCAGCGAGACTCTGTTTGAGACGAAGTGAAGTAAAAAGCACAAGTCTCGCAATGTGCCGGAAGGACGTGAATTGGGGTATTGGTGGCAGGCGATGGTCAAGATGGGAAGGGTATTTTGGATTGGTGACGTAGGAGTGAACGGTTTGGCTCTGTGCTGCCTGAAGTTCCACGTTAATGGGACTCGTGTCAGTGTTCTGCTCTAGAACACCGTCACATTGTGTCATGGGCAGGACAAGGTGGTAACAGGAGACATGACCCGGTCTCACCTCCTACCTGGACTCACTCTGCCCCAGGGACCTACGGCGATGAAGATAAGGCTACCTGGGGCATTTTGTTGTTGGGTGTTTGGCTTTCTTTACATCTCAGTTGAAGAACGTAAATAAGACCCAGTCTGTAAAATAAGAACGTATTAATGGACATCGTAATCTGGATTGGGTCACAGTGTTGGAACCGCAGGCTTGAGGCTCGAGAATTCTCCGACTATTATTGTTTGTCTTAAATTCTTCATGTACAAAACAAAAAATGGGACCAAAAATGCAGTATGAATCTTTCTGAAAAAATAAAGGTAGGATTTTACAAAACGGAGAATTGACAATAGACAATAGGTGCAGGAGGAGGCCATTCGGCCCTTCAAGCCAGCACCGCCATTCAATGTGATCATGGCTGATCATTCTCAATCAGTACCCCGTTCCTGCTTTCTCCCTACACCCCCTGACTCTGCTATCCTTAAGAGCTCTTTCACTGACTATTTCACTGTAATCTGATTTCACTAACTTGAACTCATTGGCGGGATGGTTCAGTTGTCTGATAACAGCTGGGAAGAAACTGTCCCTGAATCTGGAGGTGTGCGTTTTCACACTTCTGTACCTCTTGCCTGATGGGAGAGGGAGTGACCGGGGTGTGACTTGCCCTCGATTATGCTGCTAGCCTTGACTATTTCATATCGTCTTTCTTATTGTTAACTATAATTGAAGTATCAAGTGATACTTGTCAACAGCCTTTATGAAATCAAAGCACAAGAGACTGCAGAATGCTGGAATCAATCTTGAGTAAAAAAACAAACTGCTGGAGGAACTAAGTGGTTCAGACAGCAACTGTGGAGGGAAATGGGCAGATGAAGTTTTAGGTCAGGACCCATAGTTTAATTTAGTTTAGAGATAGAGCGTGGAAACAGGCCCTTTGGCCCACCGAGTCTGCGCCGACCAGCGATCCCCGCACAATAACACTATCCTACGCACACTAAGGATAATTTTATAATTTTACCAAGCCAATGAAAACCTACAAACCCGTAAGTCTTTGGAGTGCGGGAGGAAACCGGAGCTTCCGAGGAAAACCCTTTGCAGTCACGTGGAGAAGCTGCAAAGTCCATACAAGCAGCACCCATAGTCAGGATTGAACCCAGGCCTCTGAAGCTGTTAGGCAGCAACTCTACCACCGTGCCACCGACCCTGCTTCAGGCTAATTTAATTTTTTCTTGAGATCAAAGCAAACTCATGCATCTGAAGAGTGCAAGGCCAATTGGGGAGCACAGTAAAGGGGACCACACAGAGGCCGAGATAATGAGATCGTGATCTGGATCATCAATGGGACTGTTTGTTCCACTTTGCGGTCAAATGAAGACACATGCAACTGCAGATGCTGGAATCGTGAGTAAATGACAAAGTGCTGGAGTAACTGGTATGCAGGGTCCTGGTGCAAGATGCCGCCCATCCATTCCCCCTGGAGATGCTGCCTGACCCGTCGAGTTGCTCCGGCACTTTGTGTTGGACTCCACTTTGCTGTAACTTGGTGCACATTGAAGGAAAGGAGAGGGGATCTTATCGAAACGTATAAGATTATTAAGGGGTTGGACACGTTAGAGGCAGGAAACATGTTCCCAATGTTGAGGGAGTCCAGAACCAGGGGCCACAGTTTAAGAATAGGGGGTAGGCCATTTAGAACGGAGATGAGGAAAAACCTTTTCAGTCAGAGAGTTGTGAATCTGTGGAATTCTCTGCCTCAGAAGGCAGTGGAGGCCAATTCTCTGAATGCATTCAAGAGAGAGCTAGATAGAGTTCTTAAGGATAGCGGAGTCAGGGGGTATGGGGAGAAGGCAGGAACGGGGTACTGATTGAGAATGATCAGCCATGATCACATTGAATGGCGGTGCTGGCTCGAAGGGTCGAATGGCCTCCTCCTGCACCTATTGTCTATTGACTATTGTGATCTGGATCATCAATGGGACTGTTTATTCCACTTTGCTGTCAAATGAAGACACATGCAACTGCAGAGGCTGGAATCGTGAGTAAATTACAAAGTGCTGGAGTAACTGGTACGCCCACAGAAAATCCACGCAGATCACGGGGAGAAAGTACAAAACTGCATTTAGACAGCACCCGTAGTCAGGATCAAACCCGGGTCTCTGGCGCTGTGAGGCAGCAACTCTACTGCTGAACCACCGTGCTGCCCCGTTTAGAGAGATGGCTCAGAGTCAGGCCCTTCAGCCCACCTAGCCCATGCTGACCATCAATCTCCCGTTCACACTAGTGCAGTGTTATCCCACTTCTCACACACGAGGGATAACTTGCTGAGGACAATTAACCTACAAACACGCACATTTTTGGGGGGGAAATGGAGCATCCGGAGGAAATCCACGCGGTCACGGGGAGAACGTCCAATCTCCACACAGACAGCACCCTAGGTCGGGATCAAACCTGGGTCTCTGGCGCTGTGAGGCCGCACCTCTGTTAATATAAATCACCAGGTTTAAAATGGTAGCATGCTGATCAGTGAAAATGCCCTGTTAATAGGCCGGTGGTTTCTGTGCCTGCTTATTTTTCACATTTAATATACGGCCTGACTTCACTCATTTCACGCTCTCATTCCACTCCTACCTTCGGGAAGAAGGGACGGGAGTCTGAAAACTATGACCGCCTGGTTTAAGAACAGCGTCTTCCCAACAACCATCAAGTTCTTGAACAGCACACGGCATTATCCCCAACCAGGAATCTACAGGAAAGATGGAGGTCAGTCTGAAGAAGGGTCTCTCAGTCTGATGTCTGAAGAAGGGTCTCTCAGTCTCAATCAGTCTGAAGAAGGGTCTCGACCCGAAACGTCACCCATTCCTTCTCTCCAGAGATGCTGCCTGACCCGCTGAGTTACTCCAGCATTTTGTGCCTACCTTCGATCTAAACCAGCATCTGCAGTTTTCTTTCCCACACTACTTGCCGCTCCACTGCGAATTCTCCTCAAGGTATGTCTACTTTGAAGAAGTTCTCCTCCTCTCTTCGAAGAGGGTTTAGCAACACGCTCTCTCACTGCCCCCCCCTCTGCGATTCCTCCTGCCCTCCAACTCTACGACCACCAGTCTGAAGAAGGGTCTCGACCCGAAACATCTCCCATTCCTTCTCTCCAGAGATGCTGCCTGGCCCGCTGAATTACTCCAGCATTTTGTGTCAATCCAGGAAAGATCTATGCACGAAGGATGAGTTTGTTTCTGCACCAGTATTGTGGTCGTTAATTTATTGAATTTTTGTTTATGATATATTATTTATGTCTGTTGTGCTTTCCGACTTGCTATGTTGCTGCAAGTAAGAATTTCATTATACCCTTGTTGGTACATTTGACAATTAACTTCTTGACACTTGATTTGATTTAGGAATCATTTACTGAGTTCTGTAGATGGACACAAAGTGCTGGAGTAACTCAGCGGGTCAGGCAGCATCCCTGGAGAGAAGGAATGGGTGATGTTTCGGGCCGAGACCCTACTTCAGACCCAATATGTCACCCATTCCTTCTCTTCGGAGATGCTGCCTGACCCGCTGAGACACTCCAGCATTCTGCGTCTATCTTTGGTTTAAACCAGCATCTGTAGTTCCTTCCGGTATGGGGAGAAGGCAGGAACGGGGTACTGATTGAGAATGATCAGCCATGATCGCATTGAATGGTGGTGCTGGCTCGAAGGGCCGAATGGCCTCCTCTTGCACCTATTGTCTATTGACACTGAGTTCTGTAATCACATTTAACATTTAAAAACATTTGTTGTATTTTGTGATGGATGGTAGAAAGGCTAATATTGCACTATAAATGCAAAGCTTATGAGAAGACACTTCTCAGATGTCCTACACTTCAGGTTATTTTTAGATAAATGTGGTGTTTTGTCGCTCTGTATTTAAACTACAGTTTCCTCAAAGATGTGATCGATGGCCTGTGAGAGCAGACGTATGCATTTGAAACAAAAATCCCTGTAAATGTATTTCTGTGAGATGCTGCCTTCTCTGTAATCTAGATACAATAAGATGAGAGTTCTGTATGGAGTTCCAGCCATGTTGTGTTCAGATGCTATGATTAATTAGCACAATCTACTTTTACTTGAATATTTCCAGGTGGCTCTCAGAATTCGTCCCATCAATGAATTGGAACTTGACGATGGAGCCACCATTGTCGCACACAAAGTGGATGATCAGGTACGTCCTTCCCTGCTTCCGACACCACTGAATTTGTTCTCTCTGCTGAAGTGAGTTATTAGTGTTAAAACGTCTCGATAAACATATCACACTTGTGAATTATCACAATTTTCTATCTCAAGGATGTTAACAAACCATTTATCTGGAGTCCTCGTTCTTCACGAAACGGGGCTTCCCCTCCTCCATTATAGATGAGGCTCTCACTAGGGTTTCTTCTACATCCCGCAGCTCCGCTCTTGCTCCCCCTCCCCCCCCACTCGCAACAAGGACAGAATCCCCCTCGTTCTCACCTTCCACCCCACCAGCCAGCGGATCCAACATATCATCCACCAACATTTCCGTCACCTACAACGGGACCCCACCACTGGCCATATCTTCCCATCCCCTCCCCTCTCTGCGTTCCGCAGAGACCGTTCCCTCCGTAACTCCCTGGTCCACTCGTCCCTTCCTACCCAAACCACCCCAAAACCGGGCACTTTCCCCTGCAACAGCACAAACAGACTCAAGAACAGTTTTTACCCCAGAGCCATACGTGAACTGAACACTGTCAAACACTGATACGAGCTGTTACACTGACATTCAGCACTAGGTTACACTTTTTAAACTGCACTACAATGTGATCCATATTCATTCCTGTATTTATGTATTATTTATTTATCAACTACTCGCTTGTTTGTTACATTTTGTATTTGCATTTATTGTATATATGTTTTATTTCTCATGTGTTATGCACTGTCAGGATTGCTATTTTAATTTCGTTGTACCTGTTGCAATGACAATAAAGGAATTCTATTCTATTCTATTCTATCGTTGGAGCAAAACACAAGGTGGTGCTGGAGGTACTCAGCAGGTGGAGTCTTTGTGTGTGGGAAGGAACTGCAGATGCTGGTTTAAGCCGAAGATAGACTCAAACGGCTGGAGTAACTCAGTGGGGTCAAGGCGGGATCTCTGGAGAAGATAGACTCAAAAAGCTGGAGTAACTCAGCGGGTCAGGCAGCATCTCTGGAGAAAAGCAATAGGTGATGCTCTGGGCCCAGACCCTTCTTCAGATTGAGAGTCAGGGGAAAGAGAAACGAGGGACGTAGGCAGTGATAAAGGGAGATATAGAACAGAATGAAAGATAACCAGAGAGCAGGAGGAATCACAGAGGGGGAGCAGCGAGAGAGGATGTTGTAGAACCTTCGTCGGGGAGAGGAGAACTTCTTCAAAGTAGTCAACCCCTTGAGGTATAGTTTTTAGTTTAATTTAAAGATACAGCATGGAAACAGGCTCTGCGGCTCACTGAGTCCATCTTGACCATCGATCCATGCTGACCATCGATCCATGCTGCCCACCGAGTCCATGCTGACCATCGATCCATGCTGACCATCGATCCATGCTGACCACCGAGTCCATGCTGACCACCGAGTCCATGCTGACCATCGAGTCCATGCTGACCACCGAGTCCATGCTGACCATCGATCCATGCTGACCATCGATCCATGCTGACCATCGATCACCCGCTCACACTAGTTCTTCATTATCCCACTTTCTCATCCACTCCCCACTACACACGAGGGGTAGTTTACTGAGGACAGTTAGCCTACAAACCCGCACGTCTTTGGGATGTGAGAGGAAACCGAAGGAAACTCACGAGGTCACAGGGAGAATGTCCAAAACAATATTTATATATATTTCAGCACAGAGATAACTATATACAATAACTGTACTTTGTCGAAGTCATCGGATTTAACATTGGATCTTAAAAATTGCCCTTAATCTAAACTAGAAAGTATACATAATTAATGGTAAACATACATGCATTTATACAGGCACCCTCCTGCATTTACACACACACCCTCCTGCATTTACACACACACCCTCCTGCATGCACACACGCACCCTCCTGCATGCACACACGCACCCTCCTGCATGCACACACGCACCCTCCTGCATGTACACACACGCACCCTCCTGCATGTACACACGCACTCTCATTCTGTTTCTCTCTGCTGAAATTAAATGTCAAAGGTTGGGTGGGGGGGGGGGGTGGTTGGAAATGGGAACAGAGTGAGGTTGTTGGGAGGAGAAACATGAATATAATCCCTGTTTGACCGTGATAATCATCTTCAACAATCAAACGGCACATTTCATTTTATCAGCAATTGTTAATTATGCACTGGCACTTAATTCATGTGACCTGAATGTTTAAATATTTGCAGTGTTCACCTTTTAATAAGCATATCATGTCTACTTAATGAGGAAGATATGCCAATGAAAACTTCATTGAGAGACGTACATGAAATATGAATTATTTGAAAATTCATGGAAGACCCCCTTAATCTAGCACCACCCTACACACGAGGGACAATTTACAATTTATAGAAGCCAATTAACCGACAAATCTGTACATCTTTGGAGTGTGGCAGGAAACCAGACAAAACCCACGCAGGTCACCGGGAGAACGTGCAAACTCGGCACAGACAGCACCCGCAGTCAGTATCGAACCCGGGTCTCTAGCGCTGTAAGGCAGCAACTCTACCGCTGTACCACCAACTAGGGGCGATTTCACAGATGCCAATTAACCTAAACACCCACACGTCTTTGGGGTGTGCAGCAAACTATTCGGCCTAGTGAAGAGTGACGGGGTGTCCCTTTAAATAACCCAGTGGTGGTCGGCCAGGTGCTGTTATAGGCTTCTTCCCTGTGAGTGCCTCATATTTCTTCATCATAAAAACATGGTCCAGTTGGAAATACTCCAAAGAAGCTTTGCACAGGTGGCAGCAGCTGCTAGAGCAGCTGCCTCACAGCACTGGTGCCCTGGGTTCAATCCTGACCTTGGGTGCTGTCTGTGCGGAGTTTGCACGCTTTCCATGCGACCGCGTGGGTTTCCTCCCACATCCAAAAGACATTAGACTTTAGAGATATAGCGCGGAAACAGGCCCTTCGGCCCACCGAGTCCAGGCCGACCTGCAAACACCCCGTACACTCGCACTATCCTACACACTAGGGACAATTTACAATTTTACCAAAGCCAATTAATAGACAATAGGTGCAGGAGGAGGCCATTCGGCCCTTCGAGCCAGCACCGCCATTCAATGTGATCATGGCAGATCTCTCTCAATCAGTACCCCATTCCTGCCTTCTCCCCATACCCCCTGACTCCGCTATCCTTAAGTGCTCTATCTAGCTCTCTCTTGAATGCATTCAGAGAATTGGCCTCCACTGCCTTCTGAGGCAGAGAATTCCACCGATTCACAACTCTCTGACTGAAAAAGTTTTTCCTCATCTCAGTTCTAAATGGCCTACCCCTTATTCTTAAACTGTGGCCCCTGGTTCTGGACTCCCCCAACATTGGGAACATGTTTCCTGCCTCTAACGTGTCCAACCCCTTAATAATCTTACATGTTTCGATAAGATCCCCCCTCATCCTTCTAAATTCCAAATTAACCTACAAACGTTTACGTCTTTGGAATGTGGGACGAGACCGGAGAAAACCCATGCGGTCACGGGGAGAATGTACAAATTTCGTGCAGGCAGCACCCGTAGTCAGGATCGAACCCAGGTCTGGCGCTGTAAGGCAGCAACTCTACCGCTGCGCCACCCATATGTGCAGGTTTTGGAGGTTAATTGGCCCTCTTTTGATTGTCCCCAGTGTGTAGGGAGTGGATGTGTGAAAGGGATAACGTAGAACTAGTGTGAACGGGTGATCGATGGTCATCATGAGTCTGAGGAAGGGTCTCGACCCGAAACGTCACCCATTCCTTCTCTCCCGAGGTGCTGCCTGACCTGCTGAGTTTCTCCAGCATTTTGTGAATAAATACCTTCGATGGTCATCATGACTTCAACGAAATAATTATCGGGCTTGCATTGTAAAAGCCACCCCGCGGTTTGATCAAATCATCTACGATACAAGTTGTGTGAATCCTCTTCTACTTTGAGACCAGTAACTATTTATTGTGCACTGTTGTCATACTGTGGTACTGTTCAAAGATATAAAAGTGACCCCACAGTGTTTGGCGTGTGCTGATAACGTGTTGTGCTGTAGATAAATACTTTTATTTGCCTCACACCTTATCACATCCCTGCAGAAGATGCCTCAGAGCACTTCACACGTGGTGGATTGCTTTGAATGGCTACGTTACAACGTTCTCAACAAGATGAGACTATCAAACCCATATGTATTTATCCACCCTGCAGCTGATCGCAATCTATTGGACAGCACTAACTTCTCCCACACCCTTTGGGTGGTAAAACACATCTTGACGCTGAGCTGCCTTTAAAAAATGGAGTTAGTTGCTTCATTGTGCTGGAAGCACTGAGGATCGACAGCTAACAAAACGCTGGAGTAACTCAGCGGGACAGGCAGCGTCTCCGGAGAGAAGGAATGGGTGGCGTTTCGGGTCGAGACCCTTCTTCAGACTGAGAGTCAGGGGAGAGGAAGAGCAGAGATGTGGAAGGGTAAGGTGTGAAAATGACATCGAAGAAGACAATGCTTAAAGGGAATGTAGAATGGTTCACTGATGGCCGAGGGGCAGGTGACAACCATCCCTCAGCCACCATCCCTGGAGATGACCAAAATGTGCCGGGAGGAACTGCAGACGCTGGTTTACACCGAAGATAGGCGCAAAGTGCTGGAGTAACTCAGCGGGTCAGGCAGCACCTGTGGAGAGAAGGAAAGGGTGGCATTTCGGGTCGAGACCCTTCATCAGATTGAGAGTCGGGGGAGAGGGGAACTAAAGATATGATAGTGTAAGAAAATAACTGCAGATGCTGGTACAAATCGAAAGTATTTATTCACAAAATGCTGGAGTAACTCAGCAGGTCAGGCAGCATCTCGGGAGAGAAGGAATGGGCGACGTTTTGGGTCGAGACCCTTCTTCAGACTGATCAAAGATATGATACCCTGACTCTCAGTCTGACAGCACCCATCGTCACGATCGAACCCGGGTCTCCGGCGCTGGAGAAACTAGTGCGGACGGGTGATCGATGGTAAGCACGGACTTCGGTGGGCACGAGGGGGCCTGTTTCCACGCTGTATCTCCGAACGAAACATAATTTGGCCCGAGAACAATTGTTCTAATCCCAGTGCATCATATCTCAGAGTAACCAGTATTTGGACATGATCTACCTATTAATGATTTAGGTGGTGCAAAGGCCCCACTTTGTTTCTTCATTCATCTACTGGCAGTGAAACAATGGACATGCTGTGACTGTCCTGCCATGACATTGTCGTGGCTGTTTGTGACTGATTCCCAGGCATTGCTTTATTCCTTTCTCAGACTGTCCAGGCTGGCTGCGGATGTGTATTTGTGGCCCATCAACAGTTTTCTTTCATTGGGTCTTCCAATAGAAACGACACAACAGTGCAAATCCCCCAGTGAACAATGCTCCCCATAGATGCACTCAAAGAGCTCCACACAATCGGCTTGCTTCACTCTGTGAAAACAAGATCCACTCGTTAATTGGCAAGGAATTGTTCCTCCCTTCTGGTTCAGTGTCCATGGGAGCATTTGCAAATATGTTGATTCTGCTTTTAGTTTCTGCATCAGTCTGAAGAAGGGTCTCGACCCGAAACGTCACCCGTTCCTTCTCTCCTGAGATGCTGCCTGACCCGCTGAGTTACTCCAGCATTTTGTGAATAAATACCTTCGATTTGTACCAGCATCTGCAGTTATTTTCTTATACTGCTTTTAGTTTAGTTTAGAGATACAGCGCGGAAACTGTCAGAGGGTGGTGAATCTGTGGAATTCATTGCTTGTCATAGAAGATTATTAAGGGGCTGGACACGTTAGAGGCAGGAAACATGTTCCCAATGTTGGGGGAAGTCCAGAACAAGGGGCCACGGTTTAAGAATAAGGGGTAGGCCATTTAGAACTGAGATGAGGAAAAACTTTTTCAGTCAGAGAGTTATAAATCTGTGGAGTTCACAGCCTCAGAAGGCAGTGGAGGCCAATTCTCTGAATACTTTCAAGAGAGAGCTTGATAGAGCTCTTAAGGATAGCGGAGTTAGGGGGTATGGGGAGAAGGCAGGAATGGGGTACTGATTGAGAATGATCAGCCATGATCATATTGAATGGTGGTGCTGGCTCGAAGGGCCGAATGGCCTACTCCTGCACCTATTGTCTATTGTCATTGGGTATTTTCTTAAGGTGGGGATTGACAGAATTTTGATTGGTACGGTTGGTGTCAGGGGTTAGGGGGAGAAGGCAGGAGAATGGGGGTTAGGAGGGAGACATATGTAGGAAAATAACTGCAGATGCTGGTTCAAATCGAAGGTAGACACAAAATGCTGGAGTAACTCAGCGGGTCAGGCAGCATCTCTGGAGAGAAGGAGTGGGTGATGTCACCCATTCCTTCTCTCCCGAGATGCTGCCTGACCCGCTGAGTTACTCCAGCATTTTGTGTCTACCTAGGAGAGAAAGATAGATCAGCCATGATTGAATGGCGGAGTCGACTTGATGGGCCGAATGGCCTAATTCTACTCCTATTCCTTATGACTCCAAAAAATGTTGTCCCATCAAAACAGAAAGCAGCTGTGCAGAGGAATGTTGTAAGCAGGAAGACACATCCTTAGCAACAGTAAATACGGACAAACGTTCTTCCAGCTATTGTTCTGCTTTTGTTTGTGTGGCTCTTCCTTGAAAGCGATTATTTTCAACTCTCAGTGCAGCTTACTGTAAATTTGTGAAAGGTTAACCTAGAGTTACTGTAATTTCGCTTGGTAATTGCAGGTAACTAAAACACAACAATGTGGGTATTGACTCTTTGTTGGAGAGCTCTAGATGCACAAGAGTCTTTTACCCACAGTAGGGGAATCGAGGACCAGAGGACATAGGTTCAAGGTGAAGGGGAAAAGATTTAATAGGAATCCGAGGGGTAACTTTTTCACACAGAGGGTGGTGGGTGTATGGACCAAGCTGCCAGAGGAGGTAGTTGAGGCTGGGACTATCCCATCGTTTAAGAAACAGTTGGACAGGTACATGGATAGGACGGGTTTTTGGAGGGTTATGGGCCAAGCGCAGGCAAGTGGGACTAGGGTAGCTGGGACATTGTTGGCCAGTGTGGGCGCGTTGGGCCGAAGGGCCTGTTTCCACACTGTATCACTCTATGACTCTAGCTCTCATCAATAGTGTTAACTGTCTTTAAAGCTCTGGAGGGAGGGTTGTAGAGGTAGTAAACTCTCAGGGAAAAGGTAAAGTGGAAACTTGTTGCCCCAGAAACGAGGAACTGCAGATGCTGGTTAATGCAGAAAGGACCCACCAACTCTGACCACCCATTGCCATCCTTTCCCGAGGTCAGATCAATCCTAGGGGTCATTCCTGAAATGGAAGGTGGCGCAGCGGTATTGTTGCCTTACGGTGCTTACTACAGGCGCCGTCTGTACGGAGTTTGTACGTTGTCCCTGTGACCACGTGGGTTTTCTCCAAGATATTCGGGTTCCTCCCACACTCCAAAGACGTACAGGTTTGTAGGTAACTTGGCTTGGTATAAATGTAAAATTGTCCCTAGTGTGTGCAGGATAGTGTTAATGTGCGGGGGTCGATGGTTGGGGCAGACTCGGTGGGCCGAAGGGCCTGTTTCCCTGCTGTTGATCTAAACCAAACTGAAGATAGACACCAAAAGCTGGAGTAACTCAGCGGGACAGGCAGCATCTCTGGAGAGAAGAAATGGGTGACGTTTCGGGTCGAGACCGAGACCCGAAACGTCACCCATTCCCTTCTCTCCAGAGATGCTGCCTGACCCGCTGAGTTACTCCAGCGTTGTGTCTCTTGGTCTCGGCCCCTCTTGGTCTCGACCCGAAACGTCACCCATTCCTTCTCTCCAGAGATGCTGCCGTTCCCGCTGAGTTACTCCAGCTTTTTGTGTCTATCTTCAGTGTAAACCAGCATTTGCAGTTCCTTCTTACATATAAAAACTAAATTAAACAGTTTCACAGGAGAGAGCCTGTTTCCAAATGGACAATAATGATTCTTGGAACCGTTGCAACGGTCTTCAAAACAATCGCTGACGATAGACACACAATGCTGGAGTAACTCAGCGGGTCAGGCAGCATCTCTGGAGAGAAGGATTAGATGACGTTTCGGGTCGTGACCCTTCTTCAGACTCAGGGAAAAGGGAATCGAGAGATATAAATCTAAACTAAATGGCCCTTTAACTCCGTTTATAAGAAAAAATAAATTCCCTCAAGCCCTTCTTTAACTCTTTGACTACAATCTTCAGTTCATAACTATTAGTTACCTCTCTCATTCCCTCTCTCTCCATCCCTCCCCCACCCAAGTCACACTGGCTTCTCGTTCTCAACTAGCAAACTGCTAACATCCTTTATCATCGTTACTTTTTTTTGCATATCTTTCATTCATTTGTTCTATATCTAACCACATCACCGTCTATATCACTCGTTTCCCTTTCCCCCTCACTCTCAGTCTGAAGAAGGTTCTCGACCCGAAACCTCTCCCATTCCCATCTCTCCAGAGATGCTGCCTGACCCGCTGAGTTACTCCAGCGTTGTGTGTCTATCTTCGGTTTAAACCAGCAGGTGCAGTTCCTTCCCACACAAAACAATCGCTGATATTGTTTTAACATTGGAAGCCTGGCGTATACTAAATCTTTTTTATATTTGATTTAATATGTAAAGTGATAGTGATATTCAGGCTATAAAATATGCAGTAAAGTAAATTGAAAGTGGATTACTTGCACTGGTTGGAATGCAGTGCCAATGGTTATGAACTGAAGATTACAGCTAAAGAGTTGTATAAGAAAATAACTGCAGATGCTGGTACAAATCGAAGGTATTTATTCACAAAATGCTGGAGTAACTCAGCAGGTCAGGCAGCATCTCGGGAGAGAAGGAATGGGTGACGTTTCGGGTCGAGACCCTTCTTCAGACTGACAGCTAAAGAGTTGATGAAGAGCTTTAGGGAATTTATTTTTCTTGTAAAAGGAGCTAAAGGGTAATTTAGTTTCGTTTTAGTTCAGTTTATTTTTTGTCACGTGTCACAGTGAGAGGCTTGTTCTACGTGCTACCCAGTCAAAACAATACCGCATGTGTAGGAAGATGTAAATTTGTGGCGTAAATCTTCCAACTTCCAACCTCCTGCTTTCTCGTTCCTCTCCATCACAACTTGGCCCTGAAATCCTGGACACTTCCTCTTTGAAGTTCACGATAGTGATGGAGCAGAAGAACATGCTGTTGGAACTTGGTCTCCTTCGAGCCCTCCACAGTGTACAGGCACAGGGTAAAGGGGATAATGTTTAGTGCAAGATGAAGTCCAGTAATGATAGTCCGAGAGTCTCCAATGAGGTAGTTGGTGGGACAGGACCATTCTCTAGTTGGTGATAGGATGGTTCACTTGCCTGATAACAGCTAGGAAGAAACTGTCCTAATCTAAATTGGGACATGGTTAAAGATAATGAACATTTTATTGGAACGTCGAACCGTACAGCACGAGGACAAGTCCTTCAGCCCGCAGTGCCTGCGTTGAACATGATGCCAAGGCGAACTGAAAATAGACGCGAAAAGCTTCCAACACATGCCGTTGAACTAATCTCCCCTACCTGCATTTGGTCCATATCTCTCTGTTCCCTGCATATCCATGTGCGCATCTAAATGTGTTGGAAGGAACTCCAGATGCTGGTTTAAACTGAAGATAGATGGAGTGCTGGAGTAACTCAGCAGGACAGGCAGCATCTCTGGAGAGAAGGAATGGCCGATGTTTCGGGTCGAGACCCTTCTTCAGACATGAAGGTGACCACTTCTTCAGTCATAAACTTTCTTCATGTCTGAAGAAGGGTCTCGACCCGAAACGTCACCCATTCCTCCTTCAGAGATGCTGCCTGTCCTGCTGAGTTTCTCCAGCACTTTGTGCCCATCGAAATGCCTCTCAAACACCACAGTCACGTCTGCCTCCTCCACCATCACTGCCCTTGGCAGCGCGTTCCAGGCCCCCACCACTCTCTGTGTTTGAAACGATAACTTGCCCCATAGACCTGCTTTGACCATTACCCCTCTCACCTCAAAGCTAAGCTCTCTAGTCTTTATTATCCTTTAATTCATCCCTTTACCCTCCGCACTTTGTCCTACCAGCAATCCCTTTGACTTTTAAACAATTTCGCTGAATGCCAATGATTGTATTCATAGGAGTGGGTGTTTGATTACTGTGTCTTTGGCATGTTTCAGCTTGCTCGCCCTGTGTTTCTACAGCTGAAAACAATCATACGCTGAAGGAATGAGACAATGAATTATAAATGGATTTTCTCCAAAGTAATTTATGAAGTATTATTACCTTTGCAGAACCACGAACCTTCATTACTGTTCTATTGTTTGCCTGTCCGCGGTGATTGAATAACACCTTGTTTGATTTATTTTTCGACGTGTAATTCCACTGTTGTTCTGAACGTCAGTGCATAATCAGATATTATCGAACCTTTGGAGCTAAATGATGGGGTCTGAGGCTCGTAATTCAAGTCGCTGCCTTCCATTGCCCGCCTCCCCTTGATCGCGTGTCTCATTCCCCATTTAGAGGGCTTCAGACCACAGGTTTCAGAATCAGAATTAGAAACGTAGAAATATAGAAAATAGGTGCCCTTCGAGCCAGCACCGCCATTCATTGTGATCACGGCTGATCATCCACAATCCGTAACCTGTGCCCAACCTCTCCCTATATCCCTTGATTCCACCAGCCCCCCAGAGCTCTATCTGACTCTCTCTTAAATTCATCCAGTGATTTGGCCTCCACTGCCCTCTGTGGCAGAGAATTCCGCAGAAGAATCACAATGAAACATTTCTGGCCAAGTATGTACACACACAATGAGTTTGACTTGGTATTCTGCTTGCACATGGTAAAAGCACGGTGTACTGTACAGCAGACAATTAAATAAACCCCAAAACATTATAATTTAAACGTGTGAAAGTAAAGCACCGGAGTAAAAAGTGTCCTCAGACGTTTGGATGTTGAGCAGAGCATCTGCCCGTGGGAAGAAGCTGTTTTTATGTCCGGCTGTCTGTGGTGGCGGCTTTGATCGTCCGGACTCACCTCACAGGGGGAATGACTTCAAGGAGTCTGTGGCCAGGGTGCGAGATGATCTTATCGCTGCAGAGTGGCGCTGGCACCCGTCCGCCATCCGCCAAACCACTGAGTTCCAAACCCAAGTCCAGTCCAAGAAGACTGACGCAAGTTCTGTAAATGAACAGAATAGGGCCTCCAAGGACTGGTGCAAAATAATCCATACAAGGGACAAATTGTGCTCATAAAATGTAGACACAAGGGACTGCAGATGCTGATTTGTTTAATTTCTATTAAGTAGTGTCTCTCTCGCTCTCACTCTCTCTCGCTCTCACTCTCTCTCGCTCTCTCTCTCGCCCTGTCTCTCTCGCCCTGTCTCTCTCGCCCTGTCTCTCTCGCTCTGTCTCTCTCTGTCTCTCTATCATTCTCTGTCTCTGTCCATTCTCTCCCTCTCCCTCCCCCTCTCCCTCCCCCTCTCCCTCCCCCTCTCCCTCTCCCTCCCCCTCTCCCTCCCCCTCTCCCTCCCCCTCTCCCTCCCCCTCTCCCTCCCCCTCTCCCTCTCCCTCTCCCTCCCCCTCTCCCTCCCCCTCTCCCTCTCCCTCTCCCTCTCCCTCCCCCTCTCCCTCTCCCTCTCCCTCTCCCTCCCCCTCTCCCTCCCCCTCTCCCTCCCCCTCTCCCTCTCCCTCCCCCTCTCCCTCCCCCTCTCCCTCCCCCTCTCCCTCCCCCTCCCCCTCTCCCTCTCCCTCTCCCTCTCCCTCTCCCTCTCCCTCTCCCTCTCCCTCTCCCTCCCCCTCCCCCTCCCCCTCCCCCTCCCCCTCTCCCTCCCCCTCTCCCTCCCCCTCTCCCTCCCCCTCTCCCTCCCCCTCTCCCTCCCCCTCTCCCTCCCCCTCCCCCTCCCCCTCCCCCTCCCCCTCTCCCTCCCCCTCTCCCTCCCCCTCTCCCTCCCCCTCTCCCTCCCCCTCTCCCTCCCCCTCCCCCTCCCCCTCCCCCTCCCCCTCTCCCTCCCCCTCTCCCTCCCCCCTCTCCCTCCCCCCTCTCCCTCTCCCTCTCCCTCTCCCTCCCCCTCTCCCTCCCCCTCTCCCTCTCCCTCTCCCTCTCCCTCTCCCTCCCCCTCTCCCTCCCCCTCTCCCTCTCCCTCTCCCTCTCCCTCCCCCTCTCCCTCCCCCTCTCCCTCTCCCTCCCCCTCTCCCTCCCCCTCCCCCTCCCCCTCTCCCTCCCCCTCTCCCTCTCCCTCTCCCTCTCCCTCCCCCTCCCTCTCCGGCAGGTGGGACTAGTGCAGCTGGGAGATGTTGGCCGGTGTGAGCAAGTTGGGCAGCAGGGCCTGTATCCACGATGTTTCACTCTATGACTCGATGTCCTCTGGCAAAACATTCGGAGTAATAATTTGGCCCAATCATTGTCTGGTTCGGCACGTCACCCATCCTGCTGGGCCCACTTTGTTTAAAAAATTTTTGGTTAAATATAGAAACGCCGGAAGATTGGACCATATGGAACCGATTATAGCAGCTTTTAAAAGCATAATTTGCCTTAAATGACCCCAGTACGTGCAGGAGGGTGCTAATTGGTCGCCGCGCCACATGCCAGTGTTAATGTTATTTGTGGAGACTCCTTGGTGCCCAGAGCTAACAGCATTGCCTCAGACTGAAGGGCCTTACACACGAGGGGGCCCTTACTTCACGCACCGGCACTGGAACACGGGCAGCACGGTGGGGCAGCTGGTAGAGCTGCTGCCTCCCAGCGCTGGAGACCCATCTTCGATGCTGACCTCCGGTGCTGTCTGCACGGAGTTTGCGCGTTCTGCAGGTCTTCTCCATGTTCGCCGGTTCCCTCCCACCGCATCCCCGAAGACGTGCGGCTTTGTAGGTTAATTGGCCGTTGTGAATTGCCTAAATGTAGAAACAAAGAACTGTGCGGCACGGTGGCGCAGCGGTAGAGCTGCTGTCTCACAGCGCCAGAGACCCGGGTTCAATCCCGACTGCGGGTGCTGTCTGTACGGAGTTTGTACGTTCTCCCCGTGACCACGTGGGTTTTCTCCGGGTGCTCCGATTTCTTCCCACACTCCAAAGACGTGCGGGGGTTTGTCGGTTAATCGGCTTCTGTAAATTGCCCCTCGTGTGCAGGGTGGGACTAGTGTCTGGGGGTGATTGTTGGTCAGTGTGGGCTGATGGGCCTGTTTCCACGCTGTATCTCCAAACTAAATGAAACTAAACTGCTGATGCTGGTAAAACATACAAAACAACACACAGAGTGCCGGAGTGACTCAGCAGGTCAGGCAGCATCTCTGCAGTGCTGGAGAGAGGAGACCTTCAACGTCGGCAATCCTACTTTGCAGTGGAGCAGTCGACATGCAGAAACAAGGAACTGCAGATGCGGATTTAATACGCGAAAAGACACAAAGTGCTGGAGTAACTCAGTCAGTCAGGCAGCACGGAGAAAGCTTGGAGATGGGGCTGATATCATTGGAGAAATGTTATTAAGTCAGGGGACCAGAATGAGGCCATTCGGCCCATTGTCATCTCAGCCATTCAACCATGGCTGATCTATCTTTCCCTCTCAAAAACCATTCTCCTGCCTCCTCCCCGTGACGTTTGATGCCCTAAGAGCCTGTGATTCTGAGGCTGTGTCCTCCAGTCCAAGACTCTCCCACTAGTGGAAGAGTGAGATGGCACAGGCAAGTGTGAAGGGGGAGAGCTGGCTGCTCAAAGGATTTAGATTTAGATTTAGAGATACAGCACAGAAACAGGCCCTTCGGCCCACCGAGTCCGCGCCGCCCAGCGATCCCCACACACTAACACTATCCTACACACACTAGGGACAATTTTTACATTTACCCGGTCAATTAACCTACATACCTGTACGTATTTGGAGTGTGGGAGGAAACCGAAGATCTCGGAGAAAACCCACGCAAGTCACGGGGAGAACGTACAAACTCCGTACAGACGGCGTCCGTAGTCAGGATCGAACCTGAGTCTCCGGCGCTGCATTCGCTGTAAGGCAGCAACTCTACCGCTGCGCCACCGTGCAGACCAAACACAGGTGGGTTCCTAACTCTGGGCTGGAAACTGCTGAGAGCGGTCACCATGAAGTCATTCCATGTATTGCAATAGCAACAAATGCAAGAAAGTCGGCAGAATGCGGGGAAATCTCAGAAGCCGCTGCACTTTGTTCAGGATCTTGCATCACTTAGATGGCCTGTGCTTGGTGGACCCTAGAATGAATACCATGGACCACCTGATCCATGTAATTAATAATAATAATAATAATAATAATGCATTACATTTATATAGCGCTTTTCAAACACTCAAAGACGCTTTACAGGGATTACTAGAACATAGAGAAGAAAATAAATAGATAAATAAGTAAACGAACAGAGAAAGGAGACGGAAGGTGAGGTGACGGTCAGTGGTTGAAGGCAGTGAATGTGGTGAGTGTGGAGGAGTCTCTGACGGTTTGGGGTAGTGAGTTCCAGAGGGTGGGAGCAGCGATGGAGAAAGCCCTGTCCCCCCCAGGATCTGAGTTTGGTCCGGATGGGGGGGGGGGGGGGACAGGAGGTTGGCAGCAGCAGAGCGGAGGGTGCAGGTGGGAGTGTGTCCGTGGAGGAGGTCAGTCAGGTAGGATGGGGCCAGGTTATGGAGGGCTTTGTAGGTCATGAGGAGGATTTTGTATTGGATTCTCTGGGGGATGGGGAGCCAGTGGAGCTTGTAAAGGACGGGGGTGATATGGTCACGGATCGGGGAGTGGGTAAGTAGACTGGCAGCGGAGTTTTTAATGTATTGAAGTTTACTGATGATTTTTGAGGGTGAGCCATAGAGGAGGCTGTTGCAGTAGTCCAGACGGGAGGTGATGAAGGCGTGGATGAGGGTTTCTGCAGCTGTGGAGGAGAGGGATGGACGGAGACAGGCAATGTTTTTGAGGTGGAAGAAGGCTGTCTTGGTGATGTGTTTGACCAGAAGGAGGGGGTTTGATCAAAGATGATTCCAAGATTCCGGATGTGAGGTGAGGTGGATACTGGGAGACCATCAATATTGAGGATGAAGTTTTGGGTGGATTTGGTGAGCGCTTTTGGACCAATGATGATGATTTCGGATTTGTTGCAGTTGAGTTTGAGGAAATTTGATTGAAGCCAAGATTTTATTTCAGTGATGCAGTTTGTCAGTGTAGAGTGTGTGGTGGTGGAGATTGACTTGGTGGAGATGAGGAGCTGGATATCATCGGCGAAGCAGTGGAAGTTGAGACCATGACGGCGGATTAATTGACCAAGGGGGAACAGGTAGAGGATGAAGAGGAGGGGGCCAAGGACTGAGCCTTGGGGGACACCTTGTGGGAGGGGAGCGGTGGGGGATTTACAGTTGTTAATGCGATCTTGTTTGTGTAGGAAGGAACTGCAGATGCTGGTTTACACAGCAGATAGACACTAAATGCTGGAGGAACTGCGGGTCAGGTAGCATCTTTGGAGAAAGGGGATGGGTGACGTTTGGCTCGGAATCTGAGAGTCTAAAGAAGGGTTCCGACCTGAAATGTCACCGATTCCCTTTCTCCACAGATGCTGCCTGACCCGCTGAGTTACTGTCGCCTAGTCGGTGGGCTGAAGGGCCTGTTTCCATGCCGTATCACTGAAATAAAAATAAACTAGATTTTAACCAGGCTAAAAAGACAAAGTCTCACACCTTATGAAGGTGTGCATCTGCATGAGTGGGATGCTGAGATTTCTTTGAAGATGTAGTTATCAGATAAATTTCCTATCTACAAAATATTATAGTCATTTTTGTCATAAGTTCTAGGAGCAGAATTAGGCCAATCGGCCCATCAAGTCTACTCCGTCATTCAACCGACCCATCTCTCCCTCTCAACCCCATTCTCCTGCCTTCTCCCCATAACCCCTGACACCCGTACTGAGCAAGAATCAGTCAATCTCCGCCTTAAAAATATCTATCGACTTGGCTGTGGCGATGAATTCCACAGATTCACCGCCCTCTGACTGAAGAAGTTCCTTCTCATCTCCTTTCTGAAGGCACATCCTTTTATCCTGAGCCCGTGGCCTCTGGTCCTAGACGCTCCCACTGGTGGAAACTCCACCTCCACAGTCACTCTATGCAGGCCACCTTTTGACTTTATTTCCTGCGTTTTCTTTTGCAGATGGTAGTTTTGATGGATCCCACGGAAGACCCGGATGACATCCTACGAGCCAATCGCTCCCGTGAGAGAACGTTTATGTTTGACATGGTGTTTGATGACACTTCCACGCAGGTACCCGACCTGAACTGAGCGACCAGTTTATGTGCTCACCGGAAGGTGCAAAACGTTGCAAGGAAGGCCAAAGTTTAGATGGGCAATGTTCCAAAAGCCTGTAATGCAAACAAGTCAGTGGGCAGACAGAGGAGAACACGATGCAAAGGCATTTAGCACATGTGGCACCTCAATGGTTAATGGTTTATTTATTGTCACGATCAGTTACAGTTTAGTTTATTGTCACGTGTACCGAGGTACAGTGAAAAGCTGTTGTCTCGTGCCATCCAGTCAGCGGAAAGACAACACATGGTTACAGTCGAGCCATTTACTGTGTATAGATACATGATAAGGGAATTGCGTTTAGTGCAAGGTAAAGCCAGCAAAGCCTGATCGAGGGTAATCTGAGGGTCACCAAAGAGGTAGACAGTAGTTCAAGACTGCTCTCTGGTTGTGGTGGGATGGTTCAGTTGCCTGATAACAGCTGGGAAGAAACTGTCCCTGAATCTGGAGGTGTGGCGTTCTCACAATTCTGTACCTTTTGCCCGATGGGACAGGGGAGAAGAGGGAATGGCCAGGATGCGACTGGTCCTTGATTGTGCTGCTGGCCTTGCCGAGGCAGCCTGAGGTGTAAATGGAGTCAATGGAAGGGAGGTTGGTTTGTGTGATGGTCTGGGCTGCGTCCACAATTCACTGCAATTACGTGGTCCTGGATAGCTCACACCCTCTAGTCCTGGCAACATCCTCGTGACATGTCTGAGATCCCATTCTTTGATCAACACTGAGATTTATACCTTTACTGAATACCACAAACTTAAATTTCACGATAGAGAAAGAATATATCAGTTTTTACACTTTAAAGATGGTGGGTTTAAACATTTCCACTTCTAATTAGTATAAAATAAATATTCTACTTTTTCTCTGACTGTTTCAATAGGTAGACAATAGATAATAGGTGCAGGAGTAGGCCATTCGGCCCTTCGAGCCAGCACCGCCATTCAATGCGATCATGGCTGATCATTCTCAATCAGTACCCTGTTCCTGCCTTCTCCCCATACCCCCTGACTCCGCTATCCTTAAGAGCTCTATCTAGCTCTCTCTTGAATGCATTCAGAGAATTGGCCTCCACTGCCTTCTGAGGCAGAGAATTCCACAGATTCACAACTCTCTGACTGAAAAAGTCTTTCCTCATCTCCGTTCTAAATGGCCTCCCCCTTATTCTTAAACTGTGGCCCCTGGTTCTGGACTCCCCCAACATTGGGAACATGTTTCCTGCCTCTAACGTGTTCAACCCCTTAATAATCTTATACGTTTCGATAAGATCCCCTCTCATCCTTCTAAATTCCAGTGTATACAAGCCTAGTCGCTCCAGTCTTTCAACATATGACATTACTCCTTGATGCGTTTGATGGTGATATTGGAAGGTTAATGGGGGCCTTCCGAACTTCCAAGAACCTGCAGGAAATTTGTTCCCGTTGTTGGGGGGAGCCCAGAACCAGGGGTCACAGTTTAAGAATAACGGGTAGGCCATTTAGGACTGAGATGAGGAAAAACTTTTTCACCCAGAGAGTTGCGAATCTGTGGAATTCTCTGCCACAGAAGGCAGTGGAGGCCAATTCACTGGATGCTTTCAAAAGAGAGTTAGATTTACTGCAGCTCTTAGGGCCAAAAGAATCATGGGATATGGGAAGAAAACAGGAACAGGGCACTGATTTTGGATGATCAGCCATGATCATATTGAATGACTGTGCTGGCATGAAGGGTCAAATGGCCTCATCCTGCACCTATTTTCTATGTTTCTATGTTTCAAGTCCAGTGGGCATAAAAGCTGTTCTCGATATCAGCTCTGAAAACTCTTTTGTCCGTTGCCTTTAGGAGGATGTTTACTTGGCCACTACTAAGGATCTGATTAAAGGTGTCATTTCGGGATACAATGCTACAGTGTTTGCGTATGGACCCACAGGTGACGTGGAAACCTATTTTTAAACCATAGTTCAGTTCCATCATTAATTTATTTGAAGTCCACCTCTTTGTTGTGTTCTGCTCTCACAGACCAAAGCGTTTTTCGTTTGAGGGAAGGACAATATTATGGAGTTCCAGAATAACGTTGAAACAAAGAACTGCAGATGCTGGTTCATACCAAAGACTGACACAAACTGCTAGAGTGACTCAACGGGTCAGGCAGCAATCTCTGGAGAAAGAAGGACAAAAAGTGCTAGAGTGTTGAAGAAGGGTCCCGACCTGAAATGTCACCCATCCTTTTTTTTCTCTCCAGTGATGCTGCCTGACCCATTGAGATCCTCCAGCACATTGTGTCTACTCTAGAATAATGTTGTTGGGTTTTGAAAATCCACTCCCTTTCTCATCTCTGTGCTCGTTAATATGCAAAAGGACACAGAGTGCTGGAGCAACTCGGCAGGTAGCATCTCTTCGAAACATGGACAGGTGACGTTTTTGGTTAAGATCCTCCAGTCTGAGGAAGGGTCCCGACCAGAAACGTCACCTGACAGCGTGGTTCAGAGATGCTGCCTGACCTGCTGAGTTACTACGGCACTCTGTGTCCTTCTGGGTTGTTAAATTGTTAGCAGGGACTCTACATTCAAGCCCTGGAGATGGTTTTGTATCTCTGCCATGGATAACAGAGACTGACAGATTCGTGATTAGTAAGGGTGTCAGGGGTTACGGGGAGAAGGCAGGAGAATGGGGTAGAGAGGGGAAGATAGATCAGCCATGATTGAATGGCGGAATAGAATCGATGGGCCGAATGGCTTAATTCTGCTGCTGTTACTTATGAAGTTATGAACATATAACCATTCAGACCAAAATGATACTTTGAGAGACAGTGAGAGGAAACATTAAGCCATAACTGCTAGATTATTGGAACATACAAGGAGACCAAATAGCATCATAGGTTCTAGGAGTGGAATGAGGCCATTCAGCCCATCAGGTCTACTCCGCCACTCAATTGTGGCCGATCTGTCTCTCCCTCCTCACCCCATTCTCCTGCCTTCGACCCATAACCTCTGACTGTGACCGCGTGGGTTTTCTCTGGATGCTCCGCTTTCCTCCCACACTCCAACGACAGGCAGATTCGTAGGTTAATTGGCTTCTGTAAATTGTTCCGAGTGTGTTGAATAGCGTACGGGGTGATTATTGGTTGGGGGGGACTTGGTGGGCCGAAGGGCTTGTGTCTCTAAAGTCTAAAAGATAAAGTACTGGATGGACTCAGTGGATCTGTGGAGGGGATGGACAGGCGATGTTTCGGGTCTGGTCCCGACTCAAAATGTCACCCGTGCATGTCCTCCACACGTGTTGCCTGATCCGCTGAGTTCCTCCAGCACCTTTATGTGTTACCCAGGCTGGGGAACAGGCAGCAACTGATGGAAATTTAAACAAGCCTTTATTTCATACAGGAGCCGGTAAAACCTACACCATGCTTGGAATGAACTGCAAACCAGGAATCTATATCCAAACGTTGAATGACCTTTTCAAGGCGATCGAAGCCACAAGTGAAAACATGCTTTATAACGTCTCAATGTCTTACTTGGAGGTAAATCAAATGCCAATTTGGGAGGAGCGGGAATGTCAGTGACGCAGTTATTAACTGCGGCACAGTGGTGCAGCGGTAGAGTTGTGTGGGAAGGAACTGCAGATGCCGGTTTACACCAAAGATTGACACAAAATGCTGGAGTAACTCAGCGGGACTGGCAGCATCTTTGGAGAGAAGGATTCCCTTCCATCCAGAGATGCTGCCTGTCCCGCTGAGTTACTCCAGCATTTCGTGTCGAGCAGCGGTAGAGTTGCTGCCTCACAGCGCCAGAGACCCGGGTTCGATCCCGACTACGGGTGCTGTCTGTACGGAGTTCGCACGTTCTTTCTGTTTGCGTGGGTTATCATCCGGGTGCTCCGGTTTCCTCCCACCCTCCAATGATGTGCAGGTTTGCAGGTTAATTGACTTCGGTTAAATTGTAAATTGTCCCTAGTGTGTCGGATAGTGTTAGTGTACAGGTGATCGCTGGTCCACGCGGAGTCGATGGGCCGAAGGGCCTGTTTCTGCGCTGCAACTCTAAAGTCTAAAAGTAATCTCCAAAGAGCATCCAAAGGTTGACCAAATTGTACATTTACCAAATGGATTTACAAAAGAGAATTTGAATGAAGATTGATCAAAAGGCGTGCCCTTGGTGGGCTGAAGGGCCTGTTTCCGCGCTGTATCTCTAAAAAAGACTCCAATTTTTATCGCATTTGCATTCTTAGCTCAAGCTGAGAAGGACGAACATCTTTTCAGACGTGATGATCAGTGCACGACTGATTTTCTGTCATTTAATTCCTGCTAATTTTATTCCCTTGCTGGGAAGAAAAGCAAGCTTGAGTTTATATTTATCACCCCTTTCACATTAAAGTACTTTAGCACAGAATAATTAACTGAGCATGCAGGTATTGTTGTGTGGACATGAGCAGAGCACGTTATTGTCCCATAAATATTGAATATATAAACGAGCAGATAAATTTGATGGAGTTGCTGGAAATGAATGTTGAACAACATTCTGCTTTTCTTTTCACGATGCCCATTGATTATTTTCATTCATTGATTGATTGATTGATTGAAAAATGCAGCATGGAGACAGGTCCGTTAGACCAGTACGTCCACTCTGCCCATCGAACACTCGTCCACGCCGGTTCTACGCTCTCCCACTTTCTCGTGCACTCTTTTACACACTCGGGGCAATTTCCTGAAGCCAATGAACCTACACATTAAGGGCCTGTCCCAGTCACGCGATTGTTAAGGCGACTGCCGGCGACTGTCAAAGTCGTAGCGGATCGCCAAAATTTCCTTTTACCCAATGACAATGTCCACGACAATGCCCACGACAATGACCACGACAATGACAAGTCAGGTCGATACAAGTTACTTTTTTTGTGAAACGAGCACCTGGCTAAGAGATTACACCGTCTTCGGAAACATCGCATAATTCCCACGCTCACCTAACCGTCAAACTGTCGCCTCCAATCTACCTGTCAAATGTCCTGACGGTAAATAAATTGGTTAAACAAAACTATCTTCTGGTATCTTCAAATGCCTTTTCTTAATTTAATATTACGTGCTTCTAAATGCATCTGCGACAACCTAGCAAACCTGGGGACAGCGTGCGACAGACAGCGCCTGCAATAAGCCACGATACCTGGCGACAAGCCAGCTGTCGCCCAGAAATTTCTAGCAGGTAAATTTTTCCGAGATCCGCTACGATTCATTGAAGACTCCTCACGATCATGCTCGTGACACCCCAGTGAATGTTCGGCGACAGCCTAGTCGCTGGCAGTCTCCTTAAAATCACCTAAGTGGGACAGGCCCTTAAGGGTTTAACTTTCCAATGTTGATGATGTGCATGATTTTAAACGCAGTATTGGACGCTGTCAGAAGGGGGCAGTAATGGTTGAACCTGCTGCCAGCTCAACTACACTAAACTTCACACTTCTGCACTGCACATTTTGCTTGGGCAGCTTACACCCCAGCAGTGCGATTATAGATATCTCTAACTTCAAGTAACCCTTACTTTCCCTCACCCTCCGTCCCTCCCCCACCCTGGTTCTCCGACTAGTCCCGATCTCAGTCCCGATCAAGTTTTACTGATTATATGTCTCCTCAGCTAACAATGAACTATTCTACATTTTCTTTGATCAGCGTCCCCTTTGATCGGTGTTTTCACACCTTAGCCTTCCATTTCTCTATGTCTCCCTCTCCTCTGACTCAGCCTGAAGAAGGGTCTCGACCTGAAACGTCACCCATTCCTTCTCTCCAGTGATGCGGCCTGTCCCGCTGAGTTACTCCAGCATCTTGTGTCTGTCTTCACACTTCCAATGTCCCGTAAAACTGAACGTTCTCTGGATCAAACCTTGTACCGTACCATGTGGGAAGGAACTGCAGATGCCGGTTTAAACTGAAGATAGACGACAGAAAGCTGGAGTAACTCAGCGGAACAGGCAGCATCTCTGGAGAGAAGGAATGGGTGAAGTTTCGGGTCGAGACCCTTCTTCAGCTTTTTGCATCTAACTTGTACCTGACCGTTTCTGTAGTTTAGTCACGGTAGATCTGCAGAGCTCTGAAATTAAATTTAAAAGGTCTAATCTATTTTCTTATCTCAAAATGCTTCCTGCCATGTTAATGTCAAAGCAAGGCAATAATAAGTGGTCGGGAATGTGTAGGAAAGAAACTGCAGATGCTGGTTTAATTAAAACCAGCAGTTTGTTTCCTATTTAAACCAGCATCTACAATTTTTTACTTGCACAATTTGCCGCTCCACCGCAAAATCCCCTCGAGCTATGTCAACTTCGAAGAAGTTCCCCTCCTCTCTCCGACAAGGGTGAAGCAACATCCTCTCTCAAGTCTGAAGATGGGCCTCGACCCGAAATGTCACTTCTTCATTCTCTCCCGAGGTGCTGCCTGTCCCGCTGAGTTACCTCAGCGTTTTGTGCCCCCCATAAGTGGCTGAAAAGGTGCAATTACTTAGGGGGGAAGAATGGTGTTGAAGAATGACGCAGTTTCTCAACTTTCGTTTTCATTTCAGATCTATAATGAAATGATCCGCGACCTCTTGAACCCTTCCTCAGGGTTTCTGGATTTGAGGGAGGACTCGAGAGGCGGGATTCAGATAGTTGGCATCACTGAATTCTCCACCAGCAATGCGATGGAGGTAGGCTCTGCAATAATAGATTTAGTTGCAGCGTGCAATGGTGTCAAGTTAGGAAAAGGGCACGTACAACGAGATCTGGGTGTCCTAGTGCATCAGTCACTGAAAGGAAGCATGCAGGTACAGCAGGCAGTGAAGAAAGCCAATGGAATGTTGGCCTTCATAACAAGGGGAGTTGAGTATAGGAGCAAAGAGGTCCTTCTGCAGTTGTACAGGGCCCTAGTGAGACCGCACCTGGAGTACTGTGTGCAGTTTTGGTCTCCAAATTTGAGGAAGGATATTCTTGCTATTGAGGGCGTGCAGCGTAGGTTTACTAGGTTAATTCCCGGAATGGCGGGACTGTCATATGTTGAAAGACTGGAGCGACTAGGCTTGTACACGCTGGAATTTAGGATGAGAGGGGATCTTATCGAAACGTATAAGATTATTAAGGGGTTGGACACGTTAGAGGCAGGAAACATGTTCCCAATGTTGGGGGAGTCCAGAACTAGGGGCCACAGTTTAAGAATAAGGGGTAGGCCATTTAGAACGGAGATGAGGAAAAACTTTTTCAGTCAGAGAGTTGTAAATCTGTGGAATTCTCTGCCTCAGAAGGCAGTGGAGGCCAAGTTTCTGAATTCATTCAAGAGAGAGCTATATAGAGCTCTTAAGGATAGCGGAGTCAGGGGGTATGGGGAGAAGGCAGGAACGGGGTACTGATTGAGAATGATCAGCCATGATCACATTGAATGGTGGTGCTGGCTCGAAGGGCCGAATGGCCTACTCCTGCACCCATTGGCTATTGGCTATTGTCTATTCTGCCTGACCCTCTGAGTTACTCCAGTTACCCTCTGAGTTACCCTCTGAGTTACTGAATATGTACTCGGCAGTGGGAAGGTTCTCGGCCTTAGTTATTTAATTGGCATCATCCGCGATTACTTATATATTGCGATCTCGAGCACTGTCTGTGTGGAGTTTGCATGTTCTCCCTGTGACCGTGTGGATTTCCTCCCACATCCCCCAAAGGCGGGCGGGTGTATAAGTTAATCGGCCTCTTGAAATTGCCCCCAGTGCGTGGGGTGCGGAGGTGAAAGTGGGATACAACTAAGGTTGCCAACTTCCTCACTCCCAAATAAGGGACAAAGGGTGACGTCACCGCCCCGCGCCCCCAGCCCTGCCCGGGCGGCCGCCATTGGTGGAGCAGGAGCACGTGGCCGCTGGCTGGGTGAGGTCACATGGGGCGCGGGGCGGCGACGTCACCCTTTGTCCCTTATTTGGGAGTGAGGAAGTTGGCAACCCTACTAATACGGGGACAAGGACTAATTTAGCTCAAACTGCGAGACGTCCCGGCTAATACGGGACAGTTGGCATCCCTAGATACAACAGAGCTCGTGTGAATGGGTGATGGAAGGTTGGCTTGGACACGGTAGGTCGAAGGGCTTGTTTCCACACTGTGTGACTCTTTGACTCGCTATTTCTTCTGGTTCTGTTCGCTGTGATCCAACGAGGTTCCGGGCCAAAGACCTTACCAGTCAAATACTTTTTGCTTTGAAACACATACAGTAAGGTCCAGCATCCCTGCCCACGGTGGTAAGCTATCAAAATGCATTAACCACTCGTTGTAGAGCAGCTTGCTGTTGAAGTCAGCACATGACGTCAGTGTTAGTTGGGTTTATTTTCACCGCTGGTTTTTTTTTTTGCAGCAAAAACCTACCTCCAAACCGTTCAGGAAACTTAGGTGGAATTACAAGTGAGCTTTTTTCTCTTTTACATCATCTTCAGATCATGCATCTGCTGACAAAGGGAAACCGCCAGCGGACGCAGGAGCCGACAGCGGCCAACAGCACCTCCTCGCGCTCCCACGCTGTGCTGCAGGTGACCGTCAAGCAGCGGAGCCGAGTCAAGGACATTACAGAGGAGGTCCGCATTGGCCGTCTCTTCCTGATCGACCTCGCCGGGTCCGAGAGAGCATCTCAGGTAATCTTGGGGGTCTTCTTCTCCTGTCGTATGTCTTTTAGACCTGCAGCTCCGTTGAGGTGAGCCAGGCCAACGGGTCAATCGGACCTCGTTCACCATCGGGTGGCTGGTATTTGGGGAAACTGGTGACTATGTGCTCCACTGTCTGTGTTGGGTCCCCACACTCGCATGGGGCACTGTCCACGAGACCCCACCTCTTCAACGCTACTCCATAGCAACCGATGCCTGTCCTCAAGCGATTGAGGGTTATCCACTGCCTTCGGGGCAGGTCCTGGCCATAGAAACATAGAAAGTAGGTGCAGGAGTAGACCATTCGGCCCTTCGAGCCTGCACCGCCATTCAATATGATCATGGCTGATCATCCAACTCAGTATCCCGTACCTGCCTTCTCTCCATACCCCCTGATCCCTTTAGCCACAAGGGCCACATCTAACTCCCTCTTAAATATAGCCAATGAACTGGCCTCAACTACCATCTGTGGCAGAGAATTCCACAGATTCACCACTCTCTGTGTGAAAAAAAACTTTCTCATCTCGGTCCTAAAAGACTTCCCCCTTATCCTTAAACAGTGACCCCTTGTTCTGGAACAAGGGCCAGGGACGTCCATGGGTTCGCCGATGTAGCGGTGTGGCCTCGATGGTTCCGCTGACTTCCACTGGTCTCTCCATCTCGTCTTGACCCAGGTGGCCTTGGAAGTTGTCAACCGGTGTTGTACAGAGCAGCTCGTGGGCTTGCACGTCAAAGGGGCTCCGTGACTTGAGGCGCACATGTCGTGGTGTCATGGGGGTAAAAACACAGGACAATGAATGGCGGCACAGTGGTGCAGCGGTAGAGTTGCTGCCTCACAGCCCCAGAGACCCAGGTTTGATCCTGACTGTGGGTGCTCGACTGTACATAGTTTGTACGTTCTCCCATTGCAAAGACGTGCAGGTTTGCAGGTTCATTGGCTTCTGTACAAATTGTAAATTTGTCCCAAGTGTGTGGTATATAAATGTATTCCTTATAGCCTTACGAAGTCCGTTCTCCTGCCTCCGACTAGCCAGGGATTTGCGTGTGTCAGCCTTGCGCCTTAATACGCAGCGGGTAAAAACATCTTGTCGCGCCTTCCCCCCCCCCCCCCCCCCCCCCCAACAGACTCAGAACACCGGCAAGCGGATGAAAGAGGGGGCACACATTAACCGGTCGCTGCTTGCTCTGGGGAACTGTATCAACGCGCTGAGTGAGAAAGGAGCCAATCGTCCCCAGTACGTCAACTACAGGGACAGCAAACTAACCCGTCTACTCAAGGTATCTGAAAGCCTCCAACTCTACCATGGCAAGCAACATTTACTGTAAGCATTTAGCACTCGACCTCCTTCTGCACGATGTGACGCAGGAATTTCACTCTGATCCATACCTCCCTGCACCTTGGCTAATCCTACCTATCGTTTTAGAAACATAGAAACATAGAATATAAGGGCCATTCGGCCCTTCGAGCCAGCACTGCCGTTCAATATTTACGTGGCTGGTCATCCAAAATCAGTACCCTGTTCCTGCTTTCTCCCCATTTCCCTTCATTCCGTTAGCCCTAAGAACTAAATCTAACTCTCTCTTGAAAAGATCCAGTGAATTGGCCTCCACTGCCTTCTGTGGCAGAGAATTCCACAGATTCACAACTGTCTGGGTGAAAAAGTTTTTCCTCATCTCAGTCCTAAATGGCCTACCCCTTATTCTTAAGCTGTGACCCCTGGCTCTGGACTCCCCCAACATTGGGAACATTTTTCCTGCATCTAGCCCATCCAATCCCTTAAGAATTGTGTATGTTTCTACAACATCCCCTCTCATCCTAAAATTCCAATGAATATCAGCCCAGTCGATCCAGATAGCGTTTTTTTAATCAAATAGCGTTGTCCAATCCCAATTTTACATGTTTCTATAAGATCCCATCTCATCCTTCTAAATTCCAGTGAATATAAGCCCAGTCGATCTCCATTGACCTTCGATTTTAACCAGCATCTGCAGGTTTTTTTCCCTACTGATGATTTGTTTATGTTTTATTGTAGGACTCCTTGGGTGGAAACAGCAGAACAGTCATGATTGCTCACATCAGCCCGGCCAGCAGCTCGTTTGAGGAGTCCAGGAATACGTTGATGTACGCTGACCGCGCCAAGAATATTAAAACCAGGGTACGAGGAAGAAAAATAAACTAAATCCAACTCGTTCAGCTGTGGTTCTGTGTAGTGGGAGAAGTGGCTGCACTGGTTTTCTCTCCAGTCTTTGCAAGAGGATGGGGAGTGCGGGTTTGTATGCGTGAGTGTGCGAGCGCGTGCGTGAGTGTGCAAGTGTGTGCGTACAAGTGTGCAAGTGTGTGCCTGTGACTGATTGAATGAATGAATGAAATAGCACTGAAATAGGCAGAGACGAGAGAAAGATACAGAGTGCAGAATATAGTTCCCAGCATTGGAGTGCATCAGTTCCTTAGACAAAGTATAATGTCCGCAATGGGGTCTAGGTGAATCAGACAGTGCCCTAGCTTGTGGAAGGACCACTTCATAAGCCTGATCACAGAGTGGAAGAAGCCGTTCCTGAGTCTGGTGGTGCGCACTTTCGAGCTTCGGTATCTTCTGCCCGAACAAAAATCTTGGAGAAGAAGGAATGGTCGGGGTGGGACAAGTGTTTGGTTGTGTTGGCTGCTTTGCAGAGACAGTGTGAAGTGTAGGTGGAGTCAAGTGTGGGGAGTGTGGGCTGTGTGATGGACTGGGCGACATCCACAATTCACTGCAATTCCTTGTGGTCTTGAGCAGAGCTGTTCCCAAACCAAGCTGTGATGCATCCCAACACTATACTTCCTATGTCGCATTGGGAACATGCCACATTTTTCTTTTAGTTTAGTTCTTTTAGTTTAGAGAAACAACGCATAAACAGGCCTTACGGCCCATCGAGCCCGCGCCGACCAGCGATCCCCGCACACTAACACTGTCCTACAACACTGGGGGACAATTTACAATTTTACCAAGCCAATTAACCTAGAAGGGTCTCGACCCGAAACGTCACCCATTCCTTCTCTCCCGAGATGCTGCCTGACCTGCTGAGTTACTCCAGCATTTTGTGAATAAACCTACAAACCTGTTTATTCACAAAATGCTGGAGTAACTCAGCAGGTCAGGCAGCATCTCGAGAGAGAAGGAATGGGTGACGTTTCGGGTCGAGACCCTTCTTCAATCCTTCTTTAAATCGATTTGTACCAGCATCTGCAGTTATTTTCTTAACCTACAAACCTATGCGACTTTGGAGTGTGAGAGGAAACCGGAGCACCCAGAGAAAACCCACGCAGGTCACAGGGAAAACGTACAAACTCCATACAGACGGCACCCCTGGTGAGGATCGAACCCGGGTCTCTGGCGCTGTAAGACCACATCTCTTCCCGCAGCGCCACCGTGCCCCCCAATCTCCTGAGGATGAAGAGGCATTGGCTTGCCACCTTGGCTGCCGTTTCAAGATGGTTGATCCACGACATATTGTCAGTAATATTTTATCCTTCATACTTTTACCAGAGGCCGCTGGAGAGAGGAACGCAGGACACTTAGCTCAGGACTACAGAGCACTGTTAAGACAACATTTTAAGCAACTGCACCCATGTGAAATGCCACACTCAAAATGTGCTGTTGTATTTATTCACAAAATGCTGGAGTAACTCAGCAGGTCAGGCAGCATCCCAGGAGAGAAGGAATGGGTGACGTTTCGGGTCGAGACCCTTCTTCAGACTGATGTCAGGGGGGCGGGACAAAGGAAGAAATGCTGTTGTATGATTGCCATCCTTCAGAGAGATTCAGAGGAGCAATAAAATAATCCACTCTTATCAAGATGGAAACCGAAGTGAAAACTTTATTTTGCGCGCGATGTACTTTATTAACTCTGTCTGCGCTTATATAAGAACGTTTATCGAGTTGGAACATCTGAAAGTTAATTAAATGTTTCTGAGACGTAGTTACTGCAGTCATTGAGGGAAGCATAGCAATCTTAGCAGAACAAAAGCCCACAATAGGTCGCGACAATAAACAAGTAAAACGTTTTACTAATTTCAGCTGAAGATTTTTAATTGGCGCGTATTGTATTAAGCAACGATGATCATCTGGTGTGCAGACAAGTGTCCACTTGCACCTCAATAGAATTTGCTTTAGTTTTTACTTTAGATTTTACTTTAGAGATACAGCGTGGAAACAGGCCCTTCGGCCCATCGAGTCCGTGCCAACCAGCGATCACACCGTACGCTAGCACAACCCAACACACTAGGAACAATTTTACAGGAGCAATTTAACCTACAAACCTGCACGTCTTTTGAATGTGGGAGGAAACCGGAGCACCTGGAGAAGCCCACACGGTCACAGGGAGAACGTACAAACTCCGTACAGACAGCACCCGTGGTCAGGATCGAACCCGGGTCTCTGGCGCTGTAAAAGCAGCAACTCTACCTCTGCTCTACTGAGAATAATGTTACCTCTGACAGTGCAGCACTCTCTCATTGCTGTAGCCAAGTGGAAACCTAGGTTTAAGCTCCAAGCTCACTCATAGAAGCAGAGAGTCATACAGTGTGGAAACAGGCCCTTCGGCCCAACGTGCCCACGCCGACCTGCAGGCCCCATCTAAAATAGTCCCGCCTGCCTGCGTTTGGCCTGTATCCCTCTAAACCTGTCCTATCCAAGGACCTGTCTAAATGTCTCACTCCAAAGGTTTGTGTTTTTTTGGGGGTTTGAGACACGCCACGTATTTTAGTAGATGCAAAAAGAAATTTGATAAAAAATGAAATGTTTGCTGTTGCCATGGCAACAGGACTCAGCCGATATCATCGTTGTCATTGTTTGGTGTTGGCTAGTACACATTGTTCTGACTGACACAATGTACCACAGGTTCCAGCTAATGCAATTTCCCTTGTAGATATCAATCAGTCTCCTTTGTCCCGACCTTAACAATATGATGAGCTTTTGAAGGCACTGGGCCTGTACTCGCTGGAGTTTAGAAGGATGAGAGGGGACCTCATTGAAACTTACCGAATAGTGAAAGGTCTGGATAGAGTGGATGTGGAGAGGATGTTTCCACTAGTGGGAGAGTCTAGGACCGGAGGCCACAGCCTCAGAATAAAAGGATGTTCCTTTAGGAAGGAGATAAGGAGCAATTTCTTTAAACAGAGGGTGGTGAACCTGTGGAATTCATCGCCACAGAAAGCTGTGAACGCCAAGTCAGTGGATATTTTTAAGATTGATACGAGTATGTTTTGGGGAGAAGGCAGGAGAATGGGTTTAAGAGGAAAAGATTTAGATTTAGATTTAGATTTTTTTTTAGATTTAGAGATACAGCGCAGAAACAGGCCCTTCGGCCCACCGGGTCCGCGCCGCCCAGCGATCCCCGCACATTAACACTATCCTACACCCACTAGGGACAATTTTTACATTTGCCCAGCCAATTAACCTACATTCCTGCACGTCTTTGGAGTGTGGGAGGAAACCGAAGATCTCGGAGAAAACCCACGCAGGTCACGGGGAGAACGTACAAACACCGTACAGACGGCGCCCGTAGTCGGGATCGAACCCGAGTCTCCGGCGCTGTATTCGCTGTAAGGCAGCAACTCTACCGCTGCGCCACCGTGCCGCAATTATAGATCAGCCATTATTGAATGGTTCGAGTAGATGGGCCGAATGGCCTAATTCTCCTCCTATCACGTATGAACTTATGAACCTGTTTCTGGTTGTGTTTACTTCATTTTGCCCGCTACTAATTGCAGAATTATTCCACTGCAGGTGAAACAAAATCTGCTGAACATCTCGTACCACATCACTCAGTACACCAACATCATAGCCGATCTGAAGAAAGAGATCGAACGACTCAAACTGAAGATTGACCAACAAGGACCAGAGCAGAGAAAATCGGAAAAGGCCAACATAAGGGATATTCAAGGTAGGTTGGGCCAGTGATAGTCCCACAAAGCTGGAGTAACTCAGCGGGACAGGCAGCATCTCCGGAGAGAAGGAATGGGTGACGTTTCGTGTCGAGACCCTTGTTCAGACAGTGAGTAGACCGAGAGTCAGTGTGAGCTCGAGGATCACTGATTGCCTTTTGCAATAAAACCCAAAATCCCTCATTTCAAGTGTAGGAAGGAAATGCAGATGCTGGTTTACACTGAAGATAGACACAAAATGCTGGAGTGAATCAGCGGGAACGGGTGAGGGAGGTTTGGGTCAGAACCCTTCCTTTAAGTAAACTTTGTGAGAGTTTCTGCCTCCACCATTTCCTCAGGTAGTGCGGTCCGACCCGAAGCCTCACCTATTCCTTCTCTCCAGAGATGCTGCCTGACCCGCTGAGTTGTTCCAGCATCTCGGCTCCACCCCGGATTTCAATGTTGGGTTATAAGCTCCCCGGGCGGAACATGAGGAGCTGTTCCTCCAGTTTGTGTGCGGCCATTGCCTGAGAGATCCACACGCAAACTAAACATTGAATTCTCCAATTTTAGGTAACCCTTCAAACCCCCCTCATTCTCCCCCAAAGCCGACCCACCCCCCCCCCCCTTCCCCTCTCCCTCAGCTTCTCTGTGCCCCACCTGGATCTCCCCCTAATTCTCCACCCCCCCCTCCCCCCCACCCCCACCCCCTTCCCTCAGGCTTTACAATACAACAAACATCTCACATCTTCCTTCCTTTCTTATCTCTGACCTTTGTTCCAACCATCAGCCCATTAACCCCCCTCCCCCTCCCCCCTATGGCGACCTATGACCTGGCATACTTTGTCCTGCCTCTTCCCTTTACCAACTTCCTTCTCCTTGCCCAGCCCCCCCCTCCCTCCCCCACCCCCCCCCCCCCCCCTCCCAACCCCCACAATCAGTCTGAAGAAAGGTCTCGACCAAAACGCCACCCAGCCATGTACTCCAAGGATAGACACAAAATGCTGGAGTAACTCAGCGGGGCAGGCAGGGTTTCTGGATAGAAGGGATTTCCTTCTCTTCAAAGATGCTGCCTTGTCCCGCTGAGTTACTCCAGCATTTTGTGTCTATCTTCGGTTTTAAACCGGCATCTGCAGTTCCTTCCTACACATGTTCTCCAGGGATGCTGCCTGACCCGCCGAGTTACTCCAGCACTTTGCGTACTTTTCTGCATTAGCCAGCAGTTGCTGTTCTTTGTTTCCACTCTTCCGTATTCCTTGTTTCACCTTTCTGAGCGTTTTGTGTGATTTAAAAATAGGTGATTACCACCGTTGTTTCACCTTGATTTATTGTAAAGGGAAATTTGATAATGATTCGTCCAAGGTCACTTTGGAAATTGGACTTGTTGTGAGTCAATCTGATGTAATCCTAGATATCAGGGAAATCAGGCAAGGTTATTCTGGGAATGAGTCATAGTCACACAGCATGCAAACAGTTGGGCCAAAGGGACTGTTTCTGTGCTGGAAATGTAGGAAGGAACAGCAGATGCTGGTTTAAACCGAAGATAGACACAGAATGCTGGAGTAACTCAGTGGGACAGGCAGCATCTCTGGATAGAAGGAATGGGTGACGTTTCGTGTCTGAAGAAGGATCTTGACCTGAAACATCACCCATTCCTTCTCTCCAGAGATGCTGCCTGTCCCGTTGAGTTACTCCAGCTTTTTGTTTCCATGCTGTATGTCTCTATGATTCTATCAAGATGTTCTAACTTGTAAAATAACCTGACATGTAGAGAGGAACGGTTTGGAGGGATGTGGGCCAAAACAGGGGCAGGTGTAGATGGGGCATCTTGGGTCAGCGTGGGCAAGCTGGGCCGAAGGGCCTGTTTCCATGCTGTGAGACTCCTGACTTTATAAGATAAGGGAAGAACAAAAATTCAGTCTTCTCTGGCCTTGATGTGAAGTCAGGGAAGGACTCGACCTGAAGCGTCACCCATTCCCTTCTCTCCAGAGATGCTGCCTGTCCCGCTGAGTTACAATAGACAATAGGTGCAGGAGGAGGCCATTCGGCCCTTTGAGCCAGCACCGCCATTCAATGTGATCATGGCTGATCATTGACAATCAGTACCCCGTTCCTGCCTTCTCCCCATAACCCCTGACTCCGCTATCATTAAGAGCTCTATCTAGCTCTCTCTTGAAAGCATCCAGAGAATTGGCCTCCACTGCCTTCTGAGGCAGAGAATTCATTTTGTGAATTCAAGATAGCGTTTTGTGTATATCTTCGGTTTAAACCAGCATCTGCAGTTCCTTCCAACACATTTCCAACCACTGACTGTTCTACTGAGAGCCAATATCTTCTAATTGACTTCAGACATCACAATTACACCGATTCAACCTTGTAAAAGCGGCACTGAGCAGCAGAATAATTACCCAATATAGAGTTCTGCCTTTATAAAACGCCGTATCCATGACTGGTCGGATAGTCCGTCGCTTTTCCATATGGTGCTTGGCACATTTTCCCTGTTTAATAATTCAATAATAAAGCACATACCTGCCACATTTTATGATTGTCTCATATTTCCTCGTCGAGATGCGTTTCAATATTTAGTTCACTGACCTGTGAGCAGATCCAGCTGTTTTAATCTGTGGTGTTACATCGACAACATAACATGAGATGGAGTCTGAGGAAGGGTTCCCGACCCGAAACGTCACCTATTCCTATTCTCCTGCCCCGCAGAGTTACTCCAGCACTTTGTGACTATCTTCGGTATAAACCAGCATCTGCAGTTCCTTCCTACATATAAAATGAGATGGATTTATTCACAAAATGCTGGAGGAACTCAGCAGGTCGGGCAGCATCTCGGGAGAGTAGGAATGGGTGACGTTTCGGGTCGAGACCCTTCTTCAGACTGAAGAAGGGTCTCGTCCCGAAACGTCACCCATTCCTTCTCTCCCGAGATGCTGCCCGACCTGCTGAGTTACTCCAGCATTTTGTGAATTAATTCGATTTGTACCAGCATCTGCAGTTATTTTCTTATAAAATAAGATGGATCTTATAACTTCGCAGGAGATTTGTTGGGTATAAAAAAAACGATTGTTTATTAATAAAATATTTTGGCAACTGCTGTGAATATTTTATTCTGTATCTTCATTTAACAATATTTGAGCATTTGCAACTGAGTTCATGTCTTTTTGCTAATACATTTAGCTTAGTTTAGTTTAGAGATACAGTGTGGAAACAGGCCCTTCGGCCCACCGAGCCCATGCCGACCAACAATTTCCCGTACTCTAGTTCTGTCCTACATGCCAGGGACAATTTACAGAAGCCAATGAACCCGCACGTCTTTGGAGTGTGGGAGGAAACCGGAGCACCCGGAGAGAACTGACATGGCCACGGGGAGAACGTACAAACTCCGTACAGGCAGCACCCGTAGTCAGGATGGAACCCGGGTCTCTGGCGCTGTAAGGCAGCAACTCTACCACTGTGTCACCATGCCACCCTCTGACAACAGATGTGGCCAGCAGTATTGTTGGTGCACAGCTGGAGAGGTTTGTCAAAGAGGTTCAGAAATCAATCACAAGGACTTTATTCCTTGTAGAGCAGGAGGCTGAGGGGTAATCGTACAGAGGTCTATCATGAGGGGAATAGATAAGGTGAATGCACTTTCACCTAGACTGTCTCTTACCCAGGCTGGTGGAACAAAACAACAAGACAATAGGCACAGAATGCTGGAGTAACTCAGCGGGTCAGGCAGCATCTCAGGAAAGAAGGAATAGGTGGCCTTTCCGGTCGAGACCCTTTTTCAGTCTGAAGAAGGGTCTCGACCTGAAAAGTCACCCATTCCTTCCCTCCAGAGATACTACCTGTCCCGCTGAGTTACTCCAGCATTTTGTGTGTATCTTCGGTTTAAACCAGCATCTGCAGTTCCTTCGAAAAACACGAGGACATTGGTTCAGGAAAGCACTCAGCCGCTTCCCATGTTAGCTCAGTGAGATGCTGCCTGCAAGACCAGAATTCCCAACACCTCAGCTGGAAAAGAGTGCCGAGAGGATTTAGAAGGTTTAGCACCTCATATTTCGCTTGGGCAGCTTGCAGCCCAGCGGTATGAACATTGACATCTCCGACTTTAGATAGTTCCTCTGTCCCTCACATCCCCCCCCCTCCACCTTCCCAGTTCTCTCCCTGTCTTCCTGTCTCCACCTGTATCCTTCCTTTGTCCCGCCCCCCCTGACATCAGTCTGAAGAAGGGCCGAAACGTCACCCATTCCTTCTCTCCCGAGATGCTGCCTGACCCGCTGAGTTACTCCAGCATTTTGTAATACCTTAGAAGCTTTAGGAGATAGCTTAATATAAGAAAATAACTGCAGATGCTGGTACAAATCGAAGGTATTTATTCACAAAATGCTGGAGTAACTCAGCAGGTCAGGCAGCATCTCGGGAGAGAAGGAATGGGTGACGTTTCGGGTCGAGACCCTTCTTCAGACTGATGTCAGGGGGGCGGGACAAATGAAAGATATAGGTGGAGACAGGAAGATAGAGGGAGATCTGGGAAGGAGGAGGGGAAGAGAGGGACAGAGGAACTATCTAAAGTTGGAGAAGTCGATGTTCATACCACTGGGCTGCAAGCTGCCCAGGCGAAATATGAGGTGCTGTTCCTCCAATTTCCGGTGGGCCTCACTATGGCACTGGAGGAGGCCCATGACAGAAAGGTCAGACTAGGAGTGGGAGGGGGAGTTGAAGTGCTCGGCCACCGGGAGATCAGTTTGGTCAATGCGGACCGAGCGCAGGTGTTCAGCGAAGCGATCGCCGAGCCTGCGCTTGGTTTCGCCGATGTAAATAAGTTGACATCTAGAGCAGCGGATGCAATAGATGAGGTTGGAGGAGGTGCAGGTGAATCTTTGTCTCACCTGGAAAGACTGTTTGGGTCCTTGGATGGAGTTGAGGGGGGAGATAAAGGGACAGGTGTTGCATCTCTGCGGTTGCAGGGGAAAGTGCCCGGGGTTGGGATGGTTTGGGTAGGAAGGGACGAGTGGACCAGGGAGTTACGGAGGGAACGGTCTCTGCGGAACGCAGAGAGGGGAGGGGATGGGAAGATATGGCCAGTGGTGGGGTCCTGTTGTAGGTGACGGAAATGTTGGCGGATGATTTGTTGGATCAGCTGGCTGGTGGGGTGGAAGGTGAGAACGAGGGGGGATTCTGTCCTTGTTGCGAGTGGGGGGAGGGGGAGCAAGCGCGGAGCTGCGGGATGTAGAAGAGACCCTAGTGAGAGCCTCATCTATAATGGAGGAGGACATCTCTGACGCCCTAGTGTGAAACACCTCATCCCGGGCGCAGATGCGGCGTAGACGGAGGAATTGGGAGTTGGGGATAGACCTTTTGCAGGGGACCGGGCGGGAAGAAGTGTAGTCCAGATAGCTGTGCGAGTCAGTGGGTTTATAGTAAATGTCCGTCACTAGTCTGTCTCCTGTGATGTGATTAGGAGGTAGCTTTGTTTCTAAAGTCATTCACGGTGTGAACTTTGTGATGTGCTTGCAGCGGAGGTCCAGCAGCACTCGGTGGAGTACAAGCAAGGGGAAACGAACAGACTGCGGGATCAACTCATGGCTGCTTTTAGGCAACAAATGGACATCCGTCGCAGTCTCATGGAGCTGGACAATACCACCATGGAGCTTCGCATCGATGCATCCAGACACCTGCTGACCATCGCTGAGTGAGTCCCACTGACATCCGAATCACACCCCTCCAGGATCTCAACTGTGCTGATTGCCTGCACTTTGCATAACAAATGATGTGTTTGCGTTTGAGTTTAGCTTACTGTCACGTGCACCGAGGTACAGTGAAAAAGTCTTTTTGTTGCGCGCTAACCGGTCAGCGGAAGGACTGTAGGAAAATAACTGCAGATGCTGGTACAAATGGAAGGTATCACAAAATGCTGGAGGGACTCAGCAGGTCAGGCAGCATCTAGGAGAGAGGGAATGGGTGACGTTTCGGGTCGAGACCCTTCTCCAGACTGATGGACTGTACATCGTTACGATCGAGCCGTCCACAGTGTGCAGATACACGATGAAAGGAATAACGTGAATAACGTTTAGTGTAAAATAAAGTCCAGGAAAGCCCGATCAAAAATAGTCTTGAGGATCTCCAATGAGGTGGATGATGTGTTTATTAGCCTTGTAGGATTCAATGATTTTAAGTATGTACAGTATGTGACATTACACATCTAAGAGGATATGGACCAAACGCAGGTAAATGGGACTTGCTTAGATGAGGCGTCTAAGATCAGCCATGACCACAATGAATGGTGGTGCTGGCTCGAAGGGCCAAATGGCCTCCTCCCGCACCTATTTCTTATTTTCTATGTAACTTGGTCGGCATGGGCAGGTCGGGCCGAAGGGCCTGCTTCCATGCTGCATGACTATGACACCAGAAAAAAATCCTAAGCCTTTGTTGATTTTCCACCCTGGGAGACCAAATGGATATTAAGACACAAAATAGCGTTCAGCTCCTTGGTCACGGGAGCCTGTTGCACATCAGTTAGAGTCTGTAGAAGGGTCTCGACCCGAAACGTCACCCATTCCTTCTCTCCAGAGATGCTGCCGGTCTCGCTGTGTTACTCCAGCGTTTTGTGTCTATCTTTGTGCACATCAATTGGATCCTTGCTGATTGGTGATTAGTTTCATGTATTCATCTTCTCTCAACAGACACAGAGTGCTGGAGTAACTCAGCAGGTCAGGCAGCATCTCTGGAGCACATGGACAGGTGGCATTTTGGGTCGAGACTCTTGTTCAGTGACACCTGGTCCCCCACCTCGCCCACCCTGCCAATTCCCTCCCGCAGGCCTCAGAATCCACAACTCTTCAAACCTGTCTTTTTCTTTCTTATCTCTGGCCTTTGCCCCAACCATCTGCCTATCACCCCCCCCCCCTCCCCCATCCCCTCCTCTTATGATGACCAATTACCTGCAACACTTTGTCCTGCCTCTCCCCTTTTCCAGGTATCTTCCCTTCCCCCCTCCCTCTCCACAATCAGTCTGAAGTGGGGTCTCGACCTGAAACGTCACCCATCCATGTTCTCCACAGAAGCTACTGTACCTGACCTTCTGAGTTACTCCAGCACTTTCTGGCCTTTTGTGTAAAACCAGCATCAGCAGTTTCTTTTTTTCTACATCTTCTCTCAATATTTTCAGTCTATATTGTCACGTATATCGAGATACAGTGAAAACCTATTGTTGCATGCTAACCAGTCAGTGGAAAGACTGTACATGATTACAATTGAGTCATCCACAGTGTACAGATACATGATGCATGGAATAATGTTGTGTGCAAGATAAAGTCTGATTAACGATCGACTGAAGGCCTCCAATGAGATAGTTAGTAGCTCAGGACCGCTCTCTAGTTGTTGATAGAATGGTTCAGTTGCCTGATTTTGATGTTTGATTAAAAAACGCTATCTGGATCGACTGGGCTGATATTCATTGGAATTTTAGGATGAGAGGGGATCTTATAGAAACATACACGATTCTTAAGGGATTGGACAGGCTAGATGCAGGAAAAATGTTCCCGATGTTGGGGGAGTCCAGAACCAGGGGTCACAGTTTAAGAATAAGGGGTAGGCCATTTAGGACTGAGATGAGGAAAAACTTTTTCACCCAGAGAGTTGTGCACCTGTGGAATTCTCTGCCACAGAAGGCAGTGGAGGCCAATTCACTGGATGTTTTCAAGAGAGAGTAAAGATACAGCTGTTAGGGCTAACGGAATCAATGGTTATGGGGAGAAAGCAGGAACAGGGTACTGATTTTGGATGATCAGCCATGATCATATTGAATGGCGGTGCTGGCTCGAAGGGCCGAATGGCCTGCTCCCGCACCTATTTTCTATGTTTCTATGAATATACAAGGCACATTCCTTGTATGTGCACATCCTTGGCCAATAAACTTATTCATTCATTCATTCATTCATTCATTCATTCATTCATTCATTCATTCATTCTAGTAGCTCAGGACTGCTCTCTAGTTGTTGATGGAATGGTTCAGTTGCCTGATTTTGATGTTTGATTAACAAATGGCAGTTCCAACTTTTACCTCTGCATTATGTTGCCTTTGACAGCAAAAGCTGCAGGATATACCTTTAATAAAAAGGCACTTGTAGTCAGTCCGCTGCCTTCTCGACTTCAGTCTAAAATAGCAGGGGCTGAGTGGTTGAATCCTTTCTGCTCAGTCTGCTGCACTCCATCTTATCAACACGGAGCAGCTTTAAAGCTCTCCTGAAGCAAACACTGTCACACAAAGCCGCCCCCCGATGGGGTTTTTATTCCTCTGAGGCTCGTGCCGTATGTGAGTGGTATTAGGTCTGGGAGAACAATCCGTGACGATGACTAACTTTCTGTCAAAAGCCCAACTGTGCTTTAAGCCCACACAAAGCTGTGCCTGCTGATTGGGATAATTGTGCTGTCAATACTGAAGGTGAATTGGAAGTACATGATCCCCAGTGCAGTGGAAGTATTCAATGAGCTGTGTGGGTAGTGTGTTTAAGAAGAAACTGCAGGTGCTGGTTTAAACCGAAGATAGACACGGAAAGCTGGAGTGACTCAGAGGGACCGGCAGCATCTCTGGAGAGGAGTGGGTGACGTTTTGGCTCGAGACCCTTCTTCGGACACATTCCTTCTCTCCAGAGATGCTGCCGGACCCGTTGAGTTACTCCAGCTTTTTGTGTCTATCTTGGGCAGTGTGTTTGGGAGGAAAGCAGCAGAAATCATAGCAGTAGAAACCTCGACCCACAGTGTATGCTTATTGTGATCACAGTCTTTTTCAAGAGTGTCGCTGCTGCTTCTGTTTAAATATTCTAGCTATTGCTTCCATAGAAACATAGAAAATAGGTGCAGGAGTAGGCCATTCGGCCCTTCGAGCCTGCACCGCCATTTAATGTGATCATGGCTGATCATCCAACTCAGTATCCCGTACCTGCCTTCTCTCCATACCCCCTGATCCCTTTAGCCACAAGGGCCACATCTAACTCCCTCTTAAATATAGCCAATGAACTGGCCTCAACTACCTTCCGTGGCAGAGAATTCCACAGATTCACCACTCTCTGTGTGAAAAAAACGTTCTCATCTCGGTCTTAAAAGACTTCCCCCTTATCCTTAAACTGTGACCCCTTGTCCTGGACTTCCCCAACATCGGGAACAATCTTCCTGCATCTAGCCTGTCCAACCCCTTAAGAATTTTGTAAGTTTCTATAAGATCCCCCCTCAATCTTCTAAATTCCAGCGAGTTTCCTGATTACTTCAGTTTTAACGCTGAATTTACTTTAGACTTTCGAGATACGGAGTGCTCCACCGAGTCCGTGCCGACCACTAGCACCACCCGACAGTCTAGGGACAATTTGCCTTTTTTTAAAACTGAAGCCAATTAACCTACAAACCTGTACGCATTTGGAGTGCTTGAGGAGACCCGTGCACCCGGCGAAAACCCACGCAGTCACGGGGAGAGCGTATAAACTCCGTGTGCACATCCTCCCTACGATTGCGTGCGTTCTCCCTGTGACTTACAGCGCCGGAGACCCAGGTTCGATCCTGACTGCGGGTGTCTGTACAGATTTTGCACGTTCTCTCTGTGACCGCGTGGGTTTTCTCCGGGTGCTCCGGTTTCCTCCCACACTCCTAAGATGTGCAGGTTTGCAGGTTAATTGGCTTCTGTAAATTGTCCCTGGTGTGTGGGATAGTACGAGTGCCTGGGGCCGATATCTGGTCCATGCAGACTCGGTGGGCTAAAGGGCCTGTTTCCACGCTGTATCTCTAAAGTCCAAAGCCTTCCCTCAGCTGCTTGCCTCCATCATTCCCCCCCCCTCCCCAACTTAACACCAATCTCGGTCCACCACGCACTGACTCTAACCTCAGACCAAGAGCCCCTTGGCCTCCACTTAAATCTTTCAACCAAAACTACTAAATACATGGATTATGTGCAGCCTTGGAATCATATTCGGCCCACATAGACCTTGTGGGCTGAAGGGCCTGTTCTTGTGCTGTACTGTTCTGTAAAATAGTTTAGTTTAGCTTTTTAGTTTAGTTTAGTTTATTGTCACATGTACTGAGGTACAGTGAAAAGCTTTTTGTTGCGTACCATCCAGTCAGCAGAAAGACATGATTTCAATCAAGTCGTCCACAGTGTACAGATGTGGGATAAAGGGTTAAATGTATAGTGTAAGATAAAATTCCGATTAAAGATAGTCCGAGGGGCTCCAATAGGGTTGCCAACTGTCCCATATTAGCCGGGACATCCCGTATATTGGTTTGTCCTGTACAGGACCGCCCTTGTCCCATATTAGGCCCGGACGCTGTAGGCCCGGATGCTGTAGGCCCAGACACTGTAGGTCCAGACAGTATAGGTCCGGACACTTTAGGTCCGGAGGCCCGGGCGCTGCCTAACGAAGGTTGCGTAGCAACCCGCCTCCCGGCCCGGGTGGCCGCCATTTGTGGAGCGGGAGCACCTGGACGCTGGCTCAGTGAGGTCACATGGGGCGCGGCAAGGTGACGTCACCTTGTCCCTTATTTGGGAGTGAGATAGTTGGCACCCTTAGTCCCCAATGAGGTAAATGGTTGCTCAGGACCGTTCTCTTGCAATATCTCAATACATTTTTGCTAAAATTGCACATTTAAAGGCAAACATAAATTATTCTAATTAAAAAGTAACACCAAACTACAAAATATATTTTTCTCCCAAAAATACCCATTAAATAAAGTACAGCAGGGTGTATGAGATCTGGTAATAGATTAATCTTCATATTAACCAACAGAGGCATTTAATAATGTTTGGCTTTGACGGAGATTTGTGTGAGATATATACATTGGTGTTTGCAGCATATTTCAGAGGCTTGGACAGCAAACTGAACTCATAGACTGCGCGTGATACACCATCCATTGTTTGAACTTGGCCTTGAAAGATTCAATTACAATGAAGCGAAGCGAGAGAGTTATTTGTTGCTGAACGTTCTGATTGTACCGCAGAGTATCTGAGGAATGAGATAAACCCTGCAGGATTGGATGTCGGTAATATCAGGAGAACGCCCCTTGCTTTGACATAGTGTGGGGGAGAAGGTTCTCCTTTATAATCTGACAGGGGCTTGCAGTAAAGCAAAGTCACAGTTTCTAAAGGTTGAGAGACTTTTGTCGGCATTATCTTCTGCTTTAACCATTTATGCAGTGTCCCCTTTCAAGGACACTTTGATGTTCTTTGATTCACCCATCCAGTTTTTTTTTTGGTGTACGTATGTGTGCATGTATGATCTACATAAATATATACACATATATATATGTTTAAGGTGAAAGATTTCATAGGAATCTGAGGGGTAATTTATTCACACAAAGGGCGGTGTATGAATGGAATGAGCTGTCAGAGGACGTAGTTATGGCTGGGACTATCCTAACATTTAAAAAACAGTTCGATAGGTACATGGATAGGACAGATTTGTAGGTGATGTGGGCCAAACGCGGGCAGGTGGGACTAGTGTAGATGGGACGTTGGCCGGTGTGGGCAAGTTGAGCCGAGGGGGCTGTTTCGATGCTGCATCACTCTATGACTCTATTTATGTGTATTTGTGAGTATGTGTATATATACACGCACCGAACTTTCTTTTTTCTCTTGTTTATTCTATTGTTTACAGTATACTATGTTTACATATTCTGTTGTGCTGCTGCAAGCAAGAATCTCATTGTTCTGTCTGGAACATCTGACAATGAAACGCTCTTGACTCTGACTGCGGCATTGCCTCTCATCATGAACAAGGATTGGCAAGAGCTGCCCCTTTTACAGAGTGTTGAAATGAGGGCTAATCCCAATTCTCTGGCCAAGGGCACCACGCCAAACTGGAGCCAGCAGCATCGTAGAGAGGTCCGCCCTTTCCAAGTCAAGATCAAGCCAAGGGCGACACGGTGGCGCAGCGGTAGAGTTGCTGCCTCACAGCGCCAGAGACCCGGGTTCAATCCTGACTACGGGCGCTGTCCGTACAGAGTTTGTGTGTGATCTCCTTGTGACTGCGTGGGTTTTCCGCAGGTGCTCCGGTTTTCTCCCAAAGATAGACACAGAATGCTGGAGTAACTCAGCGGGACAGGCCTTGTGGAGAGAAGGAGGAATGGCTGACGTTTCGGGTCGAGACCCTTCTTCAGACCAAAGACGTGCATGTTAGTAGGTTAATTGGCTTCTACAAATCGCCCCAAGTGTGTAGGGTAGGACTAGTGTGCGGGTGATCGCTGGTCAGCGCGGACATGGTGGGCCGAAGGGTACTGTTTCCACACTGTACTGTAAACTATACTTATATCTACGTGATTAGATTCGTCCTGTGCAGGGCTAATGACAGGAAGCAGTTCGACACACACACACACACAAAAGAAAAGACATTTTTTAACTTCATTCTGAAAGGATGTTCATGTCAGCTCAATTGGTTTTCAAATAAATTAATCAAGGGCATGAAGCGAAACGAAACTGAAACACACAGCTGTCAGGATATTGACCCTGTCTTATTCTTAGAACAGGCTCAAAGGACTGAGGAGCCTATTGATGTTGCTACCGGATCCAACACATGAGCAGCTTAGTTTATTTTGTTCGGGTTTTTTAACGGTTTGCACCGACCATGGAATGTAGTAGGTGAACTCATTGAAACTTACAGAATAATGAGAGGCAGAAGAAAAACACAAGAACACAAGAAAATAGGAGCAGGAGTAGGCCAACCGGCCCCTCGAGCCCGCTCCGCCATTCAATACGATCATGGCTGATCCTACCCCAACCCCCCTCCCACTATCGCCCTTCTTCCCACCCAAAAGAACAGTGTGATCTCCTGGGAGAGGCGAAAAACCGGATTAAAAACCCAGGCCAATTTGGGGAAAAAATCCGGGAAATTCCTCTCCGACCCCAAGCTAGGCGATCAAAACTTGTCCAGGAGATTACTCAGGCCTTACTATACTAACCATAGCTCATGTCCACTTCCCTGCCCGCTCCCCGTAACCCCTAATTCCCTTGCCTATTAAAAAACAATCTATTTCTGTTTTAAATTTATTTAACGTTCCTGCATCCACAGCTCCCTGAGGCAGCGAATTCCACAGACTAACCACCCTCTGAGTGAAGAAGTTTCTCCTCATCTCAGTTTTAAAAGAGCCCCCTCTTATTCTAAGACTATGCCCCCTAGTTCTGGTCTCCCCGATCATCGGAAACATCTTTAGCGCATCCACCCGATCAAGGCCCCTCACGATCTTATACGTTTCAATAAGATCACCTCTCATTCTTCTGAACTCCAATGAGAAAAGTCCCAACCGACTTAACCTTTCCTCATATGTCAACCCCCTCATCCCTGGAATTAACCGTGTAAACCTTCTCTGCACTGCCTCCAGAGCAAGTACATCCTTTCTTAAATATGGACACCAAAACTGCACACAGTATTCCAAATGCGGTCCACAGATAGAGTGGATGTGGAGAGGATGTTTCCACTGGTGGGAGAGTCTGGGACCACAGGCCACGGCCTCAGAATTAAAGGGCGCTCTTTTAGAAAGGAGGTGAGGAGGAACTTCTTTGGTCAGAGGGGAGTTAATCTGTGGAACTCATTGCCACAGAGGGCTGTGGAGGCCAAGTCAGTGGATATTTTTAAGGCCGAGATAGACAAATTCTTGATTGGAACGGGCGTCAGTAGTTAAGTGGAGAAGGCGGGAAAATGGGATTAAGAGGCGGAGATCAGCCATGATTGAATGGCGGAGTGGACTCGAGGGGCCGAATGGCCTAACTCTACTCCTATAACTTGGAGCTCGAGCACTGTGGTAAATTGTAGAATTGCTTCATAATTAATGAAAATATTAAGATATTAAATCGGCTGTCCGCCGACCATTAACACCCGTTCGCATTAGTTTAGTTTAGTTAGTTGAGTTTATTGTCACGTGTATTGGGGGTACTGTGAAAAGCTTTGGCTGCGGGCTATCCAGTCAGCACAATTACTATAGTGCTGTATTATCCCACGTTCTCATGCACTCCCGACACACCGGGGTAATTTACAGAGGGCCAATTATCCTACAAGCCCGCCCGTCGTCGTGAGGTGGGAAGAAACTGGAGCACCTGGGAGAAACCCACGCGGTCACAGGGAGAACGTGCAAACTCCACACAGACAGCGTCCGAGGGCAGGATTGGACCCGCGACTCTGGCTCTGTGAGGCGGCGGCTCTACCAGCTACGCCAACTCTGCTGCCCAGCGACGCCGCTGCAACGGTGGCGCAGCGGTAGAGTTGCTGCCTTGCAGCGAATGCAGCGCCGGAGACTCAGGTTCGATCCTGACTACGGGCGCCGTCTGTACGAAGTTTGTACGTTCTCCCCATTACCTGCGTGGGTTTTCTCCGAGATCTTCGGTTTCCTCCCACACTCCAAAGACGTACAGGTATGTAGGTTAATTGACTGGGTAAATGTAAAAATTGTCCCTAGTGTGTGTAGGATAGTGTTAATGTACGGGGATCGCTGGGCGGCGCGGACTCGGTGGGCCGAAGGGCCTGTTTCCGCCCTGTATCTCTAAATCTAAAAATCTAAATTTCAATGAAAGTAGCAATGATAGTAAGATAACCATAAAGTTTATTCCCATGTCCAAAATCCACATTGGCAAAGACCGCTGGCAGCTGGTGTTACTTATAGATATTAACCTAATGCAATTTTCAAGTCCTGTTGAATATTCATCATGCACTATAATCTGCATTAATTGATGGTAACTGAATTTGAGTATAATTAACCAAATTGTTACACAGTTCAGAGAGCGTTGGAATATATATTTGTGAAGATGCACTTGGTTCTGTTTTTCATCCAGGCGGCATTAAATACATTAAAAAAAGACACAAAGTACTGGAGTAACTCAGCGGGTCAGGCAGCATCTCTGGAGAACATGGATAGGTGATGTTTTGGGTCGGCACATTTCATCAGACTGATTGTGGTCGGAGGGGAGAAAGCTGGAGGAGAGAGGTTGGGGCAAATGTTTGGCAAGTGATAGGTGGATACAAGTGGGGGGGGGGGGGGGGGGGGGGCAGGATTAATAGGTAGATGGTTGGACCAAGACCAGAGATGAAAAGACAAAAATGTGAGGTGAGGATAGGGAGGAAGAGGCAGGAAATGTGAAGCCAGAGGAAGGAATAAAGGCGGAAGATAGGGGAAGGAGGGGAGGGAGTAATGGGTGTGCATCTAGTTGGGGCGCAGGGCAGACTGCATTGATTATATCTTGATTTGTGTCCGCAAACATTGCAGTAGAGTGGTGCAGCAGGTAGAGCTGGGATCAGCCCCGACTTTGGGTGCTGTCTGTGCGGAGTTTGCACGTTCTCCCAGTGACCGCGTGGGTTTCATGGAAACATAGAAAAATAGGTGCAGGAGTAGGCTATTCGGCCCTTCGAGCCAGCACTGCCGTTCAATATGATCGTGGCTGATCATCTAAAATCAGCTCCCCGTTCCTGCTTTTTCCCCACATCCCTTGATTCCCTTTTGCCCCAAGACCTGAATCTAACTCTCTCTTGAAAACCTCCGGGTGTCCCGGTTTCCTCCCACATCCCAAAGACGTGCAGGTTCCCAGGTTAATTGGCCCCCTAGTGTGTAGGGAGTGGGTGAGAAAGTTGGATAACGGAGCTGGGAGAGACGAGGAGGAGGGAGACGACGGGTGTGCGGAGTGGGCCGGCAGGAGAGGGAGAGTAGGCGAGGGGGCGCCCCCATCCTCCGGGACACACGGGAGAGGAGAGGAGGGGAGGGGAGGGGAGGAGAGGGGAGGAGAGGAGAGGAGAGGAGAGGAGAGGAGAGGAGAGGAGAGGAGAGGAGAGGAGAGGAGAGGAGAGGAGAGGAGAGGAGAGGAGAGGAGAGGAGAGGAGAGGAGAGGAGAGGAGAGGAGAGGAGAGGAGAGGAGAGGAGAGGAGAGGAGAGGAGAGGAGAGGAGAGGAGAGGAGAGGAGAGGAGAGGGGAGGGGAGGAGAGGGGAGGGGAGGGACGTCGGATCACGCGCCGAGCCGGTCCAGGGTGAGGGAGGAGGCCCTGCAGCAGCCTGGGGCTCTGCTGGGTCGGGACCCACTCCAGTACATCGAAGGCGTGGACCGGACTTTGGCTCTTGACTTCAAATGGCACCAAAGTATGGCGACTTGTGCAGTGCACACGTGACAATAAAGCAACATTGAAGCACAGGTTCGACCTCATATTTCGCTTGGGTAGTTTACACCCCAGCGGTATGAACATTGACGTCTCTAACTTCAGATAGCCCTTGCTTTCCCTCTCTCTCTCTCCATCCCTTCCCCCTTCCCAGCTCTCCCACTAGTCTTCCTTTCTCCGACTACATCCTATCTTTGTCCCGCCCCCTCCCCTGACATGTCGAACTGTTTATGTATGTGCTGTTATGTTTGTGTGCCATTGTATGTTTGTTTTCTTAGTCCCTGAACGGATGTACAGCACTTTGGTCAACGTGGGTTGTTTTTAAATGTGCTATATAAATAAAAATTGACTTTACTTGACTTGACTTGACATCAGTCTGAAGAAGGGTCTCGACCCGAAACATCACCCACTCCTTCTCTCCCGAGATGCTGCTTGACCCGCTGAGTTACTCCAGCATTTTGTGTCTGACATTGAACCATATGTGAGTCCATTTCACTGCATGCTGTAAGCCTCCCTAGGTTTGATGGCAGTGCGGTGAACTCAACACAGTGCCTTTTGCATGGGGAAATAGTCACTTCAGAATATCTGTTTAACTTGCACTATGGTGGTGAGTTTTGTTTTGAATCATTTGGTATTGTACATATTATTGTAAGTAATTGAATAGAATATTTTTGGTGAAACCCCCCCCCCCCCACTGCCTTTTGCACAAGGAAGTGCATGATTGAAGGTGGAAGTGCATGATTGATTGTTCTCACCAATTGGTCCAATCGCATTTATTGATTGATTGTGTTACAATTCAATCATTTAGCAGGTTAAAAAAATATGCTCTGCCTGACAGAATTCCCAAGCCACGGTAAGTTTGAGGTGACCTGCATCACAGGTAATTTATATCAATGCATGTAATCCTCGACTTACAAATGTTCAATTTCCAATTCTTTACTGGAGTGCATGTCGTGAATTTATTTTTCACTGTAACAAATCGAATCATGGAGTCATCGAGAGTCATCCAGTCAGGCAGCACAAAAACAGGCCCTTCGGCCCAACTTGCCCATGCTGACCAAGGTGCTCCATCAACAAGAAGGGTCTCGACCCGAAATGTCACCCATTCCTTCTCTCCAGAGATGCTGCCTGTCCCCACTGAGTTACTCCAGCATTTTGCGTCTACCATCAACACCAGTTCCACCAGCCTGCGTTTGGCTCATATTTAGATTTAGAGATACAGCGCGGAAACAGGCCCTTCGGCCCACCTTGTCCGCGCCGCCCAGCGATCCCCGCACATTAACACTATCCTACACACACCAGGGACAATTTTTACATTTACCGAGTCAATTAACCTACATACCTGTACGTCTTTGGAGTGTGGGAGGAAACCGAAGATCTCGGAGAAAACCCACGCAGGTCACGGGGAGAACGTACAAACTCCGTACAGACGGCGCCCGTAGTCAGGATCGAACCTGAGTCTCCGGCGCTGCATTCGCTGTAAGGCAGCAACTCTACCGCTGCGCCACCGTGCCGCCCATCTCTCTAAACTTTTCCTATCTATGCACCTGTCCAAATGTCTTTAAAAATTTGCACAGTTTAGAGGGAAATGGGTGAAATATAGGCAGGTGGGACAAGTGTGGATGGGGCAAGTTGGTCAGTGTGGGCAAGGTGAGCCAATGGGCCTGTTACCACCTGCGTCAACCACCTCCTCTGGCAGCTCGTTCCGTACACCCACCACCCTCTGTATGATAGAGTTGTTCCCTCAGGTTCCTGTTAAATCTTTCTCCTCTCACCTTAAAGTAGTGCACCAATCTTTGCCCAAAGGAACACATTGTGCCAACACTCACAAAGAACTTTGGGGGCGAACGACATTTTGCTGGCTGAGACATTTCTCCAGTTAAATCGAGGAATATCTGTCACAGGCTGATCAATTTTGTGTTTTTGTCTTTCTTCAGCTGGGAAAGGGAGCGAGCCAACCGTTCTGGGAAGTGGTGGGAAGAGAACTGGGGCGAGCGCCGAGCGAAGGGGCAAGAGGGGGAGGAGCGGGGAGGCCGAGCGGCGGACGGGGTGGATGTGACTGAGCCTCTGGAGGTTGCTGTGGCACGGGAGGAAATCGGCACGTTGTTAACCGAGCAACAAAAGACAGAGGCACTTAAGGTACCCAGCACACTAACACTCCACCACACACCAGGGACAAATTTACAATTTGTACAGGCGACAATTAACCTACAAACCTGCACGCCTTTCCAATGTGGGAGGAAACCGGAGCACCCGGAGAGAACCCACACGGTCACAGCGAGAGCGTACAAACTCCACACAGGCAGCACACGTGATCGAACACAAGAACACAAGAACACAAGAAAATAGGAGCAGGAGTAGGCCAACCGGCCCCTCGAGCCCGCTCCGCCATTCAATACGATCATGGCTGATCCTACCCCAACCCCCCTCCCACTATCGCCCTTCTTCCCACCCAAAAGAACCGTGTGATCTCCTGGGAGAGGCGAAAAACCGGATAAAAACCCAGGCCAATTTGGGAAAAAAATCTGGGAAATTCCTCTCCGACCCCAAGCTGGGCGATCGAAACTTGTCCAGGAGATTACTCAGGTCTTACTATACTAACCATAGCTCATGTCCACTTCCCTGCGCTGGATCTCTGGCGCTGTAAGGCAGCAACCCAACCGCTGCACCACTGTGCCACCCCACAGGTATTCTCTCCACAAATGCTGCCTGACCCGCTGAGTTACTCCAGCGCTTTGTGCCTTGTCAAGATACCAGCATCTGCGGTTCATAAGATCATGTGATAGGTGCGGAATTAGGCCATTCGGCCCAGCAATTCTACTCCACCATTCAATCATGGCTGATCTACCTCTCTCTCTCTCTCCTAACCCCATTCTCCTGCCATCTCCCCATTAACCCTGACACCCCGTACTAATCAAGAATCTGTCAATCTCCACTTAAATATATCCAATGACTTGGCCTCTACAGCCTTCTGTGGCAAAGAATCCCACAGATTTACCACCCTCTGACTGAAGAAATTCCTCCTCATCTCCCTCCTAAAAGAATGCCCTTTAATTCTGAAGCTGTGACCTCTGGTCCTAAACTCTCCCACTAGTGAAAACATTCTCTCCACATCCACTCTATCCAAGCCTTTCGCTATTCGGTACGTTTCAATGAGGTCCCCCTCCCATCCTTTCTAAACTCATTGTGGGGTTTCCTCGTTCCCCCCACAATGATTGTCCATGTTTGCTTTGTTTCTCAGTGCGAGCTGGAGCAGAAGTTGGGGGACATCAAGGCTAAAGTCTGCAAGATGGAGGAGCTGCTGCCGAGGTGCATCAGCAACAAGGATCAGCAGGAGATCATGAGCCTGCTGTGTAAGGTGCACGAGCTGGAGGTGGAGAACACGGAGATCCAGTCGAACCTGCTGAGGAAAGAGAGTCTCCTGCAGCAGAAAGACTTTGTGGTGCAGCGCTATCAGCAACATCGAACTCTCTGCAGTGAGATTATACGCCAGCAGCAGCAGCTAATAAACGGTACGGTAACAGATCAAATAATATAAGGCAGTGTCGGAAAATTACTGCAGATGCTGGTACGGATCGAAGGTATCACGAAAAGCTGGAGTAACTCAGCGGGTCAGGCAGCATCTCAGGAGAGAGGGAATGGGTGACGTTTCGGGTCGAGACCCTTCTTCAGTCTGAACCCGATACGTCACCCATTCCTTCTATCCAGAGATGCTGCCTGCCCCACTCAGTTGCTCCAGCATTTTGTGTCTATGATTACAATCAAGCCTTCGACAGAGTACAAACATGGGATAAAGGGGCTAACTTTTAATGTAAGATAAAGTCCAGTAAAGTTCAATTAAGATAGTTCGAGGGTCTCCAATGAGGTAGATGGCAGCTCAGGACCACTCTTTAATTAGGGTCCGAGGGTCTCCAATGATGATATTAATCATTATATTGAACTCACTGAGATGATGATGGATGCAGAATTGAATCCAGTCGAGCTCACTGTACAAAGCTACATCATCCTGATTAGCCTGGTTAAATCAATCCCAATATCCTGAAGAAGGACTCAAAACATTACCTTTCCATGTCCCATGTCCTCCAGAGATGCTGCCTGACCGGCTGAGTTACTCCAGCATTTTGTATTTTATTCAGGATTCCAGCATCTGCAGTTCCTAGTGCCCCCAGTGTCCCTCCTAAGGTTCAGAACCCACGACTGGTGGAGTTCTCTGAACAGAATCTCGCCAAAACCAGTCAACCAGCTTCTCCCACTTGTATGTGTGGGAAGGAACTGCAGATGCTGGCTTAAACCGAAGACAGACACAAAAAGCTGGAGTAACTCAGCGGATCGGGCAGCATCTCTGGCGAGAAGGAATAGGCGACCTTTCGGGTCTTCAATTCTCGTCTCGACCCGACACGTCACCCATTCCTTCTCTCCACAGATGCTGCCTGTCCCGCTGAGTTACTCCAGCTTTTTGTGTCTATCTTCTACCACTTATATATTCAATAAAATGACACAAAATACTGATGAAACTCAGTGGGCCAGGTAGCATCTCTGGAGAACATGGATGGGTGATGCTTTCTTCAGACAATCTGAAGAAGGGTCCTGACCCAAAATGTCACCTGCCCACGTTCTCCAGGGATGCTGCCTGTCCCGCTGAGTTACTCCAGCACTTTGTGTCTTTCCTAAGGACTTGCTCTACTGTGAACTCACTAAGGTGCTGGAAGTGTCTAAAATCGGTTCTTCTCGAGACAAGGTGTCTGGGAACATATAGGGAATGATATGTAATTTAATGAGTGTAAGACCTGCAGTATAAGGAAATGTGTCAGAAGGAACTGCAGATGCTGGTTTATACTGAAGGTGGACACTAAATGCTGGAATAACTCAGCGGGTCAGACAATAGACAATAGGTGCAGGAGTAGGCCATTCGGCCCTTCGAGCCAGCACCGCCATTCAATGTGATCATGGCTGATCATTCTCAATCAGTACCCCGTTCCTGCTTTCTCCCCATACCCCCTGACTCCGCTATCCTTAAGAGCTCTATCTAGCTCTCTCTTGAATGTATTCAGAGAATTGGCCTCCACTGCCCTCTGAGGCAGAGAATTCCACAGATTCACAACTCTCTGACTGAAAAAGTTTTTCCTCATCTCTGTTCTAAATGGCCTACCCCTTATTCTTAAACTGTGGCCCCTGGTTGGGAACATGTTTCCTGCCTCTAACGTGTCCAACCCCTTAATAATCTTAGACGTTTCGATAAGATCCCTTCTCATCCTTCTAAATTCCAGTGTATACAAGCCTAGTCGCTCCAGTCTTTCAACATATGACAGTCCCGCCATTCCGGGAATTAACCTAGTAAACCTACGCTGCACGCCCTCAATAGCAGCAACTCTGGAGTAAAAGGATGGATAATGTTTTGGGTAGGAAGCCTTCTTCAGACATCGGAAGGAACTGCAGATGCTGGTTTATACCGAAGACATAGGTGTGACGAAGGGTTCTGAAACGAAATGTCACCCATCGTTTTACTCCAGAGATGCAGTGTAAGGAAATGCCTCGTTGTGAACCAGAAGGTGATTGTTATTCCATTTCACGTCATGGCAAGTACGTCTTAAATCATGTAATACTGAAATAAACAGCAGTGTGCCATTTGATTTCTACGTCGTCATATTTTTGGAAATTTGTCTCGCACACTTCCTGAATGTGCGCTACCCACAAGAATTATTCTTGCATTTGTAATATATTAAGAGGTTCATTGGCCAAAGTCATTAAAAAAAATAAAATCTAGCATCTTGTTTTCCTTCATACATATTTATTTACACGCAAAAGACACTTGGTAATATAAATCACCTCAGTATGTCGAGCAGTTGCTTCAATTTTTTATCCATTGCGGCAGCCCACTGCCTCCTGGGACCTGTGTCGATTATATATTCCTGCAGAAAAGAGCTAGGTTCATGCACTGAGAGCCTGTGTATCCTGTGCAAATATATTAAATTAAAAACCCTGATTACCCAGTCAAAACATCTTCGTTATGAAATACGGTGCTAACAAATATCGGTGAAGGTCTTGCATTGCTCTATAATTTAGTTTAGTTTAGAGATACAGGCCGACCAACAATCACCGTACACTAACACTATCCTACATACATACACTGGGGACAATTTACAATTTTACCGAAGCCAATTAACCTACAAACCTGTACGCCTTTGGAGGGTGGGAGGAATCTGGAGCACCCGGAGAAAACCCACGCAGGTCAAGGGGAGAACGTACAAACTCCGTACAGACGGCACCTGCAGTCAGTATCGAACCTGGGTCTCTGGCGCCGTGAGGCAGCAACTCTACTGCTACGCCACCGTGCCGCTCCGAATCTGCAGATCTGCAGGCTATTGGCACTAAAATAGCAGGATTTCGGCTATACAAGGCTCTGGGCCTTACTGAGGTGTCAGGAAGCAAGGTATAAACGCAATACATTCAAGCAACTAGGGAGGCACAGTGGAATTGCAGCCTCACAGCATCAGAGACCCGGGTTCGATCCTGGCTATGGGTGCTGTCTGTACGGAGTTTGTACGTTCTCCCTGTGACCCCGTGGGTTTTCTCCGGGTGCTCCGGTTTCCTCCCACATTCCAACGACGTGCAGATTTGTGGGTTAATGGGCCTCTCCGTACATTGTCCCCAGGGTGTAAGGAATGGATGCGAAAGTGGGATAACATAGATCTAGTGTATGTATAGGTGATCGTTGGTTGGCACGGACTCGGTGGGCCAAAGGACGTGTTTTCACGCGGTATCTCTAAAACTGACACCAAAACTAAACAACTGACTCCATCATTAGGTGTTGCAAACTGTCTTGTTCCTCGTTATTTTGAGTGTGCCCACTTGATAGATCCTAATTGGCTTTAATTACACTTTTTAAAGACCTTGCTTGTGAAAGTTTATCCCACAGCTGCAGCACTTAAGTTCGTGGTGTAATTTAAAATAATGTTTGAATCTCCTGTGCGAAATTCAAGTGACGATCACGTTAATTAAAGTACACATTGATAAAAATTTTACTTTTAATATATTTTTACGTGTTTGGTGATTAAACATTTGCAGAGGTGTGAATGTGAATGAATATTATTAGGCAACATGTCTTCTATCCATTACATGCAGTGGTTACAATTAGTTTTTTTTTGGCAAATAGCTTTTTTTTAGTAGGAGTAGAATTAGGCCATTCGGCCCATCAAGTCTACTCAGCCGCTCAATCATGGCTGATCTATCTCTCCCTCCTAACCCCATTTCTCCTGCCTTCTCCCCATTACCTCTGACACCCATAACTAAACATATCTAGTTTAGTTTTGAGATACAGTGCAGAAGCAGGTCCATCTCACCAATGCCAACCAAGATGCCCCATCTAAGCTTGCACCATTTGACCAATGTCCCTCTAAACATTTTCTATCCATGCACCTGTCCAAGTGTCTTTTAAATGCTCACCTCAACTAATTACCTCCTCCGGCAGCTCATTCCATACACCCACCGCCCTCTAATGGAATGCAAAATGGGTGCACTAGACAGCTGTTGCCAGAACCAATGAAAGTCAGCGATCAAAAATATAACAGCGAGTCTATTAATTTGCCAAAGTGGGGTGGCAGATGACAAATGGTAGAAATAATAGCAATGCTTTGAGGACAAGTTGCTCATCTCCCTTGAAGGTTGAGAGATAATTTAATTGTGACGCTTAAGAGGATAAAGGATATGATAGAGTAATCACAGTAAAACGATTTTCTCCAGTGAAGTCACGGGTCTGGAAATTCTTTGTCAAGGACCGGTGCTTTTGTTTGCAGTGTGAAGAGTGTTTAATATCCTCAATGCATAAGTGATATGAGGAGAATTAGGCCATTTGGCCCATCAAGTCTACTCCGCCATTCAATCATGGCTGATCTATCTCTCCCTCCTAACTCCATTCTTTTGCCTTCTCCTCACAACCCCTGGCACTCAGACTAATCCACGAGGGCAGAGAGGGCTCTTCTTGATTCACCACAAGAAACGCTTCGATGAGCAGACTGTTATTGAGCTCAAAATGTGAGGATGCAGAAGAGGTTTGTCAGAACGCTGAAGATAGACAAAAAATGCTGGAGTAACTCAGCGGGTTAGGCAGATCTCTGAAGGGCGGCACGGTGGCCCGGCGGTTGAGCTGCTGCCTTACAGCGCCAGAGACCAGGGTTCGATCCTGACTACGAGTGCTGTCTGCACGTAGGTTTTTGTACGTTCTCCCCATGACCTGCTTGGGTTTTCTCCGAGATCTTCGGTTTCCTCCCACAAAGACGTACAGGTTTGCAGGTTAATTGGCTCGGTATCAATGTAAATTGTCCCCGGTGCGTGTAGGATAGCGTTAGTGTGCGGGGATCGCTGGTCGGTGCGGACTCGGTGGGCTGAAGGGCCTGTTTCCCCACTGTATCTCTAACCTAAACTAAGATGCATAGGTGGCGTTTGGGGTTGAGATTCTTCTTCAGACTGATTATAGTAGGGAGTGTGGGGGAAAAAACATTATCAGATTGCTGCCTGAATTAGAGTGTATTGGCGATAAAGAGAAGTTGGACAAATGTGTATAAGAAAATAACTGCAGATGCTGGTACAAATCGAAGGTATTTATTCACAAAATGCTGGAGTAACTCAGCAGGTCAGGCAGCATCTCAGGAGAGAAGGAATGGGTGACGTTTCGGGTCAAGACCCTTCTTCAGACTTCAGGGGGGCGGGACAAAGGAAGGATATAGGTGGAGACAGGAAGATAGAGGGAGATCTGGGAAGGAGGAGGGGAAGAGAGGGACAGAGGAACTATCTAAAGTTGGAGAAGTCGATGTTCATACCACTGGGCTGCAAGCTGTCCAGGCGAAAGTTGGAGAAGTCGCTCGCTGCTCCACCTCAAGTGAAGGAGTTCCCTGATAGGCAGATTCTTGAACAAAGACGAGAGATAGAAGCATGTACGAGCCCAAGAAGGATACATCGTTGCAAACTGTGAAGCTAGTTGAAGGACTTTTGGTGGAGGGGTCGGGGAGAAAAAGTAAGGGGAAGGAAGGTGTATGTACATTAGCAACTATTGGAGAATTCAATGTTCATACAATGACGTTTCGGGTCGAGACCCTTCTTCAGACTCAGACAATGGACAAATGTGCATTGTTTTCTTTCGAATGTTGGAGACTTGATAGGGTGGCACGGTTGCGTAGTGGTAGAGCTGTTGCCTTACTGTTGCAACACCTTCATTTACTTAATTCCTGACCAGAAACATCATCAGTCCATTCCCTCCACAGATGCTGCCTCACCCGCCGAGTTACTCCAGCGTTTGTGGTTTCTAGATTCCAGCATCTGCGGTCCCTGTGTCTGCTTCTCCTTAAACAAGTGTATAGAGGGTGGTGAATCTGTGGAATTCATTGCCACAGGAGTCTGTGGAGGCCAAGTCAATGGATATTTTTAAGGCAGAGATCGATAGATTTGATTAGTATGGGTGTCAGGGGTTTTGGTGAGAAGGCAGGAGAATGGGGTTAAGAATGGGGTTAAGATAGATCAGCCATGATTGGATGGTGGAGTAGACTTGATGGGCCGAATGGCTTAAATCTGCTCTTATAATTTATGAACATTCAGTTTTCTCGAAAGGATTTTACCGGGTTATAATCTGATAACTGCCTCTCAGAGGATATGCTTAGGAACGCCATAAGACGGGTTAAAAACAAGGCCATTCAGCCCATCTAGTCTACACTGCCATTGGATCATGGCTGATCTATCTATCTCTCAACCCCATTTTTGAGCCTTATCCCTGCAACATTTGATGCCCTTCCTAATCAAGAACCTATCAAACTCTGCCTTTAACATACCCAATGTCTTGCCCTTCACAGCCGTGGGCCATCTGTCCCTGTTCCTCCTCCCTCACCTCCATCCAGGGACCCCAGCACACCTTCCAGGTGAGACAGAGGTTCACGTGCACCTCTTCTAACCTCATCTACCGCATCTGGACCTCCCGATGTGGCCTCCTGTGCATCGGTGAGACAAAGTGTAAACTTGCCAACCGAATTCGACAGATTCCTTACTCTCTGGCAAAATAAATCCCTCCTTATCTCCGTTCCAATGGTACGTCCTTTTATTCTGAAGCTGTGCCCTCTGGTCCCAGCTGTTATCAAGCAACTGAACCATCACACCACAAGATTATTAAGGGGTTGCACACGTTAGAGGCAGGAAACATGTTCCCAATGTTGGGGGAGTCCAGAACAAGGGGCCACAGTTTAAGAATAAGGGGTGGGCCATTTAGAACTGAGATGAGGAAAAACCTTTTCAGTCAGAGAGTTGTGAATCTGTGGAATTCTCTGCCTCAGAAGGCAGTGGAGGCCAATTCTCTGAATGCATTCAAGAGAGAGCTGGATAGAGCTCTTAAGGATAGCGGAGTCAGGGGGTATGGGGAGAAGGCAGGAACGGGGTACTGATTGAGAATGATCAGCCATGATCACATTGAATGGCGGTGCTGGCTCGAAGGGCCGAATGGCCTCCTCCTGCACCTATTGTCTATTGTCTAACTAGAGAGAAGCCCTGAACTGCTATCTAGTGTTATTGGTGACCCTCGGACTATCCTTGATTGGACTTTACTGGACTTTATCTTGCACTGAATGTTATTCCCTTATCATGTGTCTGAATGGCTCGATGGTAATCATGTGCTTTCCGCTGACTTGTTAGCAAGCAACAAAAGTTTTTCGTTGTACACGTACAGTACACGTGACAATAAACTAAACTGAACTGAACCAAACTCTCCCACTGCTGGATACGTCCTTAATACATCCAGTGAACCTTGGAATGAATCTGAATCAGGTTTTTGGTGGTTTCGAGTCCACCAGCGCACTTGTTATCTGACAGCTGTACATGGAGCCTGATGCTTCTTGCTCTTATGCCCTAGATCATAACATTGAAGTTCCACAGCATCTACAAAACCTGTACACGACGTATAGGCAAGAGACGGAGGAGGGGATGCTGGACAGTCTCATCACCCTCCACACCATCACCTCCAACACCCTGAAGGTAACTAACTGTACCTTGAGTCTGAAGAAGGGTCTCGACCCGAAACGTCACCCGTTCCTTCTCTCCAGAGATGCTGCCTGTCCCGCTGAGTTACTCCAGCTTTTTGTGTCTATCTCATTTTTAGTTTAGTTCAGAGATACAGCAGGGAAACGGGCCCTTCGACCCACCGGGTCAGCGCCGACCAACGATCTCATTAGCACTATCCTACACAATCGTACAATTTTACCAAGCCAATTAACCTACAAACCTGCACATCTTTGGAGCGTTGTGAGGAAACTGGAGCACCCGGAGAAAACCCACGCAGGTCACGGGGAGAACATACAAAACCTACAAATCCGTAGTCAGGATTGAACTCTGGCACTACTCTACCACTGCACCACCGTGCCACTCTTAAATTATTTGGAAGAGACACCCGACAAGGCATTGAGGTTTATAAATGTGTAGGAAGGAACTGCAGATGCTGGTTTACGCTGAAATAGACACAAAGTGCTGGAGTAACTCAGCAGGTCAGGCAGCATCTCTGGAGAAAAAGAACAGGTGACGTTTTGGGTTGAGACATTTCTTCTGATAGTTTAGACATTTTCAGCCGTGCATTTCCAAGTCATGGTCAACAACTTCTTAACGATCTTCTTCCAGGATCGCACAATTCTGAATGTCGCTCGCCAACTAAACCTCGAAGACTACGTGTTGTCGTTGGAAGGAAGGAAAGAGGACACGATGCCAAGGACTGTTCATGAAAACAGACAACTGCTTCATGCCCGGATTAAGGATTCAATGCCTCCAATACTTCCTGAACTTGAGAGGTAACATTTGTAGGACGTTCCCCAGAATAGGTTAGTTTTTACTTTAGTTCAGGGATAGAGCGTGGAAATAGGCCCTTCGGCCCATGGAATCCATGCTGACCATCGATCACCCATTCCATGTTATTCCACTTTCTCATGCAATATTAATTCATAATCAAGGACTAGTTTCACCCTGTCCACCACTCCCTCTTCTCCCCTCTCCCATCAGACAAGAGGTACAGAAGTGTGAAAATGCACACATCCAGATTCAGGGATAGTTTCTTCCCAGCTGTAATCAGGCAACTGAACTGTCCTGTGAACAACTAGGGAGCGGTCCTGGGCTACTACATTGGAGACCCTCAGACTATCTTTGAGTGGACTTTACTGGACGTTATCTTGCACTAAACGTTATTTCCTTTATTATGTCGTTGATCACTGTGGATGACCACAGTTGTAATCATGTGTTGTCTTTCCGTTGACTGGTTAGCATGCAACAGAAACTCTGCAGAGTACCCTGGCAATAAACTGAACTCAAACTCTTATTAGGGTTAGTTTTACATTAGGCCAATTAACCTACAAACCCGCACGTCTTTGAGATGTGGAGGAAACCGGAGCACCCGGAGGGAACCCACGTGGTCACGGGGAGAACGTACAAACTCCACACTGACAGCACCCGAGGATCGAACCCAAGGTTTCTGGCGCTGCGAGGCAGCTGCTGTGCCACTTTGGCACAGACTCTGTTGAAAAGATGCAGAAACTAAATTAGACAGTGAATCAACATCTAATGGAGATGGGAAATAGTTTTGCTTCCGCATTTAATCATTGGAAACCTAATTGACAGATACTGTAATTGATCTAAGCAATTGATGGTGTGTTTTTTACATTCAAATGCTTTCTGCATTTTCATTAAACCACTCAAGCACGGCACGATGGCGTAGCAGTAGTGCTACTGCCTTACAGCGCCAGAGACCCGGGTTCGATCCTGACTATGGGTGCTGTCTGTACGGAGTTTGTACGTTCTCCCCAGGAAACATGTTTCCGATGTTGGGGGAGTCCCGAAGCAGGGGCCACACTTATATTTAAGAATAAGGGGTAGACCATTTAGAACGGACATGAGGAAACACTTTTCCACTCAGAGTTGTGAAGCTGTGGAATACTCTGCCTCAGAAGGCAGTGGAGGCCAATTCTCTGGAAGCTTTCAAGAGAGAGTTAGATAGAGCTCTTAATTGTAGCGGAGTCAAGGGATATGGGGAGAAGGCAGGAACGGGGTACTGATTGTGGATGATCAGCCATGATCACGGTGAATGGCGGTGCTGGTTCAAAGGGCCGAATGGCCTACTCCTGCACATATTGTCTATTGACCTGTATGGGTTTTATCCGGGATTTTCGGTTTCCTCCCACGTTCCAAAGACGTACAGGTTTGTAGGCTTGGTATAAATGTAAATTGTCCCTAGTGTGTGTAGGCTAGTGCTAATGTGCGGGGATCACTGGTCGGTCCGGACTCGATGGGCCGAAGGGCCTGTTTCCGCGCTGTATCTATAAACCAATCAAAACTAATGTTGTCAAATATGTCGAAAAAGAAATAGCTAAGGAAACCAAATTTCAAGACCGCAAGCATCTATCGATACCTTTCTCTTCACTCGTGGTGAATTATTTAAGCAGTTGTCCCCTGTTGAGTGATTTTTCTTGCGTCCGTGCTGCAGATGTTACAGGCCAGACGGCACATGTTCACCTTCTGCATAATTCATCTTATGGCATCGTTCCCAGTCAGTGAACACGAAGGGATAAAATTGATTGCTCCTGTGTGGAAGGGAAAGTGTTTATGTTCATAAGTGATAGGACCAGAATTAGGCTATTCAGCCCATCAAGTCTGCTCAACCCCATTCTCCTGCCCTCTCCCCATAACCCCTGACACCCGTACTAAACAAGAATCTATTTCTGCCTTCACATTATCCACTGACTTGGCCTCCACAGACTTCTGTGGCAATGAATTCCACAGACTCACCACCCGCTGACTAAAGAAATTCCTCCTCATCTCCTTCCTAAAGGAATGTCCTTTAATTCCGAGGCTGTGACCTCTAGTCTTAGACTCTCCCACGAGTGCAAACATCCTCTCCACATCCAATCTATTCAGACCTTTCACTCTTCAGTAAGTTTACTCAAACTCTTTGCAGTCACGTCACGCGATTAGTTCTCGCGTTTATTTTGTGAAGTACACATTTACACCATTAGCATGGGTCCGAGGATCCTTGTGTTTTATCAGTGTGGTTAGTTTAGAGATTCAGTTTGAAAACATGCCGTTCAGCTCACTGACCCTACCCGGATCATCGATCACCCATTCACACCAGTTAGAAACATAGAAAATAGGTGCAGGAGTAGGCCATTCGGCCCTTTGAGCCTGCACCGCCATTCAATATGATCATGGCTGATCATCCAGCTCAGTAGCCTGTACCAGCCTTCTCTCCATACCCCCTGATCCCTTTAGCCACAAGGGCCACATCTAACTCCCTCTTAAATATAGCCAATGAACTGGCCTCAACTACCTTCTGTGGCAGAGAATTCCACAGACTCACCACTCTCTGTGTGAAGAAATGTTTTCTTATCTCGGTCCTAAAAGACTTCCCCCTTATCCTTAAGCTGTGACCCCTGGTTCTGGACTTCCCCAACATCGGGAACAATCTTCCCGCATCTAGCCTCTCCAACCCCTTAAGAATTTTATATGTTTCAATAAGATCCCCCCTCAGCCTTCTAAATTCCAGCGAGTATAAGCCCAGTCTATCCAGTCTTTCCTCATATGAAAGTCCTGCCATCCCAGGGATCAATCTGGTGAACCTTCTCTGTACTCCCTCTAAGGCTAGAATGTCTTTCCTCAGATTAGGAGACCAAAACTGTACACAAAACTGTTCTATGTCATTGTGAGCAGTTTTGGGCCCCATATCCGAGGAAGGACGTGCTGGCGTTGGGAGAGGGTCCAGAGGAGGTTTACGAGAATAATCCCACGAATGATTGGGTTAACATATGATGAGCCTTAGATGGCACTGCTGGGCCTGTACCCACTGGAGTTTAGAAGGACGAAGGGGAACCTCACTGAAACTTATTGAATAGAGAAAGGCCTGGATAGAGTGGATGTGGAGAGAATGTTTCCAGTAGTGGGAGAGTCTAGAACCAGATGTCATAGCCTCAGAATAAAAGTAGGTACCTTTTGAAAGCAGATGAGGAGGAATTTCTTTAGTCAGAAGGTGGTGAATCTGTTGAATTCATTGCCACAGACGGCTGTGGAGGCCAAGGCAATAGATATTTTTAAGACTGAGATTGACAGATATTTGATTAATAAGGACATCAGGAGTAATGGGGAGAAGGCAGGAGAATGGGATTGATAGGGATTGATAGATCGGCCATGATTGAATGGCGGAGTAGACTTAATGGGCCGAAAGGCCTAATTCTGCTCCTATTACCTCTGACCTTATGAAATGTTTTATCTTCTCCTAGAAGGTATGAACATGAACTATCCCACGTTAGCGTCTGCTCCCGACGCACACAGTTGGGCCATTTAACGGAGGGCCTATTAACCTGCAAGCCCACAGGTCATGAGGAAACCCACCCTGTCATAGGGAGAGTGTGCACATTCCACACAGACAGCACCCGTGGTCAGGATTGCACTCGAGTCTCTGTCTCCGTGAGCATTCTTCCATGGATCCAAGTCCCGAGTAAAAATAGCATAGAGAACAATGATCTTCGTACGATCAACAAAGGAGCTGGTCATGGAGAACGTGGAGGGGCGGCACGGTGGCGCAGCGGTAGAGCTTCTGCCTCCCAGCACCAGGGACCCGGGTTCGATCCTGACTCCGGGTGTTTGTCTGTACGGAGTTTGTACGTTCTCCCCTTGATTTGTGTGGGTTTCCTCCATGATCTTTGGTATCCTCCCACACTCCAAAGACGTACAGGTTTGTAGGTTAATTGGCTTGGTATAAATGTAAATTGTAACCAGTGTGTGTAGGATAGTGTTAGTGTGCGGGGATCGCTGGTCGGTGCGGACTCGGTGGGCCTGTTTCCGCGCTGTATCTCTAACCTAAACGAAACTAAACTAAACAGTCGTCTTATTTTCCCACTCATCCACTAGAGAGCTTGGATTACAATTGGATTAGAACCTGGGGCATTCACAAGGTCCTGGTGCTTTAAGGTTATGACAACGACCTTCAGCTCAGGATTTCACTTGCAACAACTCTGATTCTCTTTGGAGATACTCCTCAGAACCTACTTCTTTGATCAGGAATTTGGCCAGCTGCCACAGACTCATAGAGTCTTACAGTGTGGAAACAGGCCCTTCAACCCAACTTGCCCACGCCGGCCAACATGTCCCAGCTACACTGGTCCCACCTGCCTGCTTTTTGGCCCATATCCCTCCAAACCTGTCCTATCCATGCTCGTGTCTAACCATTTCTTAAACGTCCTGCTATTTCCGAGTTCGTTCAACGTCGACCGTTGCTTGTTATCAATCCAGCGACATCATTATGGTTACAATATTCTTTGCTGTGGAAGCTGCTGCATAAAAAAGAACTTGTCATCTTGTCGTTGTTGATTAGAAATAAAATGTTGATGGCGTGTTTTTTTCTTCAGTGATGCCAATAGGGTGTTCAAAGCCACGACGCAGTCACGACATGTGAAACCGTTGCCGAATCTAACACCACCTCCCATCCGTCTGACTGCTCCTCTCTTACTCCAGGTGGGTAGTCAGCCGTTAAATCATTCTGCACAACGAAAACACGCACACGCACGCAGCGCAAATATCACCGGAGATGACAATCCAAAATTACAACAACAACAAAAAATGCTGCATGTAAATTCACACGTTCATGAATCAGAGGAGCAGAAGGGCGGCACGGTGGCACAGCGGTAGTGTTGCTGCCTTATAGCGCCAGAGACCTGGGTTCCATCCTGACTACGGGTGCTGCCTGTACGGAGTTTGTACGTTCTCCCCGTGACCTGCGTGGGTTTTCTCCGGGATCTCCGGTTTCCTCCCACACTCCAAAGACGTGCAGATTTGTAGGTTAATTGGCTTTGGTAAAATTGTAAATCGTCCCTAGTGTGTGTAGGATAGTGCTCGTGTACGAGGATTGTTGGCCGGCGCGGATTCGATGGGCCGCAGGGCCTGTTTCCGTGCTGTAACTCTCAACTAAACTAAAGTAAAAATTAGGCCATTCGGCCCGTCAAGTCCACTCCACCATTCAATCACAGCTGATCTATCTTTCCCTCTCAATCCCATCGCTGGAGGATGAGGGGTGATCATGTAGAGGTGTACAAGATCATGAGAGGAATAGACTGGGTAAATGCACAGCGTCTTTTGCCCAGAGTAGTGGAATCAAGAACCAGAGGACAAGGGTATAAGGTGAGGGGGGAAAGTTTTATTAGGAACTTGAGAGGCAACTGTTTTTACAAAAAAGGTGGTGGGTATATGGAACGAGCTGTCAGAGTATGTAGTTGAGGCAGGTACTATCACAACATTTAAGGAACATTCAGACATGTACATGGATAGGGCAGGTTTAGAGGGATTTGGGCCAAACGCAAGCAGGTAGGCCTAGTGTAGATGGGGCTTGTTGGTCAGCGTGGGCAGGTTGGGCCGAAGGGGCCTGTTTCCACGCTGTATAACTCTGACTCTACAGTAAATGCACAACCACTCTGGTGGGAGGGAAATGGTTCACTGAGGGAAATTTAACACAAACATGTCAGTCAAACTCTGTTGTATCCTCTTACAACGTAAGATCAGGGGGAATTAGGGAAAAAACATTACTGCGGACATGCTAGAATTGTCCTGATGGGCAGATTGAATCAGAATGACCTCAGTGTTTGTGGTTGATGATGCAATGGGGTAAGGTGACCGGAAATGTTAGTATGGTTTCCGGTCCCATGCCTGATCCTTGTGCTGAGAAAAACAGGAAATACTGGAGATATTAAACGGATCAGGCAGCAAGAGTGGAAAGAGAAACTGTTTATAGATAGATATGTATATCTACAGCAATCTTAGGCCCCCCTCGGTCAGGGCTGACCATGGGTGATGCATCCTAGTTGGCTGCTTGCTCCACACCTCTCGGCTAGAGCAGCGTCGCTTGTGGCTGAAGAGACCAATGCGGGAGTGACAGTCTCTGTCGCAAAGGTCACATTTGTGTGCGGTCTCTGGTCCGTTGAAGTTGCTGCGCTCAGTTCTGCGTGCCCGCTTGTCTGCCGCTGCGTTCATCAGTTTCTCTTCCCCCGTTTTGAGATGTTGGTTCAGGGTACCTCTCCACCTTGCAAGGCTCTCCCAGGACTCCACATCGATGTCGAGCGCCTTCAAATCTCTCTCTATATGTATATATCTATAGATATAGATATAGAGATATAGAGAAACAGTTTATACATATAAACATTTATACATAGACTAGACAAAGTGGGCCCAAACCTCTCCTGCATTGGTGCAGCACCCCCCCCTCCCCCCCCCCCTCCCCTCTCTCAACCCCCCCCTCTCCCTTCTCCCCCACTCCCTCCTCCCCTCCGCTCCTTTTAAACTTTAAAATGTGCATAACTTTAAAACTATAACACCAATTTCAATAAATCTACTTGCATTATCACTAAAGTGACAATGGTGAGTAAGGTGGGCCTAAAACTGTCGCGCTATCGTGTACCGTTTTGGCTGAAGTTCAGTCACAAACAAGATAACAAACGAGAGTTTTAGTATATAGATATTTATTCACAAAATGCTGGAGTAACTCAGCAGGTCAGGCAGCATCTCGGGAGAGAAGGAATGGGTGACGTTTCGGGTCGAGACCCTTCTTCAGACTGATGTCGGGGGTGGGACAAAGGAAGGATATAGGTGGAGACAGGAAGATAGAGGGAGATCTGGGAAGGAGGAGGGGAAGGGAGGGACAGAGGAGCTATCTGAAGTTGGAGAAGTCGACGTTCATACCACCGGGCCGCAAACTGCCCAGGCGAAATATGAGGTGCTGCTCCTCCAATTTCCGGCGGCCCTCACTATGGCACTGGAGGAGGCCCATGACAGAGAGGTCAGACTGGGAATGGGAGGGGGAGTTAAAGTGCTGGGCCACCGGGAGATCAGTTGCGTTAATGCGGACCGAGCGCAGGTGTTCAGCGAAGCGATCGCCGAGCCTGCGCTTGGTTTCGCCGATATAGATAAGTTGACATCTAGAGCAGCGGATGCAATAGATGAGGTTGGAGGAGGTGCAGGTGAACCTCTGTCTCACCTGGAAAGAATGTTTGGGTCCTTTGATGGAGTTGAGGGGGGAGGTAAAGGGACAGGTGTTGCATCTCGTGCGGTTGCAAGGGAAAGTGCCCGGGGTTAGGGTGGTTTGGATAGGAAGGGACAAGTGGACCAGGGAGTTGCGGAGGGAACGGTCTCTGCGGAACGCAGAGAGGGGAGGGGATGGGAAGATATGGCCAGTGGTGGGGTCCTGTTGTAGGTGACGGAAATGTTGGTGGATGATATGTTGGATCCGCTGGCTGGTGGGGTGGAAGGTGAGAACGAGGGGGATCCTGTCCTTGTTGCGAGTGGGGGGATGGGGAGCAAGAGCGGAGCTGCGGGATGTAGAAGAGACCCTAGTGAGAGCCTCATCTATAATGGAGGAGGGGAAGCCCCGTTTTCTGAAAAACGAGGACATCTCGGAAGCCCTAGTCTGAAACACCTCATCCCGGGCGCAGATGCGGCGTAGACGGAGGAATTGGGAGTAGGGGATAGACTTTTTGCAGGGGACCGGGTGGGAAGAAGTGTAGTCCAGATAGCTGTGCGAGTCGGTGGGCTTGTAATAAATGTCCGTCACTAGTTTTTCTCCTGTGATGGAGATGGTGAGGTCCAGAAACGGGAGGGAGATGTCAGAGATAGTCCAGGTATATTTAAGGGCAGGATGGAAATTGGAGGTGAAGTGTATAAAGTCAGTGAGTTCTGCATGGGTGCAAGAGGTAGCACCAATGCAGTCGTCGATGTAGCGGAGGTAGAGTTCGGGGATGGGGCCAGTGTACGTCTGGAACAGGGATTGTTCGACGTACCCGACAAAGAGGCAGGCGTAGCTAGGGCCCATGCGAGTGCCCATAGCTACGCCTCTGGTTTGGAGGAAGTGGGAGGAGTCAAAGGAGAAGTTGTTGAGGGTAAGAACCAGCTCTGCTAGGCGGAGGAGAGTGTTGGTCGATGGGGATTGGCTGGTTCTATGGTCGAGGAAGAAACGGAGGGCTTCGAGACCATCCTTGTGGGGGATGGAAGTGTAGAGTGACTGGACATCCATGGTGAAAATGAGGGAGTGGGGGCCTGGGAACCGGAAGTTATCCAGGAGATGGAGAGCGTGTGAGGTGTCTTGGACGTAGGTGGGGAGGGATTTGACCAGGGGGGATAGGATGGAGTCGAGGTAGGTAGAGATAAGCTCGGTGGGGCATGAGCAGGCAGAGACAATGGGTCTGCCGGGACAATTGTGTTTGTGGATTTTGGGTAGGAGGTAGAATCGGGCCGTGCGGGGCTGGGGAACTATGAGATTGGAGGCACTGAGGGGTAGTTCGCCGGAGTTGGTGAGGTCGGTGATGGTGCTGCTGATGAAGGTCTGGTGTTTATCGGTGGGGTCATGGTCCAGGGATAGGTAGGAAGAGGTGTCTGATAGTTGTCGTCTGGCCTCGGTGCGGTAGAGGTCAGCACGCCAGACTACCACAGCCCCTCCCTTGTCAGCGGGTTTAATTATTAAGTCCGGGTTGTTGCGGAGTGAGTTGAGGGCTGCACGTTCAGGAGGGGAGAGGTTGGAGTTAGTCAGGGGAGTGGAAAATGTCACAGTCACAATGTCATGTTAACATGTCACAGTACAGTACAGTACAGGCCCTTTGGCCCACAATGTCTGTGCCAAGTTACGATGCCAAATTAAACTAATCTCCTCCACCTGCATGTGACCACCCTTGGCAGCACATTACAGGGACCCACCACTCTCTGCAGAGCACCTCAGAAAAAACCCCACACGGTCACAGGGAGAACGTACAAACTCCGTACAGGCAGCTCCCAGAGTCAGGATCGAACCCGGGTCTCTGGCACTGTAAGGCAGCAACTCTACCGCTGTGCTACTGTGCTGCCCATGCCCACTCTATGCCCCTATTCCAATTGGACTGTATAGAGTCGTACAGCATGGAAACAGGCCCTTCGGCCCAACTATGGCAAGAGGCTGGAAAGCATGAATGAACAGATGCCCAGCTGTACAAGAGATTCATCCTGACACCATGCACTTAAAACTCATGTTCTTTCATCAATTTACCCCTGGCTGAGCGGCAGCTAAAACATCCAACTCTGAGAAGTCTCAGATCAAAAATGTCAGCCAGCATTCAGAGGTTGAATGAAGGACTGCTTGGTTTGGAAGGAGTCATTCTCTGCACCGCAGGACTGAACTAGGAGTTGGACAAAGTCATTCTCTGTCTCAAGGAGTCATTCTCTGTCTCAAGGTAGCAATGGGAAATAAACTTGCAAACAGCTTTGGTGTGGAAGCAAGGATGCTGGTTCACACCAAAGATAGGCACAAGTAACTGGTGCTGGAGTAACTCAGCGGGTCAGGCAGCATCTCTGGAGTAGAAGGACTGGTGGACCCTTCTACAGGCTCACAAGCCGAAACGTCACCCATCCTTTTTTCTCCAGAGATGCTTCCTGACCCGCTGAGTTACTCCGGCACTTTGTGTCTATATTTGCAACCTGCTTTGCCAGTTTGCAAGCAAACCAAAACAGAGTCTGAAGAAGGGTGTCGATCCGAAACGTCACTTATTACTTCTCTCCAGAGACGCTGTCTTGTGTCACTCCAGCTTTTTGTGTCTATCTTCGGTGTAAACCAGCATCTGCAGTTCCTTCTTACGGAATTTGTAATTTCTTGGTCTGCTGCCTTGATTATTTATGTGGAAGATAAGGATTGAATATGCATGGCTCGACTGTGGCATTTATTTTGGCAGGTTGACTATCATATATTGTGTGGGAGACAAATTCTTCTGACTTGGATTTCTCTCAGCATCCATTAAATATGCTTTGGTTTAAGATATATCTTCCTGCATACAATCCAACTCAATAAATCAGGCTTTGATTTACAGTCATCAGTAGATTCTTAATCCAGAGCTCCCACTCATACAGAATGATGGTTCTCATTAATGGCAGCAAGTCTGCAATTAACATAAATCAAGTTTCTTGGCTCAGTACTAGAGTGTGAAAAGGTATGGGCTGCTTAGTACTACTTTCACAGTTTAGTTTAGTGATCCAGCGTGCAAACAGGCCCTTCTGCCCACCGTGTCCCCGCCGACTAACAATCACCCATACACTAGTTCTACCCTACGCACCAGGGGCAATTTACAGAAGCTAATTAACCTACAAACCCACGCATCTTTGGAGTGTCGTCAGAAACCGGAGCACCCAGTGAAAACCCACGCGGTCACAGGGAGAACATGCAAACTCCGCACAGACAGCACCCGAGGTCAGGATCGAATCGGGGTCTCTGGTGCTGTGATGCAGCAGCTCTACTGTCATCAGGTGACTTATCAGGTGACTTTTCATTCGGTTCAATGTGAGCTGAATTACTGTAGGAAGGAACTGCAGATGCTGGTTTATACCAAAGATAGACACAAAGTGCAGGAGTAACGGCACTGTGGCGCAGTGGTAGAGCTGTTGCCTTACAGCGCCAGAGTCCTGGATACGATCCTGACTACGGGTGCTGTCCATACGGAGTTTATACATTCTCCCAGTGACCTGTGTGGGTTTTCCCCGGGTGCTCCGGTTTCCTTTCACACTCCAAAGACGTACAAGTTTGTAGGCTAATTGGCTTGGTATAATTGCAAATTGTCCCTAGTGTGTGTGTAGGATCGTGTAAGTGTGCGGGGATCGCTGGTCGGTGCGGACTCGGTGGACCAAAGGGCCTGTTTCCGCTCTGTATCTCCAACCTAAATTAAGAAGCTGTATCGCTAAACCAAACTTAACTCAATGGGTCGGGCAGCATCTCTGGCGAAAAAGAATGGCTTCAGATCAGTTCAGTTTATTATCACATGTACCGGAGTTCAGTGAAAAGCTTTTGTTGCATGCTATTCAGTCAGCGGGAAGACAATACATGATTACAATCGGGCCATTTAGTGTGTGTATAGATACATGATAAGGGTAGTTCAAGGTAAAGCCAGATCAAAGATAGTTTCAGGTAGGAACCCTTCTTCAGACTCCCCGAAACATCACCCATCCTTTTCCTCCAGAGATGCTGCCTGAGCCGCTGAGTTACTCCAGCACTATGTGTCTCTCTTTTTCTGGGTGAATTTTACCTTCTTGTGCACTGTTTTTTGTTCTCTCTCTGTCCTTATCAGAAGCAGAGTCTGATGGGCCTGAAGGATTGGAGCAGGAGTCAAGCACCCAACACGCCGTCTGATGGGGGGAGCAGCAAATCAGAGCTGTTTGTGGTGAACAAGCAGCCGGGTGCTGGAAACCTGCAGGAAATCACCCTGGGAACGAAGAGCATCGCGGTCATAGCGGCAAAGAGGCGATCACGGGCAAACGCGGCCGACCCTGCTCTAGAACCCACGAGGGAGAAGGGGAGGAGGATTCAGTCTATGCGCTCTGCCGAGGAGACCGAGAAGGAGAACTGGCGTCACGTCGACTCCAAGAAAGACGCGTTGAACATTGAAATGAAATCTGTCGGCAAAGTCGGCAACCTCTCGCCCAAGATGGAAGGGATTGTCTTTGGAAACAGCCCAGACTTTGGCAATTCCTCCCCACTGACCTCAAGTGTGTCGTGGTCCAAACTGAAAGGGTCGAGAAAGACGGATCAAAGGGAAGATTCGACTGAAATGAAAGAAAGAAAGAAGAGATCCAGACTGTTTGAAATAAATTCTCAGAGGGTAAGACTGGTCGAGATCGGAACTGCTAATGGTGATGGGTTGAACATGGTGATCATTCCATAGTAACGTTCATAAGTGATGAGAGCTAAATTAGGCCAATCGGCCCATTGAGTCTACTCCGCCATTCGATCATGGCTAACCTACCTCTCCCTCCCAACCCCATTCTCCTGCCACCCGTACTAATCAAGAATCTGTCTATCTCTGCCTTAAAAATATCAATTGACTTGGCCTCCACTGCCTTCTGTGGCAATGAATTCCACAGATTCACCAGCCTCTGACTAAAGAAATGAAGTAAATGAAACTTCAAAAGTACTTCTACAGACACATAATCCAGTGCCATCTCTCACCCCTGCACTGCTGCAATACAAATAGCAATAAAATCCTTCTTGGACTCACACAGGTTTTTATCAACACATACCAACGTACACATGAAACACATTTTTTCAGCTGAGTGCACTGTGCAGTCTAATCTGTGCCACGACTATCAAAGCGATAAATAACCAAGTAGTCTGCATTATTTTGGGTGGTTCTGGAAGAAGAAAGAATGTTTTACCAGAGGACTCACAGAACTGAAAGAATAAAGAATGCTGTAGGAAGGAACTGCAGATGCTAGTTTATACCGAAGATAGACACAAAAAGCTGGAGTAACTCAACGGAACAGGAGAACAGAATGTGTCCGAGGAAGGGTCTCGACTCGAAACGTCACCTATTCCTTTTCTCCAGAGATGCTGCCTGACCCGCTGAGTTACTCCAGCTTTTTGAGTATGTCTTCTGCAGTTCCTTCCTACACAGGTAATTTTTTGGGTCGGTTCTGAGGAAGGGTTCCGACCCGAAACATCACGTGTTCCTTTTCTCCGTAGATGCTGCCTGACCCGCTGAGTTGCTCCAGTACTTTGTTTCTTATCTTCAGAATAGAGAATGCTGCTGGCTCGGCCCTTTAGGTTTGAACTGGTTCTAAACCAGGCTTGAGGAGAGATTTTCTAGAATGCTGGAAATAATTCGTAACAAAGATCATTAACTTTGGGTCAATGTTCTGAACTCTCGTATATTTTAATCCGCCCCCCCCCCCTTCCTATTTCCACACTCACCTTTCTATCCTGGGCCTCCTCCACTGTCAGAGTGAACCCACCAGCAAATTGGAAGAACAGCACCTCATATTTTGCTTGGACAGCTCACAACTTCTAATTTCAAGTAACTCCTGCATTCGCTCCCCTCCCCTCTCTCCCTCTCTTCTCCCACACCCCCCTACCCCCTCCCACCCTAGTTATGTAGTTGTCCTCGCTCCCAGTTCCACTAGTCGCCCGCTTGTATCCCTCTTGTTGTATCATCTTCCCCAGCCACCAATGGGCCATAATGAGCTCCACCCTTCCTGAGATCATCTGTTTCTGGCCCTGATTTTCTTGCCTCTAGTTTCCCCCAACACCCTCACACCTTTACTTCCAATCTAAAGAAGGGTTCTAACCCGAAACGTCACTTACTCCTTTCCTCCAGAGACGCTGCCCGACCCGTAGAGTCACCCCGGCATTTTGTGTCTATCTCCGATGAGCCTTGGTTATCTTTTTTAATGGCTTTCCTCTCCCAGGCGATACTGTGCCTGATGTGGAACACAAAGTACTGGGGTAACTCTGCGGGTCAGGCAGCATCCCTGGAGGACGTTTCAGGTCGGAGTGAAGGCCCGAAATATCACTATCCATGTACCCCAGAGATGCTGCCTGATCCACTGACTTACTCCAGCACTTTGTGTTCTACATAAGATTCCAGCGCCTTGTGTCTGCCTGCGCCTGGTTGTGTACAAATGTACAAATGTATCAGGTCTGGAGAACCTTCTGCTTTGATAAACAAATTGTCTCTTCCCAGCTTTTAGCTTCGATGTTGATTTTTTACTAACTTGCTACTCTTTCAATAGTGTCATGGGTTATTTAATATCCAGCCAAAATGGTACACTGACTCTTGATTCAAACCACATCTGAAAGATAACACATCCATCATTCCTTCAGCGCACCACAGAATTGTGAGGTGATGTGCCAACATCTTTGTGTGAAGTTATGAAATCCATAATCTGATTCGCATCCGAGGCAAGAGTGTAATTAAATGAGCCAAATTGTTGAGGTCGAAAGCTGATAATCAGAACTATTTGCTGGATCCTGATCTTGTAAACATGTTGTTTAGGTCAGAGATACAGCATGGAAACAGGCCCTTCGTCCCACCGAGTAAACGCTGACAATTGATTGCCCGTTCACACTTGTTCTATGTTATCCCACTTTCTCATCTATTTCTGACACACTTGCGACAACGTACAGCGACCAATTAATGTGCAAACCCACACGTCTTTGGGATGTGGGAGGAAACTGGAGCACCTGGAGGAAACGCACGTGGTCACAGGGACAAACGTGCACACAGACCGCTCCCGAGATCAGAATTGAACCCTGGTCTGTGGCACTGTGAGGCAACGGATCTACCAGCTACTGTGCTGATCATTCTCAATCAGTACCCCGTTCCTGCCTTCTCCCCATACCCCCTGACTCCGCTAACCTTAAGAGCTCTATCTAGCTCTCTCTTGAATGCATTCAGAGAATTGGCCTCCACTGCCTTCTGAGGCAGAGAATTCCACAGATTCACAACTCTCTGACTGAAAATGTTTTTCCTCATCTCAGTTCTAAATGGCCTACCCCTTATTCTTAAACTGTGGCCCCTTGTTCTGGACTCCCCCAACATTGGGAACATGTTTCCTGCCTCTAAAGTATTGTGTCCCAACCTCACATCTTCCTGTTCTGAATTCCATTTATCACATTTTTCACAATCTTTTTAATGCTCCCATCTACAGTATACTGCTTGACTTTGTGTCATTGGAATACGTGTAGCTTTCCAGCCCATCATCCAGTCTGAAAAAGGGTCCTGACCCGAAACGTAACCTGTCCCTTTTCTCCAGAGATGCTGCCTGACCCGTTGAGTTACTGCAGCATTTTGTGTCTATCTTTGGATTTGGAGATTTGTCATCTAACTTGCCGTTGATTTCTTTCATCACTATTATTAAGGCAGGCCCCTGCTCCCATTAATCATTAAATTTCTCAGGATTTCCTGACAGCTATCCTCTATCTCCACATTTCAAGATTTTCCTATTTATAATTTCACGATTATCCATTTTGAGATGCCACTTTACACCGGGCTATCTGCCCTTTGTGTTTATTGCTTGATGTTTTGAAAGGTTTTTCCCTGTATTTGTCTGGTGGATTCTCAGTTACAATTGGCCTTGGGTATTTAATTTTTTGCCTGTTATCAAATGCATACAACATTCTATTCAACGCTCTATTAAAAATATTGAAATTTTAAATGGATAATAAGGTTGTACAATAGATGGTTATAGTGATGCCACTTGTTTTACCCCTCTACTCTGCCTCGGTAAGGCCAGCAGCATAATCAAGGACCAGTCTCATCCCGAACACTCCCTCTTCACCCCTCACCCAGCAGGCAAGAGGTACAGAAGTTTGAAAACGCACGCCTCCAGATTTAGGGACAGTTTCTTCCCAGCTGTTGTCAGGCAACTGGCCCATCCTATCAACAACTAGAGAGTGGTCCTGACCTACCATCTACCTCATTGAAGACCTGCGGACTATCTTTAATTGGATGTTACTCGACTTTATCATGCACGAAGCATTGTTCCTTTTATCCTGTTTCTGTACGCAGTGGACTGTTTGTTTGCCTTTCAGCTTACTGGACAGAGTGCAACAAAAAAGCTTTTCACTATACGTTGGTACACATGACAATAAAGTTTAATTTAGTTTAATTTGTTTGAGTTTAGTTTATTGTCCCGTGTACCGAGGTACAGTGAAAAGCTTTTGTTGCTAACTAACAGTCCCTCCCCACGATCTTCTAACTCTAACGCTTACCTTTAAATCATGCGCTAATGGTTAGTGCATCATTTGCATCTAAAGCAGTTTTTTCTTCTGCTCCATAGGTTCCTAAACTCCGGTCAAACCCCTCACGGCCACCCAACATCAAGAGCGTGTCCGATAACAGGTTCTCGTTAACCCCACACCTCTCCCAGAACTCTAATCTCAAGCCGAGCGTCGTGCCAGTAAGGAACGCCAACCTGCCAACGGCGGCAAAGATCAAATTCCCACTCAACTATCATTCAGGTGATTCTCCCTTTGCTTGGTGCTACTGCTCTCCCCTGCTTACGGTCTACATCAGAAGAAGGGTCTCGACCCGAGACATCACCCATTCCTTCTCTCCAGAGATGCTGTCTGTCCCGCTGAGTTACTCCAGCATTCTGTGTCTATCTTCGGTGTAAACCAGCATCTGTAGTTCCTTCCTACTACATTTTAATAACTTGCTGCCAGTCTCCTCTCCTTTCTAAAATCCGACAACACAGGAACCCAAGGAAAGCAAAGAAGACCTGTCAGAATTATGAACCAAAACTCATAAGGATTAATCATAGAACGTTGCTCTGTTTATTTTTTAAGTTTCTGATTATCCTTCTAACGTTGTTTTTAAATCCTTAATGTTTAAGTTAAAAAACATCCTGGGTGCTCTGATAACCTGGTCCCAGATTCAATTAAATTATAGATTTTTAAACATTATTGTGGCATAGCAGTAGAGTTGCTGCATTAGGTATTAGAATTAGGTATAGCTGACAATAAATTAAACTAAACTAAACTCCTAACACGTCAGGTGAAAAAGTCTCCTCATCTTCTCTCTAAACCTTCCAGTAATTAGGATCTGAATAAGGGGCCCGACTTGAAACATTGCCTCTTCATGTTCTCCAGAGATGCTGCTTGGCCTGCTGAGTTGCTCCAACAACTTGGATAGAGTGGATGTGGAGATAGAGATAGGCTTGGATAGAGTGGATGTGGAGAGGATGTTTCCACTAGTGGGAGAGTCTACGACTAGTGGACATAGTCTCAGAATTAAAGGACGTTCTTATAGGAAGGAGATGAGGAGGAATTTCTTTAGTCAAAGGGTGGTGAATCTGTGGAATTCTTTGCCACAGAAGGTTGTGGAGGCCAAGTCAGTGGATATAATTTAAGGCAGAGATAGGTAGATTTTTGATTAATACGGGTGTCAGAGGTTATGGGGAGAAGGCAGGAGAATGGGGTTAGGAGGGAGAAATAGATCAGCTATGATTAAATGGCGGCGTAGACTTGATGGGCCGAATGGCCTAATTCTACTCCTATCACTTATGATCTTATGATCTAATGACCACTGGGTGTCTTTTTTAAAACTAATTCATGCTGACTGTCCATTAATATCTCGTTTGTTCTCTAGGATGGATTCCAATAACTTGCTCATCACTAAGTTAAACTAACTAGCCTGCAATTACACGGTTTATCTGTCCTTCCCTCCCTCCCCTTTTAATGTTCATAGTCCTCCAATCCTCCAGCATCACTCCAGTGTCAGTACTCACTGAAAGACTATAGTTGAAGCCTCTGCAATTTCTTTGCACGTTTCTCTCAACAGCTTGAGATTTATTTTATTTGCACCTGGCAGTATTTCATTTTGAAGAACGATAAATCCCTTAAAAATTCCTCTTTTACTGTGCTATTTGATATTTTGCACCCATTCGCCCATTCGGCTGACACACAATGTCGGCATCATCTCCCTCTATTGTGTAGACGGTTGCAAACTATTATTAATAGCCGTGCCCACATTTTCCAACAGCAGCTGCCCTTTGAAGCAATTTTTAAAAGAAAATAGACGCTAATGTAGGTTTTAATGGAAAGATTGAAAAGAGTCTAACGATAATCTTTGATGATTTGCAGGTGAGAGCCAGTTGCAGAGGATTGAAGTCAGTAACACTGCACCAAGCACCATTCACCAGAAAAATGCCGAGGGGAGTCAGGGGCTAATCTTGCCGAAGCGAGTGAGAGGTCAGCTATTCGTGTTTATGTATAATAACAGGTGCACATTAACTGCAGAACATACAACTGCATGAAATAGGGGCGGGCCACAACGCCACTCGTACCTGCTCCACTGTTCAATATGACCATGGCTGATCCGATTGTAACCTCAATTATCACAGCAATAGACAATAGGTGCAGGAGTAGGCCATTCGGCCCTTCGAGCCAGCGCCACCATTCAATGTGATCATGGCTGATCATTCTCAATCAGTACCCCGTTCCTGCCTTATCCCCATACCCCCTGACTCCGCTATCCTTAAGAGCTCTATCTAGCTCTCTCTTGAAAGCATTCAGAGAATTGGCCTCCACTGCCTTCTGAGGCAGAGAATTCCACAGCACGGAAAACAGGCCCTTCGGCCCACCGGGTCCGCACCGACCAGCGATCCCCGCACACGAGCACTATGCTGCCTGTCCTGCTGAGTTACTTCAGCATTTTTATGTCTACCTTCAGTGTAAACCAGCACCTACGGTTCCTTCCCACACAAAGTACATTTTCAGTTCAGTTCATTGTCACGTGTACTGAGGTACAGTGAAGAGCTTTTGTTGCGTGCTAACCAGTCAGCAGAAAGAATACACGTGATTACAATCGAGCCATTTACAGTGTATAGATACCTGTACATGATAAGGGAATAACGTTTAGTGCAAGGTAAAGCCAGCAGTCCGATCAAGGATCATCGGAGGTACACCAAAGAGGTAGATGTTGGATCTTTCACTCATTTGACTGAATAATGCATTTCACCTCGAATTTTTTTTTTAGATATGGCTTCTGTAGACCTTTGTCAGGATTTACCCGTAAATATTGTCTAAGCTGCACATATTCAAACTTCTTCCCACATGACGGAGTGCAGCAATTTCCTTCCTACAGATAATGAGATTTTTAAGCAGCATAGGCAGGGAACTTCCTATCCAGCAGCCAAACGGCAGCTGACAGCCATGAATCTATGATGACCCGAGAAGTTAGATTAATGTTTGGGTTGCCGCAGATTTAAATGTGAAATATTGATCCGATTAAACATAAAGCAAGGGAACTGGTGCAGAAAATGAAAGACCACGTACCAGTGTTATTGATGAGCCTTGGCTGTTCCTTTATTTATTTTTATTACCTGAATTGGAGTCGACTGTGAATCAATGCAGCAGAGGGTAAACACGGGTTAAATGGAAATAATTTATTCAGTCACGGTGACTGGTGGGGTCACACCTTCTGAAACAAAAGCAGAATTCATGACTCGAATGCCTTAAATCAGTGACGTGGCTGGTAGAGCTGCTGCCTCACAGTGCCAGAGACCCGGGTTCAATCCTGACCTCGGATGCAGTCTGTGTGGAGTTTGCATGTTCTCCGTGACCACGTGGAGTTCCTCTGAGTGCTCCGGTTTTCTCTTACAACCCAAAGACCTGCAGGTTTGTACGTTAATTGGACTGTAAGTTGCCCCTAGTGTGCAGGGAGTGGATGAGAAAGTCGGATAACATGGAACTAGTGTGGAAACAAGGAACTGAAGATGCTGGTTTGCAAAAAAAAGGCACAAAGTGCTGGTGTAACTCAGCAGGTCAGACAGCATCTCTGGAGAACATGGATAGGTGGCGTTCTGGGTTGGGACCCTTCACCAGAGGAGTGTGAACGGGTAATGGATGGATGGTGGTGGGCCGAAGGGCCTGTTTCCATGCTGTTTCTTTCAAACAAAATCCTTACATTCTGATTTGATTTTTTATGTTAACAGTGGCTTGCTTGCTTTCCATTTGGCATGTTAACATCGGGGCGGCACGGTGGTGCAGCAGTAGAATTGGTGCCTCACAGCGTCAGAGACCCTGGTTCGATCCTGACTACGGGTGCTGTCTGTACGGTGTTTGCACGTTCTCCCCGCTTGGGTTTTCTCCGGGTGCTCCGGTTTCCTCCCACATTCTAAAGGCGTGCGTGTTTGTAGGTTAACTGGCTCCTGCAAATTGTCTCTCGTGTGTAGGATAGAACTGGTGTACGGGGTGATCGCTGGTCGGCGAGGACTCAGTGGGCCGAAGGGCCTGTTTCCACGATGTACCTCTAAATCAAGCTTAAAACGTTTGAGCAGTTTTATTGGGTGGTTTCTGCAGCAGCTGGCGTATTTGAGTAAAAACCTCCCGAGCAGAACTCAAACCTCACCACAAATATTAACGTTTTTCCTGTCCCAGAAGAGACTCCAGACTCTGTGGCTTTGTAACCGCTGCCTGCTGAAGGGAATGTTACCCGGGCCAGCTCTGCTTTCCAGAGCTGCCTCTCACACTGCCCGTCCAGCGAGTAGATTCAATGTCAAGACTGCTTGATTCCAGGCTGACTTCCAGCTTAAAGATGAAATGAGCCCAGTGGGGAATAAATGGAACCAGAAAGGGAATAAAGATGTCATTATCCCTCTTGCTCCTATTCCCCGGGCAGGTCCGATGCTTAGTTACTATTTCCTTGCCTCTTTACTTTGCTATCTGCTCTGATTGAAATTCCATTCAAAACATTATTCATTTGGTAGTTTTCAACAGTGCATTGATAAGGTTAATAAAATGCAATTTTAACAAGGTATTTGGTATTAATTATATCCGTGAGAACTACATTCGGGCAATGTTTAATGGAGAAGTGTGGGTGCAAGTATTTTTTACACAATTAGTTAGTTTGTTTAGTTTATTGTCACGTGTGCAGCAAAAAGCTTTCGTTGGTGCAGAAAGACAATACATGATTACAATCGATCCATTTACACTGTATGATAAGGTAGCGGCACTGTGGCCATTTTGTCCATATCCCTCCAATCCCTGTACATGCATGTGCCTGTCCAAAAACCTCTTATATGCCACTATTGTATCTACCTCCTCCACCACACCTGGGAGTGCGATCCAGGCACATACCACCCTTTTAGTTTAAGGGTAGACCCAAAATGCTGGAGTAACTCAGCGGGTCAGGCAGCATCTCGGGAGAGAAGGAATGGGTGACGTTTCGGGTCGAGACCCTTCTTCAGACTGAAGCTAGGGGAGGGGGCGGGACAAAGATAGGATGTTGTCAGAGACAGGAAGACCAGTGGGAGAACGGGGAAGGGGGAAGGGGAAAGAGTGGGACCGAGGAACTATCTGAAGTTAGAGAAGTCAATGTTCACCGCTGGGGTGTAAACTGCCCAAGCGAAATAATGAGATGCTGTTCCTCCACTTTGCGCTGGGCCTCACTATGACAATGGAGGAGGCCCAGGACAGAAAGGTGAGATTGGGAATGGGAGGGGGAGTTGAAGTGTTTTCCTACCCCTTTTGTTTAGCTTAGTTTAGTTTAAACATACAGGGCAGAAACAGGCCCTTCAGCCCACTGAGACTGCACCAACCAGCAATCAAGACTCTTCCTCAAACCTGGAGTAACTCAGCAGGTCAACTCTGGAGAAAAGGTCTTCTGGAGAAGAAGGGTCTCGACCCGAAACGTCACCTACTCCTTTTCTACAGAGATGCTGTCTGACCCGCTGAGTGCAGTTTAGTTTAGAGATACAGTGCAGAAACAGTCCCATCGGCCCACCGAGTCTGCAGCGACCAGCTATCTCCGTACACTAGGACTACACACTAGGGACAATTTACAATCTTTACCGGAGCCAATTAACGTACAAACCAGTGCGTGTTTGGCGGGTGGGAGGAAACCGGAGAACCCGGAGAAAACCCATGCGGTCACGGGGAGAACATACAAACTCCATATAGACAGCACCCGTAGTCAGGATCGAACCAGGGTCCCCGGCGCGGTAAGGCAGCAACTCTACCGCTGCGCCACTGTGTCGCCCGGAATCTCACATCACGTATCAGTGCTATTAATGAGACCATTAATTTCCATTTTTCTGTTTCAAGTGCTAATGGTGGTAATGGAGATGAAAGCAAGGGTGATGTAAATCAGATTATTTTTCCTCTTTTCCCACTACAATTGCAGGGCCAGGTAACGTCGCCAGCACGCAGCAACTCCAAAGGCATCCCGGAAACGTCAAAAAAGGAAGTAATTTGCTTTTTAGACCCCACAGGACATCTGATGCAAATCTACATATCAGAGGAGACAGTAAATACAGGAAATGAACAGTTCCGAGGAAGCACGTGGGCAATGGAGACGGCCGATTCGTGAAATAAGACGCAAGGATTGAGGACAAATCTGAAATGAACTTAAACCAGGATCGTGACATTGCCTGACCTGATGCGAATTCCAAAGAAATTCATTTGAGACATTTCCATTTTGTTTTTGGCGAAGAAAAAAAGACGCAGGGAAATCATTTCCTGCATTCCTTCAATCCAGAGTGCAAATGACTTCAAGTAGTATGACTACGGTTGAGCGTGCTGACTTAATGAACAAGGATCCAAGCATGGGTGGACTGTACATGAGCGGAAACTCCAAAAAGCTTCAGGAGCAATTCCTTTGAGGGCTATTGACCAGTCGATCGTTGGTACTGTAGGCAATGAATTAACTTTGTTGCCATTTGGGTCAGCAAAGCTATTGGCAGCTATTAGAATTTACAATGATTGTATCTTGTAACAAACCACAAAAAAATTGTAAATTTCTTAACATTTTAAGCTGCGATTACCGAAGCATCTGAATAAATCTACCAAGAGTATACTTTTTGTTCTGCATCATATAAGTTTTCACATTTCCTGTTGCGACTTATTTCAGATGATCGCTGGCAAGAGTCAAGAGCAAGAAACAAGGAACTGTAAATGCTCGTTTATACCAAAGACAGACTCAAAGTGCCGGAATAATTCAATGGGTCAGGCAGCATCTCTGGAGAAAAAGGATGGGTGATGTTTTGGGTCTCAACTTCTCTCCAGAGATGCTGCCTGACCTGCTGAGTTACTCCAGCACATTGTGTCTATCTGATACTTAATGTATTTTTCACATGAAGTAATCAATTGTATGAGTTGTACTCCAATCAATATGCATGACAATACAAAATAGTCTGAGAATAATAAGGGATTGTAAATTACATGAATGATAGCGAGTAAAATAATAGTATAATGTAACTGACTAACAACTGTGCAAAGGCATACATATGTGGTCAATGTTTGACAGGACCCATTGTAAAACAAATGGCATCAACGTTTAAAGATTTATTGCTGGAAATTGGCTCCATCTGCACACATTTTCGATGTCGTGATTACTTCCAGGTTGCTAAGTACCTATGAGGAATTTGGCGTAGACCCTTCTGTGCACAATCCCTGGCATCAGTTGATGGTGTTACCATGTGCATTGTGGCCATTTCTGCAATTGCCTAACTAAATTGATTTTTCAAGTTGAGACCTTTGTTTATTGGGTGTAAGAGAGGGCGGCACGGTGGCGCAGTGGTGGAGCTGCTGCTTTACAGCGCCAGAGACCCGGGTTCGCTCCTGGCTAATGATTCTGTCCTGTACGACATCTGTACGTTCTCCCTGTGACCACGTTGGTTTTCTCCAGGTGCTCCGGTTTCCTCCCACATTCCAAAGACCTGCAGATTTGTCGGTTAATTGGCCCTAGTAAATTGACTGGTTAGTAAGCAACCAAAGCTTTTTCCTGTACCTTGGTACACGTGACATTAAACTAAACTCAAGTAGTGTGTGTGATGTTAAACTGGGATCCGAGCATCTCCAGGCTGTGTAACTCTCAAGTTGCAGAGATAACTGCCTCAGTCATCATCTTTCCACTCGCATTGTGCGAGGCCACTCCTGGTGTGGGATTGATCAGTGAGTGATGAACGACCACACACATTGTAGGAGCAATGAACTGCAGAAAAGGACACAAAATGCTGGAGTAACTCACCCAGTCAGGCAGCACCTCTGGAGAACATGGATAGGTGACGTTTCGGGTTGGAACCCTTCTTCAGACTGAAGGGTTATAACCGGAAACGTAAATCTATCCATGTTCTCCAGAGCTGCTGCCAGTTGAGTTTAGCTTAGCTTAGTTTAGTTTAAACATACAGGGCAGAAACAGGCCCTTCAGCCCACTGAGACTGCACCAACCAGCAATCAAGACTCTTCCTCAAACCTGGAGTAACTCAGCAGGTCAACTCTGGAGAAAAGGTCTTCTGGAGAAGAAGGGTCTCGACCCGAAACGTCACCTACTCCTTTTCTACAGAGATGCTGTCTGACCCGCTGAGTGCAGTTTAGTTTGGAGATACAGCGCAGAAACAGTCCCATCAGCCCACCGAGTCTGCAGCGACCAGCTATCTCCATACACTAGGACTACACTACACAGTCGACAGGAGAATTAGTTTAGTTTAGAGATACAGCGCAGAAACAGGCCCTTCGGCCCACCAAGTCTGTGCTGACCAGCAATCCCCGCACACTAACACTATCCTACACACGCTAGGCACAATGCTACCAAAGCCAATTAACCTACAAATCTGAACGTCTTTGTAGTGTGGGAGGAAACCAGAGCACCCGAAGAAAACCCATGCAGGTCACGGGGAAGAACGTACAAACTCCGTGCAGACAGCACCTGTAGTCAGGATCGTACCTGGGTCTCCGGCGCTGTAAGGCAGCAACTCTACCGCTGCGCCACCGTGCCAACCATCTGCCCTGTGACCAGCCCTTCACTGACATGACTGCTGCAACATCTTCATGCAATTCCTGACGGGAACTCTACACACAACCCGATTTTGCAGATGATTCTAAGGTAAATTGACATAATGTTATTTTCAACAAACCTTTGCCCAAATTCCCGTGTTTTCCGGAGATCCAGGTGGGCATTAGTAATATATACATACATTTATATTATACATTATACATATATATTCAAGGTGTGTGGGAGGGGGGAAGGAAGATTTAACACGAACTTGTGATACAACCTTTTTTACACAAAGAGTGGTAGGTGTATGGAACGAGCTGCTGGAATGGGAGTTGAGGCAGGTACTATCGCAACGTTGAAGAAACATTTCGATAGGTACATGGGTAAGATAGGTTTAGAGGAATATGGGTGAAATGCAGCAGGTGGGACGAGTGTAGATGGGCATGTTGGTCGGCATGGGCCGAAGGGCCTGTTTCCGTGCTGTAAGACTATGACTATATATACATATCTATTTAAGGTGTGTGGGGTGGGGGGGGGGGGGGGGGGGGGTGGGAAGATTTAATAGGAACCTGAGGGGCAACTGTTTTGACACAAAGGGCAGTGGGTGTGTGGAACGAGCTGCCGGAGGAGGTAGTTGAGGCAGGGACTATCACAAAGAAACATTTTAGACAGGTGCATGGATAGGATAGGTTTAGAGGGATATGGGCCAAATGCAGCAGATGGGACCAGTGTAGATGTGGCACGTTGGTCGGCGTGGGGAAATTGGACCGAAGGACCTGTTTCCATGCTGTGTGACTCTATACAGCATATGTGAAGTGCATGAAAAGAGAGTGAATTCCAATATCCAGGCACATAACTTCCTCTACTGTGGTACGTCTGAATGTTTATAATTTACAAAATTGGTTACCATAGTAAAAAATGCAATTTGTTTTTATGGACCAAATTTCATTGTAGAATTTTATCACACCAATGAATGTTGAGAAAGCTTGTTCCAAATAGAGCACTGCCAAGAAAGGATCACATTGATAAATTTATGCTTTTCCAAGGGTTTTCAGATAGTGATAAAGAAAAGACTTGGACCTCTGCAGTGTCTTGCAATGTCTCTGAGAAACCACCGCCAGATCTTTCCTCATGCTGTACTGAAGCAATGGTAAAATGCTTTGGATGAGATATGTCGATCTGGCAGCAGAAGTTGAGCTGCGAGGATGGAGGGCAAGAGTACGTCCGATAGAGGTGGATTGTAGAGGTTTCATAGTGTGATCGACCACGTCGCTGTATGGACAGCTAGGAATTTGTGGACGGAGTTTGCGTCAGGCCGTAAAGGAGATGTCATAGGGAGCAGCTGGTGAATTTGGTGGAAAAGAAATAGTCAGAGGGTCGTTAATTTGTGGAACTCGTTGCCACAGAAGGCTACGGAGGCCAAGTCAGTGGATATTTTTAAGGCAGAGATAGACAAATACTTGATTGGAATGGGTGTCAAGGGTTATGGGGAGAAGGCAGGAAAATGGGATTAGGAGGCAGAGATCAGCCATGATCAAAGATAATAGAGCAGAGCAAGATGGACGACTTGACCCTAAAAAACTTAGTATGTCATGGCGCCATTTTAGTAGGCAGAAACGTGCTGAAACATTTAAAACGAAAAACAACAAAAATCTGTGAATTGATAGATGAGACATATTCTGCATTTTATGTTTTTATGGTTCCCCAAAACACTGATTACACTACGAGAGGCATAGCGAACGGCGGGTTTTGCCTACTAAAATGGCAGCCGTTCGCTCCTTTGCGTGCCACACTTCAGTATAGGCGATTTCGACGGAGTGGTTCATCTTGCCCCTCTAGTATCTTTGGCCATGATTGAATGTCGGAATGGACTCGATGGGCCAAATGGCCTAATTCTACTCCTATAACTTGTGAAATGGTGTCAGTTGGGTTCAGAAAGGAAATGTATAACATGCAGTAGGTGTATTTCTTTGTAAGTGTATCCCGGTTTTATGCAAGGTTGATATTTGTGACGCTAATCTGTTTAATGATGGGTTAGGATAAATGGAAGACAGGAAGCGAGCATTTAGCATTTGTTTGAGTGAATTTATCATCTGTAGTTTCCTTGATTTAGTAGATATTGGTAGCATAGGTGGCGAGAGCAGGTATTGAGGGGGGTTTTTCGGGGACGCCAGAACCAACCGCTGAGGTGTCGTGGGCCTAACTCAACGAAACACCAGTGAAGGGAGGTATCACAAAATGCTGGAGTAACTCAGCAGGTCAGGCAGCATCTAGGAGAAAGGGAATAGGTGACGTTTCGGGTCGAGACCCTTCTTCAGACTTAAGATAATAGAGCAACGATGGACGACAATAGAGCAACGATGGACGATGGATAATAGAGTAACCCGAAACGTCACCCATTCCCTTTCTCCTAGATGCTGCCTGACCTGCTGAGTTACTCCAGCATTTTGAGATACCTTCGATTTGTACCAGCATCTGCAGTTATTTTCCTAGTGAAGGGAGGTGCCCACTTGATAACCCCAATGATATACTTGCATCTACACGATCAGATTTTATGTGCTTGTTGACATGTTGTAACAGGTAGCTGATTATTGCATATGGAGTAAGTTATTGTCTTCAGCACAAATTTGTAGAAACAGTTTAGATACTCCTTTGGCTTTGGGCTTGGTTTTCTTGGTTGAGCGCATATCCTGGTGTTATAGCACAAGTACTTTGTGTTTCAATTGTAATCAGTTGGAAGCAAAATAACTTGCAACTCTGCTTAAAGAAGAGAATGGAGTTCATCATGATCTCTGAGCCTATATTTGTTCCTAATCAGCACAGCTTTAGAACCAGTGTATCTAGTCATTATCTCATTTTTGTTTGTGAATATTCACTGTTCCCACATACGCTCCTTACTTTATTACAAAAGCTAGTATATTTCAAAAAAATATTTTCATCCGCTTCTTAGTGTTGTGGGATTTCCTGAATTCATGAGAGGTTCAATAAAAATCCACGTCTTATTTTAAGATTGAACATTTTTTATTTAGATACACATTAAGGAAACTGTTCCTTCGGCTCACCATGTCCATGCCGACCATCGATCTCCCATTCACACTAGTTCCATGTGTAAGAAGGAACTCCAGATGCTGGTTTACACCAAAGATAGACACAAAATGCTGGTTACTCAGCGGGTCAGGCAGCATCTCTGGAGAAAAGGGATAGGTGACGTTTCAGGTCGAGACCCTTCATCGCGGTGAAGTGCTGCACGGTGGCGCAGCTGTAGAGTTGCTGCCTTAATGCTCTTGAGACCCGGGTTCAAACCCGTCTCCGGGTACTGTCTGTACGGAGTTTGTACGTTCTCCCCATGACCGCATGGGTTTTCACTGAGATATTCGGTTTCCTCCCACACTCTAAAAACGTACAGGTAAGTAGGTTAATTGGCTTGGTATAAGTGTAAATTGTCCCTAGTGTGTGTAGGATAGTATTAATGTATGGGGATCGTTGGTCGGTGCAGACATGGTGGGCCGAAGGGCCTGTTTCCATGCTGTATCTCTAAACTAAACTAAATCAACTAGTTCTGTGTTATCCCACTTTCTCACACACCAGCGTTATAATTCCAACTCAGGTGGTGGGTGATGAAAGAAAACTTGGTAGCTGTGTCCTTATGTTCTACTGTCGTCCTTCTAGGGTAACAATTGTGGTTTTGGAAGGTTTGATTGAAGAAGTTATGGAGATTGAGAAAATAATGGAGTTAATTCCTGATCATTTGTGGATATGCTTGCTGATACATTTCTTGGGCTCTGTACTGGGCTAACTCACCATCATATTTTCATTTTGATTTCTTGGCTATTATTTATCCCTAACCAGCAGTTTAGTTTAGTCTAGAGGTACAGCGCAGAAATAGGCCCTTCGGCCTACCGAGCCTGCGTTGACTAGCGATCCCTGTACACTAACACTATCCTACACACACACTAGGGACAATTTACCAAAGCCATTAACCTACAAACCTGTACGCCTTTGAAGTGTGGGAGAAAACCGCAGCATCCGGAGAAAACCCACGCGGTCACAGGAAGAACATACAAACTCCGTACAAACAAGCACCCGTAGTCAGGATCAAACCCGGGTCTCGGGCACTGTCGGGCAGCAACTCTACCGCTGTGCCACTGTAAAACCCCAGTTTATCTGGTCATTATCTCATTTCTGTTTGTGAATAATTGCCTTCCATCGCCCGGCGCGGCTCGGCCGCTGGACTTAACATCGCCGGCGTGGCTCGGCCGCGGGACGTTTCAGTGCCCGGTGCGGCTCGGCCGCGGGACTTAGCAGCGCCCGGTGCGGCTCGGCTGCGGGACTTAGCAGCGCCCGGTGCGGCTCAGCCGCGGGGCCTTCCATCGCCCGGCGCGGCTCGGCCGCTGGACTTAACATCGCCGGCGCGGCTCGGCCGCGGGACGTTTCAGTGCCCGGTGCGGCTCGGCCGCGGGGCCTTCCATCCCCTTGCGGGGGCTGTGCGTGTCGGTCGCCTCGGCAGGGGTCGAGCTGCCTGTCCGTGGGTGCGGGGGGAAGAGAGTGGAAGTTTTGTTGCCTTCCATCACAGTGAGGGGGTGTTTGGAGTCACTGTGATGGATGTTTGTGTTGGGGTCGTGTGTCCTGTGTTCTTTTCTTTTTTTGCTGTGTTTTGTGACTGCTGAAATTTCATTCGGTATTTATACCGAATGACAATAAAGTTCTGTTCTGTTCCCAAATTGGCTTCTATATTTCTTTTGTTGTAAAACTGACATATCAAAAACAATTTGATCGTCTGAAGAAGGGTCTCGACCCGAAATGTCACCCATTCCTTCTCTCCAGAGATGCTGCCTGTCCCGCTGAGTTACTCCATCATCTTATAAGTGTTTTGGGACTTCCTGATGTCATGGAAGGTGCTATAAAAATCCCTTGTTCCATTATTCTTTGCAAAGTATGATCTAATGCTTTGGCAGTATAAATTAATTACTTTTTACTCTACATCCCAAGAAAATTATCGGTAAGTTACTTCCTAAGGTAATGCTCTTCCACAATCTCATTCTTCCTCTTGTTCAGCTCCTGATCTTCTCCTGTGAAGGAAAATAACTGCAGGTGCTGATTCAAATTGAAGGTAGACACAAAATACTGGAGTAACTCAGCGGGTCAGGCAGCATCTCAGGAGAGAAGGAATGGATGACGTCAGTCCGAAGAAGGGTCTCGACCCGAAACCATTCCTTCTCTCCTGAGATGCTGCCTGACCCGCTGAGTTACTGCAGCATTTTGTGTCTACCTTCAATTCTCCTCCTGTGAACACTCCTTGCATTCATCACTGTTGCAACATCTACCTGAATCATTGATGTGATTCCCACAGCTGTTTTTAACATTTCTGTTCATCTCGCTACACTGTGAATGAAATTGTCTACCTACTGCCCTCCGTACTTATTCTGTCAAAGTAATCTCATTCAACTCCCTGCACTCCCTTTTAAACCTGATAATTTTACTGACCGTCACTCCTGCTGACCCTGTTACTTGATCAATAACCACCATCTGTTGGACCATATGTTCTCCATACTCTGTACTCATTCACCAAGGCTCCTGTTGTTCATGGTCTTCCAGTTCAGTTTAGTTTATTGTCACGTGTATCGAGGTAGAGTGAAAAGCTTCTGTTGCGTGCTAACCAGTCAGCAGAAAGACAATACATGATTGCAATCAAGCCATTTACAGTGTGTACATATATATGATAAACGAATAACGTTTAGGGCAAGGTAAAGCTAGTAAAGTCAGATGAAAGATAGTCCGAGGGTCACCAATGAGGTAGATAATAGTTCAGGACTGCTCTCTAGTTGTGGTAGGATGATTCAGTTACCTGATAAAAGCTGGGAAGAAACTGTCTCTGAATCTGGAGGTGTGCATTTTCACACTTCTATACCTTTTGCCTGATGGAAGAGGGGAGAAGAGGGAGTGGCCGGGGTGTGACTTGGATTTACTACAAATAATCTAGATATACCGTATAATATTAGTATTTAATAAACAATATGTGCTGGAAAGCTGCTGTACATTGACTCAGCTGAGTAATGTAAGAAAATAACTGCAGATGCTGGTACAAATCGAAGGTATTTATTTCACAAAATGATGGAATAACTCAGCAGGTCAGGCAGCATCTCAGGAGAGAAGGAATGGGTGACGTTTCGGGTCGAGACCCTTCTTCAGACTGATGTCAGGTGGGCGGGATAAAGGAAGGACATAGGTGGAGACAGGAAGATAGAGGGAGAACTAGGAAGGGGGAGGGGAAGAGAGGGACAGAGGAACTATCTAAATTTGGAGAAGTCAATGTTCATACTGCTGGGCTGCAAGCTGCCCAAGTGAAATATGAGGTGCTGTTTCTCCAATTGACTCAGCTGATGCTTGGAAAGTTGACTTGCTGCTTCCATAAGATGTTTTTTTCTGCTGTACATCACAAATATGATGACCTAACCAACTCACGTTTCCATGCTGCCTTTAACCTTGTAAACCTCCTACAACACGGGACTCTAATCTCTCTATAATGCCGTTTATTTCTCCCTTTCCCCTGACTCTCAGTCTGAAGAAAGGTCTCGACCCAAAACGTCGCTCTTTCCTTCTCTCCAGAGATGCTGCCTGACCCGCTGAGTTACTCCAGCATTTTGTGTCTGTCTTTGGTGGAAACCAGCATCTGCAGTCCCATCCTACATAATTGGTACTAACGTGGCCGCTTTGCAGCTGTTAATTTCTCCATGTTCGTCAGGAAAGATGCAGCTGGTATTAGCTTGCTCTAACTGTTTACCACCTCCTCTCGCTCAATGCACTTTATGAAGAGAATTAACACGGCATTAAATTCCGTGTATGATTCACCCTGTGCCAGTTCACATACATCACAGCATCAACTGGAGGTGGATTCTTATTTGCATCGACTATGTTGCCGGCTGTGTTTCTTGTGCCAACTGTTACCCCACATGGCCTCAGCGCAAGCTGCCTGCCTGTTAAATTATTTATGTTTGTGATGTGTGGAAAAAAGGTTAAAAAAAAAAATATATATACATATAAAATATATGCAGCGATGGGTGACTAAGTGGGCTGGGACCCAGCTATCAATAAATAGTCTGCAATTCTCTCACTTGATCTTTACACAGAGCTGGGATTAAGACATTGAATCCCAGAATAGAATGGACTCGGAGTAGTGACCTTGTCTTGAACCGGCATTTGAGCTTAACCCAGACTGAATGTTGAATGGGTCTCCATCCCCAATAGCCCAGGATCCGTGGCCATACTTACATCAGTTCCGAGAAATTTGATGCTAATTGAAACTGATTATGCTTCATGAAGTGTTGGAGTGTTTTGTCAATGATTTGATTCACTCATGTTTAAGTTTAGTTTAGATACAGGGCAGAAACAGGCCCTTCGGCCCACTGGTCCGTGCCGACCAGCGATCCCCGCACATTAACACTATCCTACACACATTAGGGACAATTTTTACCTTTATCAAGCCAATTAACCTACATACCTGTTCGTCTTTGGAGTGTGGGAGGAAACCGAAGATCTCGGAGAAAACCCACGCAGGTCACAGGGAGAACGTACAAACTCCGTACGGACAGCACCCGTGGTTGGGATCAAACCGGGGTCTCCGGCGCTGCATTCGTGCAAGGCAGCAACTCTACCGCTGCGCCACCGTGCCGCCCGAATGTTGTGTGATGTAATTTAAGGAAGCACTAAAGAGATCTGAAAAACACCACCTCTGTCTGATAGCAGTGGCCACATTGTACTCAAGGATTAATCTGCCCAGAAATTAATTGTGTACCTCCAAAGAAATCTGTATCTGTGTTACAAAAATGGCTTAAACTGGAGTCAGGCAACTTGGTCAGCAGAGACAGGTTGGGCCGAAGGGCCTGTTTCTGTGCTATATAGTTCTGCGTCTCAGAGTAAGTTTTCATACATTACTAAGAATCTTAGCACCTATAAGTCCGTAAGTCATAGGTGCAGAAGTAGGCCATTCAGCCCATCGAGTCTACTCTGCCATTCAATCAAGACTGATATATCTTTCCCCTCTCAACGCCATTCTCCTGCCTTCTCCCCATAACCTTTGACACCATTACTACTTAGGAGCCTGTCAATTTCCGCTTTATAAATATCTGAAAACTCGGCCTCCTCAGCGGTCTGTGGCAATGAATTCCACAGATTCACCACCCTCTGGCTAAAGAAATTCCTGCTCATTTCCTTTCAATTCTGACCTGTCAGGAAATTCGCCCATTCATTTTGTTGGGATTATCCTTTGCTCTGACCACTTGATTTCCAGCATAAGACTCCCCAAATGAAAACAATATTAGCAGAATATGCAAAATTCATCATCAGTGGGATTTTCATCCTCAGTGATCCGAAAAGTGAGTTTTTATTCAGTCGCAGAATAACCATGCTTTATTAATTATGTTTCCACTAAAACCACACTATGTACAGGCAACATCAAAAACGACCTGCTTTATCTCCACCAAGCTCTGTGGCACGGTGGCGCAGCGGTAGAGTTGCTGCCTTACAACACCAGAGATCTGGGTTCGATCCTGACCACGGGTGCTGCCTGCACGGGAGTTTGTCTGTTCTCCCCCTGATCTGTGTGGGTTTTCCTTGGGTGCTTTGGTTTTCTCCCACAATCCAAAGCCGTACAGGTTTGTAGGTTGATTATAAATTGTCCCTAGTGTGTGTAGGATAGTGTTGGTGTGCGGGGATCACTGGTCGGAGCAGACCTAGTGGGCCGCAGGGGCCCATTTCCGCACTGTATCTCTAAACTAAACGAAATATCCTTTGACCTCAAAATCACCTCAACCTACAAACTGGGAATGAGTTCCCCTGGAGGTCATGGAAATAATCTCTCCCAGCTTCCTTGCCTCAGGATCACTTTAGGCTGCTGCTCCTGATCTCTGCAACATCTCGCAGCATGCTGCACTGGGACGGTACCCCAGGCTCCTTAATCCAGGAGAGGAGAGCCTGACTACATTTTCCTTCAGAATAGCAGCAGGTAGAGTAGGGATGGCCAATTGCCTGCCATGGTGCAACATTCCTAGGTTGCACTTGTGTCTTTGCTGAGATTTAGACTTTAGAGCTACAGCGCGGAAACAGGCCCTTCGGCCCACTGAGTCCGCGCCGACCAGCGATCACCCTGTACCCTAGCTCTATCCCAACATGCCAGGAATAATTTACAATTTTACTGAAACCTATTAACCTATACACCTGTATGTCCTTGGAGTGTGGGAGGAAACCAAAGCACCCGGTGAAAACCCACGCTGTCACAGGGAGAACGTACAAACTCCATACATAGGTTGTAGGAGCAGGCTTAGGCCATTTGGCCCCTCAAGTCTACTTTGCCATTCAATCATGGCTGATCTATCTTTCTCTCTCAGACACCACCTGTAGTCAGGATCAAACCCGGGTCTCAGGCAGCAGCTTTACCACTGCACCACCCCTATGTCAATGTACCATCCCTAAGCCACTGTGCCGAGATCTCTCTCGCTGCCTCCTCCCAAGAGCAATAGGTGATCATCCTGGAAGATCCCTGGCTCCTTTTCACTAATAATATGTGTCTTGACCCGAAACGGCACCTATTACTTCTCTCCAGAGACGCTGAGTTACTCCAGCATTTTCTGTCTATCTTCGATGTAAACCAGCATCTGCAGTTCCTTCCTACACATGTCGTTGGCTCCGGTGAGTACTGTATTTCACCCACTTGCCCAGGTTCGCTGGGAATACTCTGCGGCCCCTCTCCCATCACTGAAACGTGCATTAATTTAGCAGCAACTCAACCTCTGCAAATGGAAGGGCAATGGCTGCAATAATTGTAACGTGCTGACAGATGCAAGAATTTGCAAGATAGGGAACATTGTGCTGAAATTGCCATTCTCAGTTTCCGTTTGGTGTTACTCAAGGAAACCTTGCTGTGTTCAGGCTTTATGTAACAGCATTAAAATGACCCACTTTGTGATTCTTAACACCACTGAAAGATAGCAATCCATTCTGTAGCCCGCTAAATCTGTTCCTCTCTCCACAGATGCTAAATATTTCCAGCCATTTCTATTTTTGGTTCAGATTCTTGCAAGTAAAATTATTATCCTTTTGCGTTGCTGAAGTAAAACCAATTGTCTTTGCAAAAACAGGGAAGTTGAAATTTCGTTTTTACTTAATTTTGTTCAGTCAAAGAAAATGGAATACAAGTAAAATTGTTCATTTTGAAAAGGGGATGTTTCCTATTAAGGAATGCAAGATAAGCAAGATGTTGGTGGAAAGTTATTTGGTGCCAAAACATCAAACAAGATTACTGCATTAAATTAAATCCACTGACTTTGTGTCCTAACAATCTTGTCTGAGGATTAAAAAGGCATTTATTTATTCAGTCAATTGTAGCTCTGTATTTCTTTTCCTGAGCCTTCCACAATTGACACTGGTAGGCAATGGAAATTAAACTGCATTTAAGTTTTGCAAGTTTTAATGAAATGGTTTTTTTTTGCATTTTAAAATTATAACATAAATATGTTAGATGTAAAAACAAGACTAATGTAACTTTCAAAAGCAAATTTGAATGAAATTAAGCAACTAAGTTATTGAAAACTGATTGATGGGTATCTGTGCAGTGGCCGAAGGTGATCATTTAAATCCTAATTGGAATTAAACAGGGATGGGTTTTAAGGCGAGTGCAGTGAATTGTGGATGCACCACACAAACTACCCTCCCTTCCATTGACTCCATTTATACCTCATGCTGTCTCGGCAAGGCCCGCAGCATAATCAAGGGCGAGCCATACCCTGGCCACTCCCTCTTCTCCCCTCTCCCATCGGGCAAAAGGTATAGAAGTATGAAAACGCACACCTCCAGATTCAGGGACAGTTTCTTCCCAGCTGTTGTCAGGCAACTGAATCATCCTACCACATCTAAAGAGCAGTTCTGAACTACTAGGGCGGCACGGTAGCGCAGCGGTAGAGTTGCTGCTTTACAGCGAATGCAGCGCCGGAGACTCAGGTTCGATCCTGACTACGGGTGCTGCACTGTAAGGAGTTTGTACGTTCTCCCCGTGACCTGCGTGGGTTTTCTCCGAGATCTTCGGTTTCCTCCCACTCCAAAGACGTACAGGTATGTAGGTTAATTGGCTGGGTAAATGTAAAAAAATTGTCCCTAGTGGGTGTGGGATAGTGTTAATGTACGGGGATCACTGGGCGGCACGGACTTGGAGGGCCGAAAAGGCCTGTTTCTGGCTGTATATATATGATATGATATCTTGTTGGTGACCCTTGGACTATCTTTGATCAGACTTTTTAAAAGACATATAGACAGGTATATGAATAGAAAAAGGTTAGTGGAGATGGGCCAAACGCAGGCGAATGAGATTAGCTCATTTATAAAACCTGGTTGGCATGAACTAGTTGGGCTGAAGGGACTAGTTCCATGCTGTATGACTCTATCAAGGACAATAACAGCTGGCTAGACCTGAGATGCTCTCATCTAATGAATAAATATATATTTTTTTAATCTTGGGAGAACAATTAGTTATCATCCCAAACGAAACCCTCACTGACCTATAAATATACATGTACATACAAATTCTTCTTCTTTTGTGTCCATCATCTACGTTTCAAATGTTGACATCGCTGTCATTGTCCGTCCTGAAAAGGACACAAGCTTCCGGCGACAATCAGTGGGAGCCATCACATGCTACAATAGATGATGGTGGTGGTAGCAGAATTAGTTTAGGACACTTCCAGTTTCCAGCCCCGCGACGTGGACGCTTCTGCTATGGGGCCTACATACAAATTAATGGGGTTTTAATACCTTTTAATGATTACTAAATGATACTAATTGATGAATGAGACACTGACCTAGATCTAGAGAATTGTAAATTGCAATTATGAAGCAAGTCACACTGAGGATCAGTGAGAAATTATCTAACTGTTGAAGCTGTCCTTGGACTGAAGTAATTAGAAGCATACACATGCAAAAGCCGTGGTGAATGCATACAAAATTAGGCAGTGGGGTGGTATAGGAACTGCAGATGCTGGTTTACACTGAAGATAGACACAAAATGTTGGAGCAACTCAGCGGGTCGGGCAGCATCTCTGGAGAAAAGGAATAGGTGACGTTTCGGGTTGAAACCCTTCTTCAGACTGAGAGTCAGGGGAGAGGGAAACTAGAGGTACCTTTTCATACATGGAGTTACTCCAGCATTTTGTGTCTATTCCCTTGCCTTCAAAAGACATTGTCCTTCAGACAAGACTTTTAAATTGAGACCACGTCTGATCTCAATGATGGATATAAAAGATTTTAGTGCACTATTTCATAGAAGACTGTCCAATTGCCAAGCGATGTTTTGATTGAGCAATACCCATGACGAGGGTTATCCACAAGCTAGTAATTGGTATTCAACCCTCAATCAGCAACATTAAATACAGATTACCGCACTGCTTCCAGAGAGTTTTCTGTATTCAAGTTGCCTGCAATGCTTCGTGTATTTCAACAGTGATTACACATCTGTAGTACAGTACTTCATTAGCAGAAAGCGCATTGAGATCCTCGGTCTGTGACATAATCTATCAAACATGGGGCTGCACATACCAGCGGCAGCTGAGAATAATTTGCAACAGTAGTGGGGGGGGAGGGAGGGAGGGAGAGGAAGCTGCAGTTCGCGCAGCTAGCACTGGGGGGGCTGAGCGGCGCTGCTGAGCCGCGGGCTTCACCTAGCACCAGAGCGGGAGCGGCTGGGTTCGGGTTGCAGGCGGTCGCCGGGAATCGTCGTCGTCGTCGGGGGTGTAAAATATAAAAAATAAAAACTCCAGCAGCAACAGCAGCTTCGATCGGGGGAACCGTCGCCCCAGAGGCAAATCACTCGCCTGCAGGAAGCAGTCGGAGGGCGAGAAGCGAAGCGGATTTGGCGGCGAGCGAGCGAGCGGGTCTCCCACCTCCTTCGAGCCCGACCGGGCGCTGTGCACGGGGGCGCCCCCCGGCCTCTCCAGGGACTCGGCTGTCGCTGCGGCCCCGCGGGGAGAGGGGGAGGGGGTGGGGGTGGGGGTGAATCACCCCCTCCCACCCGCCCGAGCGCGGAGCGGCCGCCATCTGCTGGCCGCCTTCACGGCAGACGGACGGAGGGAAGGAAAGGATCGCGGAAAATCTCCTCAGATCTCGTCCCTCTTCCCCCCGCAAAAACATTAACCGCGAAAGAGGGGGATTTTACATCGGATTTTTAGTGTTTTGGAAGCGAGGAGTTTTTAAAAAAAATTACCTCAGCGTCGGCGGATCTGAGGAGGGATGGAGTGAGTTGTTGTTGTTCATCCCCCTCCTACTCCCGCCGCCTTTCTCTCTCTCTCTCTTCCACCTCGCTCCCAACGCTGCGGGATCAGACTCCGGCTGCAGCCCGACCCGATGGCGGCGGCGGCGGCGGTGAACTACTCGCCTCCATGGTGGGTGAACCTGCTCCACCGTCTCCCGCACTTCAGCCTCCAGTTGGAGACGGTCAACAGCGACTTCCACCCCGAGGACGCCCAGTACCAGCAGGTAAGGAAGGCGCCTCAGTCAGAGAGGAGGAAGGCAGGCAGGCAGGCAGGCAGGCAATCGTCGTTGCACCGCGGGCTCGGCGAGTCAGTTATAATCTGCCATCTCTGCAACACACACCAGCCGGCTCGAGGAGTTGAGACCACAAGGAACTAACTACAGATGCTGGCTGGAGATCTTGAGCAAAATCACAAAGTGCTGGAGTAAGTCAGTCAGGCAGCATCTCTGGAGAACATAGACCCAACACGAACCCCTCAGATTGATTGTAGTAAGGAGGAGAAAGCTGTAATCATCCACCCCCCCCCCCCCCCTCTTCCAGCTTTGTGTCCCCCACTACTGAAATCAGCCTGTAAAAGGGTCCCAAACCAGAACGTCTTCTGTCCATGTTCTGGAGTAGCTAAGGGGGCAGGTCAGGCAACATTTCTGGAGAACATTTTGATTTCACTTTGGGATCCTCGTTCAGGCTGTTTGTAGTAAGGGAGGGAGAGAGGAGAGGGGAGGGGGGAGAGAAAGCTGTATTCTTCCCCTCCCCAAGTATTCCAGCTTTGTCTCCCCACAACAATCAGTCTGCAGAAGGGTCTCGGAACAAAACGTCTTTTGTCCATGTTCTGGAGAGCTAAGCAGGTCAGGCAGCACCTAGGGAACATGGATAGGTGATATTTCAGGTTGGGTCCCGACTTCGGGCTGAATGTAGTGGGTGCGTGGGGGGGGTGGGGGGTGAACAACTGGAACATTTTGTTTCCAGCCTTTCCCCTCCCACTACAATCAGCCTGAAGAAGGGTTCCAGACTAAAAATCGCCTGTCCGTGTTCTGGAGTAAATCAGTGGGTCAGGCAGCATCTCCGGGGATCATGGATTTCAGGTTGGGACCCTTCTTCAGGCTGTTTGTCGTGGGGTGGGTGGGAATTTGTAACCCCCCCCCCACATTTTCCGGCTTTGTCTCCCCACTGCAACTAGTCTGAAGAAAGGTCCCGAATCAAAACGACGCCCTTCCCTCCCCAGATGCTGCCTGACCCCTTGAGTTCCTCCAGCACTTTGTTCTGCAACATCTGCAGTTCCTTGTGTCTCCAAAACAATTAATGCATTCTTACTGCCTGCACATGCATTGTTGCTAATGTTATGCCCAGGGGTTTTGCACTTCCCTTTTTTCTGCGCACGTCGCAACCATTGCTTTCGGGAAGGGGCAGAAGGGTTTGGCATAATAGATGCGAAGTTCTCGGCAGCTATTTACAGCCGCCACAAGTAATCGCTGCAACTTTTATTTAGTGCGTTTGCGTGGGGACGATCGCATGGTAAAACCAGTGACGACCGTGCTAATGTGGACATGCGCTTTCTGCTGATTAGATGCCCCTTTCCCTTCCCCTGATGATTTTAGGGGAAGGGAGAGTTGGGGAATTGCATGAGGCCGAAAGGTGTTTTGAGCAGGATTTGAAGTGGACGACAGCTTAACGGGGCGAAATCTGTAGTTTTAAATTCACAAAATGCTGGAGTAACTCAGCAGGTCAGGCAGCATCTCGGGAGAGAAGAAATGGGTGACGTTTCGGGTCGAGACCCTTCTTCAGACTGCCCTGTCTGTGTGAATTATGTCACTGGTGGGGTGGGCTTAGCGACTAGATTGCGTAGCTGCGTGCAAAATACCTGTAGGAATATACATTGTATATATTGACCATGAGAGTATCCATTGAATGGTGTATTTTTTTCAAAAATTGCATGAGAATAAATTAGTTAAAATGAGAATTAGTTGGTAATCCAAGTTTTATCAATGTACTAAATGAATGGTGATTTTATAGAGCTGTAGAAAATCTTAAAGAGGTATTGATAGAGTGAAAGCACACGAAGAACTAGAGGCATAGACGTAAGGTGAGAGGGAAAAGATTTAATAGAAACTTGGGAGCATTTTTTTTCACACAGGGTGGTGGGTATCTAGAACAAGCTGCCAGAAGAAGTAGTTGAGGCGGGTTCAATAGCAATACCGTATTTAAAAGGTGTTTGCACAGCTGCGTGAAAGGTTTACAGGGCTGTGAATCAAATACTGGCAAATGGGACAGTTAGATCGGGCATCTTTTTGTTGGGCTGAAGGGCCTGTTTCCATACTGTATGACTTTTTTTGAGTAAGATTATGTTTATTGCTTAATTACCTGGTTCTGGAAATGAGCCAGATGCTCATAGAGTTTCTGTCAGTTGCGTGGGATATGTCGATGCTTATCCTAGATATGTCGCTGCACACTGACTACACCCTAGCATTGAAACAGTAGCTGAATCATAATGGAAATATTTTTTCCCCATGGTCATGCAAGAAAGCATGTCCTATTCTGCTAGTATTGCAAGGGAAGGTAGTTACAAAATATCTTCCCATTCGCATTAGTACATCAAGATATACCAAGATTAAAGTACTTTGTTTGAAAATACTACATTGATGCAATTATGGAAAGTTAGTTTAATTTCTGCGTTAAGCTTTCCGCAGCCAAGTTTGGAAATATTTGGTAATAAAAGTAATCTTGGAATAAATGGTGATTTGTATTTATCCAATGTTTTTCATGTCTGCCCCCACTGTCCTCCTCCCACAAAGTTTTAGAATCAGTTAAGTACTTCTGAAGTTCATAGACCTGTGGCAGCCAATTTACACGCAGCATGTTTTCACCAATAACCATTTAGTAATACTTATTTAAAGATATATATTTGCAGGCTACTGGGGATAATTTATCTGATCAGAATAGCTCTGGAATGTTTTGGGTCAATAGACAATAGGTGCAGGAGTAGGCCATTCAGCCCTTCGAGCCAGCACCGCCATTCAATGCGATCATGGCTGATCACTCTCAATCAGTACCCCGTTCCTGCCTTCTCCCCATACCCCCTCACTCCGCTATCCTTAAGAGCTCTATCCAGCTCTCTCTTGAAAGCATCCAACGAACTGGCCTCCACTGCCTTCTGAGGCAGAGAATTCCACACCTTCACCACTCTCTGACTGAAAAAGTTCTTCCTCATCTCCGTTCTAAATGGCCTACCCCTTATTCTTAAACTGTGGCCCCTTGTTCTGGACTCCCCCAACATTGGGAACATGTTTCCTGCCTCTAATGTGTCCAATCCCCTAATTATCTTATATGTTTCAATAAGACCCCCCCTCATCCTTCTAAATTCCAGTGTATACAAGCCTAATTGCTCCAGCCTTTCAACATACGACAGTCCCGCCATTCCGGGAATCAACCTAGTGAACCTACGGTCCACAAATGAGACATCTGCTTAATATCTCATTCAAGAGATGGCACATTAGCAAATATAGCTCAACTTCAGTGAAGAGTTAGTGCAGATTTTTGTGCTCTGCCGTGGGACATTAATTTATAATTCTGTGATTCAGGGATAAACAATACCACGTTAGCCATGACTGCCATCATCAATGCTACACTGTCACACTGTGTTTGGGTTTTGTATGGTGTGTGAGTATTTGAATAAGGATGTGTAGGAAAGAACTGCAGATGCTGGTTTACACCAAAGATGGACACAAAATGCTGGAGTAACTCAACGGATCAGGCAGCATCCCTGGAGAACATGGATATCTGGCTATGATGTTTGAGGGCCAGCACAGCAATATTTACCATTTTAAGCAAATTTGGATATTACTCATCTCGATAAGTTTTTTAATAAAAAGTTAATGTTTGTGGTTGGAACTCCATTTTCTTTATGGAGACCTGGATAACTGCAGTTATTACTGCCTCAGAATGTAAGTAGGATTTGTAAATTACAATGAATACAAGTGTAGGAACTTTTAGGGATGATCTGTGTAATTTTAATTTCTGCAGTGCATGGATACTTCTGTAGTTTATGGATACTTAAGATTGAAATCAGGAAACTCAAAATACTTTGTATATTTTAAATATAGGAGATACATTTGGGTGAATTACGGAATGCTTAATAAATGAAGAGAATATACAGTAATGAAGCACATTATCATGAGAGGAAAATAGACTAACACTTTACAGGAGAGAACAGATTTCCTATTGATTATGTGGGTAGTCATTATTTGTATCTTAACCAGGATTATTGCGTTTAGTATTGTAAAAACTTAACTCTGTACACAACACTGAGAGGTAGTTTATCTGTATTTTTCATTGATTCACTTCACAATTAGTTGTTAAGTACATGCTACATATTGACAGTAGTGAGTGAGAAATTGCCGAGAGAAGCTTTGATTACCCATTAATGGGCAAAATTGGACATGCTGAAATTTTAAAAAGTAGCACTACATTTCTTGGTGGATTGCATCGTGACTTTTGCATTATCCACAAAGAGTACTTGCTTGGCTCTTTTAGTTCATTTCCACAGAGGTTGCTATTTTGTCAGCTTTACAATGGAAACAAATCGGAGCTAAAAAGATATGAATCATTTTTAGCAGGTCTTTTGGGTGTATTTTGACATTGCAGTCACAGAATGGCCATGACCATGGCCTGTAGAATCTATACAGGTGATTCCCAATGTTACAGCAGTTTGTGTAACGGAAATTCACCCTTACGGAACTCTCAAATCACTCAAAAATCTGAGAAATAGCATTAAAAAAAATTGCTTTCATGTAATTTGAGGAAAGAAAAAGTAAACACTCCCCCCACCCCCAACTCAGATTTCTTGACGCATACGTGTATGACGTCACACTTTTGTATCTATCATGACAGTAACTCAAATTTCACTGTACCTTAGTGGTACATGTGACAATAAATTGATCTTGAAATCACTGCATCTCCAGATTTTGTGTCATCTACATGTTTACAATTTGATCTGCGCACCCAAGACCTTTCGGCTTCAACAATTTCGCGGGGTTGTGACAAAAGTCATTCTTGGAAATATTTAAAAACAAAATCAAATGTGTCTGGTCATGCAATGAATGTCTTTTAAGACGTATCAGCATCATCTGGATGACTTGTAAACATACAGCAGAGTTGAGTGTTTTATTGTCATATGTCCCGAAACGGAACAATGACATTCTTACTTGCAGCAGCACAGCATATATGTAAACATAGTATTTTGTGAAACCCATAATAAAAACAAAAAAAGTTCAGTATACATAAAACAGACAAACATAGAAACATAGAAACTAGGTGCAGGAGTAGGCCATTCGGCCCTTCGAGCCTGCACCGCCATTCAATATGATCATGGCTGATCATTCAGCTCAGTAGCCTGTACCTGCCTTCTCTCCATACCCCCTGATCCCTTTAGCAAAAAGGGCCACATCTAACTCCCTCTTAAATATAGCCAATGAACTGGCCTCAACTACCTTCTGTGGCAGAGAATTCCACAGACTCACCACTCCGTGTGAAGAAATGTTTTCTCATCTCGGTCCTAAAAGACTTCCCCCTTATCCTTAAGCTGTGACCCCTGGTTCTGGACTCCCCCAACATCGGGAACAATCTTCCCGCATCTAGCCTCTCCAACCCCTTAAGAATTTTATATGTTTCTATACGATCCCCCCTCAGTCTTCTAAATTCCAGCGAGTACAAGCCCAGTCTATCTAGTCTTTCCTCATTTGTAAGTCCCGCCATCCCAGGGATCAATTTGGTGAACCTTCTCTGTACTCCCTCTAAGGCAAGAATGTCTTTCCTCAGGTTAGGAGACCAAAACTGCACACAGTACTCCAGGTGCGGTCTCACCAAGGCCCTGTACAACTGCAGCAGAACCTCCCTGCTCCTAAACTCAAATCCTCTTGCTATGAATGCCAACATACCATACCATACAAATAGGCAATAGTAGTGCAAAGTCAAACGTAACATCCCCACGTCTATATAGTTCAGTGCCCATTGGGAGGTTGTATTGTTTAAAAGCCTGATGGAAGAAGCTGCTCCTGAACCTGGATGTTACAGTTTTCAGGCTCCTATACCACCTTCCCGATGGCAGCAGTCAAATAACTGTGTGGCCAGGTTGATGTGGGTCTTTGATGATGCTGGCTGCCTTTTTGAGGCAGCAACACCTGCAGATCCCTTCGATGGTGGGGAGGTCAGTACCCATGATGGACTGGACAGCGTACACCACTTTTTGCAAGCTTCTTTGTTCCCGAGCGTTCGAGTTGCCGAACCAGGCCTGGCTTTGATGTTTTAACTGAACTTCACATCCTTATTGTACTGAATTTAATATCGGGTTAGACCTTGCTGTGACAGGAGCAGTTAATGGTTTCCAGTGTTTGTTAGACTTGACTTTGCATCCTTCAGCATGAAATAATTTGCCCACCAAAAATGTCTGAAAGTGAAAGTTGATCTTGGTGAGGGAAATGACATTAAAGACATAAATGAATAGGCTGATTGACAACGGAGTTCAGTAACCAACGTGTTTTGACTTGGACAATACAGAAAATCTGATATGAGGTGATATAATGCAGGTGAATTCAATGTCATATTGGGTACAGAAAGAAAGATTGGCTAAAGTGAGACGGGCAAGGAAAAATTAGTTTGTTTTTTCACTTCACAAAGTTGTAGTTTACCATTGAATGCTTCTTTCATTGTCTTTGTGCTTAGTTAATGTATTCAACATTTGTCTTGCGTTGGCATTTGGACTAACCACAATCTGCACAGGAAAGAGTTCATTATAATTTACAAGGGTAGATATTTCCTCAAAGTAAGTAATAGTTGACACATTCCTGTTGGTGATTTAAGTTTGTGGGAATATAATATTTGAGATGAGGTAATTGTTGTGATATTTAAACACAATTTACTGCTTTGGCCCATAGAATATTGAACTATATCTAATACCAATCATATTGAACATTTCTTTAATTGATGGAGATGTGTGTAAACTGAAAAGATTCCATGCAAATCTAAAATAGTTATTTGCTTTTTAATTATAAAGTTTGTATATATTTTTTTAACAATTGTCAGCCTAGAGAATGATACACTTAGTTAAAAATCAGCCGCTTAAGTTAGTTTAAAACCTCATACTTTTTTGCTTTGTAAACAGAAGAACAAATCTGGCCTCTGAGCGGGGGTCGTACACAAAACCAATTTCTTTCTCACTGCAGCTCTTTAAAAATGTTTTCAAGCCTACAATTGTCCATATGAAAAGCCCCTCCTTGATTTTTAAAAATATATATCTTTTATACTACTAAAACTCAGATCTTATGAATATATGTTACGTATGTTTCATGCTTCGTGTACATAACAGTGATTTCGAGAAAACGGTAAACCGTAGCGCCACGGTTTTTGCACCGCCATAATCGACAATCTCCCGGTCAACCGGCCGTAATATTTTCATTTAATTTGGTCGTATATTTTTTAAGTTACAGATGTTTTAAAGAGCTCCCCCCCCCCTTGATTTATTGAAGGCTTTATTGGGGGCGCTGCGGTGCGGATTTAGTCTTAAGCGTGTGACGTCACAATGGACAAGCAGCTCCTATTGGGTGTCCACTCTTTACAAATTTACATTTTTTAATTTTTAACCTTTTTTCAAGGTCTTCAGCTTGTGACGTCACAATGCTTGTGTGAGATGGGTGCTACATTGTTGCGAAAAGCAACTGATTGTTTTTTAAAGTTGTGTTTTTTATTGCAAGTCACTTAACATACACAGATCAGCATGGGGCCCCTATGCTCGTGGGACACGGGGCAAGTGTTTCAAAAAAAGAAAGGGGAGGTCCCCCTTCCCCCCTCAACCTCTTCCTCCCCACTCCTTCCCACCTCCATCCCCACTCCCTCCTCCCCAACTCCCTCCCCATCCCTCCCCACCTCCCTCACCTTTCGGGGACGGGCCCAACGGGGAAAGAGGGGTACTGGGAAAAGGGGAGGTCCCCCTTCCCCCCTCCCTCCCCCCTCCCTCCACCTCCCCCCCTTCCCCCCTCCCCTCCCACCCCTTCCCCCCTCCCCTCCCCCTCCATCCCCCTCCCCTCCCTCCCCGCCTCCCGGTTACAATGGAAACCCTACGAGGACGGGCCCAACGGGGAAAGAGGGGTACTGGGAAAAGGGGAGGTCCCCCTCCCTCCCCCCTCCCTCCACCTCCCCCCTTCCCCCTCCCCTCCCCCCTTCCCCCTCCCCTCCCCCCCTTCCCTCCCCTCCTCCCTCCACACCTCCCTCCTCCCTCCCTCCCCGCCTCCCGGTTACAATGGAAACCCTACGAGGACGGGCCCAACGGGGAAAGAGGGGTACTGGGAAAACGGGAGGTCCACCTCCCTCCAAAATTCCCCCCTCACCTCCCACTCCCCCCTACCCCCTCCATCCCCTCTCCCTCCCCACTCCCCCCCCTCCCCCCTCCCTCCCCCTCCCCTCCACACATCCCTCCTCCCTTCCCTCCCCCCCACTCCCCTCCCGGTTACAATGGAAACCCTACGAGGACGGGCCCAACGGGGAAAGAGGGGTACTGGGAAAAGGGGAGGTCCCCCTCCCTCCCCCTTCCCCCCTCCCATCCCCCCTCCCTCCACCTCCCTCCCCCCCACCCCCCTCCCTCCCCTCTCCCTCCCCCCCTTCCCCCCCTCCCCCATCCCCTCCCCCTCCCCTCCTCCCTCCACACCTCCCTCCTCCCTCCCTCCCCCTTCCCTCCCTCCCCTCCTCCCGGTTACAATGGAAACCCTACGAGGACGGGCCCAACGGGGAAAGATGAGTACTGGGAAAAGGGGAGGTCCCCTCCCTCCCCCCTTCCCCCTCCCTCCCCCCTTCCCCCTCCCTCCCCCCTTCCCCCTCCCTCCCCCCTTCCCCCTCCCATCCCCCCTCCCATCCCCCCTCCCTCCCCTACCCCTCTCCCTCCCCCCTTCCCCCTCCCCCCTTCCCCACTCCCCTCCACACTCCCCTCCCCCCCTCCCTCCCCTCCCCTCCCCCCTCCACACCTCCCTCCCCCCCACTCCCCTCCCGGTTACAATGGAAACCCTTCGAGGACGGGCCCAACGGGCACACTTGTGCTAGTATATATATAAAACCCATAGCTATTGCCTTGGGTGAAATGCAATGTCTTGTGTTCAAGCTTCCAAGTTTGTCCAGTGTTTAGCTAGCTGATCTTATAGAGCTGCCAAGAATGGAATACTATAAATAACAAAGGTAATGAGTAGATTTGAAATGAATAAAATTGTTCTTCCACTCAGATGAACATAAACATTGGTTGTAAAATGTAAGAATTTGCATGAATTAATGCTTAAGTCGTACACTAGTAGTTTCACAGTGAAGGCTAAGTCAATTGCATTTGTAGTTTACAGTATATTTCAAAATTACTCTTCCCAGAAGTCAGGTAGAATGGCTTTAGCAGAGTTGCAGAAGGTTAGAGGGGTATAGAATTAACTTTAATTTATGTTTCCTTCTTATCGATAAGAGCTTGAAGTTCTTAAAAACTGAGATCTATTAATGCTACTCTATTAATTCAGATTGACAGAAAAGGCCCAGATTTTTTCCTGAAACACATTGGCAGCAAGTCTAAGGGGGTGAAATTGTAAAGACTAAACATTGGCATAAAAGAAATCTGAAGTTAAAACAGAAAATGGTGAAAATACACAGCAGGTTAGACATTATGAGTTCTGATAAAGGGACCTTGACCTTCATGTTAACTGTTTCCACAGATACTGCTAAATATTCCCATCATTCACTGTTTTGAAGCTCAAGTCATTGGAGCTTAAGATCTAATTTAGGCCCAGAGGAGGAAGTTGACGTTTACGAGGGGATCAAACACAATTGATTTTTATTTTCCTTTTTGCCTTAAACTCTGTTGCTAAGCTGAAATAGGCTGGCAATGTTTTTCATGGTGTGTTTCTGAGACAGCACACTTTGTGTGCATAAAAATAAAATGGAAGTTTCACACAGAAGAGTGCATTTATCAATTTGACTTCAAGTCGTTTATGAAGGTAGGAAAATAGGAGTAGGCTCTTTGAGCCTGCCTTGGCATTCAGTATGATCAGTACAATATTTCAGTACCTCATGATTTCTTTCATATCCAGTCAGAAAATGTATATATTGAAATAAGAATATTTTTCTCTCATTAGGTATTAGTTCTAAATGTAAATGAAGAATTTATTTTGTATTCCAAAGAGTTGTACTGATATTTAGACTGGTCAATGTTGCTTGATAGCCAGATGCCTTGCCGTTCTATGGTTAGATTGGTGTCCCTTATATAAACGACAATTTTTTTCCTCACTTCTCATGAAATTGTAAACTGTTCATCCATTATAATCATCCATTAAATTCTGGAAGGAGAATGTATATAGTAGAAATTAGAGATGCATCTGTAAACTGAGGAAGCGAAAAGTCAAATTGATTTCACCCCAAGGACTGCACTCTGAAACCTGGGAACATTTTTGCTCATAATTTGAAAGTAAACGTTGAGATAAAGAAGCAGGAACAAAGCTTTGGGCTTTTGCCAAGTTAGGAGGAAATGGTTTCTAATGGGGATTAAACAGTTTATATTGAAAGAAAGACTGATCTAAAATGGCTGTTAATTGTTCTGTAGAACCCAACTATTAGGACTGGGAGCGAATGTTCCAAAACTGCCAGTAACATTGAAATATTAAAATAATAGCTGTGCTGACAACTTGTGCCATTGTTAGCAGCTTGTCTCATTTAGCCTGATGCATAGAGATTACCTTCAAGAATTTGCTTTTGTCAAAATTATTCCTGATGTTTTAAAAGGAGGTTGCAATAAATAAATGATGAATATATTTTTAGCTCTGAAAAACACTTTTTTTTGGAATAGATATCAAACTGCTGCTTTTTTGTAAGTCTAAAAAAATTAATATAATTTTGATACATTCCCTCTGACTTTGGTAAATATATGCATCCAGTATTAGTTTAAATAATTACCTTTTAGATTATGGACAACTAACTATTGCAGTGACAATATTGGACATCATCTTGATGAATTAAGATTATATGGTAAAGAATTGGTTGTTGCCAGTGGTGTGCTCAAATGGATTGGGTGTGCTTGTATTGTAGAAATTTTTGGTTTGATCCTGTTGAGACTGCTGCATTTGTTTTAAGATAGTTCCTGGAAAGAAGCATTGACTGCTGGTTGGTAGTTGCAGATTCATTAGAATGGTATTCAGAATCAGGAATTAAATTATGAAAGCTGTTGCATAAACTGCTTCTATGTTTAGAAGGCTATTGGGCAATCTTATTGCAGTCATTAGTTTAAGAAAATCTAATATCCAACACGTTGTATCACTGGCGAGGTTGGCATTCATCGCCCATCCTTAAATGCCTTTGAGTGAATGGGTCGTGTTGCCACTTTGAATCGTTACCTTTGGTCTCTTTGAAGGGAATCCATCCATTATTTTGATGCAACAATCTATTTTCAAATCAGGATAGTGCATGACTGGGATGGGGAGGAAACTCGTCTACCTCGTGTATCTTGTGCCATTAGATATTGGTGGTGGAGGTCATAGTTTGATTAGTGCCCTAGAAGTTATTTATTTCCTTTTGATGAAACCCCGAACAAGGGAATCTAATCTTATACCTTGAGGTAAGGGATGTTAAAAGAAATCGGTGAGTATTTTTTTTCCCACATAATAGATAAATAGTTTCTTATTCTTGCCCACTTTCCCAAGATCTCAAAACTCTGCTTTTGTTGCATAATTTGAAATAATGAAACTTCCAAAATAGCAATAAATAACTTTTTTTATCTGGTTCAGAATTAAGAAATATTTGTGTTAGTTAATGGTATTAAGGGAAAGGAAATAAATTTGGGAAAATGGAGTCAAGGTACAGCGTGGCCATGATTTGATGGTAGAGTTCAAATCCTCCTTGTTGGAGGGGCAAAATGTTCAGAATTGAGTGCATGAACAATCAATTTCCTTGGGTACTGCTCTTAATTAAAAAAAAATTTAAATCCACATTGGCTAGTAAATAGTTCTAAAATTGGGTCATGTACTTATGTCCAAATAGCAAAGATGGAGAACTGCAACATGTTTCTAAATGATTGCTATTAGTTTGAAAGAGATGTTACTTGAAATTTATTCTCAAGTTAGTTCAGTGGTAGCTGAACTATTGACTACATGGCAAATTGTATTTGCAACATTCAATTTTATTATTGACTGTTCAGAACCTTTGGCCCATGATTGCTTAAAGTGGAGGCTAAGCATTTGGGATGGCATAGACAACCTCGGGTTTATGCATTCTGAGCACACAGAAGGCCGACCTAAGGGAGCTGACAAATTATTCACTGGCCAATCGCTGCCAAGTATTGCATGCCCCAACTGTGGAAAAGACTGGTACCACACTGGCCTCATCAGTCACCTGAATTCACAAAACTGGAGTGGAAACATCATCTTTAATCTTGAGAAACTTGAAAGAAATATTAAAGTTGCATTTCGGAGACTTGAACATTGAAATTGGAATGATGCCTCAGAACAGCACTTACAAATTAATATAATAGTGGAGCTGGCATCTCTTGCATTTGTATTTAATTTCAGTCCTTTTTGCTATTTAAAGTATTAATCCCAAGGCAATTTATGAACATGCACAAGAGCTCTGCCAGTATCTTAGCCATATACTCTCCAACTAAAGGTAGACACAAAATGCTGGAGTAACTCAGCGGGTCAGGCAGCATCTCTGGAGAGAAGGAATGGGTGATGTTTCGGGTCGAGACGCTTCTTCAAACCCGAAACGTCACCCATTCCTTCTCTCCAGAGATGCTGCCTGACCCGCTGAGTTACTCCAGCATTTTGTGTCTACCTTCGATTTAAACCAGCATCTGCAGTTCTTTCCTACCTATTCTCCAACTAACATGGGAATCAAATGTTTGACATTTCTTTTGTTACCCTTTTGAAACCTTGCAATGTGCAGAATGTTTCCTGGTAACTAATGTGAAACATTAGTAGCCACACTTCAAAATAATTTGTTTTTGTTTGAGGATCTGAATGTGCAAAGCAAGTGCACGTTGTTCATCCAGTTCTCATGCTTTGAATTACCGGTGTGCTAGGTAGAATTTCAAATCTATTATAGTTTACAAAATTTAGAATGAGGAAATCAAATGTTATGAAGTCCTTGTTACATTTTGTTAACAATGGATTCAAAGTAGCATAAAGCTTTGTTTTATACTACAGACATTTTCCTGATGAAATGAAAATTGAAATAGAGTTGATATCTCAGATTGATACCTTGCGTCAAAACTGAAAGTTCAACCCAAAACATAAATATTTATCACCAGAGTGCAGTCTGTTTGCAGGTTTTGTTTTGGTAGGGTCCAGATTTTCTTTAATTGCACAGTACAGTTGAAGGATGACTTTTTTTGATGCATGAACAAGTAGATTGAAACTTTTGTATTATTTAACATTTAAAGGTTTTCTGAGATTTCTTTAGATGGAGGGGTGGGGGGAGGTGGGAGGGGGGGGGGGGGAGGGGGCGGGAGGGGAGGGGGCGGGCGGTGAGGGCTCACGGATTATTCTCATGGCAATTCTTTGAATTTGTAGAGCTTAGATTAAAATAAAATTAAATGCTTTTCTATATTGTGCAAGATCCAGTCTTTTTAAATCACTCACATTTTCTTTAAGTTTTCTGACGTTTTATCATATCAAAGAGAAAGGGCAGTGTTTCAGCTTTTACTATTTCAATGAGTTGTGTAATTGAAGTAATGTTTTTGGGTGTCTCACAAAACATTCTTGCCAATGCTGACATGCTCTTATGAAATGAAGTTTGCATGGTTGCTTATCAATTGTTCTTTTGTTGATGTCGGCATGTTTCATCAAGTTGATATATTAACATTAGTGCGCCATTTCTGCAACCATGTTTCTTTTGGCAAGAGGGTGAAATCCTGCTATTGAGCAGCAGTGGTGTGCTAGATGGTGATCTAGATAATGCAGACACTTTCCCCCACAGAGGCATATGGCAGGGTAAGGTCATAGTTTGTTGAGATGGAGGCTTATGATGAGGAAAAAGGTGATGGCAACTGAGGATCTATCCTTGCAAAGACAATGTCTCTCGGGAACATATTGTTGCAAAAATGCCTAGCTTACTTTTTGGTGTTGGTTGGGTGAGGATTAGGTTCGATCACTTGCCCTCTCCCCTAACTCTCAGTCTGAAGAAGGATCTTGACCTGAAATGTCACCTTATCCTTTTCTCCGGAGATGCTGCCTGTCCTGTTGAGTTACTCCAGCATTTTGTTTCTATCTTTGATAGATATGTTCTGTTGTGCTGCTGCAAGTAAGAATTTCATTGTTCTGTTTCCAGACATATGACAATAAAACACGATTCTCCTAAACTGGCGTGCATGGACCTGATCTGTTCAAACTCTGCCACTTGTACATTGTGGAGAAGATGAGAAAACAGGAGCACTTGTCCACAGTAAACCAATTTAAAACAATAATATGAAGCTATTGGCGGAAAAATTCTTGTCAATAAGAGAGCTGATTCAATGTCAAAATTGAGAAGAGAAGTGGTCACCTGGACGCCAGACAGGATAAGAATATTCAGGGAAGGAAATAAGCTATTCTTACCTGTCTGGGTAACAAAAATACATTTTTAGCTGATAAAAAGAACTTTGCATTTGAAAACAACTCGTTTGTTTGTGAAAGTTCCTTTTGAAATTGCCACACTCAGGAGCGAGCAATAAATTTTGAACAAGGATTGGCAGTCAAACATTGAATCCCTGCTACAAATTGCAGCGGTGGGAAAATGCAAATGGTTCCAAAATTGGGTTTATGTTAGTTTAACTTATAATGCAGGTAACTCATAACGTAGGTGTTAAAGTTGTTCAATAACATCAGCGTTATATAAAGGCTGTGTGATATGTTTTTTTGTGTTATGTTATTGTGTTGTTCGTTATAGATTCTAACCCTTTTACTCTTGAATGTGTAATTGGTCAGTGGTTTTGAGTTTTTTTCTCTTTAATGGGGTGACATTTAGTACCCTCCAAGTTGTAGGAACCATGAGAATCCAAAACTATGAAAGATGACCAATGCATCCTGTACCTATTGCCAGATCTTGTGTTTTATATTTTTCTCTCCAGTTCATTCTCATATTCTCTCTTCCCTATAATAATTATAAAGTGCTTCCAATCCTTGGGCTTAATGCTATTTCTGGTACTTTACAAGCTTTAAACATTTTTAATGCTATATTTAGCTTTTGTCAGCCATAAGCGGAACAATTTTCGTGTTATGTTTTTATGCTTCAAACGTTTTTTTGCAAATTGTGTATTGTGTTGAATGCAGTCCACTTCTTCTCTGTCATACTGTTTTAATGCAATTTCCCAACCAACCATTGCAATTCATTAATTTGCTCTTCGTATCTTCATAGTTTTCTTTGTATAGAGTTAAGATTCTAGTTAGGAAATGGACCGAATAGATTTCAAATCATGTAACAATTTAATCATGTCATAGGAGTCCTTGAAGGTCCTTTTGCAACAAGGTCATTAATTAATCCTTTCTCATTGCACTGCATACATTTAAGGTAGCCCTTCCTCAATTTATCCAGAAAAACATTGTATATAATCCATGAATTTGGCTTCCCCTTTATTATGGATATTTGATTTATCCACTCTATAAATTCCCGTGTGATTAATGCATTCCTCCTGCTGCATGGTTTTTAATTTCTGAATCTATGCTATGGTTTAACTATTGAAAAGATAAAAAATTATAATGCAATGAGAATATTAGTATGAATATTTTATTGTCATTTCCCTCTTTTCAAGAGTGCTTTATTGTCATGTGTCCCAGATAGAACAATGAAATTCTTACTTGCTGCAGCTCTTTTTTTTAACCATACCCCATCTCCTCCCTCCTTCCCTGTTTCTGACCCATCAAATCATGATTCTTTTTTACCAGCAGTAAATTTGAATTTGGTTGGATTGTAATGACATCCGGATCTTCCAATTTGATCAACTTATGCTTTAGTTCTCCTTGCACCATTCATGACTTGTAAAGTGGAGCATAACTAATAAATTAGGCTTTCACTTCTCTGTACAATTCCTACTTTATGATTTTTAGACAACCATTATTAGTTGATGTTTACTGCTGCATTTTATAATTTATAACTTTCTAGACTTTGAATTGCATTTTATGAATATTGGGCTATTTTTCTAGATTGAATAAAAAACAACTGATTAACATACCTGATAAAATCTTTAATGTGTGCATGTGGAATATGCTTTCAATATGCAGGCAAAATTGTTTTTGGCTCAGCACTGCTTTCACAGGAATTTTTTTATTGCATTTCACTTTTATATTAGAATCTGTACATTTGAATGTTAAATTAACTTGAAGGGTAGTTTGTATACTTTAGTACATCGCGGACATTTTTAAGTGGTACTTTGTTATTTCAATAACTTTTTGTGCAGGATATGAAAATCGAAAACATGCTGTGACTTTAAAGATACATTCTACTGTCAATATACAACATCTAATCCATTTAACTTCATTTGGATAATATAGTATTCTGTTTTTTTAAGCAGCTTTATTTCTGACATCTTTAGGGTGAACAGAAGGTTAATTTTCCAAAGATTGCTTTAACTAACATTGAACTTTTAAAATTAAAAAAGAATCAAATTTGTTCTGCTGCAAGATAAACACGTGTATCACTTCAGTTGTATAAACCTGCAATTTTTCAAAATATAGTTCAATGGTACTTTATTGTCACATGCACCTAGGAGCAGTGAATTTTTTTTTCACACGATTCATTAAAATCTTACTAGATATGGGCAAAAGAGTGGTAACATAATAAAATATAAAAATATATGAAGAACAATATGTAGAAAGAGGAACAGCAGATGCTGGTTTACCAAAGAAACAAAGTGCTGGATTAACTAGTCGGCCAGGCAGCATCCCTGGACAATAGACAATAGACAATAGGTGCAGGAGTAGGCCATTCAGCCCTTCGAGCCAGCACCGCCATTCAATGCGATCATGGCTGATCACTCTCAATCAGTACCCCGTTCCTGCCTTCTCCCCATACCCCCTCACTCCGCTATCCTTAAGAGCTCTATCCAGCTCTCTCTTGAAAGCATCCAACGAACTGGCCTCCACTGCCTTCTGAGGCAGAGAATTCCACACCTTCACCACTCTCTGACTGAAAAAGTTCTTCCTCATCTCCGTTCTAAATGGCCTACCCCTTATTCTTAAACTGTGGCCCCTTGTTCTGGACTCCCCCAACATTGGGAACATGTTTCCTGCCTCTAATGTGTCCAATCCCCTAATTATCTTATATGTTTCAATAAGATCCCCCCTCATCCTTCTAAATTCCAGTGTATACAAGCCTAATTGCTCCAGCCTTTCAACATACGACAGTCCCGCCATTCCGGGAATTAACCTAGTGAACCTACGCTGCACACCCTCAATAGCAAGAATATCCTTCCTCAAATTTGGAGACCAAAACTGCACACAGTACTCCAGGTGCGGTCTCACCAGGGCCCGGTACAACTGTAGAAGGACCTCTTTGCTCCTATACTCAACTCTTCTTGTTACGAAGGCCAACATTCCATTGGCTTTCTTCACTGCCTGCTGTACCTGCATGCTTCCTTTCAGTGACTGATGCACTAGGACACCCAGATCTCGTTGAACATCCCCTCTTCCTAACTTGACACCATTCAGATAATAATCTGCCTTTCTATTCTTACTTCCAAAGTGAATAACCTCACACTTATCTACATTAAACTGCATCTGCCATGTATCCGCCCACTCACACAACCTGTCCAAGTCACCCTGCAGCCTTATTGCATCTTCCACACAATTCACACTACCCCCCAGCTTAGTATCATCTGCAAATTTGCTAATGGTACTTTTAATCCCTTAATCTAAGTCATTAATGTATATCGTAAATAGCTGGGGTCCCAGCACCGAACCTTGCGGTACTCCACTGGTCACTGCCTGCCATTCCGAAAGGGACCCATTTATCCCCACTCTTTGCTTTCTGTCTGTCAACCAATTTTCTATCCATGTCAGTACCCTACCCCCAATACCATATGCTCTAATTTTGCCCACTAATCTCCTATGTGGGACCTTGTCGAAGGCTTTCTGAAAGTCGAGGTACACCACATCCACCGACTCTCCCCTGTCAATTTTCCTAGTTACATCCTCAAAAAATTCCAGTAGATTTGTCAAGCATGATTTCCCCTTCGTAAATCCATGCTGACTCGGAATGATCCTGTTACTGCTATCCAAATGCTCAGCAATTTCGTCTTTTATAATTGACTCCAGCATCTTCCCCACCACTGATGTCAGACTAACTGGTTTATAATTACCCGTTTTCTCTCTCCCTCCTTTCTTAAAAAGTGGGATAACATTTGCTATCCTCCAATCCACAGGAACTGATCCTGAATCTATAGAACATTGAAAAATAATCTCCAATGCTTCCACTATTTCTAGAGCCACCTCCTTAAGTACCCTGGGATGCAGACCATCAGGCCCTGGGGATTTATCAGCCTTCAGTCACATCAGTCTACCCAAAACCATTTCCTGCCTAATGTGGATTTCCTTCAGTTCCTCCATCACCCTAGGTTCTCCGGCCCCTAGATCATTTGGGAGATTGTGTGTATCTTCCTCAGTAAAGACAGATCCAAAGTAACGGTTTAACTCGTCTGCCATTTCTTTGTTCCCCATAATAAATTCCCCTGCTTCTGTCTTCAAGGGACCCACATTTGCCTTGACTTTTTTTCCTCTTCACGTACCTAAAAAAACTTTTGCTATCCTCCTTTATATTATTGGCTAGTTTACCCTCGTACCTCATCTTTTCTCCCCGTATTGCCTTTTTAGTTAACTTTTGTTGCTCTTTAAAAGAGTCCCAATCCTCTGTCTTCCCACTTCTCTTTGCTATGTTATACTTCCTCTCCTTAATTTTTATGCTGTCCTTGACTTCCCTTGTCAGCCACAGGTGTCTCTTACTCCCTTAGAGTCTTTTCGCCTCTTTGGGATAAATTGATCCTGCAACCTCTGCATTATTCCCAGGAATACCTGCCATTGCTGTTCTACCATCTTCCCTGCTAGGGCCTCCTTCCAGTCAATTTTGACCAGCTCATGCCTCTGTAATCCCCTTTGCTATACTGTAATACTGACACTTCCGATTTTCCCTTCTGCCTTTCCATTTGCAGAGTAAAACTTATCATGTTGTGATCACTGCCTCCTAATGGCTCTTTTACCTCTAGTCCCCTTATCAGATCAGGATTATTACACAACACTAAATCCAGAATTGCCTTCTCCCTGGTAGGCTCCAGTACAAGCTGTTCTAAGAATCCATCTGGAGAACACAGATAAGTAATGTTTTAGTCCAGGACCGTTTTTCAGATTGATTGTGTGTGTGTGTGGTTGGGGGGGGAGGGGAGGGGAGAGAGAAAGCTGGAAGAGGGTAGCAGCAGGATAAAGCATAGACACAGATGAGGGGGGATTTGATAGGCAGATGGTTGGGCAGAGTCCAGTGATAAAGTAAAAGGTGTTAGGCGAAAGGATTGAAGAGTTGTGAATTTTGAAGCCCGAAGAAGGAATATAGATGGAGGGGAGAAATAGGTATGAGTGCGGTTGGGGCACAAGAGATGAGCAGGGGGAGAGAGAATTCAATTGGAGAATTCAAAGTTCATACCATTGGGTTGTATGTTGTGTTTGTGCTTGTGTTTTCTAAATAGGCAGATTAACCTTTGGCAAAGTCACAGAATGTTCCAAGGTAACATCAGTTAAATAAACCTATTCGTGAAGATCTGATGAGAACATGTGGCAGCAATTAATAGAAAAATAATAAAGTGAAAGAGGTGAACAGTTAAGATTGTGGGTGTGGAGATTTGTGGCTTAGTATAGGAACATTGCCAGCTACAGTTTCAGTAATACCATGAAGCTTCTAACCTCCAAGGCATTGTTCCAGCTACTTATGAAATCAACTTCAGTATGTATTAATAAGTGAGAAATGTGTTTTAGCAGATACTAATAAAATAAACGCTTGCATTTATATTAGGCCTTTAATGTTTTCTGGAACACTATTATGCGAACCATCTTTTTGTTACACTATAGTTAGAAAATATTCTAATACTTTCTAAGTATAATGTAATAAAAATCTAGTTTGCATAATAGTGTTCCAAACAACCCATTTGTGGAGACAGTCTAATTTTAATCTTCGGATAAACTGGAAACTGGTGCAGTGCAGATACTGGGTATGGGCCTTACTCATGTTATACAGAGCAAAAATGGTCAACATACACCCAATGACCAGATCTATCCTTGAAGATACACAATATACATATCTACAGCTATAGGTGGAAAACGTATGCTCGAAATGCTTCTCATCTTGACGGCTAGCTTTGTGTGTGACTGCAATAAACTGTGCATAACACTTGGTATTTGCATGCCAGAGAATATTACCCTGCAGTGGGTTTATCTGTATGTGGTATTGCAATGGATGGGTTTAGGTCTGTTTCTGTATAGCATTCCTTTCAGCTGGGTAGTGCTGCACCACCTGTCCCTTTTCAAAGAACATTTTGGCTTGAAGAACATTTGACCACAAGACAATTGGGCAATGGTTTGCATGGAAAGTTATAGAAGCCCTGTGGGGTGGGGGTGGAAATCATGGATCCAGCCAGCTGGTTCCCTGAGCTGACCATGCCAGTCATCTGGCAGAATGTGTCTTTGTCACAACTCGCAAACAACTGGAGAACTTGCGAGCCTGATGAGGAGAAGGTCTGGTCCTTCATGTGCCTCGAGAGTGTCTGCTCCCCAAAAAGCAGCTGTGTATGGAATATGATCATCGTCCATATTCTCCTGGAATGCACATTTGCCAAGACGGTCTGGAAATAGATGCAGTAATCTTTGTTGAGGTCCACTTTGAACAGCTGCGCATCACAGGGCTCTGTGTGCGACAGGTTTTTCCAGGGACACAGTGAGACAGCTCTCATCTGCTGCTCAAGACCAACTTTGTGAAAGATGCCCTTGGCTCTGCTCAACATGCTGCACTTCCAGCATAAGGAATTGTCAGCGACTTATGGTTACAGACTGGCACTTTAAAGTCCCGGACAGTGTGCTGAGTGATGCACTGAAACTTGGTGCAGCTGCCTTAAAGACCATTTGGGAAAAGGTCGCAGCTTAAAGCTCTTCTGCTGTTGCTGTGTGATAAGCCAGTACCTAGTTTTAATAATACAACTGCCTGACAGTTTGCTGGAGAATGTACATTAAGGATAACGTCATGCTGTAAATGAAATAATACGGCTTGTTCTGAAATTGATAATGTACGTTTTATGTTAAATATTTGTAAATTTTAGAAATAAATTAATGGTTTTTAAAAATTAAAAAGGCACTCGTGGTTCCTTCTTTTGGCCAAAAATCATGACTGGAAGAAATATCCTCGACTCCTTTTTGAAGTAGTGTTATTTGAATCTTTTGCAACCACCTGAGAGGATCGATTGGATCTTAGTTTAATGCTTTATTCAAAAGGCCTTGATTGTGCCCTGAATAGCCAGTTTAGACTTTGTGGGCACTCACTTGGAATGGACTTGAATTCCCAGCTGCAGTGCCTTGGCCAGCTCTGTTCAGCAGAAATGCCTGGCGTCTGTCTGACTTATTTGATGTTGGCTGTCTTCTTGAGGCAGTGCTTTCTGTAGACCCCTTCAATGTTGTGGATGTCAATACCTGTGATGTACCGGGTATGGTCTGCCACATTCTGCAGTTTCTTTCATTCTTGAAGTTCGAATCGTCAAGCAAGACCATGATGCAGTCAATATGCTTCTCGTCATGCTCCTGAAGAAGTTCAATGAAGTCCTGAAGAATCCACTTGACCAGAGAGTTGCTACTGTAAATAGGAAGGGTATAGTCAGATGGTCCTTTTTTCTTTCTCTCTCGCCTCTCTCTAATTTACGTGCGATGGTTGGAGTGATAGGTTTGGAATTTGGTTTATCAGTGATTGATCATTGGGTGCGACAGGAAACATTCTGATGGTAGTCTGGAAGTGTCTTCAAGGTAGTCTTGTTGAAGTCCCCAGCAACGACGGTGAAAGTATTAACTAAGCTATCTGGTGCCGGTTGACTCCAGTGTATAGTTCTTCAAGTACTAGCAAATGTCTGCCTGAGGCAGGATGTAAACATCAGGCAAGGTGAATTTCCTCGGGATGTAGAAGCGATGGCATTTCACTGCTAGGTGAGATATTTGTATCATTGTTAGCCAAGGGTTACGTACCGGAACACTTGAGAATGGCAAAAATGTTGTATCTTTCTTTAAGAAGTGCTGCAAGGGAAAGCTATGAGCCTAACACCAGTGGTGCGAAAGTACCTGGAGGGAAGTCTGAGAGACGGGATCAACCTGCATTTGGAAATGCATGGGGAGAGTCCAGAAAGGAAAGAGCACCTCATATCCCGCTTGAGTAGCTTGTAACCCCATTGTATGAACATTGAATTCTCCAATAGTTGCTAATGTACATACACCTTCCTTCCCCTTACTTTTTCTCCCCGACCCCTCCACCAAAAGTCCTTCAACTAGCTTCACAGTTTGCAACGATGTATCCTTCTTGGGCTCGTACATGCTTCTATCTCTCGTCTTTGTTCAAGAATCTGCCTATCAGGGAACTCCTTCACTTGAGGTGGAGCAGCGAGCGACTTCTCCAACTTTCGCCTGGACAGCTTGCAGCCCAGTGGTATGAACATCGACTTCTCCAACTTTAGATAGTTCCTCTGTCCCTCTCTTCCCCTCCTCCTTCCCAGACCTCCCTCTATCTTCCTGTCTCCACCTATATCCTTCCTTTGTCCCGCCCCCCTGAAGTCTGAAGAAGGGTCTTGACCCGAAACGTCACCCATTCCTTCTCTCCTGAGATGTTGCCTGACCTGCTGAGTTACTCCAGCATTTTGTGAATAAATACCTTCACTTGAGGTCATCTGTTGCCGGCCGCGATTTGTCTGGTCCCTTCTATCTTTCAGCTTTTTTTCTCGCTCCCTCCTACAATCAGCCTGAAGAATGGAGCTGATCTGAAATGTCAGCTATCTATGTTCTCTAGAGATGCTACCTGACCCTGCTGTTACTCCAACATTTTGTGTCTTTCTTGGAAAGGCATGGACTGATTTGGGATAGTATGTTGTACCCAGTCTCCTGGGTTGTTTCTCGACATGTATTCTCCAAGTGTGCTGAGGGTGATTGTAGTTAATTACTCCTCTTGTCCGAGCTGCCTGCATGGATGAGGAATTTAAACTGCTCATCTTTAGAAAGTTGGCACTGCATGGATAGAACACCATGAACCAATAAACCTGTCAGGAGGGACACAACAAATTTATTTATAATTAGACGGAAGGTCATAAACTGGAATGCATATCACAAATTTCAATTAGTTATCCTGTAAATGCAATAAAATGCTTGAGGTTATAATGCCTACAATTTATGATAGATTGGTGATGTACATTAATGTACTATCGTTAATTGAGGAAGAGCCACACTCTGCAGTGGATGCAGTCTAACTATCTTGTTCATGTTGATGAAGATGCAATGGAAGCATGCAAAGGGCCCTTACGTTACTGCTGCTGCTGTTACATTGATAAATCTGTACCCAATATGCTTTGAAATTGCAATTTTTAGTGGGCACAAGTTATTTTGCTCCAGCAAAAGTGCTGTTTTTCACACTGGCATTGAAAGCGATCACACTCGTTTCTGGGTGTTTCATATTTTGCTGCTGTTCTTTTGTTAGAGAGATCACCCGTTCTGGCTCCAAGTTATCACACTAGTTTCATGTTGTCCCATTTCCATCTCCACTCCGAACACACTAGGGGCAATTTACAGAGGCCCATTAACCTACAAACTCGCACATCTTTGGGATGAGGGAGGAAACCTGAGCACCTGGAGGAAACCCATGCAGTCACAGAGAGAATGTGCAAACACTACACAGACTGCAGGTCAAGATGTTCTCCCTGTGACAGTGTGGATTTTCTCCAGGTGCTCTTGTACAGGTTTGTCGGTTAATTGGCTTCAGTGGGCTGAAGGGCCTATTTCCGCGCTGTATCTCTAAAGTCTAAAGTAATTCCTGCGATACATTTTCCTTTTCATCAGAGTGATTAATTTTATCCATAATTCATTTTTCTGATTTGAAGCTAGTTTCCTGTCCTTTTTTTCGCTACAACCTCCCTGACTCTCATGATCTGATGTTAAGCAATTTATTAACTGACCAAAGGTTGTTTGAAAGTTCACATCATTTATATTGTATTCTGAGCATTGCCTCTATTTACTCTGTTACTATAAATAATGCAGTTTGCCAGGCATGACCCAACCTTTTGAAAAGTGCTGTTCGGTATGTTTTTTGTTGTATTTGAGTAACAAAATCCTTTTTGTTAATGTTTTATCCTCACTAAACGTATGAAAAGACATTTAGGAATGAACTGCAGGTGCTGTTTAAATTGAAGATAGACATAAAATGCTGGAGTAACTCAGCGTACTCTGGAGAAAAATAATTGGTGACGTTTCAGGTCTAAAGAAGGGTTCCAACCCAAATCATGCTATACAAGAAGTTCCAAGCTAAAACAAATTTAATGCAAGTGAATTTATTTGGTTTATTTCTGGATCTCTTGCCAGGCTTGGTGTATTTTATAATGCAGTGTGCATGTGTTATGACGTGTAAATTCCATGTTAGAAAAAAAACTATCGCTCAATTAACCTAAATTAAATTTGTCCCCTATTGTAATTGAACATAAATAGAACTTGTACATTTCCACTGTTCTTCTCCAAAATTATGGTAACAAATTCTATTCACTGTAATTTCTGGTCTCATTTTGACATGAGCAGGTGCCCTAGTTTGGCAAATTGCATTTTGGACCCACTGAAATTTGACTGTTGACTTGTAATCAATATCCCTGCAGAGCAGCTTTGTGCAGATTGAAATGCCTGCAGAAAGCAATACATCTCAGCAGAGAAATCAGAAATGGGTTTACAAAATGATTTGGGTACTAATTAACTAGATTGAATGAATACAGTGGAAGTAAATTTCACTGAAAGTGACTAAATGTCAGTATATTAATGAATTTTTACAATCCTAAGTTTGTCCTTTCTAATCCAGGGTACAAAGCCTAATTATAGTCTCCACTGCAGTGCTGCACCAGATCAACACATTACTGGCACCTGAGGAACAATGATTGTTCCACAGGGAATGTGGTGGGGTTGGGTGGAGAAATTAGTCAAATGTCTTTCAGAAAGTAAACTTTTAATTTTATGACTTTTACTCGTCTTTAAGATTTCAAGATGAAAACAAACATCTTGTACCTCATCTTGCACCAAATGTAGATTTTTAGACTTTAGAGATACAGCATGGAAACGGGCCTTTCAGCCCACCGAGTCCTCGCCACCCTACGATCACCCTGTACACCAGCACTATGCTACACTAGGGACAATTCACAACTTTTTTACCAAAGCCCATTAACCTACAAACCTGTATGTCTTTGGAGTGTGGGAGGAAACCCACACGGTCACATGGAAAACTCTGTACAGACAGCACCCATAGTCAGGATAGTACCTGGGTCTCTGTCACTGTAAAGCAGCAATTCTACTGCTGTGCAACTCCCTGAAAGCTGCAATACAAGTGCATAGAGTGGCAAAGAAGGCATCTGATATGCCTGCCATTATGTCAGGTCATTGAGTGTAAGAGTGAGGCAGTCAAGATGCAGCTTTACAGGACTTTTTTAGGCCCCATTTGAAGTATTGCGTGTAGTACAAGTCGCCCCATTACAGGAATGACGTGAAAGCATAGGAAAAGGTGCAGAGGAGGTTTATCAGAATTATGCCTGGGTTAGGGGGTATTGGATACAGGGAAAAGTTAGATAGACAGATTGTTTCCAGTGGAATGTCGGAGGTTTCGGGGAGACCTGATAGAAGTACATAAAATCATGAGATGTATAGATAGGGTGGGCAGTCGGATCCTTTTTCCCAGGATGCAAGTATCAAATACTAAAGGATATAGCTCCAATGTGAGAGGGGCGAAGTTTAGAGGAGATAGGCGGGGCAAGATTATTACACAGGGTGGTGAGTGCCTCAAAGGTGTTGCTGGGGGTGGTGGTAGAGGCAGATAAGATTAGCATTTAATAGACTTTTGGATAGGTACATGGATATTCAGGAAATAGAGGGATGTGGATTATGTGCAGGCAGATAAGAGTTGGTCTTGGCATCATGTTCAGCAGAGACATTGTGGGCTGAAGGGCCTGTTCATGTGCTGTACTGTTCTATGTTTTAATGTGCTAGTGTGGGTACAGTATAAATGAGAAATAAAACCAGAAGCCTAAGTGGAAAGATGACCAGCAGTCAAAGATGACCAGTGGAACACTGCAGAAATTGACATTGATATTGAGAAAACAATTTTGAGGCCATCCCTTTCTCCTTCGACAGATCGGGTTTCACAATTGTTTTGAGTATTTTTTAAAAATGTGGTTTGTTCTCTTTCTACACCACAACATACTTTGTCCATGTGCAAACAATGGAAATATTGAGCAGACCATACAGCATGTGAGGAGAGAGCAGAGTTAAAGATTCGGCTTGATGAATGGTCACTGATCCTGAATCATTAACTCTATTCTTCACTACACAGATATTGACTGACCTGAGTGCATTTTCTGCTGTGATTTCAGATTTCCTGCATATGCAGTAATTTTAATATATATAGTTCCCAGGTTTTATTGTGTCTTCACAAATTTTAATCAAAGCTGTAAAATTGACCATTATTATGAACCATTTTGGAATGAACAAGCCTTTCCTTTTATTAAAAAATTTTTTTTTGCTTGGTTCTGAGCTTGGCAATATCTTATTTGAGTTTCATTATAGATTTCTTTTTTTTGTGGTCAGAATCAGATGACCACTGTTTATGTTTTAGCAATGACAAATCATGATACAATGCTTTTCAGATTTCAAAGAAGCTCAAAAGTGTTTTAAGTGTAATTATTTTTCTTGACTTTCACATATCGTGGCACAGCAGAAGTGTTGCTGCCTTGCAGCGCCAGAGACCCAGTTTCGATCCTAACTATGGGTGCTGTTTATATGGTGTTCATGTGCTCTCCCTGTGACCACATAGGTTTTCTCCGGGTGCTCCGGTTTCCTCCCACGTTCCAAAGGCATGCAGGTTTGTAGGTTAATTGGCTTCTATAAATTGTCCCGAGAGTGTAGGATAGCACTTGTGTATGGATGATCGCTGGTCTGTTGGACTTGGTGGGTCGATGGACCTGTTTCCACGCTGTATCTCTAAAGTTATGAAGTTCCAGTTAGAGCACCTGCTGCGATGAGGGGCAAGTACCCTCTATCACGGGGTCACAAAGGCAAATCTAGTCAAACTGAGATCATCTAAGACAGAATTAGAAAATGACATTTGGCTGACGTATGTGTATAAACTGCGGGTTTGCAAAGGCTTTGAGTTGTGGCCTGGTTTATACATCTGTTAGATCTCTCCAGTGCTTGTTAATGTAGTTAATCTTATGTTCAAAGCATTTAATCTGCCTGAATTTTAGTTAGTATATGGTTCATTATGCTTTCATCTGGGTTGCAAGGAGGGGTCATGAGTTATGTGATACCCCTTGTCCCAAGCAGCCAGTTCACTACATGATTGTTTAGCTGAAACAAGGTATTAATGGTTGGTGCAGTGCAATCAAATCTTGTGTGGAGACGGCATTGTGTTTTAAAGAACCCTGCGGACAGGCCATTTTTTTAACAGATTGCATTTCTGTCAAAATATGGAAAATTATGCAATTTCCTTAATGAGCTTGTAGCTTTCCGGGAAAAAAATCTCATCTTTTAACTGAGATTTAACTTGGTGCACCATTTTCCTTAAACAAGCTTCTAAATTGAAAACAAATTAGCTTTCACGTTTGAATATCAGTCTTGAAATAAGTGCACACAAATCAACTGTGAAAAGTAGTAGCTAATTATTGCACAGTTTTAGTAACTGTTTCCCATCAGTTCCAGAGTTTGACACACTAATTAAAATGGGTTCACTCTGATGACTTAATTGAAGCCAACCTGTTCCTTACGTTTTGTCAAGATTTCACACAACTCGCAAACATTATATTAAGATCATTTGTCGATTTTAATTGTTCAAAAAAGCAACGTGACTACCATTGGCATGATGATTTATAAGTGACTTAATTTTACATAGCCTTTATAATTTTGAAAAACTTTTATAAAAAATGTTATATACACGATCATCTTTTGAATATGTTGGTGAGCCTTACAAGGGTATATTCTGTTCCAAATGAATTAATGAATCGGTGGTATCTAAATTAAAAGTAATCACAAATGAAGCAAAAGTCGCAGTTAAGTTGCACAATTTTTTTCCTATCGTCTCTCAGCAGTGTGTTTGTCAAACTCTCATCAGATGCCATCAATGGCCAGGAACCCATTTCAGCAATTAGAAAAGAATCCTGCTGTTGATTTCCCCTTCATTCTCCAAGGCAACCTCATTGTGTCAGGGAAACATGCGCTTTACAAATACCACTTCAAAACTAAGATTTCAACTCTGGCCTCGTACTGTAATTCAGGGCCATTATGTGAATTTTTTCAAGTTGCTGAGCTGCACTTCTAAACATTGGGAGTTCTTCAATTTCTATATTAACATTACAAAAGCATTTAAAATTATGCTGCCCATTCTGGGAAATGGCAGCCATCATCTATGGTGTGGACTTGCACTGATCCAGATGGAGGGAACTTTACAATGGTTCAATTTTCTTTTTTCTTAGGCCCCAGATGGAGGGAACTTTACAATGGTTCAATAGTTCTTTATTAACATGTGTACCAAGATACAGTGAAATTATTTTTTTCTGCCAACAGATCAGTAAGATTATTGTCATAGATAAGTACAATCCCCGATTAAGTACAGACTGCATAGAAACAACCCACTGAGTCCATGTATAAGAGTCGCCACGTTTTGGTGCTATTTTCAAAGTCCCATGAAGGCCCATTGCCATGATCCGGATCGTCCTGCAAACTGTCGTCCTTCTCTACGCCCAGCCACATTCCGCTTTCATGCTCCGGGAGTGGCTCCCGCAGCCGACCATGAGGGCATGGAAGGCAAGACTCCCGGTTCTTTTTACCGGCCCTTTGTCCGTCGTCTGCCGCCGTCGCCATCTCCTTCCACCCTCCTCTCTGGCTCTTTGTCAGTGGAAGGAACGATGCCTCCTCTGACCGAAGCATTGATCTCTTGATAGGTGAAATGATCCTTGAATAAAAATATCACCCGCCTCTTCAATTCAAACAAATGTAATATAAAATAAAGATGTTAGAATTTTTAAACTAATCTTGGTTTAGAGGTCATCCCGCTTGTGCTTTTTCACTGTTGAAGCAATTAAATTAATAAGGAGCTTGAACACTATTAATGTGGATCTTTACTGTTCAAAATGTAAATGCTGTATCACACAACAATGTAATCATGCCATGTTGAATCTAATGGCAACAGTTTGAGAATTGAATGTGTTCAGAGTTTAATATATTTAAATTTCATAGTTACCATCCACAAAAGTTTCTTAAGTCTCGATCCTGGATTTGAATGCTTTCTGTGTAATGTTCATATGAGCAGCTACCTGTATTGGTCTGAAGAAGGGTCTCGACCTGAAATGTCAACTATGTCAGAGATGTTGCCTGACCCGCTGAGTTACTCCAGCTTTTTGTGTCTACCTGTTTTGGAGTCTGTTTAAAATATTTGAATAAACATACCCGTTAGCTTTAGATATAAAAGAGTAAATTATATCATTGTATGCTCTCAAATTTTATCTCATTATGTGTCTGCATTTGCTGTACTTCACGGGATTATGAAGAAGTTTGCCTTGTATATAAAAGTTGGATGAGCTACAGATTTCAATGTTCTCTTTAGCTTGTTATGCTATTTTATGCTGTGCATTTCACTCATCTCTGCAAACTCCTAGATTATCAATAAATAGCATACATAATTTCCTCATCAGCTGTGCATTTCACTCAGCTCTGCAAACTCCTAGATTATCAATAAATAGCATACATAATTTCCTCATAAAAACTGGATTTTATAATGTGAAAACCTTTCTTGTGCAATGTAAAAATACTGAATAATTTCTTTGAAATATTCCATAATTAAAATTAACATTTAAATTCTCTGTGAACTCTTGTCAATATTGCTATAGTTTGATTTTGGAATTATTTATGACTACTTTCCTGAAGCTCTTGATCCAGCTGGTGTATTACCTCCTCTTTTGTTTCTCTCCATTTTGTCCCTTCCTTTCCCATGTGAACATAAAGTCCTTGGCACATTTGCCAATTGTGACAACATTTCTTTGCTATTTTTAATTGTCTTGGTATTTAAATTCTATTTGCAGCACCACACTTTTTCTTGGCTGTTAGCGAGCATGTTGTACATTTATATAAGAGTTAAATTAATGTTGGTACTTGGAAGGACAGAGGAAAAATATAACATGACTGTTGGTAGATGTCAAGAGAGAGTCAAGAGTGTTTTATTGTCATATATGTCCCAGATAGACCAATGAAATCCTTACTTGCTGCCGCACAACAGAATATGTAAACTATATAATAAACGAGAGAAAAAAAGTTCTGTGTGTGTGTGTGTGTGTGTGTGTGTTATATATATATATATATATATATATACTCACACGTACTCACTCGCTATAGTAGTGCAATAATAGTCTATTGTAGTTCAGAGCTTATTTGAGGTTGTAGTGTTTAATAACCTGATGGCTGTAGGGAATATGTTCCTGAACCTGAACGTTACAGTTTTCAGGCTCCTGTACCACCTTCCTGATGGCAGGAGTGAAATGAGTTTGTGGCCAGGTTGGTGTGGGTCTCTGATGATGCTGGCTGCCTTTTTGAGGCAGCGACTCTGATAAATCCCTTCGATGGTGGGGAGGTCCGAGCCGGAGATGGACTGGGCAGTGTTGACAACTTTTTGCAGTCTTTTTCACTCCTGGGCGTTCAAGTTGCCGAACCAGGCCGTGATGCAACCAGTCAATATGCTCCCTACTGTGCACCTGTAGAGGTTCAAGAGAATACTCTCTGACATACTGAATCTCTGCAATCTTCTTGGAGAGTAGAGGCGTTATGCTTTCTGTATATTTGCATCAGTGTGCTGGGTCCAATTGAAGTTTTTGACTCCTCCATCGTTGATATAAACAGGATTGTGGATCCTCACCCTTCCTCTTCAAAACTCCACAATCAGTTCATTGCTTTTACTGATATTGAGAGCTAGGTTGTTGTGCTGACATTATTTGGTCAATTAGTCGATCTCACTTCTATACTCTACTCATTACATATAATGGAAGTCCTCTACTCTTGAGTTATATTCCTGACACCTGTTCATAAGTTAGTTTGTTCACTCGTCGATACATGTTCTTCTAGTCAATGTTATGTTGGCTAACAGAATATGAAAGTGGTTATAAAATGTATTTTAGTGTTATTACTTTCTGTAAAAATGTGATATACTTAAAACAAGCTCCTAGGCATTTTCATCCGTGGCAGAAAATTGATCAAACATTTGGACTTATGAGCCATATTTTAAGATAGCACGATAAATGAATGAACAATTCTGTCAAAACGATTGAAGTTTTCAAAATAATCCTTTTGGCTTTGCAGCTTATTAATCACAAAATTAAAGCATGAAATAAAAATCAAATTAAATCATCAGGTGGCATGTTTTTTTTTTTTTTAAAAGCCAATAATTTCAACAAAAATAAAATTTAAAGGGCAAATGGGCTCTATCCAGGCTAAAAATGCTTCAAGGGGAAAGAATTCTGTCCGTAAACTTAGGAAAAACCTGGATCGAACCAATTAAGTCTCCCTGTCTCTCTGTCTCATTACTGTGATACGTTGAATGCTCCTACAAGTCTCCCTGCCTGCCCCATGCATGCTGAAACTTGCACAGCAGCTGCAAGGCAGTGCATCAATGTCTCAACAACTTTTGTCGGTATGTTCCAACAACTTTACTGGAATTTTCCATAATATATATAAAAAATAAATAAAAAATGGAACCCCCACTCAGGGTCCAGTTGCAATTCTTCAGTCCAATTTTGGGCTGTGGCTGCAGCTTAGGAACTAGTGACATCAAGAATAAAATGAGTACTAAAATGCGTTAAATATTCCTTACAATATTTAAATATGCTTGACAATATTGAATCTGATAAATGGTCCTGACTCTAAACGTTGCCTACCCATACTCTCCAGAGATGCTGCCTGGCCTGCTGAGTTACTCCAGCTCTTCGTTTTTATTTGTAAACCAGCATCTGCAGTTGCTTGTATCTCTACACTATTTAAACTTGCCTTTAATCTTTATTGATGGCTGGCTTATCGGAAGGGGTTTTAGTGTGATGACTCGATGCTTGGTAAAGGATAATGAATGCAGAAGATGAAAATGTTATACGGAGTTTTTGATGATACTGTGTTGGACAGAATTGTTGAAATTGCTGGGGTTCAGCCTTCCTAAAACACTTCTCAATACAATCTTGCTCAGATGCTTTTCTCCATAAATCTCCTTGTAGCAAATTGGCAATATTGGCTTAAGTGAAATGTAAAGAAAATTATGTCTCGCTGAACATAGCCAGGCTAGCTTCTATAAGATGAAGACACTCTGTCATTTGTTTGTTTACTAGCCCATTGTGTTTTTGGGATGCCTTCTTCCACTGCCTCTGTGACCAGCTCTGTTCTAATTCCATTAAATCTTCAATGATAGCTCTTGTGTACAATATTCCTGCTACTCCATTATCTATTTCAATTTCTACTTCCATTTACTCACTCAATTGAACAACTTTTTTTCCTGTCGCTCTCAGCACCATCAAATCCTTTAAAACATTGCCTTCAAAGGCCATCATTCATGTTTGGTGTCACAAAATGCTGGAGTAACCCAGCCGGGTCAGGCAGCATCTCAGGAGAGAAGGAATGAGTGACGTTTCGGGTCGAGACCCTTCTTTAGACTGATGTCAGGGGAGGGGGCAGGACAAAGAAAGGATGTAGTTGGAGACAGGAAGACAGTGGTAGAACTGGGAAGGGGAGGGGAAAGAGAGGGACAGAGGAGCTATCTGAAGTTAGAGAAATCAATGTTCATACCGCTGGGGTGTAAGCTGCCCAAGCGAAATATGAGATGCTGTTCCTCCAATTTGCGGTGGGCCTCACTATGACAATGGAGGAGGCCCATGACAGAAAAGTCAGACTGGGAGTGGGAGGGGGAGGGGGAGTGGAAGTGCTGAGCCACTGGGAGATCAGGTTGGTTAAGGCAGACTGAGCGAAGATGTTGATCGAAACGATTGCCGAGCCTGTGTTTGGTCTCGCCGATGTAGAGAAGTTGACATCTGGAACAGCGGATACAATAGATGAGGTTCGAGGAGGTGCAGGTGAACCTCTGCCTCACCTGAAAAGACTGTTTGGGTCCTTGGATGGAGTCGAGGGGGGAGGTAAAGGGACGGGTGTTGCATCTCCTGCGGTTGCTGGGGAAAGTACCTAGGGAGGGCGTGGTTTGGGTGGGAAGGGACGAGGGGACCAGGGAGTTATGGAGGGAACGGTCTCTGCGGAAAGCTGAAAGGGGAGGTGATTGGAAGATGTGGCCAGTAGTGGGATCCCGTCGGAGATGACGGAAATGTTGGAGGATAATTTGTTGTATACGCTGGCTGATGAGGTGGAAGGCGAGGACAAGGGGGACTCTATCCTTATTACGAATGGGGAGCAAGGGCGGAGCTGCGGGATATAGAGGAGGCCCGAGTGAGAGCCTCATCTATAATAGAAGAGGGGAAGCCACATTTCCTAAAGAATGAGGACATCTCTGATGCCCTAATGTGAAACACCTCATCCTGGGCGCAGATGCGGCGTAGACGGAGGAATTGGGAGTAGGGGATAGACTTTTTACAGGAGACAGGGTGGAAAGCATCCATGTTTGTATACTTTACTTCGTATCGTGCTTCAACAATGTTTTTGATGTCTTGATAAAGGTTGTAGTCCTTCCAAAATTACATTATGATCATGTAATGTCTTCTGCGATCTTAATTAGCCTGGGGCAGGATCCATATTAAGCAAAACATTCAAGAGCAGAAAATTAACCGTGCAGTATTCCTTGGAAAAGAAAGGCAGCTAACGGTGCCGAAATCAGTCTTAGAATAAAACTTTGCTTACACATACATTGGAATGGACTTTCAGATAATTAGAAGTACAGCAGCATTTTGAGAGCTTTGAGGTTACCTGTAATGTAATCTGGAAGCTATTTAAATGAGTAATTACCACAAAGCAATAAAGTTTGAATATCATTCGCAGATTTAAAGACCGGTGCTGACTTTTCCTGAACAATGAATGTACATTCAAGTAGTTTCCCCCTCCCCCAAAATCCCCAACAGCATTAAACACCTGTCGAGTACAGTAACCCCTTCACCTCTAACCTCATTAAGTCAGCCAAAACACTGAGATTCATTTACTGCATTAGAATCTGCATTGACAGTTTCACAAGGTTCATGCTGTTTAAATCTACTTAAATCATCTAAGACTTTATTTTATAAGTACTTTTAATTAAATACTTGATTTACTTTCACCTCCTTAACTTCCTTTCACCTTTGTCAATGTAAAGACTTTTAGCATTTTACTCTATCAAGTTAGGCTAATCAGTGCACACCATTGAGCATGGTCTTGGCTTCAAATCATTAACAGTTGTCGCATTTCACTTTTTATACCAGTTCTCCATTTAGTTATTGTCATATCCCTTGTTGCCATTTCTTTATATGTTCCAGAACTTTTATTTTAATTGTCCCAACTGTCAGAATGATTAGCCCTAAAGTTTGGCCAAAAGTTGATGGTGATGATTATGCAGCTTTATGAAGTCCGTTTTATTTTCCATTTTCATGTCAATGGCATGATGTTTCTGATAAGGACACTGCCACATGATGTTTTTCTTGCATTGTTAAAGTAAGACATGCAGAGAAATAATACACAGTGACACTGATGCTTGTGCGGCACCTTGAAATGGCTTCTTATAGACTGCCTACTGTCTGTCAGGGAATGGGAATATATAAAATATGCTGCATGAACAAGTTGTCTTTGTATAGTATCTCCTAATAAAGAAAACATACTTTGCAGGTGTGTACAGAGCAAAGCTTCACTTTCACTGTGCATGGGCAGCTATTGAGACAAAACAAATAACCAAAATCTCAGTCAATGTGGTAGCTTTAATTATCATCAAAGAAGAAACAATGACTTTAGTCTTTACTTTAGAGTTGAGCGATACAGCGCAAAAACAGGCCCTTTGGCACGCCGACCAACGACGACCCCGTACGCTACTACTATCCTAAGTATTATGGACAATTTACAATTTTACTGAAGCCAATTAACCCACAAATCTGTACGTATTTGGAGTGTGGAAGGAAAACCCATGCGGTCACAGAGAGAACGTACAAAATCTGTATAGACGCACCTATAGTCAGGATTGAACCCAGATCTCTGGCACTGTACGGCAGCAACTTTACCACTGTGCCACCCCCTAGTTTGGATAGAGAAACCCTGAACTTAGTTCCTTGGCAGTGAAAGGCCATATTGTCAATAATCCAAAAGCTTTGAAGGGAGGATAACATTCAAGAAATAAGGAAAAATCAGAAGAATTAAAAAGAGAGATCTAAATTAAAAGCAATTGAGGTGTAGTCTAACTAGAAACCAATTTAAGTAAAAATATACGGATAAAAGGAATCTGGTCCAAATTAGGGCATAGACAGAAAATATTTAGAAGGTTGAACAAGGTGTACCAATATGGAAATGGAGTGGTCAGCACTGGAGATGTATATTTAAAAACAATTGTTTAAATGGGTCAGCAGCAGATAAGATGAGGCAAACTGAATTAGGTGATTTATCGTGGCATCGATGGCCTCAATATTATTTTTACGACATGATCTGAATCTAATGTTGGAATCCAATGTGACACTAAGGTTGTGAATGCCCAGTTTGCCTTAGGGAGAAGGTTGAAGTTGATGGCTAAGAAACAGTTTATGTTGGGGAATCATACAGTTGCTTTGATCCTCTAAATATTAGGACAATTCTGATCGTGGAGTATTGCATGTTGGACAAGCAGGCTAATTTTGGATGTTGGATCTAAAAAACAGTGAAGATTCACGTATGTGTCTCTGCTGTGGCTCAGCTTTCAGAAGCTATAATTAATCAAATTGAAAGCCAAATAGCTAGCTGTTGACAGTGTGCCAATAGTTGGAATGGTATCAGTATTTGGAGCAGCATTATTAATGATTCCACTGAACATTCATTTGCAAATTGACATTTGTAGTTTAATCAAACGGTTATTGAGACTTAAAAAATAATCTCATTATTCATCTTGTACATTTATCAACTTTCGTATTGGTCTGGGATAAATAATGCTGCAGCTAAGTGAGCATCTACAGTGCATTATCAGTTGACACATTTATCAGTGTTTCGTGATATTTGTGATGTTGAATATAGTTAATTTCACCTTCCTTTCTTTTTGAAATGTTGTTGGTTATAAGATGAAATGTTTCCTTGATCAATTTACCCTTTCCCACCACTGGTCATTAACCTATTCAATGATTGCCTTCATGTGCGATTCATCTGTAGAAAATAATGGATCACAGTGGGTGGCACGGTGGCACAGCAGTAAAGTTGCTGTCTTACAGCGCCAGGGACCCGGATTCAACCCCGACTACGAGAGCTGTCTGTACGGAGTTTGTACGTTCTCCCCGTGAGCACGTGGGTTGATTTTGGGCGGCACAGTGGCACAGCAGTAGAGTTGCTGATTTACAGTGCTGTCGGCGGCAAGACCTAGGATAGATCTCGACTACGGGTGCTGTCGGTACGGAGTTTGTATGCTCTCCCTGTGACCGCGTGGGATTTCTCCAGGATCTCCGGTTTCCTCCCACACCAAAGACGTACAGGTTTGCAGGTTAATTGGCTTTCTATAAATATAAATTGTTCCTAGTGTGTGTAGTATAGTGTTAATGTGCGGGGATCACTGGTTGAAGCGGACTCGGTGGGCCGAAGAGCTTGTTGCCAAACTACAAATTTGTTTGCTATGTGATTAAAATAAATAATTGTACGGGTAATATGCTCATCTTGAATTAGGCCAGAGTTTTTAGACACAAAATGCTGGAGCAACTCGGCGAGTCAGGCAGCATCTCTAGAGAAAAGGAACAGGTGACGTTTTGGGCCGGAACCCTTCTTTGGACACTCAGGGTTCCGACTCTGTTCCTTTTCTCCAGAGATGCTGCATGACCTGCTGAATTCGTCCTGCACTTTGTCTATCTTCAGTGTAAACCAGCATCTGCAGTTCCTTCCAACACATGAATTAGGCCAGGTTCCATGGTAGATATTTTGAAATTTATATCCTGGCAGAAAGCATTGAGTTAGACAGTTATAATGGTCTCTTTTGCTAATCTGGAGTGGTCTTATCATGCTGTAAATTATTTTTTACAAGAAGATACATCCGTTGTTAAATTGCCTTAATGTTATAAAAGCTCTGGACAGAAGGCCTGGTTTTCACGCTTTGTCACAACTGGGGAGTTCGATGTGGAATCCATACACCTAGACCTGCAGAATGTTACATGTTTTTCTGCAAACCATTATTTTAAGTTTATAACTGCAAAGCTTTATTTACTCAGCAACCTTTTGAAACTGCTAAGCAAAGATAAACATGTAACCAAAACTATACTGAGTCTTTCTTATCAGCACTTGCTATCATGTTTACGAAGTTGTGTATGTTTACTGTTAGTATCGATAAACATAGCACATTCCTGCAGAGCCCTTTTCTTGGGGCTTTCAGTGACGTTTGATTCCTGTGCAGTGAATTGTATTTGATGCTTCATGCTGACAAATGGTAAAATATAAATAGTCAGTGTGTGGTTAGGAAACTGGTAGAGTTTGTGGCCAGAGCTGGCGTCTGAAGTGTGGGCTTCATATTTACATTAAATTTGTTTTAATTAAGCGGTACATGCAATTTCAGTGCATTTAAGATGCAGTTAGATAGTATGGCTGGGATTGAGGGGAAATATAGTTATAGGTGTCCATTGGGACAGTAGACATGAATTGTCACATTAAGCTAAATACATTTCGAGTGTTCAGCCATTTTTATGTGAAATTAAATTCGGTTTCTTGTCCTCATGAAAGCTACAATAGGACATTTTCAACTCTTTAAAAGCAAAAATGCAGCACAATGTATGGAGAAAACCTTGGTGCTAGTCAGCATGTTAACATCTTTGTATATCTTTGCCCTGCTCCTAAAAAGTTTGAAGTATGTCATTAGATTAGATGCCTGTTTACATATGTCTAACTGCTATTGAGGGCGTGCAGCGTAGGTTTACTAGGTTAATTCCCGGAATGGCGGGACTGTCATATGTTGAAAGACTGGAGCGACTAGGTTTGTATACACTGGAATTTAGAAGGATGAGAGGGGATCTTATCGAAACGTATAAGATTATTAAGGGGTTGGACACGTTAGAGGCAGGAAACATGTTCCCAATATTGGGGGAGTCCAGAACCAGGGGCCACAGTTTAAGAATAAGGGGTAGGCCATTTAGAACAGAGATGAGGAACAACTTTTTTAGTCAGAGAGTTGTGAATCTGTGGAATTCTCTGCCTCAGAGGGCAGTGGAGGCCAATTCTCTGAATACATTCAAGAGAGAGCTAGATAGAGCTCTTAAGGATAGCAGAGTAAGGGGGTATGGGGAGAAAGCAGGAATGAGAATGAGAATGAGAATGATCAGCCATGATCACATTGAATGGCGGTGCTGGCTCGAAGGGCCGAATGGCCTACTCCTGCACCTATTGTCTATTGCTGGAGAAAAAGCTTCTGTTCACTGCAGCTGGGGACACTCAACTCCACCAATATTCCCATCTCTTCCAAGCTCTATGTAGAGCGATTTCTGAAAATGGATGTGTAGCCTTTAAATGCACTCGGGCTATCAAGTAACATGGTCAGACTTGCTCTTGGCACTATTCATGTCCAAGCCTCAAGAACTAACGGAAATATTTTGAAAGAAGTGAATATATTTGGGACTGTCGGGGAAAATAAACAGTGGCAAACTTGCAAAGCTATCAGTTGATCAACTCAAACGGTGTATCCCTTTATCTTGTAGTTTACTTATTAAAAACCATCAAATAAACAAAGACTAGATTATCGATTTAACAACAGAAGATGAGAAAGATGGAAATTACTGTGCAGACCCTGAATGAGCAAAAGATCTGGATGGTACAAACAATATTTTGTTCACTTTACACCTTGTGACTACAAAAAACACTAGTTTAAGCAAGAATCGGAAATGAATCTACATTTCTAATAATCATGTGTATGCTAATTCTTCTAAATTCATGACTTCATCCACAAATATCTGCTATCAAACTATTTAATAGTGATTTAATCTAAAAATACCATTGTGTTCAGTAGATGCAGAAATGACATTTTGTTTCAAGTTCGACACATGGAATGAGGCAGACGTGACATCTGTTCCTGTAATTTGAGGTTTGCATGCAATAGACCAACCCCAAATGGTCAGGATTTCCTCTCTTGGTTACAGTATAGAGTATTAGATAATTACACCTTTGTTTTCAGCCTGAGAAACCAAGCCAAATACTGCTCCAATACAGTGTCTGTTTTTTGGCTGAAGAAACAAACCAGACTCAATTACATTTTTCCAAGGTTTTCAGAATTGAAATTCCTTCAGTTGTTTTATTGCATAAGAGCCTTAGAAGGCAAAGGCATCCCCCCCCCCCTCAAATCTTTGCTGTGTTGTGTACATACAGTTAAGATTTATTTTTCATTTCCCTGTTGACATTACATTTGTATAAAATGAAAATTGCAATAGCAAGAAACTCAATAAGCAAGCATACCTTTGTCTGTTTATGGATTATTTAGACATTGGCTGGCAAAAGCTGAATATTTATGTTGTGCAGGAAAACCATGTCTCCTGCAAGCTCTATGTTTGTACTTTAATGCAAGTTTAACTATTGGGTATTGCTGCTTTTCACTGAGTCCCAGATGGCCACAGAGCAATAAGCACAGAAACAGGGCTTTTGGCCTACTGAGTTTATGCTGGGCATCATAAATCCTAATTGTACATCATATTTTTTAAAGCTTGATTTCATTGTCCTAGAATTTGCAAGTTGAATTCCCAGTATTTACCTCAATTGTTTTACTCCTGCTCAGTTAATATTGTGCCACAAAATACTGGAAATACAACTTGACAATGGGAATATGAGACTTTTGGAATCAGTGATCTGATTTAAAGAAATGAAATTTCTTTAGTGGATGAAATTTAAAGGGGAAAGCAGCAATGAATTTGGAGAAAAGAAGTGGTGTGAATCGGAAATGGAAGTGAGTGAAATAATAGAAATAAAATGATACAGAAATGAAAAATAGGAATAAATGTTAAATTGTCCCCGGACCTGCTTTAAAAATCAGAGCAGTGTAGATCCTGAGACACTCTGAGGTCCCAATACTTGGTTGCTCTTTGCTGAGCCATTATCAGCTTCCATTCAGAAGATAGACCAAGCATGTTTAAAGTGATGGGTACAGAGTAAACAATTTAATGGGTGCAAGTACCTGTTCAGTAAAATTTGGCCATGTGAATTTCTTTTGTACAATTTAAAGGATGAAAAAGATAATCAAATTGTTATATATTTCCCTGCTTTTCCGTGATGGTTTTTTAGGTGGTTTTCTGCATTTTGTGACTCATTAGTTTCCTAAGTGAAGGTTCTTAATTAAACTTCCTAGTCAGTTGCTTTAAACAGAATATTTAAGTACACCATTTATTTATTAGCTAAATCGTCCTTTGTCAATTGTATTTTTAACATCGACTTAGCTCATGATAGTCAGACAAAGTGTTTTTCTACTGATTTTATTATTTGGAACAAGCTGGATGGAGGCGGTGTTATTTCTTGAGCATGTCCAAGCGGCAGAGTAGTTTTTGTTTATTCCCCTTGTGAGATTTGTGGGGCAGCTGTATAAGGTCACATTGGTTTGAGGATAATGTGGATTTGCATGTGGAAGCTATACTTGGAGAGCTAGAATGATGATTATTTGTAAGTGTCCTGGATTGTAACTGATCCGGGTTGTTTTCCTTTCTTTTTCTCTTTTCTTTTATTTTCTGGTTCTTTTTACTCATTTCTCTTTTATCTGACTCGGCTCTTTAATTTCCCCACCAACATATTTGCCTTCACCCTTCTTGACCCCTTCTCCAGACTTCCAAATACTCTTGACTCTTTGGAGCCTGCCTCCCCCCCCCCCCCCCCCCCGTCACTGGTTTTCCCGTTGTTTTTCTTCTCCCCTACTTCCCCCTCCCCCCCCCCCTCAACTCCATACCCACTGGCTCTGATTGCTCTCAGCTTCTTCATGACTGATATTACCCCCTCCACTTTTTGACATTGCTCCCCATTTCTCAGCAGTGTTCCACTTTCTTTAACTTCACAGCTGGACACTATTGTGGTTCTAAGTGATGGTATTTCCTCAGATTATTTAATTTCTTTAGATTTGAATGGGGGAGCAGGGAGAGGATAATAATTCTGAGTCATGAATAAAGAAGTCAAAAGCTTCATCAATTTTCCATAGCGCACACTATTATAAATAATAGATGGTCCATCATGGTGCCTTATTGGAAGAATTGTTCTTTTATCATGATGCCTGTGGCTAGTTCAGTTTTTTCATGTGATTTTGTAGTTATATACAATGGAATTTATTCGATTTTCATCAATGTAAAACTCAATCATCTTTCAGTGTGCTTGATGAATTGAAAATGTTTTAAACTGTTGAAGTTGTGAGATGGTACTCCTTTTTGGTATAATTTCAACTTGGCTAAATAGATGGAATATCAAGTGTAATAAAAAGGAACTGCTGATTGTGGATGATCAGCCATGATCACAATGAATGGCGGTGCTGGCTCGAAGGGACAAATGGCCTCCTCCTGCACCTATTTTCTATGTTTCTAATCAAAGAGAGACAGAAAACGCTGGAGTTACTCATTGGGTCAGGCAGCATCTCTGGATAAAATGAATAGATGATGTTTCGGGTCAGGAACATTGTCCATTGTTCGGACTGATTTGGGTGGGGAGGGGGATACTGGAAGCAAGAAAAGACCAGGACAAATCAGGGCTGGCAATAGATGACCTCGGGCAAGGAGGTTCCATGATAGGCCAATGGTTGGCTAGATATGGTGTGATTCCAAGAGGGATCATAATCATACTTTATTAGCCAAGTATGTTTTGCAACATACGAGGAATTTGATTTGCCTTACAGTCATACCAATAAAAAGCAACAAGACACAAAATACATTTTAACATAAACATCCACCACAGTGACTCCTCCACTTTCCTCACTGTGATGGAAGGTGAAGAAAACGTTCATTCTCTTCCCTTCTTTGTTTTCCCGCGGTTGGGGGCCTCAAGCCTTCCGTTGACAGGACGATCTTGGCTCCCGTGGCCGGCAGTCGGGCCCTCCGCGTCGGGGCGATCAAGCTCCCGCATTGGGGGGATCTCAGCTCCCCGTGCTGGGCGATCAACCCAGGGTATGGGCTAGTCGAACCTCCTGCGACTTTGGAGCTTCCAGACATCAGTCTCTAACTGAGACTGCGAGCTCCCCGATGGACTCGCCCAACATTGGGAACATTTTTCCTGCATCTAGCTTGTCCAGTCCTTTTATAATTTTATATGTTTATATAAGATCCCCTCTCATCTTTCTAAACTCCAGTGAATACAAGCCTAGTCTTTTTAATCTTTCCTCATATGTCAGTTCCGCCATCCCAGGGATCAATCTCGTGAACCTTCGCTGCACTGCCTCAATTACAAGGATGCCCTTCCTCACTTTAGGAGACCAAAACTTACACAATACTCCAGATGTGGTCTTACCAGGCCCTATACAACTGCAGAAGAACCTCTTTACTCCTATACTGAAATACTCTTGTTATGAAGGCCAATATTCCATTAGCTCTCTTCACTGCCTGCTGTACCTGCACGCCATCTTTCAGTGACTGGTGTACAAGGACACCCAGGCCTCGCTACACCTCCCGCTTACCTAACCTATCTCCATTGAGATAGCAAGTCCACAGCCCCACGGTGGGGCTCACAGTCAGTCGCGAGCAAGGCCTCCAGCTCCATGATGTTCAGACGCAGAGCGACCGGTGATACAATCCGAAAAACAATCGCATCTCCGGCAAGGTAAAAGATTGAAAAAAAAGTTTCCCCGACCCCTTCCCCCACCCTCCACATAAAACAAACCAGTGAACATTAACACAAACTTTGAAAACACACTAAAAATAACAAAAAAAGACAAAAGGGCAGACAGACCGATGGCGAGGCTGCTATCGCTGATGGTGCCACCCGGTGGAACTCTGGAACAGGTTAATCGACCTTTAGTGTAGGAGGGAAGGGGGGTGGGGGTTCTGTACTAGTTACCTAGAACTAGTGAATTCAACATTCATACCGCTGGGATGTAAGCTTTTCAAACAAAATATAAGGTGCTCTTCCTCCAATTTGCTTGTGGCCTCACCCTGACAGTGAAAGAGGCCCAGGACAAAGGTCAATATGGGAATGGGGAGTCTATTGTTGATTGAATCACTCCATTGTTATATTATGCTTTGCCATATATTTGTTTTGATCTGGAATAATGTAGCATCCATTTTAAGCCGAGAAGCTGGCCATTTGGAACATCATGCCAATGTTAGCTATTTGGAAAACATTTTAAAATTGTTACCACCTAGCTTTTGTTGTTCCACAATCTGCATTAGTAACCTGTTCAATAATGTCCATTTCTACTATAATACTGAATTTGAACCGGATGGTGCAAATCAAAAGTTGAGCAGCAGATCTTCCTTTGGTTGTGTTGCAGAGTGGAGGATGGTGATAATAAGGCTGGGCAGAAGACCACTGAACAACAGGATAGATTAAAAAAAATTAAACCTAGTGCAGATAGCACAATTCAACTGGAAAACAAGAGGCTGGGATTGGGCAGTAATAACAGGATTGCTGGAATTCACCTTGCAAGTGTATTGTGTTTACAATGTCATATGCCAATGCTTTAAACTGGGCAGTGCATTAGAATTATCTGTTCAATTGGTGAGTTTGTTTAAAAGGTTACTGACGATCAGATGAAAAAATTAAAGCGTAGTAATAAATTGGGTAGAGATGACGGCGGAAATCTCTAAGGTCAGGGTGGAAATGTCACGGTTAAGAAGGCATAGCTTTAAGGTAAGGGGTATGGGGCAAAGTTTAAAGTAAATGCATGGGGTGAGGTTTTTTTACCCAAAGACTGGTGAGTGTCTAGAATGTGATCCCAGGGATGGTGATGGTAGCAGATATAATTGTGACATTTAAGAGGCTTTTAAATAGACACATGGATATGGAGGGATATGGATCACATGCAGGCAGAGGAGATTAGTTTAACTTGACATCATGTTTGGCGCAGACCTTGTGAGCCGAAGGGCCTGTTCTTGTGCTGCAGTGTTATGTTTTAAATTCAAATTATTAAAATATTACTTTTTGACTTGAGACACTTGGATTAATATCTGATAATGTATTCATGGATTTTTTTAACCGAATATTCCAGAGTCCTCTTTGTCTGTAATGTTGCAGTCATATTACTATGTTTTGAACCAGTGTAGGCAATGGATGAGAATCATGCAGTTAATTGGTAAATTAGACAGACAGATGAAATTTGATCTACAAGTACGATGGAATGGAGGAGGAAAGAAATGACAATCAAATGGAATGATTTTAAAGAGGATGAAGAAATAGAATTTCAGGAGTCAGGATAAGTCAAGGAATTGTCAAAATGAGAAATGGCTCTATTAATAAAGGTTAAACGAGGTTAAAAAGAAGAAATGCAAGGTGCCAAACCCTTTATGAAGCAGCAATAAATTCAGTTCTGGGTATCACACGAGGAAATGTCGATGAAAGTGCAGGAAAATGTTTACTTCAATGATATCAGGGTGAAAGGCAGATTTTTAAAAAACTGCAAGGCAAACGTAGCAGGTCAAGCAGCTTCTCTGGGATGGGGTAGGAATTTGTCGACATTTCTGGTTGAGACCCTGCATCTGGACTGAGTGGAGAGGGTGAGGGGTGTGATAGGGGCCAATCGATTAATGGTGAACTGAGGAGGGATGAAAGATGACGGGCAGATGGAGCAATGTTGGGAGACAGAGACCAGAGGGGAGATAGATGGAACTTGTTTGCAGAACTCTCATCACAGAGAGGAGGAGAACTTCTTTGTAGAACTCTCGTCGGACGAAGGAGCTTGACCTGAAACATCACCCATTCCTTCTCTCCAGAGATGCTGCCTGTCCCGTTGAGTTACTCCAGCATTTTGTGTCTATTTTGGGTGATAGGTGGAAGCAGACAAGGAGGGAAAAAAGCAGATGCAGCTAGGTGGGGGCAGGGGAGGGCGGCATTGGAGACAGCTGCTGGAGGCTGTCAAACAAGAGCACCACTTCTTTGTAGATTAGTTACAAGATCAATTGCAGAAAGGTCAAAAACCAGAGAGCATCGATTTGAGGTGATCAGTTCTTTCGCCTGCAGTGACAAGTAGAGCTTTCTGGGGGATTTATGTCTTGTCAACAAACCACAAGGTCTGAAATAGAACAGCAAATGTTTGGCTATCAGCATCTAGAAGGTAAAAACCGCTTACTATTCTGGTTGGAAATCTTCATCAAAACTGAACACTAAACTTTGAAGCGTAAGAGGCAATGAAACCACAAACACTTTAATCACAAGCAAAGTTGTTAATTTGCTGAATGACCTGCTATTTGCTTATTAGAAACACAATAAAGCTAATTTCTGCAAGGTTTTAAGTGTGGGGAAACTAGTTTAAATGGTTAAAACCAACAGTAAGACCACCAGTAAATTCCAACTCTACCCATTTATTCCAACTGTTCTTGTTAATGCTGTGTGCAACCTGCCTTTTCAATGATATGTACATCAGAACAGATATTTTGAAGACTGGTTCTAGCTTTGAATTAATAGCTGCTACTTCCACAGAATTGTATAACTTGTAGTGAGTCCAAACGAGCGGTATTATTCAAATACTTTATTGTCGGTAAAACCCGTGACAAACGCACGCACTTACTTTTGGACTAACACTAACTTCGCGAACTAATCTAATCTCTATCTACAGTTTGGCACCAGGCATCTAAATACCCCGCGCTCCCTCACCCCGTGACCGTAAACCAATCCGAGGGTTCTAGACTACCTGGCCAATCCCTATGTCCCTACATGACCCCCCCAGAACCCTCGAAACCATACCTCACGGGCGCCCGAACCTCCCGCCCAGAACGTGTACGGAGGGGGGAAACCGATACCCCCAGCGTGACAGGAGGCGGGGTGGACGCCGCCGCTGGAGGCGATGGGGGGTCCACTGGAGCGGAGGGTGTAGGTGACGGGGGGCACTTGATCAACAACGGCAGCCCGGGCCCAACCATAGGCGGCGGAGGCCCAAGAGGTGGTAAACTGGGCGCCGCTGGCGGGAACAGTCGAGCGGCCACAGGCCGGCCCCGGCGCGGCGGCTGAACCACCGACACGGGGAGGTCCTGGTCCAAATGGGCCGGCTTGAGACGGGACACTGAAACAAGCTCATGACGATTTCCTACCTGCAAGGTGAAGGTTACAGTCCCTCTTTTGAGCACCTGGAACGGGCCCTGGTAAACCGGCTGGAGAGGGGGGCGGTGGCAATCTTTCCGAAGAAACACGAAATCACAGCCCCGCAATTCCGACGGAACGTGAACTGCTGTGCTTCCGTGACTGGAGGTCGGGACTGGAGCCAGAGAACCCACCCGTGCCCGGAGGGAGCCCAAGACTGACGTGACGGATGGCGGCAAGGCGGGAGTGGAAGGGAGAATGTCACCCGGCACCCGCAGGGGCGAACCGTAGACGAGCTCGGCCGAAGATGTGCCCAGCTCGGCCCGCGGGGCCGTACGAATGCCGAGGAGGACCCAAGGCAGCTGGTCAGCCCAATCGTAGACAGTCAGGCGAGCACAGAGGGACGCCTTCAGCTGCCGATGGAAACGCTCAACCATCCCGTTGGCTTGGGGATGATAGGCGGTGGTCTGCTGTAATCGAGAACCATACAGCTGTGCCAGCGCGGCCCAGAGGGACGAGGTGAACTGGGATCCCCGATCTGTAGTGATAATAGCCGGGACCCCGAAACGAGCCACCCAATGCAACGCCAGGGCCCGTGCACAGGAGGCCGCCGAGGTGTCCGACAACGGGAGCGCCTCCGGCCAACGAGTGAACCGATCAACCACCGTCAGTAGATGAGTGTAACCCCTAGAATAGGGCAATGGACCCACCAAATCCACATGGATGTGGAAAAAACGGATGGGGGGAACCTCGAATCTCTGGTATGGGGGCTGGACATGACGATGGACTTTGGAGGTCTGGCACGGAATGCAGGCGCGTGCCCAGGCTGCCACCTGCTTTCGCATGCCATGCCAGACAAACCGGTCAGCCACCATGGCTGAAGTCGCCCTGATGGACGGATGTGCCAGGCCATGAATGGCCTCAAAAACCTTACGCCGCAGAGCGGCAGGCACCACCGGGCGAGGGCGTGGGAGGGAAACGTCACACCACAACTTGGTACCTGTGGGGCCACACGCCAACTGCTCCAAACGCAGTCCCGAGGTTGTGGAGGCGTACACCGCGGCAGTTCCTTCTAGGCGCTGAGCCTCTGCTAGCTCCTGGAAATCCACCTGTTTACCCACCACGACTACGGAGGGAATGGCCGGCCGGGACAGGGCATCAGCAACGGCATTCAGCCTACCCGCAATATGATGGACATCGGTCGGAAACTCCGAAATCAGGGTTAGGTGCCGCTGCTGGCGAGCCGACCATGGATCAGAAACCTTAGCAAAAGCGAATGTCAGAGGTTTGTGATCCGTGTAGGCCACGAAAGAACGGCCTTCTAAAAAATAACGGAAGTGGCGGACTGCTAAATAAAGGGCCAGGAGCTCCCTATCGAACGCACTGTACTTGAGCTCCGCTCGAGAGAGCTGCCTGCTGAAAAACGCCAAAGGCTGCCAATTACCGTCGACCTGCTGCTCCAAAACCCCACCCACCGCCACGTCTGAGGCATCCACCGTCAGAGCCGTGGGGGCGGAGGAGCGCGGGTGCACCAGCATGGTGGCGTTGGCGAGGGCCTGTTTGACCGCAACAAAAGCCGTCTCCGCAGCTACGGACCATACCAACTCAGCGGGGTTACCCGCGAGACATTGAAAAAGGGGGCGCATGACCCGAGCTGCTGCAGGCACGAACCGATGATAGAAATTCACCATGCCCACGAATTCCTGCAAGCCCTTGATGGTAGTCGGGCGGGGGAAAGAGCGGACCGCGTCCACTTTAGCTGGTAAAGGAGTGGCACCGGCCGGAGTAACCCTGTGACCCAAAAAATCCACCGTCGACAGGCCGAATTGGCATTTGTCCGGATGGAGAATCAGGCCATGGTCTTGCAGCCTCTGGAACACCGTGCGGAGGTGGACCAAGTGCTCCTGGACCGAACGGCTGGCAATCAATATATCGTCAAGGTAAATAAAGACAAACGGCAACCCTCGACCCACCCGGTCCATCAGACGCTGGAATGCCTGAGCTGCATTTTTAAGGCCGAAAGGCATACGCAACCACTCAAACAGTCCGAACGGATTAATGGTCGCCGTTTTTGGAATGTCCGGCGGGTGGACCGGGATCTGATGGTATCCCCGCACCAAATCAATTTTTGAAAATATTGTAGCCCCCTCCAGGCTAGCTGAGATGTCCTGAATGTGTGGAATCGGGTAGCGGTCCGGCCGTGTTGCCGCGTTGAGTCGACGGAAGTCACCACATGGTCTCCACCCCTCAGACGCTTTGGAAACCATGTGCAAGGGGGAGGCCCACGGACTACTCGAAGGCCGAATAATTCCCAACCTTTCCAAGTTTAGGAACTCCTCTCGCGCCCTGGCCAGCTTGTCGGGTGGGAGGCGCCGTGCCCGGGCAAAAACCGGCGGCCCCTCGGTTGGGATGAAATGGACGACCCCGTGCTTCTCAGAAGGTGAATCAAAACGCTGGACGAGGAGCTGCGGGAAGTCGGCTAGGACCGCATCGAACTGACCGGGAGCCGTGGTAATGGACTGGATTACTAGGCTGGGTGGGGCGGCGCTTGTAGAAGCCTCTGGTCCAGTACCCTGAGGCCGTACATCAGCCGAGGGTTGCAGGCCCCTCCCTCGGACGTCTGCGACCAAAGAAAACGCCCATAGGAAATCTGCACCCAATATGGCCTGGCCCACATCCGCAACGATGAATTCCCAACGGTAAGTCCTGGACTCGAAGGTCAGGGACATAGTCCTTTTACCATATGTACGGATGGTGCTACCATTCACTGCAATTAGGGGCGGGCCCTTCCCCCCCCACTCGAACTTCGCAGTCATAGGGGAGCACAATACTTACGACCGCTCCCGTATCCACTAGAAAAACGATCCCGGTACTCTGATCTGTAGCGTAGAGGCGGTAGTTACGACCAATCGAGACTGCCTCTACAGTCGATCGGCCCAGGCGTTTCCCGGAAACGAACACGGGGATCTACAGCTTCGTGCCTCGCTGCCCCACCGCCGATGGAAAGAGCACCAGCCACGCCTATCCGGCTCTGTTGGTCGAGCCCGCTGCCAATGAACAGGCGCCGCCGCCCTCTCTTGGCGGGCCGACTGCGAAGTAGCGGCCGATGCGTCGCTCTCCCGGCCGCACCCCCGACTGCCGCTGGGCCTCGAGACCCGGTTAACGGAGCCGTCTCGGGTGTTGCGCTCCCTAACGAGCGTGTCGGCCTTCTCGGCGAACGCTACCGGATCTTCAAAAGAGACGTCCGCCAACACCAACCTGACGTCCCCAGGTAGCTTCTCCCGAAAGGCCGCTTCGAATATCATGCATGGCTGATGGTCGCCCGCCAAAGTCAGCATCTCGGACATCATCTCCGACGGCAACCGCTGCCCCAGGTCTGGCAAATGGAGGAGCTTCAGAGCCCGCTGGTTCTGAGCCCAGCCGAAGGTCCGCAGCAGGAGCCTCTTGAGCCCCACGTACTGGTTCGTTTGGGGTGGACTGGTCAGGTATCGGCTGACCCGCGCAGCCACCTCCGCCTGCAGACAGCTCACCAGGTGGTGGTACTTCTCCTGGTCTTCCTCCACCCTTTTAAGATGGAACTGCGATTCTGCCTGCACAAACCACAGGTGCGGCTGATGGGCCCAGAACGGCGGTAGATGAATCTCACCCGCGCTCGCTCCCGCCTGCGACATGCTGCTGCTTGCTTCTTGCGTTCGAGGTCACCAATGTAGTGAGTCCAAACGAGCGGTATTATTCAAATACTTTATTGTCGGTAAAACCCGTGACAAACGCACGCACTTACTTTTGGACTAACACTAACTTCGCGAACTAATCTAATCTCTATCTACAGTTTGGCGCCAGGCATTTAAATACCCCGCGCTCCCTCACCCCGTGACCGTAAACCAATCCGAGGGTTCTAGACTACCTGGCCAATCCCTATGTCCCTACAAACTCCTCAATATAACCCCTGAGCGTATGAGTCAGGAAGTCATGATACAGCCTAGAACATGGACTTTGGTTGGGCTATACTTGGAGTATTGTGTTCATTTCTGGTTGCCCCATTATGAGAAGGACACGGAGGCTTTGGGAAGATTGCTCTGAAATGCCGGAGATTGTCGGGAGACCTGGTAGAATTATATACAATTTTGAGAGGCATAGATAGGGTAGGTAGTCAGAACCTTTATCCCAGGATGGAAATGTCAAAAAGGAGAAGGTAAAGATTTAAGGTGAGATGGGCAAAGTTTAAAGGTGATGTGCAGGATGGGTTTTTTTTACACAGAGGGTGGTGGAAACACTTGGCCCAACTTGCCCACTCCAACCAACATGTTCCATCTACATTAGTCCCACCTTCTTGGGGGGGGGGGGGGGGGTTCTCCTGCATTCTGGCAAACATTAATCCTCGGTCTACATCACTGAAACAGATTATTTGATGATTCATCTAATTGTAGTTTGTGTGATTCTTTCTGTTTTTCCAATTCGTGACTGCTTCAAAACTCAATTAGCTGTTAAAGATAACTCAAGTTTCTATATTCTATACTGTCATGACAGCTTATGTCATTGATTTAAATATTTACCCAAGTATGTCTAAAGTTCAAGATCCACCAGCTGTTTGTGCTATGATAAAGTTGTTAAAATGAGTCACCTTGTGATTACATTTTGAATGTTTGCTTATCTCATTACATCATTGTCTTTCTGATTTCCTGCTGTTGTTTCCTGTCCAAGTGCTTTAATGTTTGTTTTGTACTTCAACATTTCTCTGCATTAACAAAATAATTCTTGCTGGAACTTGTATGAGATGGCAGTGGGTGATTTTGTTTTTTTCCCCTTGATTCTATATATTATTCTGGTGCGAATACAATGCCCTTTTATGCTCGTGGTACATTTAGGATTGTGCCTTAGTCTCTAAATGATGGAATACTATGCTGAAGGAAGGAACTGCAGATGCCAGTTTGCATCGAAGATAGACATAAAATGCTGGAGTAATTCAGCGGAACAGGCAGCATCTCTGGAGAGAAGGGTGACATTTCGGGTCAAAACGTCACCCATTCCTTCTCTACGGAGATGCTGCCTGTTCCGCTGAGTTACTCCGGCATTTTGTGTCTATCTTCGGAATATTAAGCTGTTTTTTCCCCCTCTTAACAGAAAGCTACCGTAGGTATCTATTATTTGCAGGTAGAATTCCACTTCAATGATTTTAAGTGGTTAAATACATATCTTGGATAATTTTTGAATTGGTTGAGTGAAATGTTTAATGTAACATTAAACAACACCAATGTGCATTCACAGCTGTTTCCCAGCAGCAGTTTGGGTGTGCAGTTATTTAAAAACTATTCAAAGGTCAAGATGACCTTTTTTTAAAGATTATCAAAGCGACAAAGGTTGAATTAATCCAATTTTCATATAGATGCCAATTTAGCTTAGTTTGATTTAGTGTTGCCCTTCGGCCCATTGAGTCCGCGCTAGAGATCTCTGTACATTAGCACTATCCTACAGACTAGGGACAATTTACATTTTTATCCGGATGCCAAATTAACCGCCAAACCTGCACGTCTTTGGAGTGTGGGAGGAAACCGGGGCACCTGGGGAAAACCCATGTGGTCACCGGGAGAACGAACAACTCTCAGATTTTGATAAATAATAAAAATTCAAATATGCTCAAGTACCTTCAATCTAGAACCAATAATCTCTGCTGCTTACGTTGATTACGGTGATGCCAATAGTATGAAGTGCTTTTATATACTCAATGTTGCACACACAGACTAAAATTGATTAGTATGTTGGTTAAATAATGCATCGGTTTGAAATTTCTGAATGTTAATGGATTAACCTGTTGATGTGTTTAATTTAAATATTAATCCTTTTCTCATCATCACCATCCCACTTTGTTTTCCAGTCACTCCTGCTGTTGGGTGGAATTGCTCTCGTTTGTCTGGCCCTCAACCTCCTCTTCCTTCTCTTCTATTCCTTTTGGCTCTGCTGTCGACGGAAGAGTGAAGATCAGCCAAATGCAGACTGTTGCTGTACAGCATGGTGTGTGATCATAGCAACACTTGTGTGCAGGTGAGGTCAGAGTTTATTGAAGCTTGAGTTTTTATTTCCCTGTCAATGCCGGCTCTGTCTGCATGACGGGGCGGGGCGGGGTGAGGTGAGGAGTGATGTTGCGTTCCTAAAAAACTGTAGACCATTTTCAAGAATGTGAAGCCACATTATCTGTACATGCATTAAGAAATATGAGTTGAAACCAAAATTAATTTCATGTTTGTTTTTACTCATTTTTTGAGAGTGAATTTTTATTCCATATTTCATTATTTGATTTAGTATTGATTTGTGAATTCCATGGCGGCGATTTCTGTTTCCTGAACAGCGGTAATAAGATGTGTAGGAAGGAACTGTAGATGCTAGGGAATTAATTGGAAATTCAATCAGATTCAGCTGAGCTTATTGTCATATACACCAGGGTACAATGAAATTCCTTGTTCACATTGCGCTGACAGGGTAAACAGAACACATACAGTAATGACAAACACAATAAATGCAATGGCGAGTGCAAAACAGCCGAATGGTGAAAGGTTGTAGTGTAATCCGAAGAAGGCTAACCGACTGAAGGATCAGTCTGAAGAAGGGTGTCGACACGAAACGTCACCCATTCATTCTCTCTAGAGATGCTGCCTGTCCCGCTGAGTTACTCCAGCATTTTGTGTCTCTCAAGGTTTCTTTAACTGTTTTAAGAGGAGCTTCACACGAAATATTGCCACTCTCTGGCACCTTTTTAGGAAATTATGCTTGGTCTTGGTTGGAGTGCTGTCAGAGAATGGCATACAGCACTAGATTCCCTTGTTTGAAAAGCATGTAGAGGCAGGGCATATAATTCAGGGAATATTGATAAGGATGATACCAGAAATGCGAGCGTATATGTACATAAGGAGAAGAAAGGCAGACTGGGTTTCTTGAGAAGGCTGAGGGGGTGATTTAATGGAGGCCACTGATAAATGATTATTGCAAAGAAATCCAAAAGGGTATCCAGAATAAAAGTCACTGCCCAAAGACTGAAAATGTGGGATTGAAGCGAATAATGTAGAAGCATTGAAGGGAAAGCTGGACAAGCATAGGAGGAAACTAGAAAAATGTTAAGTTGATAGATTTAACTCAGGAAAGACAGGAAGAAGTTTGAGTGGAGTATGCTGTCTGCTTGGTTTCTTTGGGGAGTTTCTACAACATGGGTTATGGGGAGACTTGATAGAAGTATATAAAATTATGAGACACATAGATAGGGTAGACAATCAGAACCTTTTTCCCAGGGTGGAAATGTTTTGACACTGGAGGGCATAGCTGTAAGGTGATGAGGGAAAGTGTTTTTACACAGAGAGTAGTGGGGGCTTGGAATGCTTTGCCAGGGCTGGTGGTGGAAGCAGATACGATAGTGGTGTTTAAGAGGCTTTTAGAAGGGCGCGTGGAAGCACAGGGAAAAGAGGGATATGGATCATGTACAGGCAGATGAGATCAGTTTAATGGCACAAACATTGTCGGCCAAAGGAACGGTTCCTGCGCAGTACTGTCCTATGTTCTATAACATCCATGTATGTGTTTTCATACATGGCCTCTGCCTATCAAAGTCATATTAATGGAAGGACTTAAGAAATCTAAATGCTTAAAGATATGAGGCAAAAGAAAAGCAGAAGCATTATTGTCTACCTTTTCATATATTGGTTGCATAATATTTTTGAAGACTGCTGAACAGGTCACAATCCCTGCCTCTGGTTAGGGAATGTTGTGATGTGGATATAAGAAAAATATTTTGGTGAATGATTAATGAATGCAGCTGTTATCTTGAAACAAACCAGTTTAATAATTACATTACTTCATCTTAGTAACGTCAATTTTGCTGTAATCTCTATGTTGATCCCATGTTCTCTACATAGAAAAATAAATTGCGATGCTTCCAGTTCCCACTTTTATGTGCATGATGTGGATTATTTGAGCTTAACAGATTTTTTAAAAAGCTTTTCATACGGTACCTCAAAATAGTTCAATAAACTCAACTAATTTGGAGTCTGTGGTGGTAGGGGGAAACAAGAGGCTATTTATTTAGTGACCCTGGATTGATGAGAAGGTGAAAAATCATGTCACAATAGATGCATCAGGCACTTTCTCAATTATTTCTGTAATATATTACCAAATATATAGAAGGTAGAGAGGAAATTGCAGGTGCCCTGGCCGAGATTTGCGAGTTGTCATTAAATACGGGTGAGGTTCCGGAAGACTGGAGGGTGGCAAATGTTATGATAAGAAGGGTTGCTGGGAAAAGACTTTTCCTAGAGCTGGGGAATCAAGAACCTGAGGAGCAACATTGATTTAAGGTGAGGGGGAAAGATTTCATAGGAACCCAAGGGGAATCTTTTTTTACACAAAAGGTGGTAGGTATAAGGTACGAGCTGCCGGAGAAGGTAGTTGAGGCAGGTATTATCACAATACTTAAAAAAACATTTGGACAGGTACGTGGATAGGATAGGTTTCGAGGGATATAGGCCAAACACAGGCAGGAGGAGTAGTGTAGATGGGGCATTTTGGTTGGTGTGGGCAAGTTGGGCCGAAGGGCCTGTTTCCACATTGAAAGACTCTACGACTATGAATGATTATTGACAATATATCAGCCATTCAGTTGGATATGGCTAACAAGCTGTTCTGCTCTACTCTGATTGTGAATCAATTTGTTCATAAAACAGTAAATTAAAAGTAATAGAAAGCAGGTTACAGCAATTTATCTCGAAATAGCTGAGTTAATTCTCTAGAAAGATCAACTGAGCTGAGGATAGTTAAATCCAAATTATGCACATAAAATTAATTGCTGCCATTTACAGTGGTATAAGTCACAAAATTTACTTGAATGGGCATCGTACAATTACCTCCACTCCACGACATGCAGAAGAAGTGTGTGTAATTTGTGTTCCCTCTAATATTTTTCTCCTTCAAAATTTGTTGATGGCAACATTTCTTAATAATGTAAACCACTTTACCTTCAGCACAACATGGAAGATGTATCAGCCATTTCATTTTTTTTCTAGATCCTTTTTAAGGGGAAATTTGCAGAAACATTCTTGCTGTGTCATTGGATATAGAATTTTGGATATAGAACTTCCATGAATAAAAAATCATCCATCCAGATGTGAAAATGGATGTAATTCAATCTAGCGTGTAGGAGTGTGGGACATTTGTTGGAAAAATTAAACTTGAGGTTTACAGATGCAGTGCAGAAACAGGTCCTTCGGCCCACGAAGTCCTCGCCGACCAGCGATCCCCGTACACCAACACCATCCTACATACTAGGGACAATTTACAATTTTTCTCATGGTCAGAGGTTCACCTTCTGCGCCACATCCTGCTTCCATGTGATGCAAAAAGGTGACGCATGAAGGGTTAAATGGCTTGAGTAAATTGAACCTTTTGTGCTGATATGGATAATACAGACACTCTGCTCTGTTCCAGATAATTGCTAATAAACTAAACATTTATTCATTTGACTGTAATGAAGTGCTGAATAATGCAACAATGTTCAGGATTCCCTATGAACCAGCAGCAGTCCATTTTGGTAAATCTTTCCACTGTGCCATAAGCATTTTTGCTCGCATGTTAAAATAAATATATTTCTTCAACTATTACAACTGAAGTGCAAAGTGAATGTTTTGTGCGTTATTTCCTCAACTCTCATTTGCAACAGTGCAATCAAACAACCAGAAATTGTTTTAGTAATATATTCAAGCTCCAGAGCTAGGAATTTTTATTAATGAGGATAGTGAATTTCTGGAATTTTCTACTCTGGATTGTTGTGGAGGCTAGATCAATAAAGGTGTTTAAAGAAAAGGGAGAGATTTTTGAAAGGTCAGAACGCACTGTTGTAGATTTGTCAATTAGTCTTTTCTCACCAATGAGCACCATACATTGTCCGAGATGGAAGGCAAGTTGAAGCCTGGGCAGATCAGCCATGACCATATTGAAAGGCAAGACAGGTGTGAGAGCCAGGCTACCTTCTCTAGACACAAAATGCTGGAGCAACTCAGCAGGACAGGCAGCATGTCTGAAATCCAGAAATGCTGCCTGGCCTGCTGAGTTACTCCAGCATTTTGTGTCTTATCTTCTGCATAAACCAGCATCTGCAGTTCCTTCCTACACAGGTTACCTTCTACTCTTGTAAAACGAATTGCTTTGGGTAAAGGAATTACTACTTGGACAAGGGCAATCCCTCATCTGTAGACTCTGACCTCTAATTCTCAACATGCCAGCCAGGGAAAACATCGCCCCCAAATCTATCCTGTCACCTCCTTTAAGGATATTGAACATTTTATTGAGATCACCTAATCTTGAGAGTAGAACCCTATAAACATAATCTCTCATATGACCAACCCTTTTGTTCTCAGAATTATTCCAGTAAAACATTGATGCACTCCCTCTTTTGCAAGTATATCTTGACTTGGGCAGAGAGTCCAGACTTGAATACAATATACAAATGCAATCTCACCATAGCCCAATGTAATTTAGAGCAAAATGTTTCTGCTCTTGCACCCAAACTTGATGCTGCATCGATGGTCCAAAGCAGATAATACAGATGCTTTTGAATGTTAACCTGTTTCATATGTACAGAAGAAACAATAGAGGGGTAGAAATGATTGGAAGATATTAATGTGTGATATAAACACCGCCTCTAATTATTCAGTCTGAAATGAGTTTTGATTATACTTGTAGCACCTTTAACTTTTTCAGGTTTCACATCAATAATTTAGAGACGGGTAATGAGTCAATGTTTTTCAGCTATGTCCCATTCCAACAATTCATTACAAAGTTGTTTGAGAATTGGACAAAACAACCAGCATGATATAAATGTGTTTTTGTGTTGTAGGAACATTGCAACATGGTGTATAGCTGTATTTGATTTTTAAAAAGCTGACAAATTTTGTTATTTTAGCCAGAACATCTGGTAGTTCCATCAAGTGTTTTAATTCTCTTTGCAATTTAGCAATGAATAAAAACTGTAACCAGTTTTTTTGGACCAAGTACAAAATACGATTTTCATTGAAGTTGGGTCATCATATTTTCAGCATCTGACATCTGCAGTCAATAGTCACTTAAAAGTGGAAAGATTTATTAAATTCCATAATTAACCACAATTTTTACTTCAGTGTGCAAATAAAGTTATTGAATCTGTACAATATTTTATAGAAGCTGTTTTAGATTTTGAATAAGCTATTATATCTTCAATAAAGTATGTCCCTAAATTCACCTTTGCATTTATGAGGATATATTTGATTTCAACACCACTGAAACTATATTATTTTAAATACAATGAACGTTATGGGATAAGTGGATTGGATTGAAATGCACATAAATTTACTGGGATTATTGAGAAGCAGCACATAAATAGGATAAAATGATTATGAATGAGATTTAAGGTATCACAAAAAGCTGGAGTAACTCAGCAAGTCAGCAGCATCTCGGGAGAGAAGGAATGGGTGACGTTTCGGGTTGAGACCCTTCTTCAGACTGAAGAAGGGTCTCGACCCAAAACGTCATCCATTCCTTCTCTCTTGAGATGCTGCCTGACCCGCTGAGTTACTCCATCTTTTTGTGATACCTCCGATTTGTACCAGCATCTGCAGTTATTTTCCCACATGAATGAGATTTAAATATCTATATTCAATTGCCTCTAATCTCCATTTTCAGAACATCTAAATACAATCCATACTTTAGGTTTATGCTGTGTTTGTAGGGAAGTGAAGAAACATTTGTTGGCTACTTGAAATTTAAAACATAATATTTTATGCTCTTAATGGACTGTAAATTTGGACAAAGTTTTGTAATTAGTGTAGTTTTGTAATTCCTAGTGGATGTTTTATGAGCCGCTTAAATTATAAGTTCAGATTGTTTGCAATTTAGCAACTAATTTGGATTACAAATAAAAGAAAAAGATTTGAACATTAAAATGGAGGTGGAACAAAAGCAAAATTTGATTTAAGTTTTTCAAACATTTATAATTGTTAATAGGGGCAGAATGATCTGAATTAGGAACATTTAAATTGGCGAATAATGAATGCCTATTCTATCAGTGACATGTTCAGTTTAAATACAGTTTAAACATTTATTGTGTTCAACTAGTATTTTAATGTTTAATTCACCTGAGAGATGAAATACAAGTACTCCTCCTTAACCACAGATCTGATCAACATGTTGCTGAAGCTTGATTGACTTCGGGACTTGTCCAATCTTTGTAACAGTCGTTGTGGCGTGGAAGAGTATTACTTTAAAATTGTTGTTTTGCCCATAATTCAAAGTATTACAAATAGCAAGAATTATGTTTCTGTATAATTGAAATGTTTCCTCATGCTGGAATTTCTGGTTTTACCAGTGCAGGGATCGCTGTTGGCTTCTACGGTAATGGAGAAACCAGCGATGGCATCTTCAGGCTTGCCTATTCAATGAGACATGCAAACCGCACTATAACTGGAGTTGAGTACCTGGTAAGTCATAGTTCCCAGTGTTGTGTGAGTAAACAAATGATAAAAGTCCACTGTTTCCATTAACGTTGACCATGTCGTATATTTGTGGTTTTCCAGATGGTAATTATTTCAAACCAAACTGTCAAAAGGTATACTGAGTTTGATTTATCCAGGTTCTTTAATTAAAGTATTGTTACATGACTAGCTAATAAGAGAAGCTTGCATTTATAACAATTACTCTGCATCATTCTTCCTATCCAGTTGATGGCATCGCAACCTGTATAGGTTGTTGTGAGAGAAATTGTACAAATCGAAAAGGGTTGAGTAGCAGCCCTGATGAACAGTATATGAACATGATCTATGGATGATTTGTTTAAATTCCAGTGCTGTAATGTTAGAGAAAATGGATCTGTGCAATTGACAGCTAAGATGCTGTATGAAATCCAGTTTCGTATGTGGCAATTTGTATGCACTGGGTAGTTTACAGCAGCAGGTATAATTATTCATGTTCACTGCACTCAAACCAGTTCAATATATTCACTTTTTATCTTCTGAATGCATATTGTTGTTGGGTAGGATGCTAGGCTCCGTGCTGCTGAGTAAAATAGATCAAACAGAGATAGAAAAGAAAATGGTGAATCTGAAGCTTTAGACAACATTTAAGACAATAATGCAGAGAAGAAATCCAAGCCATTAATATCCTGAATGAGGTATGAGAAAGCTGTGAAAGGGCGCATATATTCCCATGGGTGATGGGTTGGTTCCTGTGGACGGCCAATTTTAATGCACTGTTTATGCTCTGAAGGTTTCCTTGCAGATTATTCAAAACGGCAATAATAACAAAAATGCTATGGCTGACTGTCTTCCAGTAAATTAATTCCCTTAGCCTTGGATTTTGCATAAATGAGTTCTACACGGTCGTTCAGAAAGTATTTGCACAATGGTGCACTTTTTTAGTTAATGCTGTATTTTCCCATCTGCTCTGCCCCATCCACTTTCAAGAAAATTCCCCCTCAACGACATGCTATGCCGTAGCTGTTCTGTGAGTCTATGATTGTTTTATTTTGTCGCGTGTGCCGTGGTTAATTAACCTAAGAATTGAGTATTCGGTTCCAAATTAACAACAAAATAAAAACACAATTGTTCTGACAGGCTGCTTACCATAAAAGTTCATCTTCAGAAATCTGGGTAGGCAAGTCTGAGCTACAGGGAGGTACGAGGGTTAGGGATGGGACAAATGAAGAAAGAAAATTTAGAAATCCCATAAATGCAGAAATCAATTGAGTTTGATGAAAATAACTATCCATTAAAAAAAATGTTCAGGATGGCAATGAACAAGTGGGACAAGTTTATTCCCATTACCAATAACTACCACCCCTGCCCTCAAATTCATCTGGACTATTTCTGACATTCTTTTCTGGATCTCCATCTCGGGTGACAAATTATGCACCCATATTTGCTATAAACCCATGGACTCCCACAGCTACCTCTCCTACACCTTTTCCTCATCTCCTTGAAGGATGCCATTTTCATATCTCATATTCTATATCTCCACTACATTCTACATTTGTTCTCAAGCTAATGCTTTCCATTCTAGGCCTTCTGTAATGTCCTCTTTCAGAATATGTGGCTTCTCCCTCTGCTGTGGTTGATGGAGACCTTGCACACGATTCCCATTTCTGCACTTGTGCTGCCTCACCCATCTCCAGACAAGAGAAAGTGTTCCCCTGATCCTCACCCTTAATCACAGTAGTGCCTGCATCCAGCATGTCATCCTTTGCAGTTCCACCAGCTCCAATGGGATTCCACCACCAGCCATATCTTCCCCTTTCTGCTATAACAGCATTAGCAACATTAACAACAACATTTAAAAGATATTTGGACAGGTACAGGGATAGGAAAGGTTTAGAGAACCAAACACAGGCATGTGGGACTATCCTAGTTGGGGCATTTTGATTGGCATGGGTAAGTTGGACCAAAGGGGCTGTTTCCATGCAGTATGACTCTAACTTTATGCTTATTCTGTTATCTGCAGGGACATCTCTCTCTGATTCCCTGGTTTGTTCATCTCTTCTCATTTTCCCCTCTGCGTCCCTGGTACTCTCCCCTCTGACTTTGGAAAGGGCAAGTGCAGAAAGGGTAACACTTGCCTCTATTACCAGCTCCTCACCACCATTCAGGGTTTTTAACATCTTTTCCAAGTGAGGCAGAGATTCACATGCATCTTCTTCAACCAGTCTGTTACATTCAGTGCTTGCAATCTGGCCTTCTCTTCGTTGGTGAAACCATGTACGTTTTGCAGAACGCCTGGTAAAGATATTTTACATTTGGTCACACATAATGAAGGCAGCGAAGATGGATGAATTAATCTCAGGTAAAGGGTTCTCGGGGGAAGAATGATCAGAATATGATGAACTTCACTTTCAGTATTAAAAAAGTGTTCAACTTAAAGAACATGCATGTACATTATTATAAGTGATGAATTGCCAAAAGAGGATTGGGATATTTTAAAAGGAATGATGGCAGATAGTAACAGAAGACAGCTCTCAATAAGTATGAGGATACTGAGAATAAGGACTTCAGAGGAAAATTGATCCATTTGTGGATAACTACAGTGGTTAAATGTGATATTAGATTGAAAGTAAAGTCTTTGAGTTGCAAAGAAAAATAATATGGCTAAGACTGGAGGAGTTTAAGCAACCTGCAAAGAATGATTAAAATTGGTGCAGGGATTAAATAGAATACAAGAATAAATTAGTGAGAAATAAAAACAAGATAAGTGTTCTATTGATCTGAAAAAAAAGTAGCAAAGTAAATACTTAGAAGCTGAATCTGGGTAATTAACATTGGGGAGGGATATGGCAAAGATGCCAAATAAATATTTTGTATCTGCCTTCATAGTAAAGAACTAAATGCAGAATAAAGGTTGTACATAACCAAGGGAGGAAAGATCTTAACGTAATATCGCTGGAAAAGAAGTGCAATGTAAATTAAAGAATCAGAAGTTTTCTGGAAAACACTGGTGACCTTTCGAATGCACTCAGCAGCGTAATGTTCCTTCTAGTGTTTCTAATCTCTAACTAAACAGATTCCGACTTGACCCCTAAGTGACACTGTCTCTCTCCAGCATTGTATTCTCTTTGATCAACACTGACAACCACCCCTTTTTTTTTTATCCTTCCCTGTCCTTCCTGAGCACTTTGTTTCTAGTAATATCTAATGACTAGTCGAGTTTCTGTTATTGCTATCACCTAATATTTCCAGGCAACTATCTGGCTCCTAAAATGTACCAAACTTAATTAATATAGATGCTATTTTTGATATTTTGATCTTGTGATTTCTGAAAGCGAGAAACCGGATTTCTACCAGCCTTTCATATTGTTGTTCCTTGCCACAGGATATTGTCATGCCGTGAGTTTTTTTAGTTGGTGTTCAATATAGGAAATGAGTTGGTCATTTTTAATGATGGATTTCATTCCTCCTTCCTGTGGTTTTCTACACCAGAGTGCATGAACAGCACTTCTAAATGACCGTTCAAAACTATTTGCAGTGTTTGCTCCATCCGTAACAGATTTCACAATAAATCTATGTTTTGCCGCACAAAAGTGGATTTACTAAAAAAAAAAGTACTTCAATTTCTCTTAACCAATGAAATCTATGATGTTTAAAAACAAGATCAATGTGGCACTAATTATAGCAAGAAGATACCGTTTTGGAGACAAAAGATCATTAAAATTTAAAAGAATTTTCAATGTAATCAAATTCAAAGATATATCATCTTGATGTTTACAGAAATTTTTATTCATTCTGTGGAATTTGTACTATTACAAGACCAGCATATGTTGTCGATGTTTTCTTGCTCTTATCAAACCATTGACCATTGAAAGTACTGTGGACCTTTGGTTAGTGTGTTCCATGCCGTGAGATGACAAGGTAATGTGAGAGGAATCTGCAATTGCAGTGTTCCCATTTGCTTGCTGCCCACATCCTTATTTCAATTTCAAAAATAGACTTTATTCTTAATAATACCTACTCGTCGTTCTCTTCAATCATTTCACCAATAAACCAATTCACTCTCTTACAATGCATCAAGTATCACTCATTTTTCTTCCTTAATGCAGCCATAATACAGACTTGAAGCGTTTGAAAGACTGTTACATGGGTCCGATTCCCCTCTTCCCATTGCGGACTTTGGACATTGTCTTTTGAACTGGTGCACTGCAAGGCTGAGAACTCTGTTCTGAACTCTATTTTCCCCCTTTCCTCTACCTATTGTATGTATACCTGTTTGGATTGATACTATTTATGCACAGTAATCTGATTTGTTTGGATAGCATGCAAAACAAAGCTTTTCACTGTACCTCGGTGCGCATGCCAATAATAAACCTAAGCTTAAACCTATACCTAGAGCCGGCAGGATGCTATACCGTGGTAGTTCCCCACAAGGCCTTTCCAGTGCTGACCACTGCCTCATGGACCTGTGGTTGAAGGTGTCTTTCTGCAGAAAGTTTTCTATGAAAAACAGTGCAGCAAGATCCAATTGAATGGAACATTTTGTAGCCCACCCTACTGTTATTGAGCTGTCCTTTTCCTTACTTTAGTGCTGGAGGTTATGGGTTTGGCAGATGTTAATGTGACTTAAAACAGCAACTGTGAAGCATAAGAGAAGGTAGGCACAAAATGCTGGAGTAACTCAGCGGGACAGGCAGCATCTCTGGAGCGAGGAATGGGTGCATTATATAGGTGTTTGCACCAGTCAATCCTGAAACTAAACATAGAACTTAATCCCTGATCAAATGTACGTTGAAGGGTCTTGAATGTGTCATCATTTGTGATTGTGATGTGGTAAATATATGTATCCTCATTTCTTGTCTTACATTCTTTGTCTTTGTTGATGTTGCAAGTGGAGCTGCTGAGATGCAAAAACAAATTTAGATTTGATCTGACAATAAAGTATTATTGTATCATATTGTATCGTGTTACACTTTTCAGGCTTGGTATGCCCATGATGGAGGGTCTGAATATTTAGGTGGTAGGAGTCCCCAATATTCTACTGGCTCAAGAAAAAAATAAACTCCACTGATGTTTGGAGAGATTAAAATTGAAAATATTCATGCAGGTTCTTATCTGAAGGGTTAGATACGTTCAGCAGTGGGTGTTTTGATCTGTAAGGTACACTGACATAGAAATATAGAAAATAGGTGCAGGAGCGGCCATTCGGCCCATTCAATACGATCATGGCTGATCATCCAAAATCAGTACCCCGTTCCTGCTTTCTCACCATATCCCTTGATTCCCTTAGCCCTAAGAGCTATATCTAACTCTCTCTTGAAAACATTCTACTGGTACACTGTTGAAATGAGTATAGAGTAAGTGCAGGAACAAGGAATCCCGTCTCTCGCTGAAGAATGTTGGCTGGGAGGGCATGTTTAGGGTTTTTTTTTTCTCGCAAGGAACTGGTAAGTAAGCAATATCTTGCATTTATATTCACGAGTAAATCCAGAGAGACAATTCAGATTTGGCAGGGATACTTTGCTAGCTTGGACAATCTCTTAAATGGTCTAAGTTTAGTCAATGCCCCAAATAAAATGAGTTTGGTTGTATTGTAATTGAGTCTAGCTATCCTATAATTCACTTGTACAATAGCAAAACCTAGGTATACTATTATGAATTTATTTCATAATATGGACCACATTGTCAATAAATGAGCTGAGGCTCAGCACAAATTATTGAGCTGGTTTATTTTTCACAGGACGATGAGCACATATAATGTTATTTTGGGTTTCATTTATTTTCATTAGTAAAAAGATAAGTAATACTGGAAAATAAAATAAATGTGATCTGCTGCTGTATTTCATTGCTGTTTTGTGTGAAACAGATTTTGTAACTTGTCTTCTCTATTCTATCCTTGAATCATTCCTTGGCTGTCTGACTGAAGGCAGCTATACCTTTAAGGACTGACTGGATTTTGCCAAAACGAACTTTTTCCCCAAAACTAAATTGATCAGCCTGGCTTAGCAGTGATCAATCTGCTCATTGAATGAAGCTGACAGACCAGTTATGTTTGAATCCTCATAGAAATGTCAAACTGTTTAACATTCTCCCTTTGGTAAAAACATCTCTCAAAACCTTACCCTGTGTTTTCCAGCCCTGTTGTTGTTTTACTGTTAATAAGCTCTATTGCAAGGGGTTGAGGGTTAATGCAGTTGCATTAGGCTCTGGTTAGAAACCATTTAGACATCTGGTCACTGTCTCTCAGGATGGTTGTAATTATTGGTCTTGGAAGTGATGTAGCACATATTAGAACTATACAGAGCTAAAAGGATTAAAGTGTAAATTACACAGGCTCGACTTGTTTTCTTGTGAGATTAAGGGATGATCTGAGTGAAGTTATTAAGATGAGTAAGGGATTTGATAATGCAATAGATAAATTATTTCCTCGTGAGGTAGTCTAGAACCAGAATGTGCAACCTTAATATTAGGGCTAGTCTGAAAGAATGCTGTCAGGAAAAACTTTCTAAAGTATACTAAGAATCTGGAACCCTTCTCAAAAAAAGTTGAGACTACATCAGATAAAGCTTCGGTACAAGATATGGGCAATTTACAATGCTAGTACATGTGAGTAAACCATGATGTAGAATACACAACGGTACTGCATAGGAACAGTTCCGTCAGCCAACGTTGTCGGTGCTCAACATGATATTAAGTTAAACTAATCTCATCTGCCTGTAAGTGATCCATATCTCAACATTCCCTGCATTTCCATGTTCTTATCTAAAAGGCTCTTAAATGTTGCTTTCATATCTGCTTTGCCACCACCTCTCTCTGGTAGTACATTCCAGGCATTTACCACTCTGTACAAAAGAAAACCTGGCCTGTACATCTCCTTTAAACTTTCCCCCTCTAACCTCAAAGTTATGCGCTCTAGCCTTTGACATTTCCACCCTGGGAAAAAGACTATGACTGTCTACCATATCTATACCTCTCAAAATTTGATCTACTTCTATCAGGTTTCCCCATAACCTCTGATGTTCCAGAGAAAACTATCCAAGTTTGTCCAACCTCACCTTAGAGCTAATACCGTCTAATCTTGACAGCATTCTGGTAAACCTCTTCCACATCCCTTCCAACATTTCTACATCCTTCTTGAAAGGGGGGGGGGGGGGCAGAACTGCACACAATACTCCAGACATGACTTAACCAAAGTTTCATAAAGCTAACATGACTGAAGGCTGGCGCAGACTCACTGAAATGTTTGGCCTCCCAAGCATTTACCCTAATTTTCAGAACTCGGCGGTCTCAAACTAGGTTTTTCAAAAGGAATTTGGTTTTCTCGTTTGGCTGGACAGTTTCACACTCCCAGAAAATTACAGCCAGTAGCATCACATTTTTGTCTGTCAAATTGAATACAGGGTTCTTGTACCGCAAGGGCTTTGTCCAGGGTCAGTCATCTTTGTGTAGCTGCAGCTTCTCCTGGGTTTAAATAAAACTATTTTTTTAAAAACCATCTATCATCTTTTAGAAATGTATTAAAATGTAGCTAACTTCAGGTTTAGTGAACTGGTGCAATGGAACTTTATTGTTGCATGTACTGAGTTGCACTGAAATTCATTTTTGTATGCAGTTCAGTATAACTATTACTATACATAAGCATATCTTAGATGCAGTACAAATGTAGGAATTTTTCAATGGGGCAGTATACAGAGTCGCCAGGTTTGGTGCCATTTTTAAATCCTAGTTGCTGTAGATGTAGAGTTCTTATGGTGTAGAGCTTTTGAAATGTATTTGTTTTTGATCAGCATATCCACAAATGCATATTAACTGGTATCTAAATAACAGAATGTTGATTATTTAACATGCAGCCAGTTTTGAGTTATAGTTTCTAAAAAATCATATAGGTTACACCCATGCTTGGATTCCTATTCAGTCAAAGAGGAAATGTGCAACTTTTTCTGCTGTACAATCGTAGCGCTTAAAGGCAGTACAGACAACTTGCAAGAGTACACAGTATTTTAATTTACAATCTTTTTATAATGCAGGTTTCTGAGAGCAATCGAGATCTGAATCGGACGGTAGAAGGAAGCCTTCGAACCTTGCAGGATTTGTTTGCAAAGGAACCACGATATCTAGAGAGAGTGCAGAAGATAAAGGATCTTCTTGGAAATCTAGGTCGACAGCTCACTAAAATTCCATTTTGGGAAAGGAGCGATGTTTCTTTGGAAGATCTGGCTGTTCTGATCGAGATGTATGACTATTACAGGTTTGTGAACATAAAATCTACGTTTTAAGTGAATTACGTTGGTTCTGAGGAATTTAAACCAATTTACTAATGCTACTCTTGGATTTCCATGGTCAGGCTGTAATGAGTGGATGCAACATGTAGTAATTCTTAAAAAAACAATACTTCTCTTTGCATCATTGTTTATATTCCCATTACTTACACCAAAGGCCCACCTTCATTTCAATATTTGCTTTGCGACTGGAGTTGTCATTGACTTTGAATGTGCTTGCCAGCTCGACAAAGAGCTGGCTATCAATCTTACAATCAGAAATTATTTGCAGGACAAGAACTTTAAAACCGGTAAATCTGAGAAATGTTAAATAATTTGAAGTGTTTAACATCTTGACCGATGAGCTGATTGTGTACTTTATTTTACTCCTTTTGATTTGTACCATTTTATTAGTGATTTCAATCAGTGATTAGTGATTTTTATTATTATTTCAAGCTGTTTAATGATTGCTTTTGTTTTGTTCTTTATCTTTTTGCTGGTTTCATTATATTCTGAATTTGAGGGGGGATCTTATTGAAACGTATAAGATAATTAGGGGATTGGACACATTAGAGGCAGGAAACATGTTCCCAATGTTGGGGGAGTCCAGAACAAGGGGCCACAGTTTAAGAATAAGGGGTAGGCCATTTAGAACGGAGATAAGGAAGAACTTTTTCAGTCAGAGAGTGGTGAAGGTGTGGAATTCTCTGCCTCAGAAGGCAGTGGAGGCCAGTTCGTTGGATGCTTTCAAGAGAGAGCTGGATAGAGCTCTTAAGGATAGCGGAGTGAGGGGGTATGGGGAGAAGGCAGGAACGGGGTACTGATTGAGAGTGATCAGCCATGATCGCATTGAATGGCGGTGCTGGCTCGAAGGGCTGAATGGCCTACTCCTGCACCTATTGTCTATTGTCTATTGTTTCTCATTGTTCCTATGGCTAGTTAGAACACAAAACCATCCAAAAATGTTTTTTTCTCCACAACTACTTCCAGTACAACTCATCTAGAAGATAATTGGCACCACAGTTCAGGCTGAACATGGGTATTGTGCCAATCATTTATCGCCTTAATGATTCTACAGTAAACATGGTTCTGTTTGAATGCAAGTGGCCACTTGTATCTGTTATTATGAGTCCATCTATCTATAAACTTGTACCACTATCTGAGAAAGTAATAACATCACTTTTTAACCAGTTGCTTTGGATGACTATTTGTATGATCCATACAAATACTCTGAGTGCTATTATCATCCCAGGAACATTAAATTCCAGCATATGATTTCAATACCGAAAAGTACCAATTTAATTAAATCTGGTGATTATCCACCATTTGCTGGCTCTTAAAACTGGCCATGTGATTCTCTAAAGAGTCTTTTTTTTCGCTGCGGTACTTTGGTATTTTAGTGTTTTAATTTATTAGAACTACTTCGCTAATTTTTTTTCAGTTCTGCAGATTCTTGGGAAATCTTTCTTTAGTGAAAATAACAATTATCTTAGCAATGAACATACTTCATATAAATTCAGCTATCAAATAATAAAGAACATAGTGACTATTGTGGTTTTTCTGAACCCAAAGTAATTTGGGAAGCATCCCACGATCCACTCCTAAAAGGTGGCGCAGGGGTAGAGCTACTGCCTTACAGCGCCAGAGACCCAGGTTCGACCCTGTTTGTACGGAGTTTGTAAGTTCTCCCCATGACCTGCGTGGGTTTTCTTTGAGATGTTCGGTTTCCTACCACATTCCAAAGACATACAGGTTTGTAGGTTAGTTGGCTGGGTATAAATGTAAAATTGTCCCTAGTAGGATTGTGTTAATGTGCGGGGGTCGGTGAGGACTCGGTGGGTCGAAGGGCCTTTTCCACGCTGTATCTCTAAACTAAACTAAATAAATTAAACTAATTCAGCGGATCAGGCAGCATCTCTGGAGAAAAGGAATAGGTGACGTTTTGGGACCTGAAACATCACCTATTCCTTTTCTCCAGAGATGCTGCCTAACCTACTGATTTACTTCAGCATGTTGTGTCTATCTTTGGTATACACCAGCATCTGCAGTTCCATCTTACATATTTTGTCCACTCCAAAAAGGGTCTCTTTACATTGGCTCAATACCTCAATCTAACTTGAGATGGTTAAAATGACTTAACTGCTGTGAACCATTTGTTTTCGCATATCTTTCTCTGCATAGATTTCCCCTGCTGAGTAGCTCATGGTGCCTATCATGTGTTATACTATTTTCCATTCCATTCCTGTATTTCCTTTTTCCTTTGTAACCCATGTGGATTCTATCTTTAAATAATCAGAACCATTCCTTGAATTTATTTCAATTTGCTTTGGCTTCAAGTTTATGTCAGGCAGCTTATTTTCTGTTTTGTATAGTTTTAATCCTCGCAATTTACTGCATTGAATTAAAGATTTTAATCGTGGAGTATAGTTCAGTCAATAGTTTCAACCCTAAAACATATACAAAAGCCAGAATCTGCAGCCATTTTTCATTAACTTTTTAACCAATGTCTCGATTTGCCTGAGACTGATTCTTCACTGATTATATTTCCCCTTTGGCAGCCCGTAAAGTACCGTAGAGCTAAACTATTTCCATATTGCCATCTACTACTCTATGCAAAAGGGCCCCCTCTCAATGTAACCCATCAGATGTGCATTCTTGTGTTTTGATGCAATCCTTTAAAACGCTGTCACCTATTCTCTTTTTCTCTACGGTAACTTCTAATTTTTAACCTGTTGCTATTGCTGCAATGTACTTTCTTGCTCTCCTGTGATTATCATTCCCAATTTAAAATTTAGAAGCACTCCTTGCAAGAGTGACGTTAGCAGACACTCTACATGCTGACTGTAGAACTCGGAGCTCCCTTCCAAAAGCAACACTCGAAGCAAGGGAAATTGTTTATTTTAAACTGGAGAACGATTTATCGTGGTCCCATTTCCCTAATATCTATTTAACGAGGTTGGTTTGCTCACCAATCAACCCATGATCTTAATGAGTAATGAAACGAACTCAAGAGTCTAAATAGATTTTTTCCCCCCTCTTTCGGCCTGTGCTCCCGCAAACTTCATGCACTGAACTTCTTAATCTGTTCAGCACATGGTGTAAGAGGCAATCAGAATTTTCACATGTGTAAAAGTGAACAATTATTTGTAAGAGCCAGAATGCTTATCTTTCTGATTTTTACCTAGTTAAACCTAGTAAACCTAGGTTAGTAAACCTAGTTAATGTGTGTTTGTGACTTCTGTTTGTTTATTCACGCCTTGACGGTTTAAATAAATACTCGCAAAATTTAATACCAAGGAATTCTAAATATCCCAGAATGTCATGCAACAAAATGTAAAAGTAAAATGACTACCTTAATCCAACCAACGATACAATCACTCTGAACAGATGCAGCGTGGAATGTAGCACTGTTCATGTAGGAGGCCCTTGGGACGTAAAAAATACGAACAAAAGTAGCCCCTCTGGCCATCAAGCTTGCTCCAGTTTTAAACTAAATCATGGCTGATCTTCCACCTCAACATTATTTCCCTACTGCAACCCTGCATTTTTTTTATTCCTTTAATATTTAGAAATCCTTCGGTCTCTGTTTTGAATGAACTTAATGACTGGGTGTCTTCATCCCCCCAGGCTAGAGTATTCCAATGACCCATTATCCAAATGGAGACATTTTCCTTCATTTGATTTCTAAATGGCATACTCCTTATTTCGATGCTATGACTCATGATTCTAGGCTCTACAGCTCCAAAACCACCTTCCTACTATCTACCATGGAGAACCCTCTAAAAATTTTGCATGCCTCAATGAAGTTGCCTCTAATTTTTCTAACCTATGAAGGATGTAAACCTAGTTAATTCTGTCTCTTACTGTGCAACAGACCTATCATTCCAGTAGCCAATATGAATCTTTGCTTCGTTACCTTCAAAGCCACATTATCCTCCTCATACGCAACACATCATGCATTTGAATTTATAATTTCCTTTTTAACAATGATAAAGCATGGTTGGTAGAGCTATATTCTTGATGAGGTGATCTTCTGATCTCAACCAAGTCATATGCAGGAGATCCTGATGCATCTTAAGCACACCTCTGTAAGAGAACATAGACATAAAATGCTGGAGTAACTCAGCGGGACGGGCAGCATCTCTGGAGAGAAGGAATGAGTGACGATTTGGGTAGAGAATCTTCTTAAGTCTGAAGCGTTCAGGCAATTTCGCAATTTTGTCCAGTTTAGTAAGAAAGGTGGCACGTGAAATGGGTGACTTTTGGGTAGAGATCCTTCTTCAGTCTGAAGAAGGGTCTCGACCCGAAACGTCACCCATTCCTTCTCTCCAGGGATGCTGCCTGACCCACTGAGTTGCTCCAGCATTTTGTGTCTATCTTTGGTTTAAACCAGCGTCCACAGTTCCTTCCCACACATTCTGTAAGAGAATAGTTTTATTTAGTGAAATTTGATATTTAACAATGATTTCAGTCCTTAAATGGTATAGTATAAGATGCGTATGAAATCATTCTGCCTTGGTTTGCATTATTAAAAGTGTTATTTTTCTTTACAGGTGGTTGGGTTATCTTGGCCTGCTACTTTTTGATGTTCTTATCTGTCTACTGGTGCTGTTTGGATTAATTAGAAACTCGAAAGCAATCCTTATTTGGTAAGTGTGATTATGTATTACAGTGTTCATTGTATCTTGCCGATTGTCAAGTTTCATGGTATTTTTTAAAATGAAACCTTCTCCAGGGAATTTGTTGCTGCAGTATTATTCCCCTGAGGCAATTTCACAATTTTGTCCAGGTTTATAAGAAAGGTGACATGTGGAATCCAGGTCAAGACGAAAGTAAATAACTTCAACACCTACTCTTTCTATTACAATTTTACTTGCGGCTCAATTTCATATTGCAGGATCACTTGGGGACTTTGTTCACTTTTTTTTCTCTCCACAATTTTAGTTTACTCTTCTCCGTTTGAGGGCAAAGACTAGCTGACTGAAATGTAACTTTAATTAAAAAACTTGAATATTGGCATGTTATTTAATCCTTTCTCAGTGTCTACACAAGTACTTCCAGTGGAGGAATTATAATTGGAACCGTGGTCAATTCCCTTCCCAAGCCCAGTACTTGAGGTGACACGTTGGATGGCACAGTGGCGCAGCGCTAGCTCTGCTGCCATAAAACGCTTACGGCGTCAGAGACCCATGCTCTATCCCGACTATGGGTGCTGTCTGTACGGAGTTTGTACATTCTCCCTGTGACCGCGTGGGTTTTCTCTGGGAGATCTTCAGTTTCTTCCTGCACTCCAAGGCTTGGTATAAATGTAAATTGTCCCAAGCGTGTGTAGGATAGTGTTAATGTGCGGGGATCGCTGGTCCGTGCGGACTCAGTGGGCCGAAGGGCCTGTTTCCGCGCTGTATCTCTAAACTAAACTTAAGTATCGTAACATTTTGTTAAATAGTTAACAGGTTCCACACTTGTGCTTCAGCTAACTAGGCAGATAGATAGGTGAGCAGAAAATCAGGTAGGTTTATCTCCTCTCCAAATTCAATTGCAAATGACTGCTCCAGTCCAAATCTGTTACTTTGGTTGATTCCGGGTGGCCCATCTGGTATTATTGAATTATTATGCATTCATTGTATGTTATTTGTCGTAAAATTTAATGAACATAATAGGAACACAATGTGTGCTGGTAATTATCCTTTATGGAACTGACCAGACTGAATTAAGTTGAGCCTCACTTTTGACACTAGTTTTATTGTGAATGAATTGATCTTGCTGAGCTAATAAGGTAATTGTATTATTAACTTAGCAGCCCTTACTATAATGTAGAGTAAACTAACCTGATCTGAGAAAGTGTCTTGACATGAAAGATAGAGTGGATGTGGAGAGGATGCTTCCACGAGTGGGAGATTCTAGGACCAGAGGTCATAGCCTCACAATTAAAGGACGTTTCTGTAGGAAGGAGGTGAGGAGGAATTCTTTAGTCAGAGGGTGGTGAATCTGTGCAATTCATTGCCACAGAAGGCTGTGGAGGCCAAGTCAGTGGATATTTTCAAGGTAGAGATCGATAGATTCTTGATTAGTACGGGTGTCAGGAGTTATGGGGAGAAGGCAGGAGAATGGGGTTAGGAGCCATGATTGAATGGTGGAGTAGACTTGATGGGTTGAATGGCCTAATTCTGCTCCTATCACTTATGAACTTTCTCCTATCCATGTCCACTAGTGTTGCTGCCTGACCTACTGAGCTACTTGAGCACTTTTGTTTTTTAAGCTAACTCGATCATTGACTGGCAGCAAAAATCATCACCTTTAAATTGAAATGGACATATAGTGGAGCACTATATTTAGCTCAATGGTGATGCTCTCTACAGGCAGTTAACTGCTAAAATTCACATGAAGAGTGTTTCCTTGAGTGCAGTACTGAAATGAAATGGCCAGTAAATGAAGTCATGATTAGTGGCAAATAGCCAAATAATTTAATACAAACGCAAAGTACTACCTGTGTTGAAATAAAAGGAGAAATTGTTTGGGACGGAAGGGGATGGGGGGGGGGGGGGGGGGGGGGAAGTAGGCCAGGCTGTATCTGTGGTGAGAGAATCTGACTCAATGGTTTGAACTTTGCTGACCTTAGCTGCAGTTGCTGAAGTTCAGCTATTCAGTCTGAAGGTAAACCTGGACTTGTGAGTGAGCACTTTAGAGTCTGGGAGGTGTAGCCTGGTCGTCCTTGGCATAATTCTGGGGAATTATCACTGAGATAAGCATCACATTAGATTTCACAGAGAATCATGACCCTCATGTTAGGCGCCAAAGGCACAGGTAACTTTAAATGGTTTTAATTTATTATTTTTTGCTGCAATTATGTTTATTAATTTTGTCCAGTACTGTTTACATTTCTAATTTAATTATTTGCTTCCATTTTATTTGTTTTTTTAATGTCTCGATGTTAGAGAAATAAAAAATATTTGAGGTGGCGCAGCGGTAGTGTTACTGCCTTGCAGCGCCGGACACCCAGGTTCGATACTGACTACATGTGCTGTCTGTATGGAGTTTGTATGTTCTCCCTGTGACCGCGTGGGTTTTCTCCGGGTGCTTCAGTTTCCTCCCACACTCCAAACATGTACAGGTTTGTAGGTTAATTGGCTTTGGTAAAATTGTAAATTGCTCCTATTGTGTAGGATATTGCGGGACGATCGCTGGTTGGCGCGGACTCGGTGGGCCGAAAGGCCTGTTTCCACACTGTATCTCTAAAGTTAAGTTCAGTGACGGAAAGGAATGCGGCACTCCAACTTTGGCTACTTGTTAAAGCCTGTTGGAGCGCTTTGAATGTGTGCCCTTGTATTTTAATGTGGTGGCCAAGTTGTCACAAGGGGCCTGCTGCTTAACCAGAGGATGCAGATGTCCAGGAAGATAGATCTGCCACATCTGGATCAAGTAAGGGTGGGCTAGCAATGACTATGGGGTCCAGTCCAGAGTGATCCGGCTCATTATTTCAAATTGGTGACTTTTCATCAAGAAGGATCTGATAAAACAAAGCTGAGGCTTTTAAAATAATCTGTTTCAATTTACCAGTGATTAAAATGCATTATATATAACCTGATTTTTTTTTCCCCTGTGTAATCAATAAATGTTGGTATTGAGGTATGAACAAGGCAAGTTTAAAATGTTTGTGTGGTCTTTCACTATTAACCTCTGGTGTCTGTTTTAATCCAGCAATAATTGTGCTTCTCATTGCATAATTTCTTCCTCTGCAGTGCTGCTCTCCTGGGAGTGTTAACCTTGATTATCAGCTGGAGTTCTCTAGGCCTGGAACTGGCAGTCTCAGTGGTGAGTTTTTCTTGCATGCTTAGTTATGTCACAGAAGGAATCCATTCAGCCCATCATGTCTGTGATATGTCCGCTGTCCTTGTAGCCCTGCAACTTACTCTGTCTCGCATGCCATAGGCTCCTATTTTGTCCTACATTAAGGGTTAAGCTATATTCGCCAATTAACCTACCAACATGCCGTTGTGGTGTGAGGAAAAAGCAGGATCATACTGCGGAAGTCCATGCAGATATGGGGAGATTGAGGAGACCCCACTCATGGCACCAGAGGTCAGGATCAACCCTGAGTGCCTGGAGCTGTGAGGCAGCTGTACTCTCCATTGTTCACTTGTTTTAGTCTGTATAATCACAGGTAAACTGGAAAATAGTTAGTGTTTCAGCTTCAACCAGTGCAAAACGTGACTGTACTAAATATATTAAAGAATTATTCCCCTAATCTAATGACTTTCCTAAAATCATTCTGCTGATTTACATAGTGATTTATTTAAGTACCTTTATCTATTGATTTGCAATTTCACAGATTTGTATAAAAAAATGAATTACATTTTATGGATGGTGTCACAGAAAGACATAACAGAGAAACCGGCCCTTTGGTTCCTTCAGTCCATGCCACCTGTCAACCACCCATTTACACTAATCTTATGTCAATCCATATTTTTCATTCCAGCATATTTTTGCCAACTCCACCCCTCTGTTTTTGCAAACTTAGAAAACATTGTTTTCCTTCCCCTCTGTTCCCATTGCTTTCCACCACTCATCTACCACAAGGGTAATTTACAATGACCCACCAACCTGCGTTGTGACATTGACTACACTGTCAAAAGGAGAATGTGCAAACTCCATAAACAAGGTACCGGAGGTCAGGATGATCCGGGGGTACCTGGTGTTGTGAGGCTGCTACTCTACTAGCAGTTCGGCTGTGACAGTGTGTGTTCATTTGTGCACTGCAATTTATCACTGACTTTAAATATACTGAATCTAAATGAGGAATGTGACATTCTCTGAGCATGTCTGAATCAGTTCATACAAGTGGAGGATGATGTCATTATTTGTCATAGTTATTTATCCAGTGTATTCTTTTTTTTAACCCTAACTGAAGATTGCTAATTTTTGTGCAGTGTAATTCAGTAATACTGTCATTAAATTTTCAGTGTTTTAGTTTTGTTTTGTACTTATAATTAATTATAGAATATGATTTCAATGGATTATATTTGAAGTGAGACTTCAAAGACTTTTAGAAGTTGGAGACTTTATTTTGCGTAAAAACAGTGTTGGAATGTAGATAGTTATTGACTAAGAATAATTAGTTCACTTTTCACCCATCCGCCAAATTGCTTTTTGTCCACTGCCATCTTTTATAATGCCAGTTGATGTACTTGCGATCTTCTTAAAAATAAACGTTCATGCATGTTATTCAATTTAAACTGATTTTTTAAAAAATTTGATCTATTTGTACAAATTCCATTGGATATCCAGCTATTTGACTTAACTAGTCCATGCCAATGTTCATACCTAACTATTAATACATCAATACCATTCTACGTTTGGTCTTGAAAGCCTCAAAGTTTTCTTCAATATCTGCTGTCAACGTTTCAAGGGTTGCAGTTGAAAAACTGGGAACATGCCAAGCTGTATTCTACCACAAAATCAATTGTCAAGCCATCATGGACTTTATGTGGCTATCATATATCTATTTTGATGTATCAATATTATTCGCCTTAACCACTCAATTGTAGCAATTTCCATGTTCTCCTCCATCCTGTGGCTAAAGAAATTCCTTCTGAATTCCTTTAGATTTTCTGGTGATCATCTTGTGTTGATATTTGATGATCATGTTCTTCCCCACATGTGGAAACATGTTCTCTGTGTCCACTCTATCAAATCCTTTAATAATTACGAAATACTCTATTACGCTGCTCAATCTTTACACAAGAGAAAGATAAATAGGTCTGTTAGATCTTTCCTTGATAACTTTCATTTCGTTTTCTGTTTGCTTTGGAATTCATTGCCATAGTTTTGTTTCCTTATTGAAAGCAGGATATTCTGATCATAGAATCTACTGCTTTCAAACTTGCACAAGACTTTTTAATTTAGTTTAGTTTAGAGATACAGCGTGGAAACAGACCCTTCGGCCCACCGAATCTGCTAGACCCACGATCCCTATACACTAACACTATCCTACATACTGGGGACAATTTACAGTTTTTACTGAAGCCAACTAACTTGCAAACCTGCACGTTTTTGGAGTTTGAGAGGAAACTGGAACACCCTGAGAAAATCCCACATTGTTACTGGGAGAACAATAGGTGCAGGAGCAGGCCATTTGGCCATTCAGCCCTTCGAGCCAGCACCACCATTCAATGTGATCATGGCTGATCATTCTCAATCAGTACCCCGTTCCTGCCTTCTCTCCATACCCCCTGACTCCGCTATCCTTAAGAGCTCTATCTAGTTCTCTCTTGAATGCATTCAGAGACTTGGCCTCCACTGCCTTCTGAGGCAGTGAATTCCACAGATTTACAACTCTCTGACTGAAAACGTTTTTCCTCATCTCCGTTCTAAATGGCCTACCCCTTATTCTTAAACTGTGGCCCTTGGTTCTGGACTCCCCCAACATTGGGAACATGTTTCCTGCCTCTAACGTGTCCAACCCCTTAATAATCTTATATGTTTCGATAAGATCCCCTCTCATCCTTTTAAATTCCAGTGTATACAAGCCTAGCTGCTCCAGTCTTTCAATATACGACAGTCCCGTCATTCCGGGAATTTACCTAGTAAACCTACGCTGCACACCCTCAATAGCAAGAATATCCTTTCATAAATTTGGAGACCAAAACTGCACACAGTACTCCAAGTGTGGTCTCACTAGGGCCCTATACAACTGCAGAAGGACCTCTTTGCTCCTATACTCAACTCCTCTTGTTATGAAGGCCAACATTCCATTGGCTTTCTTCACTGCCTGTTGTACCTGCATGCTTCCTTTCAGTGACTGATGCACTAGGACACCAAGATCTCATTGTACGTCCCCTTTTCCTAACTTGACACCATTCAGATAATAATCTGCCGCCTTATTCTTACCACCAAAGTGGATAACCTCACACTTATCCACATTAAACTGCATCTGCCATGCATCCGCCCACTCACATAACCTATCCAAGTCACCCTGCAACCTCATAGCATCTTCCTCACAGCTCACACTACCACCCAGCTTTGTATCATCTGCAAATTTGCTAATGTTACTTTTAATCCCTTCATCCAAGTCACGTACAAACTTCGTACAGACAGCACCCATAGTCAGGATCTAACCCGGATCTCTGGCGCTGTAAGGCTACAACTCTACCGCTGCACCGCCGTGCCCCCCGCTCACATAGATTTGGAGAGCCATGGTTGCATAATATTGGGTGGGACGTGCACAGGATATCAGGACCCCTGAGCCCAGTATATTTTGGCTCAGCAGCAACATTCTTTTCTCACATTATGTAGGAAAAGATGAGAACATTACTCGTGTAGTATATAATGTGCAAAGTGAATGATGTGAACATGTGTAGAATTTCATTTCCTTTCCAAGTATTACTGTTGGGAAGTCCACGTGAAAGTAGCCAAAGGTCAATTTGCTGAACAATTTTTGCCTTGAACTCACTTAAATGTATAATATAAACGAATTTTGTTTAAATCTGTAATTTACAATACAAAATACTGGTTTGATTTGGTCACAATATCTAAAGGGTCCATCTACAAAGTTTAGGATTTGAGATTGCAATCCAATCATTGCAAACAATTTTGCCTCTTGGTCAATTTATTATTATCATGAACAAGATTACTCTGAGATTTATTCAAAATGCTTTGTTGATGAATTAATATAACAGAGCTTTGTTATAATTTGTCCATCAGGCATACGTGTAACCTAAAATACTAAAGTGAGAGAGCATAAAAAGGAAAGTGAAAATCTGCAAGTCCTGATGTGGTAATAAGAAGCGCTGTAATAAAGAATGTAAAAATGTGGCAGTGGAGAGTAGAATTATTTAAAAGATTAATGAAATACTATTCTGTTGTCGGGCTGATGTGTGGATGGAATTTATAGGTTCCATATCAACTGCTTGTCTGTATCACCAAACAATATTCTACCTTGAGAATGCAGTCCTGTGATTTAGTTACACAAATTAACCTGTTAAGGCTGTTTTTTGGGGTGTTTCCAAGATATTATCAGCTCCTTCATAAACTTGATGTCCAGAAATGGCTAGCTTACATTGGCTAGTTTACATTATCCCAGTCAGCCTCCACTCTGTTCGCTGACCCACATCAACTCCTGGCTAGGCCACATTTTCATCTATTTTATTTTAATTCTTTGTAACCTCCAGCCCTATAACTGTCTGAGATATCAATGCTCTCTTAACTAAATGCTCACCCTTAACTTAATGCTCCCTTAACTTAAATGCTCACCCCCATACTAAATTGTTCCACTATTAATTTCCTTGCCTTCATTTGCTGAGACCCTAAGCTCTAGAATTCAGAACTCTGTCTGCCTTAATTTTCCTTTTAAGCTGCTCCTTAAAAACTGCCTCTTTTTTTGTTTTGGTCATCTGTCCTAATATTTCTTCATGGCTCAATGCCATTTAAAAAAATAAATCTACTCTGAAGTACTTTGATTAAACATGACATATTAATTTTAGTGGTACAATTGTTAAAATAATCTCAAGAGTTAACAAAAATAAATAGAAACAATGTCAAACAAGAAAAAAGGGAAGGGTGGTTCAAGTATGTGGCCAGAGTTTGCCAATTCTCTGTGTGTTTGACTCTAGTTGCATTCCCTGTAGGCTCCTAAACAACATGCAAACCTTTGTTCCTTTTGTTTATCTGATATTGGTGATACCAATTGGATTTGATGCACAGATTTAAGATATTTAATTTGTGAGAACATACTGCTTAAAAATAAAATCTAATTTTCTCAACTCCATAATCTTAAACGTTTAAAGGGAACATTAAGTGGAATATGTGCATTGATGTTTAGGCTATCTAGAAATGAAATCTGATAAGTGAACAAGAGATACTTTACAAAATGCTGGATGGTTGTTCTACGGCTGACAGATCCAGCTGGTAATAATTTGCATGCTTCAGAATGATACAGTCAATGGAACTGAATTGCAAAACATTGGCATTGAATATTGAGAGGTTGCGTCTGAGTTATATTTTGAAGATTGGATGAGAATGAGAGAACTGTTGATGACAAAATTAAATGCCATCATCTTGATGTTGTTCAAAAGTTGCAAGACAAGTTTTTTGAATTATTACTAGATAAGCTGAACAGATCAGTAAAATTGAATAGGCTTCATGTCCAGCTTGATCTTCAGTCTGTAGAAGAAAACCCAGTCAGTTTAGGCTTCCAATGGCAGGTGTAGTATATTGAGTCTGATTTGTAAAAAAATATTTCCTTCCCACAAAAAGAATAAAACAATCAAACTGCAGTATGGGGAAAGAATCATCTAAACTATGTACAAGTGGAAATAGGCACTAATGATTTTTCAATGCTATGTTTAAGTCGTTTAGTTTGTGTAAAACATTTTCTTCATTCTTGCCCTGGCATTGTTGGCGTTAAACCACCTAAAATTCAGCAGATTATTGGTACGAGCTTTCCATGATTCTACAAGCTGGAGCAGCATTTTGCCCCTCTGTACGTAAACACCAAGCTCTGCAGATGAAGGCCCTCTCTCATACTGAACCTCCTTTCACCTTCGGTCTTGAAAGCCTCAAAGTTTCTTCAATATCTGCTGTCAGTGTTTCAAAGGTTGCAGTTGAAAGCCAGGGAATGGGACAAGCAGTATTCTACCACATAATCAATTGCTAAGTCATCATGGACTCCATATGCCTATCATATTTCTATTTTGGAAATAGAAACAGGCAAGTTCCTAATTCAGAAATTTATGCTCACTCCCGTATTTCCATGAGGCATAGGAGCAGGAGTTTCCTGCCAATAACAAAATTGGCTGATACACTAAGGCTCTTCCTAGTTAAAACTAACAACTTGAGTGACCTCCCTTTATTCCCAAATCACAGCTCCATAAGGTTTAAATATGCTTTGGTAGTTGTGGAAAGATGGTTCTTTTCTCTACAACAACTTCATCCTCCAATCTCCAAATGGGAGGACCGAGTCCCATGGGCCCGATTCGTACCTCGTAACTATGACAAATTGCCATTGTTCTTTTAAGTTTGGAGCTGTTGCTTTGTCTGAATCTGAATCAATGGTGGGTGTTGCACCTGTGACTCGGAGCTTAGCTCTGCTCCTGCTCCATGTAATTAGGTCCCACCCTAATTAGAGGGAAGCTGGATGGTAAAATGGTTGTGTTTCCTGGGAGTCCTCGGGGACGTTCCCCTAATGTACAGACAGAGAGGGCTCTGGATGACTGCACAATATTTATCAATGCTCCCTGCAACACGTAACTGACTCCAAGAGTGTGAATCCATGGATTGCACGTCAGTGGATATTGAGAATTAAGTGTATATTTTTTCAGGCTCCAGGTGTGACGTACTTTAATCATGCATGAGGACTGACGAATCGGGAAACATTTTGACGTGCCATCCAACAATTCACAAACATTTACAGCATTCGGTGTTCTTAGATTTCCTTTCTTAAGAAATTCTTTTTGACGTTGGCTGACTATTGCACCATCCTAATTCTAATCCTTCCACCTTCCCTCGTGTACTCTCAGTCACCGCACCTCTCACTTTCCCAACACCTTGCACCCCTTGCCTATCCTTGCAGACTCCCCTGATCCCATGCTTGACCGTCTCCCCATTTAAGACTGAATGAACAACTTCTTGGATGTCTTAAACCAGATGGAGTCATACAGAGCCATTCAGCCCAACTTGTCCACACTGACCAACACGTCCCATCTACACCAGTCCCACCTGCCTGCGTTTGGTCCATATCCATTTAAACCTGTCCTATAATGCTCATGAAAGAACAGAAAATAGTGTAATTAAAATGATTTTATTTCAAAATTCTATGTTGAAGGGGAAGAGAGGATTTCTGCTATTTAAGTATTTTTGGTGGTTGGGTAAGACGGTTTAACATGTTACCAGAAGATATCTAATATAATTTATTTATACAATAAAGTAAGAAGTCACTGAATAGCTTATTGAAACGATGCTGACACTAATTTCTATTGACTTTGAGCACATTATGACCCCTTTACGACAATGTTGCTATATGTTTATGATTGGAGGTTCTTATATCCCATGTAAAGCCAATGCAGTCATTTATGCATGTGGCCCTAACTGCAGTAAATAACAAAAGATAGGTTAATATTTTTAAAGCTGCTCTTCCAGTTTCCATTTATTTTGGATTTCTATGTTATTGATTTGACATTTTCATTTCTTGAACAGGGTTCAAGTGATTTCTGTGTATCTCCTGATGTATACGTTTCCAAAATGGTGCACAAACTTGGCCTTATTGCAAAAGGTATGTTGCCTTCGAATAGAACTCAAGTAAGAAATTCCTCTGAATTTATTGTCAATGAAACGTAAACGACTCTTTTTGTGTACTTAGCTGACTGCTGGTATTTAATCTAAAGTCTGTGAGAAATTGATTCCAAAATAGCTATATTTAAACATTCCTCATGTTAAATGGAAAAATACCTTGATTAATTTAGTTTAGTTTAGAGATAGAGCGTGGAAACAGGCCCTTTGGCCCATCGAGTCCGCACTTAACAGCGATCACCCCGTACACTATCCTACACACACTAGGGACAATTTGCACTTGCACCAAGCCAATGAACCTACAAACCTGTACATCTTTGGAGTGTGGGAGGAAACCGAAGATCTCGGGGAAAACCCATGTGGTCACGGGGAGAACATACAAATTCCGTACAGACAGCACCCGTAGTCAGGATCGAAGCCGGAAGTGCTGGATCAAAGCCGGGTCCGGCGATGCAAGTGCTGTAAGGCAGCAACTCTACTGCTACGCCACCTTATCAAGTGGATTTGCTGCTTTTTAGATCAGTCTCTTAAAAGGTTTAACAGATTTCAGGGTGTTCATTCTGTTCTGCTTGAGCAAGATTTATTTTCTTTCTAAAAGGATAATGTTCCTCTAATTTATCCATTTGAGAATTCTGAACTGATGGTGATATGCATTATTGATGAGAAAAAATATTTTACCATATAAATAAATAAAATTACTGACATATTTCTGACATCTTGGCTCATTTACAAGTTAAAAAAATACTTTGAAGTTTATTTGTAAATGTCAGCTTTCATTTGAAGGCTGACATTCACTTGTACTTTTTGAAGTACCTGGAACATTTATGTCTTGAAATACAAGACTGTTTCTGAAGTTAATTACAACCCTCTTAAGATCACCAATTAAGAACAAACTTTCCTCTGAAGATTAGACTTGGTCAACTTGTCTTTGAATTTCCCTACCTTGAATCTGGAGCAAAATGGAACCTAACCAAGGAAATAGGACCTTGTTAAAACTCGAGGTTGTGTCTCGTTATCCAAAATTACATAATTACTGCATGTTTTCCTTTCAGCAATCAATCTCAATTGAATGACTTGTATCTGTGACATCTCTGATGACCTTTCCCACTTTGATTATTTCCGATTCTCTGCTCCCAACAGGTTCATCTGCACAATTAACGTATAATGTTTAGTTTAGTTTAGAGATAAAACGTGGAAACAGGCCCTTCGGCCCTCCGAGTCCACACCGACCAACAATCACCCGTACACTAGCTCTATCCTACATCCTGGGGACAATTTACAGAAGCCAATTAACCTACCCTGCATGTCTTTGGGATGTGGGAGGAAACCAGAGCTCCCGGAGAAAACCCACACGGTCACTGGGGAGAATGTGCAAACTCCGTACAGACAGCACCTGCAGTCAGGCTTCCCCATTAGCCCTATTTTTCTTCAAGGCCCTGGATGCCTTGATCTCATCTTGCTTTTACCAATTTGTACTTCTAGTAATTTGCCACATAAAAATAATACCGACTTAAAAACAAATGAAACTCAGTAACTGCCATGAGAAATGTCACTGCAACTGATGGTGATGGATTGCACACCAGTTAGCGCTGCTGCCTCATAGCATAGTCGCCTCCGGTTTAATTGTCGCCTTGGGTGCTGGTTGATTAATTGGCTGCTGTAACCTTTCCACCAAACAGTAGGTTGATGGCAAAAGAATCAACAGAGGTGATGAACATTTGGGAAACAGTAAACTGTAGGACTAAGGGAAATAAAATGCAAAGTAGGATTACTCTTAAGTCGACAAAATGTGTAGGAAGGAACTGTAGATGCTGGTTTACACCGAAGTTAGACACAAAATGCTGGAGTAACTCTGTGGAAAAGGCAACATCTCTGGAGAGAAAGAATGGGTGACGTTTCAGGTCGAGATCCTTCTTCAGAAGTCTTGGGTGACTGAGTTACTCCAGCATTTTGTGTCTATCTTGCTCTTCTCATTCACACAACTCTTTAAGCAATACATTTTTTTGCTTTAAGGAAGTATCATTGTAGTCGTGATCATCTATAGTCGTGATTGAAATCCTGAACTCTGATTGTATCTCGAAATGTGTAGGAAGGAACCGCGGATGCCAGTTTACACTGAAGATAGACACAAAATGCTGGAGTAACTCAGCGGGACAGGCGGCATCTCTGGAGCGAAGCTGCTTGTTCTGCTGAGTTACTCCAGCATTTTGTGCCTATGTTCAGTGTAAACCACCATCTGCAGTTACTTCCTACACATTTCGAGATAAAAACTGATTGTATCTCACTGGATTAATTTATTTCCAACAATGCATTCTGCAATGAGAGGATAAAATAAAATTGGAAATTGCAGGGAATAGTCAGTAGGTAAGCAGAATCTGCGGTGATTGAATGGGAATATTTCATGTTGATATCTGGAACTGTAAGAGGTTTTAATGGAATTTGAGCAAGATCAGACCTACAGAAGTTGGAGATGAAACCGAGGGGCTGCTTAGGAATGGAAGATCTGAGTGATAAGAGTTAGTGCAAGTTAATAAAGGGTTAGTGTAAGTTAAAGGGGGATGTTAATGGGATTATAAGGTCTTAATGATGGATTATAAGGTCTTAATGAAGGGTCTCGACCCGAAACATCACTCGTTCCTTCTCTCCAGAGATGCTGCCCGTCCCGCTGAGTTACTCCAGCATTTTGTGTCTACCTGTAATATTTTCTTCATTTGACCATCCATGTAACATAAATAATAATTTGAATATTAATCTTACCTAAATAAACAAAATATAAAGATAATATTCACGATATACTGATCTCACTGCAAATATAAATACTGACCAGTGTAATAAATTCTTAGTGTGTAGGAAGGAACAGCAAAATAAATTCTTAGACTGTGTGGTATTCTGAGGTCTACAGAAATGAATCGTAAGACATTGTTTTTTCCCTCTACCTGATAATCTTGGATATATGCTGTGGAATGCATGCAGCCCTTTAACTTGGCTGATAACCATAGTCTAATGTGGTTTCGCTGATGGATCTGACGGTCTTTGTGATTCATTGGAAAGAGGAGCCCCTGGGTAATTGGTCTGTCCAACTTCGTCTTCAATTTTTAATTATACTGGATGCCTTCCCTTGTGGGCAGAAGCTAGGAAATGATATCCTGCTGTGATTTAAATAACACGCTGCTTTATCCAGCGTCTGGCATTGCAATTCGCCACTCTTCAATCAATTTTTCTCCCACCTTTTTTTTCCATCTCTGGCCTTTCCCCAACCATCTGCCTTTGAAAGGCCTGTGTTCACCTACCACGCTCTGTCGTGCCCCTCCTTCTAGCTTTCTTTTCCCCACCTCCTCTCCCCCCTCCCCCACAATCAGTCTGAAGGGTCCCAACATGAAATGTCACCTATCCATACTCTCCAGTGATGCTGCCTGTCCCACTGAGTTACTCCAGCACTTTTGTGATTTTTTTTGTAAACCAGCAACTGCTGTTCCTTGTTTCTATATTCTATCCTAGTACCACCTTATGCACCTGGATACTGATTCGTACAGAATCTGTTACTCAATAGGGAAACCTTATCTTCGTCTCATCATAATGTGGTACCAAATATTAGTGCCATACACCATAGTTAAAATAACTGACTTGTTTTAATTTGAAGGAAATTTTCAGATTTATCTTGGTGTCAATAAAATGGAAAAAAAAATGAAACAATCAGTCCTGACCCGAAACGTCACCTATCCATTTTCTCCAGAGATGCTGCCTGACCCGCTGAGTTACTCCAGCATTTTGTGTCTATTTTTAGGTGGCTTTAGTGATGCCACACAATTAATGTCTGAAACTCTGATGTACAGAAGATGAGGACTGAGGTTTTCTCACAATTTGTATGGAACATGTTTCTGCTAATCTTGTTTGGAATAGTTTGTGAGATACAGCTTCGCTGCATTAGTGTAAACGTGAAAACGAATCCTTCCTAAACAAATAACTGCGTTGGGCGGTGTTGCTAACAGACAGTTCAAAGTAGGAAGAGGCATGAGAAAAATGTTTGTAGGTGATTTGTTAGTTGATATGAAATAACCTAAGAGAATTGGTTGAACTAAGTTCAAAAATGTGTGCAATATTAAATCCAGACATTGTTATGCCATGAGGACTATTAATGTTCAAGAAACAGTCTCCACCAACGTCCTTAACTAATTATTTCTTGATTACCCACCTACATGCATTCCTTACCACCTGAGAGAGCATTGAAATTATCATCAAACGAGAGATTTATAATGTGTAATGATAAATTATTAAATACCTGTCCTAAATGAGTCTGAAATGTCATTGCCAATATGGTACTTCTGTCAGAAATGATTATGTAGGTAACTGAGTCTTGGGCCATGACAGCAAGTACAAATTGGTTTTATGGTTTTTTTTCTCTCAGAATAATTGGAAAGTGTGAACAATGGAAACCATTTTTGAGAGAACTGTATTTTGTTTAAAAATAACATGCGAACAATAAATGTAGGTTTGATAATCTTGTTTTTTAATTACTACGCACGCATCATTCAGCATTATCAATGTCTCCACTGAAAACCTAAAGCTTAAAATTTAAACAGATAATGCCCCAAACATTACACGTAACATGTCACGTTTTCGTGTCATGTCACAGTTTTTCTAGAACCCATCATTCATGACAAAGGAAGGTCGTGCTGAAGAAAATTTATAGATATTTCGAGGCTATCAGTTGCATTTGCCAATGAAAATATAAAAAGCCAATTTATTTGGTTGAAGATAGGATATCATGCCGATTTTTCTTGAAATTATTCAGCATTGGAGCAAGAAGGAAATTGGGATTAGAATTGTTTAATATTAATCATTTAAAAAAAAATACTGCGTAATAAAATGTAATTAATATGTATTATTTTGTGAAGAATTGCTATGGAAAGGTTCATGTTCATGGGATCTGATCTATATGCCGGGAGATAATCCCATGAAGGTGTTTGAACCAAAAACTGCAAATGTTGGAAATCAGATATAAAATAAATGGATATGTCATATTACGTGCCAAAATCTTTTAGGTTAATATTTATACTTTAGCTTTGGGTTCAAGGCTTCAATGCATGTTGAACAGTAAAGCTAAACTTTCAATTTTTCAATCTGGTAAAGTGCTAGTGAACATTATTATAATTATTAAAAATCACAACAATTGTTTTGCAAGGAAGACCTGAGGATAAATTTGGTTTAATTTTATGCATCCAATAATTTTTTTTTCAACAATGCTAACATTGCATTTAACTGTGGGTAAATTTAGCTTTAGTTTGCCACAGAGAGGAGGCGTCAGATTTTTCATACTTAAACGAAAACGTGTTCTTTTTTAATATAATTTATTACGTCATTAATCCTAGGATTGAAACTTGGTGTTACATCACCCACTCAAGTACTGTTGAACTGGTCATAAGTGATAGGAGTGGAATTAGGCCATTCGACCCATCAAGTCTATTCCGCCATTCAATCGGCTGATCTATCTCTCCTAACCCCGTTCCTCTGCCTTCTTCCCATACTTCTGACACCTGTACTAATCAAAAACTGAGTTACGTTTTTGAAAGTAGATTTACGTTTTTTATTGATAAATTGAAAGGCTGACATAGCTCGGCTCGGTATCCTTGTATCTTGCTTGTTCCATATATAATTTAAGTGACATGACAATTCTTTAAATCTGTTCAACACATTTATCAATAATTAAATAACATTCTTCAAATCTGTTCAAAATATTATCAATAGTTTATAATTTTTCTTTTTTTCCCTTGCAGATGCTTTAAATTATTACCTGGTATGCAACATTGGATACCCAAATCCTTTTCAGCATGTGAGTTGGTGTTTGTGTGCAATACATCAATCTAATTTATTTTTGTGTATAGACATTCTTTATGCCTCTCAGAAGGAAATATACAGATAAAAGTAGATTGTTATCCCTTCTTGATCCCAGTGCTCTAGATTTGGATTTGGATTTGTCCTGTGTATCCCATTTATACATCCAGAGACATATTATAACGGTTAAAATTCTCAAGCCAATGCAAAATTTCTGGCTTCACCCCAGTGCATTAGTTTTCTCACTGCTGTGAGGAAAAACAGTGAAGTTATGTTGCTCAGGTCTATGTCTACCCTGGCACTAAGTTACAGTGCTCTTGATAATATGTTCTATATATATGTATGACTTGGAAACTTGTTTTAAAACCAAATTCGCGAGTCAGTGGGGAGCTAAAATACTTCTTGCACATAAAGGTCAGCAATGTAAAATAACCTGTCAGGCACAGCTATACACGGTTCCTCATACTTAGAAGGCTTTTACTTGGGTAACAAAGCTAAAGAAGTTTTAGTTTTGCAGACCCTTCCTTTAATGTGTATTTTGCAGAGAATTTGTAAACCAAATCAAAGTAGAGAATAAAAAAAATCTCAAGGCATCAACTTAGTCAAGTACGAGATATCAACATGACTATTATATGCGACAACAAAATAAACTATTAAAAGTTGCTGAGTGCTTTGACTATTTAATAATGAGAACAAGCTGACTATGAGGGCTGGTGTGAAGGTTATAATATTTAGAAACTTGGGTGAACAAATGTTTCACTAATAAAAATAGAGAATGCTGGAAACACTCAGCAAGTCAAGAATTAGAGAAATGTCAAAACAAGGAACTGCAGATGCTGGTTTACAGAAATAAGACACCAAAGTACTGAGTGAATCCAGATGGGTTAATGGGTGCATTTACAAGGACATTTTAAAGTATTTTTTCTCTGTGATGAATTGTAATGGCAAGGCTGTGGGGCATTCTCAGCAGGCCAGACTAAATTAGTAGAACAAGAAAACCTGAGCCAAGATTGATTACAGGCCAAATATCTAGCTTGGAACCAAGTACAGAACCTAAAATTGGAGAATTCAATATTGTCACTGGGAGGCTCAATGTGCCTTGATGGAAGATGAGATGCTCGATAGACCTTGTAACAACGTAGAAGAACGTAAACGGGAAAGTCCAAGTGAAGGGACGGCACAGTGGCGCGGGGATAGAGTTGCTGCCTTACAGCGTCAGACCCAAGTTCGATCCTGACTGGATGCTGTCTGTATGGAATTTGTATGTTCCCCCCTGTGACCTGCGTGGATTTTCCCCGGGTGCTCTGGTTTCCTCCCCACTCCAAAGACGTACAGGTTTATAAGTTAATTGGCTTAGTAAAATTGTAATTTGTTCTTAGTGTGTGTAGGATAGTGTTGGTTTGTGGGAATCGCTGGTCAGTGTGGACTCGGTGGGCCGAAGGGCCTGATTCCACACTGTATCTCTAAACTAAACTTAACTAAGTGGGATGGCAAGTTAAAGGAGCCATCAGAATCACAAGATCTTTCCTGCGGTCTCAATGGAGATAGGCACAAAGAAATCACCTAACTTGCATATGGTTTCTCTAGTGTATAGGAGCTGACATTGTAGACATGGAATTATTGGAAGAACTGCAAGTGAATCACTACTTCACCTCGATGAACTGTTTGGTTCCCAGGATGGTAGGAGGAGAAGGGGAAAGGACTGGTGTTGCACCTCCTGCGGTGACATGCGAAAGTGCCATAAAATGGAGAGTGAAACACTTGCCTCCTTAAACTGCTTTAAGCCTTCTCCTTCCCCCCCTCACCCACCACCTCTAGTATTTGACATTTCATACCTGGGAAAAAGACTGACGATGCTCTACTGTGCAAGAAGATGGTGCAGTTAAATACGCTTAGATGTATAAGATGCAAATAATAACACTTTTATTTCTTCTAACCCCTTCAGAAACTCTCCAGCAGCCATAAAGCTCTGGTGGAGATGCAGGATCAAGTCTCTGAACTTCTAAAGTCAGCTGTTCCAGAGTTCCCTTCTTCTCGCGTAAGTATTATCATCTGGAGGAAAGGAATAGATTTTTTTATGTACATACTTTTCATTTGATTTATCTAGTTTCCAAAGAATCTTTTGAGTCTTTACAATTCACAGTAAACCAAAGTAGAAACTGTAACTTTCTGTGCTGATTGAATGATGATGAAGAAAATCATGCCATAAGAAAAAATCCCTTTTTGTGAATTGGATAATGTTTATCAGGGTTATTCAGATACTTATCATTTATGATCCCTTTTATCTGGAGTTGAATGCATCTTTTCTATAATCTCTACAAATTGAGCAATATAAGGAATATTACCTGGTTCACAAATGCATTGCAACTTTAAATTATTTTTCCCAGTAGTCTTTACTGCCTGTTATGTCCATACTTTCTCTGTAAAAGAGACGTTCAATTAGCCTGACTGTTGTGCTATTTTTTCTTCCAGTAATTCTAATATTTATTTCCCTTTTTAATGTTACATTTTGAAAGTTGTTGAATTTACTCCACCTACCTCTTCAGGCACAGCAACCCTGATTGCAATAATATAACTGTTTGCCTCTGGTTCTTTTGTTAATTATCTTAAATTTTCCCCAATTAATTTATTCATTCACATAATAATGATCTTGCAGGCAATACCAGGAATTAATATCAATCCCTAACTCCGCCTGTACTGAGGAGGTAGTTAAGATCAATGGTGTTGATGATTCTGGAGTCGAGCATGGGAGAGATTGCATAAGCATGGTAGATTTCCTTTGCTGTAGGACATTGGTGGACAAAACTGATTCCATTGAAGTTTTATATTATTGGAATCAGCATTTCTCGAATTCCAGATTTAATTAGTTACTTGAATTTAAATTCTGCAGATACTACAATATAATTCAAATTGATGCATCTGGACCAATGATTCAGAATTGTATTTCTTTGATGCATTTGATGACCAAGACTTGGGTAAAGGGGACACAGCTTAGACCTGATGGACTGAAGGGCCTGTATATAAATGCAATTTAGCAAGTGTATAAATGGTGTATTTGGAGAAAAAAAGTTGTGGTTAGGTGATATAAATGGTGTAATTTTGAAAGGTGGCTGAGTTGCTGGAACTGTGCTGTTTCTTAAGTTTTGACGGTCAGAGTCAGGACCCGTGGCTCAACTTGATCATGCTGATCAAGATGCTAACCTGAGCTGGTTCCATTTGTCTATATTTCGCCCATATCCCTCTAAACATTTCTTTTGCATGAACATGCCTTTTAAATGTTGTCATTGTACCTGACTCAACCACTTCCTCTGCATCTCATTCATATACACACTACGTGCTCAGGTTCCTTTTAAATCTTTCCCCTCTCATCTTAAACCTATGCCCTTTAGTTTAAGACTCCTACCTTGGGAAAGAGATTGTGGCAATTCATCTTATCTATGCCTCTCATAATTTTGTAAACTTCTAAAGTTTCAGCCTCCATAGCTCCAGTGAGAACAGTCGTAGCCTATCTTGTCTCTCCATGTAATTCAAGCCCTCCAGTCCTGACAACATCCTTGTGAATCTTTTCTGCACCCATCCTAGCTTAATCATATCCTTCCTATAGCATGGAGATCAGAACTGCACACATTATCCTTGACACAGTCTCACCAATGACCGAAACTGCTGTAAATGACATTATAACTCTTGTACGCAAAGCTCTGACCGATGAAGGCAAGCATGTCATGTGAACTTTTTCACCATCTTGTCTAACTGTGTCATCACTTTTAGGGAGCTATGTCCTTATACTGCTTGAAGGTAGACACAAAATGCTGGAGTGACTCAGCGGGCCAGGCAGCATCTCTGGAGAGAAGGAATGGGTGACGTTTCAGGTTGAGACCCTTTTTCAGACTGATGTCGGGGAAGGGGCGGGACAAAAATAGAATTAGTCAGACAGCAAGACCAGTGGGAGAACTGTGAAAGGGGAGGGAATGGAGAGAGAAAGCAAGGGCTCTCTGGAGTTAGAGAAGTCAATGTTCATACCGCTGGGGTGTAAACTACCCAAGCAAAATATCCTTGTACTGCTTGTACTGTTCTACAACAGTCCCCCAGAGTGTTCGGATAAGTTGTTAAAATTGTTTAAAGAATTTAATCAATCGGTTCATAAATAATAAAATAGAAAAGTATGTAAACTATTAAAGGTTTGCTAATGTTAGTTAGCCTCTACTAAAGCATTTTGTCTAATTTTGGGACCACACTTTTGGATTGTTCTTACAGTTTTGGAGAGAGTGTTGAGCATGATTGAGGGAGTTCAGTTGCAGAGGGAGCATAGAAACGTATGGGGAAGATTTAACAAAGCCATTTATATTTTCAGAGAGAACATGAAGAACAACGTTTCACTCTTGCATCATAACTAGAGAAAGCACGTTAAAATTAGTTGACAAAGGAACAAGAAAGGAGTTGGGTTTTTCTTTAAATGCATTGGGACACTTCCACCAAGATCTGCCTGCACATAAAGCTGAAACTGGCTGTTGCAGAGCAGTGCAGCCTTCACAGCCCCTTGAGCTGGGAAATATGTCTACTGATTCTCACAGCATTATCCTGGTACAAGTGGACCATTGAAATACATTAGCGGCAGGGCGTAGGATTAGCACATATAAGGAGTTTTCTTGATTTGATTAGGGTAGTCTAAATGCTGCAATTGTTTATATTATGTAGACTTTTTGATTGCAATTTGATTTATTTTAATCTAATAATGTTTAACTTATTAAACAGAACCCAAGTGTATTTGAATGCTTTGGTCCCACCAGCTTTTAAAGCCACTGTGGAATCTTCGTGTCATACTGCACGGAATCAGCCCCTACTGTCCAATGCATCCATGCTTGACTGAGATGCCCCATCTAAGCTAGATCCATTTGCCCCATAACCCTGCAAACCTTCCCCATCCATGTGTCCGTCCAAATGTGTTTTGAATATTGTTATTGTACCTGACTCATCTACTTCCTTTGGCAATTCATTCCATATATACTCTGTGAAACGGACACAGACAAACACTGTGAAAGTTGCCCCTCCTATTAATATTTTTCCTTCTCACCTTAAACCTGGGAAAAAGACAATGTATCTGTTCCCTTCATGATTTCATGCATCCCTGTAAGATAACCCCTCAGCCTCCTGTGTTACGAGAAATAAAGTCCTAGTCTGCCCGACCTCTGTTTATAGCTCAGGTCCTCGAATTCTGCCAACATCCTTGTAAATCTTCTCTGCGTTCTTTCCAACAATGACATATTTTCTATTGCCGGTTGACCAAAACTAAACACAATACTTCAAGTGCAGCCACACCAATGTCTTCTACAAATGTAACATAATATCTTACCATTTATGCACATCATGCCAAAAACTGCTGTCACCACTCTATCTATCTGCACTGTTATTTTCAGGGAACTATGTACTTGTACTCCCGGATCCCAATGCTCTATAACACTCCCCAGGACCTTACCAATCACTGTGACGGTTCCGCCCTGGTCTGACTTCTCAAAATGCAACACCTCACACTTGCATGAATTAAACATCATTTGCTATTCCTCAGCCCACTTGCCCAGCTGATCTTTGGTAAGATTGGCATCTCATTACATTGTGTACAGTGAACAAACGGCAAGTAAGTTAAAATATCAGAATGGGCTAGTCATGTTCTGACCCTGCAACTGGCAATTTATAGCAAGAGACCTGCAATGCAATGTTCCTAGTTTCAACTGTGTGCTGACTGCAGACGTCCCAGCAAGGACCCATGCCCTGGGCAAGGCTGACGGCAGAAACAATGAGTAGATCTGCCACATCATTTGAAAAGCTCAAGCTTACAGAATTAGTCATGATTTTTTTAAATGGAAGGAGAGTACATAGAAAGAGGGGGGTGTGTAGGCTGAAAGGGATGGAGCATGGAGGAGTGATAGACCAGAATTAATTAACTCTTAAAATCTTCATTTTGTTAAGCTTTCTTATCTCAGTGCAAATCATTCTCTCATTAATCAAGATTTTTTTTGAAAAAGAGAAGCTCATAGACCAGAGTGTTTTTATTTAAATTAAATAACTTTCAAGCTTTGAATTATTTTGTGTGCTCACATTTTTTTTGGCTTCGTTATCCATGCAAGTAAAATAGAAATGTATTTGCAAACCAAACACCATATGACAATTTTTTCAAATCCTGGATGAGATTTGGCATCTTGTAGGTCGTGAATATATATTGAACAAACTGCAATCAAGTTAAATAACAGAGTGGACTTATATGCTGGTAATTGATGTGCTCCAAGTACATCTGGATCTAGTGGACTTAGACTATTACAACTTTTGAAATATTACTTGTTGGTTTTGTGGTTTGAGGTAGTCTGGACATCTGTAATTATTACAGTTGTGCTAGGCATAGTCCTGTCAACCTCTCACCAGTTTCAATAAACACTCCCTGTTCGTAAAAGGAGATTCATGAGTGCTTTAAATATACTATGAATAATGTCCCATAAAGTGATCACTATCTACATGTATTAACAGGAATATCTGGATCGGACTCAAATAGTATTGAACTCTACAGAGACCACCCTGCAGCAGTTGACTGCTCTGGTTGATTGTCGCAGTCTTCACATGGTGAGTATGTAAGGAGCAGCAATGTATTAAAAAACTTTCCATTTAGAGTTTTAACTATGCATTCACTGAATTTGAAGTTCTACGACAATCATGTTGCTGACTATTTAGCCAGCAATTTTATTCATAGCCGTATAAAGTGCAATAATTATTGAATTGCTATTGGGCAGTGCAATGGACCAGCATGAATCCTCTGCCAGAATTTCCATCGATACTTGGCAGCAACTACTACTTGACAGGAGAGGAGTTGGAACTCTGGCTGGTGCATTATTATGATCGTCTAGTATTACAGTTATTAATTTATTGCATTATTGATTGTTTGCAATTCATCTGTGTGTATTGCATTTACTGGCCTGTTATCCTGCAGCAAGTAAGAGTTTCATTGTCATATGTACCGACAACAGAACAATGAAACACTCTTGGCTCTCTTCACTCTCTTGGTTTCCAGTCTTGTATTTCACAATCACAATAACACTTTATTAGCCAAGTATGTTTTGCAACATATGAGGAACTTAATTTGCCATACAGTCATAATAATAAAAAGCAACAGGACACAAAATACATTTTAACATCAACATCCACCACAGTGACTCCTCCACATTCCTCACTGTGATGGAATGCGAAAAAAAAGTTCAATCTCTCCCTTCTTTGTTCTCCCGCGGTCGAGGGCCTCTAACCTTCCGTTGACGGGACAATCTTGACTCCCATAGCCAGCGGTGGGCCTTCCTCGTCGGGGCAATCAAGCTCCTACATCGGGGGGAGGGAGGGGTTACCCCACGCCGGCGACCTACCCTGGGTCGGGACCAGTCGAACCTCGTGCAGCTTGGAGCTCCCGACCGGTCTCAACCCGAGGCTGTGAGCTCCTTGATGTTAAGTCCGCAGGCCGCGTTGGAGCGTCAATCCCAGGCAAGGATTTCTAGTTAATATTTCTCTGTTCTTTCCCGCAGGATTATGTGCAGGCTCTGACAGGACTGTGCTATGATGGCGTGGAGGGTCTAATTTATTTGGTTTTATTCTCCTTCGTAACTGCACTGATGTTGAGTTCGATTGTCTGCAGTGTTCCTCACACATGGAAGCAGAGCAAGAGGTATTAACATTATTATGCATTTCAATTTTGCACACATTCTTTTCAGCTTGATGCTATATTTTTATATAGTTAACATTTTTATATGCTGATATTTTTAGGGCAGGATATAGAAGTATCTCTGTAGTCCTCTCCTGATTACAGACAACCAACCAATGGAACACGAACAAGCTCAAATTCATATTAAATAGAAGGGACTTGATTCAAACCTACAAGATCCTGAGGCGTCTTGACAGGATAAATCTGCAGAAGATGTTTCATCTTGTGGAATAATCTGGAACTTGGTGTTATTGTTTAAAATAACAGGTTTCCCATATAAGATAGTGTTAAGATAAATCCTATCCTGAGGGACATGAATCTTTGGAAGTCTCTAGCTCAGAGGAATGGAAGCAGAATCCTGGAGTGTTTTAAGGCAGAATTAGATAGAGTCTTGTTAAGCAAAGGAGTGAAAGATTACTACAGGTAGATGAGAATGAGACGGGGTTACGATCAGATCAGTCACAATTGTGTGGAATGGTGAAACCAGTTTCAGAGGCCAAGTGACTGACCTCCTACTTTTAATTTGTCTGTGCAGAAAATGCCATGCAGGATTGTTAAGATTGCTTTCATAATCAAGACCGTATTATATCTACAAAAGGATTGTGATAGTCATTCCTGCTAATCGGCATGGGTATAAATATCTGTAGTAAGTAAACAGATGAGACTGTCGTTCATCTCAAGACTGTCTCTAGCCCTTTTGTATAGCTAGGATCAGTGATGGTGCTGCCAAGCCACTTATTCCAATGTTAAAGGTCACCACCTGGATGCATTGTGTCTTGGTTACCAATGGTGGACAATGCTATGAACCGGTCCTGCTGAGCCGGATGGTCACATCGCACAGTGATCCGGCACAGATCTACTTGCACTTTATTCTGTTTTAAAACTGTTACAATTTGTTTCATTGGGTTGTTTAAATTAATACTGACTAGCTAATTAAATTATTGCATCGTATGGGAGGTGCATTCCCAATCTCGTATCCCTGTACAATGACAATAAAGATGTATTGTATTGTAGAGTACTAATCTATCCATAAGGGAGAGTGGTAGCTTTATTCCGTTTAAAATCTGTAGTTCTAAAGATTTTTATAAGGTTTTTTAGAATGGTTTCAAGACTAAATAAATCCTAAATTTAGGCAAATTACTAGAAACAGTTCAATTTGCTCTCCAAGATTCCATACCAGACCCTCAACACCAAAACAGTTTTATCACTGCACTAACATAGAAAATGTATTCCCATAGCAGTGACAGCGTTATTGTGCCCTCTGTTGGTGAATCCTTTCATGGGTTGCATTGCGATCTCTAGTCAATTTGAAACCCTTGAGAGTGAGCATTATCCAATAAATTTTATGAGGATTAACCAATTTATATATTATAGGTGATTTTGCATTAATTTCAAAGTTAGTGAGAGTTGGACATATTATGAAATGTCCATGTTATTTTGTCCGAAGATAGACACAAAAAGCTGGAGTAACTCAGACTGAAGAAGTGTCTCGACCCGAAACATCACCCATTCGTTCTCTCCGGAGATGCTGCCTGCCCCGCTGAGTTACTCCAGCGTTTTGTGTCTATCTTTGGTTTAAACAAGCATCTGTGTTTCCTTCCTACACGTTATTTTGTCCCAAGTGTAGCGCAGGGTATCCTTTTTCACTTTTTTTTGGGAGGAATCTGCAAACGACTTGAACTTTGGTACTGCTTCTTATGCATGCTTGGGATCCTAAAAATTCTGTAAAACTTCCAGCTTTTTGTTTTGCTCTAATCTCAACCTAATTCTGAGCTGTAAAAATATAGACATTTCCTGTGAACCGGAAATGAAAATATAAGATATTGCACGTGTAGTAGGTCTTTGCAGGTCACAGCAAAAACAAAAACAAAAATTTAATATAAGGGCAAGAATCATAACTAAACTACGTGGCTGCCCAAGCCTGTTTTATCTTCAATGCTGTTCTAATTCTTGTGTTTAATTTCACTTCCCTGATCCTTATAACTTGGAATTATACAATAAAATCAGTCTGAAGAAGGACCTCGAGCCGAAACGTCACCCATTCTTTCTCTGCTGAGATGCTGCCAGACCCACTATCACTCTAGCATTTTGTGTCTACCTTCAATAAAATCATCTGTTAGTTTAAGTAAGAATTCCATGCTTGATTCTGATGATCTTTGCTTTTCTCCATTCTTGAAGGAGTCATGTCGATGACGATGGAGATGATGATATTGTGAACCCTCAAGGAAGCCGCCAACACCACGACAATCTGTACAGAGTTCACATGCCCAGTCTCTACAGCTGTGGGAGCAGTTTCGGTAGTGAGACCAGTATCCCTGCTGCAACACATACAGTCAGCAATGCCCCTGTCACAGAATACATGTAAGCAACCATTCTTCTATTTATTTGATCATCTGCTTTAAATTAAACAAATATTTAAAGGCTCAAGTCCAGAAGATTTAAAAAACCTTAAATTAGATTACTTTATTGCATGCATCTGGCATAATCAATAATAATGTACATCAAGTTATTTTCTTTTACAGTCAGGCTGTGATGGGGACCCATTTGGCCACCTGGGCAGAATTTGTATTTACTGTCTACTGATTTAACAAAGATAGCCTCTTGAGTAGGTTGGTTGTCATGGGCCCTTCAAGTTGTAATCAATGTGCTTAAGTTTAAATGCTTCAAACAAATCAAGTTTTCTTACGCCCATTTTAAATGGATGCGTTGTGATGTGAATTCCCAGTGCTAGTGTTATGTAACATTTAGAGAACTAGGACAGCCAAGTGGCGCAGGAGTACAGTTGCTGCCTTACAGTGCCAGAGACCCCGTTTCGATCCCGGCTACAGGTGGCATCTGTATGGAGTTTGTATGTTCTCCCTGTGACTGCAAAGGATTTCTCTGGGTGCTCCGGTTTCCTCCTGCACTCAAGTCATCCAGGTTTACATTGACTAATGTAAATTGTCCCTCGTGTGTAGGATAGCGCAGGGGTCGATGGGCCGAAGGGCCTGTTTCCACGCTGTATCAATAAACGAATCACATTCTCCTTGAGAATTTAAGGCTAAAACTGCACAGTTCATGCTCCTGAAATGCAGAAGTAAAGCATCTTAAATAGTTTTGAAAGGCGACGGGAGTGTTTTGTGTCCCCATGTGGTTTTACATATGTTATAACCAGGCTGGTTTGAAATTGCACCCCACCATATGCTTAAATTTCAAATTCCTTCCACAATTAATCGAAAAAAGAGATTTTTCTCAAAAGCTTCCAAGCTTTTTCAAATATGTAAAATTTTAGCCACTCTAGCATTCATTGTATAAAGAGAGTCAGAAACAGTACTGTACTCACAATTATTGCTTTTAAACCTTAATTATCATTTCAAATTTTTCCATAAAAGTACAAATTGATAGGTTTGTAGGTTAATTAGCTACGGCAAAGATTGCAAATTGTCCCTAGTAGGATGGCATTAGTGAATGGATCGCTGGTTGGCTTGGACTTGGTGGGCCAAAGAGCCTGTTTCCACGATCTAACTCTAAACTAAACTAAGTAAAGGTGTTGCATATTAAAATCCTATATTCTGTTTAACATCTAGATTCCCGACCTGAAACATCGCCCATCCATCCCCTTCACAGTTGCTGCCTCCTCAGTTACTCTAGCATTTTGTCTCTTTACAATCATTCTGCTCATGACATGGAGATTACTTGTTTCTTTAGCAAAGCAGAATGCAACTACTATTTTTTTCCTCTCCTTGTAATTAAACAGGAGCCAGAACACAACTTATCAGAATCCACGATGTGAGAACACACCTCTGATTGGCAGAGAATCACCACCTCCTTCTGTAAGTATTTAGTTTGAGTAGTTTTTGTATAGTAAAAATTGTTTTAAGTCAATGTTGACTATTTCAAAGCTATAAATAATTATGAATTAAACAATGCAATGCCATTGAGTTCAATCGAAGAAAGAACTTGTAATTTGAAAGCTAATGCGATCAGTTTTTGATTGTGTAATATGCTTACACTGCAAAATGAATATATACCATATGGATTTTTGAAGAGTATGGTGCAATAGAATTGGCAGTACTTCCTGATGAAAGCTTTTCATGCTGAACAGATTTTCTATATCGGAACAGCACAAATCAAAAACAGCACCATTCATCAAAAATTTACCTCGTAGTTGTAAGCGTAGTAGGATAAAAGAAAGTAACTGCACTAGGCCCTTGCTATAACTTTGTCTGGTATGCTGCAACCTCACATAACGCATATTCCTTATGGCTCCCTTTCTATAGGGGAACCATATAAAAGGCAGTCTACAACACACTCGTCATTATAGCGAGCTTTTTGTGTGACTTCAGAGACAGCTTTATAGAGAGGGTCTAGTGTATGCTGGTAAGTGGTGTTTTATCTCGCCCAGTTTAATGCAGATTATTTTATATGCTGTGTCGGTTGTATGTTAACGATATTCACGTAGGTTCAACTTAATCCTTTGAGTACAGTGTAGTATCTTGCACCGGTTAAGTAATTCATATTTAAATGTCCAGAGTAAAATCATTGTGATTTTTAAAAATCAAGTTTCAAATAAGATTTTATCAGTCTTAATATACATATGGTATTGGAAGATTATTGTCCCAGATGTTTTTAAGGTGCAGAATTAATGTCTTAAAGGATTGAAATTTCAAATGTCATAATAAATATTATGAGAAATTGTGCCCAAATAATGGATATCAGTATTTCTTATTCATTCCCTTCAAAAACAGACTTCTTGTAAGTGAAAGTTGACCGTTAAACCAATTTCTTTGTATTTATCAACAAAATGCTGCATAAAGATTTGTATTTTATAACAGGGCAGCCTGACAGAAAATACTGAAGTAATATTGTAATACTTTAAAATATATTGTAACGTGTTCTCCAATTAACCTGCTCATTTCTTATTTGTCAGACTTTTGTCACTGTTGCTCTCAATATTTCCCCTACTAATTTCTATGCTTTTATTTTTCACAGCTTTTAAAGATAGTATCAATTTTATACACTTTTTATTTAGAAGCTTAAACAGTTTGTGGTAATATAAATTGACTACAGGTTTCTTTAGCTTGTTTTGGAGCATTTCTTATTAAAGAGGATTGGTTTGAAAACAAGTGCACAGCTAGAACTGCTTGGAAATCTGATGATAAATGATAGTCTTGCAAACAGTGACCAGAATGTAAACACATTTTGTATTTGGTTTGAGAGGGAAGATAGCGAGGCCTTAAAGTTGTACAATGGGCATCAAAGAAAATTCAAAAGGATGAGAAATGAAATTGGTGCTTGAAATTGCGAATGAAAAGACTTAAGAACAGTCGGGGTATTCAAAAAAAGTATTTAGTGCAGTAGAATGGTTCGTGCACCGAAAAAAGGAAGATTGGTACGTATTATGAAACAATATTTGGGAGCAAGCGAGTTAAAATATAATAATAAGCCAGAACAACAAAAGATTTGCATCACTAGAAATAGCGAACATTTAGTGGACTAGGAGACCTGTAATAATCTACAAACGGATGTAAATAAAGAAAGAGGTGATGGGTGTGTGTGTGTGTGTCCAAACATTATTTTAATGTTACAATTGTTGGAAAAAATTAGTGGTACTTTAAACATGTTCGTAATCAAAAATAATGCTTAACCATTTTTATTAAAACATCGGTGGTATTTTTTTGGGACTAGGTCCTTATGACCTCAAACCTATTTTTCACTTTTTTTCAAAAATCACATTCTTGAAAAACAAAGATAACATAAATTGTGGGCATATGTACGATTTTTGAGTTGCATAAAACTGCAAGTACCTGTAAATGTGAAAGTGATTTGGGCAATGGTGCATAATTCTACAGTCCTCAAAGGGTTAATTGTATTTGAGGTAAAAATTGTACTTTGAGAAAATAAGGTCCTTTACACCTTGTGGATTTTATTTGGTGTTTTTTTTTCTTGTTGACCTCTGTGTGAATATATAAGAAGATTTTTATAAGCTGTGTTCCTCCCGATTGCTCCTTTGTTCCGTTATCCTGTCCCGGGAGTGCCCGCTGGGTATTTTGTGGGATTGTTCTTCCCTTGCTTGCAGTGGATTTCTCTTTTGAGGCTGCACTCTATTTCTCTCTCTTGCAATGCCACAGCTGTATTTGGCTGCTCTGGAGACTGACAGCCATCTGCGCTGGCAGCCAAAGAACTGCAACAGTGCGAGAACGACCTCTTACTGATAAAGAAGGCAGCAAAGCAGAACAGGTACTGAAAATACAGCTTTGTATCCCATTCCCTACCGCTTTCAGTTCCTTAAATATTCACCGCTGCTAAGTAGCTTTGTTTTGGATGGCCAATCCTTTCCTCACTGACTGATTCCCAAAATTAGCACTCTTTAGACGGCACAGCATTTTGAATGGACACTGGAACATTGGTTGTTGCTCCATTCCATGCTGCTTCTGATTCTCTTTAAAATGTATATTCTGCTAAATAACACTAAAATAAACTTGTTCCTAATCTCCAATATTTTCCCAACTATCTTAAAAATGACACCTTGCTGAATCGCATGGATTCATTGGGCTGTGGTGCTAGATCCTACAGACTAACAGGAATGTCACAATATCATATTGATCTTGCATTTCAGTACATCTTTACCGATTTCCTTTAATCGTGGTTAAAGCTCTCAAATGAGTGTTAATTATTGCTCTATTCAGACACCTCGACAAGTGCAAATGTTGAATTGGTAATGTTTTGTGCACTTAAATCAGGATCTGTGGTGTTTCAAACACATCTGTTTGAAGGTATTGGAATTTAAATATTTTTTTGGGGGGGAAACGTTTCGTATAATTCCAAAATGTTAAAATCTGATTTTTTTGAGAAACGTGGATTTTCAACAAAAGTAAGATGGACATTCTGTGCCCATTTTAATTTTCAAGCATTTCATGTATTTGTCATGCTGAACATGTGACATCCCTGTTATATGCTTGCTGCAGTTATTTAAATTCCACAGAATTTGGGCGGCCACTGATTCCCAGCCTGAACACTTTGAGCACTGTAACAGCCTCCTTCTGCACCAAAATTATAATTTTTTTAATTTCCTTTAGCTTGCTCAGAGAATGCTATAAAATATTATTTCCCTGTTTTTCTTAGTGTGATTTATGAAAATGCAATATTTAGATTTGCAGAATATATTTACTTTTTCCTGGTATTTTAATATGTTGTTATAAATCCTAAGCAGTTAAAGGGTTCAGATTTCAATAGCATTGATTCTGATTTCTTAAAATAAATGCTGTGCTGCACATTGGTGTTTCAAATAGAAACTGCATATGTTTCTTGTCACCAATTGCCTTATTTCCGAATAAAGTGTGCACCCTTTTAGATAACTATTATTAGATTGGCGCAGTGTCTTTGGTATATCATTAGAAACATCATGATGAAGTGGCCATTTGTACGTTCATAAGTTCTAGGAGCATAAGTTCTAGGAGCCATTCGGCCCTTCAAGTCTACGCCACCATTCAATCATGGCTGATCTATCTTTCCCCCTCAACCCGATTCTCCTGCCTTCTCCCCATAACCCGTGACACCCGTACTAATCAAGAACCAAGAGCATCATTTGTGTATCATCTTGGTGTCTCCTGGCATCAATTGTTGCTGTGCTTGATAGGGATTTTTGAAGAGAAACTGTGTGACATTTGGTAATTAATGCACTTTACTGTTTCTGTATATTCTTTAAATGCTTGCGTACTTCCTGAACTTAAGCCAAGGAGAGGGAGAATCCTGGGGCAGGGGGGAATTAGTAAGTAATAGTCAACTCTCCTTTAGAATGAACACGGAGATGTTAAAGAGACTTAAATTGACATGTTATTTTGAGTATTAAAGAAGTATAAAGAAACAGTTTTAACTTGAAGTGAATTAAATTTTTGGCCACCCCAAAGGTTACTTGGAAATATCTAGCCACACTGGTCGCCCCTGGTGCAACTTTAAGCACTGGATGTGAAATGCATTTGTGCCCTCTCCCAGGAGTTGCTATTCTGCTGCCGGAGTCTTTAGAATCATGCAATGGAACAGTCAATCCCTCTCCCCTGAATCTCAGTCTGAAGAAGGGTCTCGACCCGAAACGTCTGTTCCTTTTCTCCAGAGATGCTGCCTGTCCCACAGTTACTCCAGCTTTTTGTGTCTATCTTCGGTGTAAACCAGCATCTGCAGTTCCTCCCTAAACACACAATCAGATTTGTAGGAAGGAACTGCAGATGCTGGTTTACACTGAAGATAGACACAAAATGCTGGAGTAACTGCGGGACAGGCAGCATCTCTGGAGAGAAGGAAAGGGTGGCGTTTCAGGTCGAGACCATTCGTTAGATCAGATGTGGCAGATTTCAACTCTACCACGCCTAAGGTGTATAATTGGTAGCTGACAGTTCAGCCCATCATTAAGATAGGGTGAAGGAAGACAATAGTATTTTTTTAATTGTTATTCTGAAAATCTCATTGGTAACAATATTAAACAATTTTTGATTTGTGAGCAAGGGATTGCTTTTGACATTAACAGTAGTCATGGAGTCATGGCCTTAGGAGGGTGCTTATACTTGTGTGCAAGATAAAGTCCTACAGTATATTTAAGATGCAATTAATATGAAAATGTAGCAACTTTCCTGAATATCATGGGTGAGTAAAAGGCAAAAAATATTTTCCCACAAAGCCTGGAATGGAGTGGCGGTGGCAGGCGTTGCAATTCACAGACCTTTGCTGCTGCTCAAACTGCATTGATGAGCTGAAAGTGGGCTGATTGTATTGAAGTGCTAGGCTGGTGAATTTGCAGAGGGTGCAGCTAAGCCTATGCAAAGGTGCATTAAACGCCTTGCAACTTTTTATGCACATCCTAAATAAATTAAAAACTGGAAGTGAATAATTGTGGCATCCAAACATTGACTGAGTAAATTCAGCACTTGCATCCTCTGGTCCAAATTGCATAATATAACCTGCCTCTCTAATTCAGGCTGTGGGAAATTGAGGTACTTGTATGCATATAATGGAATAAACAATATGGGTAATAACCATTTTCTTTCCATGCTTTCTATTCTTATTACAGCCATTAATAAATCCTTAGTTTTGATAGCTGCTGTTTAAAATCTTTTTATGTTCTTGAGAAAAAAAATTATAAGTTCAAACTACGTATATATTTCTGAAGGTGCAGGGATCATTCGCAAAGTCACACTTAGCTTTTGTAGTGTGTCCGTACACTTACATTCATTGTTGGTTGGTTTGGAAGAGAAAATTTGAACATTGCTGTTCATTTAATTGATTTAAACTCCATTTCTATTTCCAGAATGCTTTATTAACTGCCGATCATGTTTATATTGTCTGATACATCATTTCATGAAATCTCTGTTTACATAGTTTGCATACCTCCTGATTTTTTTGTACAGGTCTGTAAATGGTCTCCGCAAAGGTTTGGGAGCGGGTGTTGTTTAAATTACATTATTTCCTTCATGATCCTGGGACTTTCATAGCAGTTTAAATATAATGGGTGTAGTTACTTAAATAATACAGGGAGGTGTTACGGCCAGTTTCTACATGTCAAGCTGGAAAGGCTGCAGGGATGATTTACGAGGATGTTATCATGACAGGAGGGTCTGAGCTATAGGGAGAGGTTGAGTAGGTTAGGACTATTCCTTGGAGCACAATAGGATGAGGGGTGACTCTATAGAGGTGTACAAAATCATGAGAGGAATAGAGTGGGTCGATGCACAGAGTCTCTTGTCCAGAGTAGGGGAATCAAGAACCAGAGGCCATAGGTTTAAGGTGAGGAGAGAAATATTTAACAGGAACCTGCGGGGTAACTTTTTTACACAAAGGATGGTGGGTGTATGGAATGAGCTGCCGGAGGAGGTTGTTGAGCCAGGGACTATCGTAATGCTTAAGAAACTTTTAGACAGGTACATGGATAGGACAGGTTTGGAGGGAAATGTCCCAAATATGGGACTAGTGTAGATGGGAAATGTTGGTCGGTGTGGGCAAGTCGGGCTGAAAGGCCAGTTTCCATGCTGTATGTTTCTATGAATCTATAATAGGGGAAATTAGGCAGATGATTGAATAAAACCAATTTGCTGGAGGAACTCAGAAGGCCAGGCACTCGATGAAAGGAAATGGGCAGATAATGTTTTGGGTCAGGACTCTTCATTCTTGTCCATTTCCCCCCACAGATGCTGCCTGACCTGCTGAATTGTCCTCCACAAACTGCTTGAGCTTTTTGAGCAGTTAGTTTTTTTTATTGCTCATGATTCCAGTATCTAGTCTCTTGTGTCTCGAAATGATTGAATAATCTGTTTTGACTTGAAGTATAAATTTTGGAAATTGCACTACTCTTCAAGTTAAATGTTCTATTTATATATTCACTTGGGAACATACATGAGGTCTGTGTTTTAACATAAAAAGATTGCATTTCCAGCACTGCCACTGCATGTCAGTGAACTGTCGGTCTAGAGTATAGGCTCATGATCCAGAAATGGAGCGAATGCACAGAGTTGAATCAGAAATTGTGCCTGAAGCAAACGCACGCCATTATATATTATTCAGGATACAAAATATAGTGCTATAGGTGCAAACTTTGTTATGAGGAAATTTTAGAAAAGCTGGAGTTCTTACACCAGTTTACTTTAGTTTAGAGATACGGCGTGGAACAGGCCCTTCGGCCCACCGAGTCCACGCCGACCAGCGATCACCCGCTCACTATTTCTATCCTACACACTAGAAACAATGTAAGGAAGCCAATTAAACCACAAACCTGCACGTCTTTGGGATGTGTGAGTAAACCCACGCGATCACAGGGAAAACGTACAAACCATCAGGCCCGGGTTTCTGGTGCTGTAAGACAGCAACTCTACCGCCACGCTACTGTGCCACCCAGTTGCTAAGAATATTCAAACATATGAAAGCCTTTTTAACAGTAAATAAGATTATTTTTTTTCCTGATAGGAGAAAGGTTGGGAAGAGAGATAATGAAATAAAATGCTTACCAAAAGAACTTCTGGTGAAACAATTGTTTTCAATTATATAAGCACTGTATGAAAATGTGGAAAAATAGGTTTATTAATCGCGTCCAAAAGTGAATGGAATAAACAAAGAAAAATTGTCAGGTCATGGAAAAGAATGGGAGACTTGGATTATTTGTATAACTTACAGAGAACTTGTCCATGTACAGTGGGCTGAATGACCTTCGGAGTTATTCTAATTAAATAATTTACGATATTTGACTCAACAATACTGCAGTATTTCAGTTTTGATTTGTTTTTTGGGTTTACTTAAAGGATCTTCTGACACCTTACTGTGAAGAACGGGGAGTTTTAACTGTATTCTAGTCAGCATTAATCTCTTAACCCACATCAGTCGAGCATTATCTGGTTGTTTATTGCTTTGTACTTAATGGGCGCATGCATATAGGCGGCTGCATTAACTGAAGTTACAGCGGTGACTACACTTCAGTAAGTGCTTAATTGCCAGTAAATGCGCCTTGGGAGGTATTGAAGTTATTTAAGATGCAATGCTAATGCTAATCATCCTTCCTGCAACCTAGTACCTTATTTGCATTCACTGTACAGCAAAGATCTCTTTCTGGATAAGTACGTCATATTTCTCCTCGCATTACCTCTTTTAATTCTTCAATCTCCTACAAAATAGGAGATTTTCAGGCCTTTGATAAGGTGCCGCACATGAGGCTGCTAAACAAGATGAGAGTTCATGGTATTAGAGGGAAGATGCTAACATGGATAGACGGTTGGCTGAACGGCACAAGGCAAAGATGGAACAAAGGGGGCTTTTTCCAGTTGGCTGCCAGTGACTAATGGTGTTCCGCAGGGGTCGGTGTTGTGGCTGCCATTCTTTACTTTGTATTATCGGTGATTTGGATGAGGAAATTGAAGGCTTTGTGGCCATGTTTGTGGATGATACCAAGCTAGGTGGAGGGACAGGTAGTGTAGAGGAAGCAAGGACTCTGTAGAAGGACTTGGACGTTGGGAGAGTGGGGATAGGTTCTGTGCCAAGTTCTTCCATTAGATATCATTCTCACTGACTGCATATGACTTTAGCTGATGTTCAGTGTAGCAAAACACAAACGTTTTTAGCTGTTCCCTGCATGATTGCCACATGTGTTAAGTAGCTTTGATAGACTGTATTTTAAACAGCATGCGTGTTGGTTTTATATAACAAATTTTGTCCCCTAAGTCTGCGATCTTTATAAGGGAAAGAAAAGACACAAACAAAGTACTCTGAAGAAGGGTCCCGACCCGAAACATCACCTATCCAAGTTCTCCAGAGATGATGCTGAGTTACAACAGCACTTTGTGTTTTTTTTTTGTAAACCATCATCTGCAGATCCTTGTTTCTACATCCAAATAAGGCAATATGTTTAAAGATGTATCTATTGTTGATTTCAAGCCGATTCTAGTGTGGTTCCATTTAAATGCAGTTGATCTTCACCGGTTCTAGTCCTTCTGTTGAGGCGGTTAATCACAATGATCTTACATTTGTTTTGTCTCCTCACCAAAGCAGACATTTGGAATCCTCTCCATTTGGATTTCATGCTTGCCTTCCAGTTTGATGCATATGGTTACATTTTTTGGAAAGCATAGGTGTTTTCTGAAAGACATTGTTTCACCAACTTTCAATGATTCAATTATAATACATTATTGTATTATAAACCCACTGACATAGCTATCTAGTCTACACTTCTTCCCACCCTGATCCTGTAAAGACTCTATCCCCCTAATCCCAATTCCTCCATCTACGGCGCATCTGCGCCCAAGATGAGGTGTTCTATACCAGGTCATCGGAGATGTCCTCATTCTTTAGGGAACGGGGGTTCCTCTCTTGCATCATCGATGAGGCCCGTCTAGGGTCTCCTCGATATCCCGCAGCTCCGCTCTGGCTCCCCCCCCTGTTTGTAACAGGGACAGAGTCCCCTTTGTCCTCACCTTCCACCCCATCAGGTGTCACATACAGCACATAATCCTCAGACATTTTTGCCACCTCCAACAGGATCCCACCACTGGCCACATCTGCCCATCTCCACCCCTTTCCGCAGAAACCGTTTCCTCCGCAATTCCCTGTTGTCCGGTTTGCACGCAACAAAAGCTTTTCATTGTACCACACGTGACAATGAACTCGTACTCAGACCTCACCTAGGCAGTACACAAGAGTCACCATGTTTCTGGTGCCGACAAAGTTACAAAAAGTTCATCGAGTTTTATCTCCTGCTCGCAGAGGCGAACCAGGCCTGCTGCTGCACGTGGCCACAGGTGGCCTCCCTGCCAGGTCACTCCTTTTAAAATGCAATGTTTTCAGAACTATAAAATGGACAATTGAGAAGGATTGTCTTGTTGCTTATTAAAATTCATATCTTCTATTTTTCCCCACAGTATTCAAACAGCATGAGAGCCAAATACCTTGCTACAAACGAGCCTGAAACCAACAGTGTCCACTAAGACCACGGGAAGAGAGAAAAAACTGGAACTTCTATGTATCCAATGCCATTAATACAGTTTTACTAACTTGATCGTAGCACTATCAGTTGTACAGTTGTACTGTAAAAGGTAGATTGATTACAAGGAATGAAGAAATTCTGCCAACATAGATTGTGTTATGAATACCTAGGTGGTGTGTGTCGTCACATCTGTAGAACCTGCACCACCTTATCTGTACCAATATCACAGTTTACATCATTCCAGTTCATTTCAGTGTAACATTCTCTCATTTCTAGGTTGCAACAGGAAATGCCAAGATATGTGGGTGCTCCAGTCTGCGATTATCTGAACAAAATCACAATTGGTATTCGCCTGTTGCAACAATTGTAAAGTGCACCGATCATTGCAGATCAATAAGCAATAGTTCAGATCAGAGTAAAATCTGTACTTATCTGGAATAGTTCAGAGATAGGATGCCAAAATATCAACTGCACATATGCTGTTATTTTCAGCGATTTAAAAGTATCGCAGAATCCCTGAATGAAAGAGATAGAAATGTAGAGAGACTTGATTGATTATCACCATGTGTTGATAATTGAAGTCTGTGGTCTTTTGAATTTGCTATGGTTGTAATATAGCTTTTAACCACTCATACGTTCACCGTATAGTAGGTGTTCTTACTGTGATAAGGGTATGTATTACCACAGAATTTTGTGTAAATATTGGGGAAAATGCACTAAAATTGCTCTGAAAGTTAGCCAAGTTAAGTAGCTAATCAATGTGGTTAACCTGATTCTAGTTATCACTGGTGATTCATGTATTCTGGATTAAGAGTTGCTTACAAAGCTAAAAAAAAAACCTCATCTATAAGTGGCCTGTCCTCTTTGACAGATGCATGTTTTTAATATTACTTGGCAAATGTTTTGTTGCACATAAGAACATTTTATCCTTTTTTTTAAAAACGGTATGTATGTTGCAATACAGCACAGCTCCTGTGGTTTTGCTACAATTATTGTTTTAACTTTAAGGTGCAATTTCTTGTTCTGAAATTAGAATTGTGTTTTCTTTTCTTACATTTAACCCTACGCAGGTAATTTCTTACAGTTACTGTAGAATTTAGCAACTTTAATTGGCTCATGGTTGAATATTACTGGAAACTTAATACATCTAATCGGTTGAGGATAAGAAACATCCTCGAAGATTATAAAATAATCATGGAAGGCACATTTTGTGAAATATTAAAAGTCTTAAAGTAATATGATTACTCAAGAACAGAGTAATGTACCCTCAGTGTTAGTTGGATAAATTTAAACCTTCTAAACATTGCATACTTAATTATTAGTTCAGTTTAAAGATTCAGCGCGGGAACAAGCCCTTCAGCCCACCGAGGCCGCATTGACTAGTGATCCCCACACACTAACAGTACCCTACACACGCTAGGGACAATTTTACATTTATACCAAGCCAATTAACCTACAAACCTGTGCATCTTTGGCGTGTGAGAGGAAATCGAAGATCTCAGAGAAAACCCATGCAGGTCAAGGAGAGAACGTACAAACTCCGTACAGACAAGCACCCGTAGTCAGGAACGAAACCAGGTCTCTGGCGCTGTAAGGCAGTAGCTCTACCGCTGCGCCACCATGCGTCTTGCGTTTTATTGCGTCTTGGGGGGAGGAGGGCAAATAGTAAAAAGCCTATGTTGCGGCCATCCACCCTCTGATTATTGTGTCTGCTGATATTTTAACAATGATGCTGTTTAATAATTGAGTCAGTTACATATAGAACCTCTAGGTAGTTTTGGCTTCAGGAAGAAACATTCCTCCTTTGAGATTCAGGGATTTTGTTTGGTATCAAAATCGTCTGAAATAAATGTACTCAACTTTTACACCACCATCTCAAATCCCTGGGTTTAAACAAAAAAACTCTTTATTTTGTTGTCTTTCTATATTACAATACTTGGCAGCTGAGCAATAATCCTTTAAATCTGATTGAAACATTCCATAAACTCAATCTTTCACCCATGTCCATGTTTAACATGTTCTGGTGAAAGATGCACATTTGAATTAATTCTAATGCTATCCCACCACTTATCCTAGATTTTTTAAACATCTCTATTTTGAGCCACTTAATGACACTCGATACCAATCACTGTATTTGCAAATCACAATGATATTGATTATTTTTTTCTAAGATTCTTGAGAATTATGTTCTGATGTACCAAATTGGGAATGTTCCATGTGTACTGTCTGCCAGAAATGCTGGAGATTCTAGAGCAGGTAGGAATAATATGAAACCATGTATAAAGGCCTCACGTCAAAGTCTGATGCTGTTATTTTTGCAATCTCTTAGTGCTGAACACAATGAAAACCTCTGTGATAGTTTGCATACATTACAATACAATATATCTTTATTGTCATTGTACAGGGGTACAACGTGATTGGCAATGCGACTTCCATTCGATGCAATAAATTAATTAGCTAATTAGCATAAATTTAGACAACCCAATGAAACAAAATTAGAAACCGTTTTAAAACACAATAAAGTTCAAGTAAGTGTGTGCCAGTTCGCTGTGCGATGTGACCATCCGGCTCAGGAGGACCGGTTCATAGCAGCTATGGCCCTGGGGATGAAGCTGTTCCTGAGTCTGGAGGTGCGGGTGTAGAAGGCCTTGTAGCGTCTGCCAGATGGTAGAAGTTTGAACAGACTGTTGCAGGGGTGTGAGGAGTCTTTGTGAATGCTGGTGGCTTTTCTGAGGCATCGTGTGTTGTAGATGCCCTCCAAGGCTGGTAGCTGTGTTCCGATAGTCTTCTGAGCTCTAGACTACCCGCTGAAGAGCTCTCCTCTCTGCCTCCTTGCAGCTGAGATACCACACAGGGATGCCATGCGTTAGGATGCTCTTTATGGTGCAGCGGTAGAAGGTCGTCAGCAGCTGTTGGGGCAGACCAGACTTTTTCAGTGTTCTCAGGTAGAGGCACTTTACGAATGAAATGCTGTAAAACAGGAAAACCTGAAATTAAAACCTCTAAATAGAAAGTGTACATTGTCCCAACTTGGTAAAGTGGAAATCTTCACTTCTGATCCATTTTCGTGTGAATGTGACCCCACCATACTCCAGTCATCTCTGTTGAGACATAATGTCCTTAACATTCCTCCAACCGCTGAAGTTCCAAATAGGTTCCACAAGTTGTAGCTATTCCAATGCTGAATGATAGTGTGCATATTTTACCTAACATCCCAGCACTTGCACTTGAGTACAGTGCTGTGGACTCAAATTGTGCTTTAAACCAACCTGAGCCACATCCTGTCAGAGACCAGAAGCTAGATCTTCACTACAGAAGCAAACTTCAATTTACCATATGTCAAAATCAAAAGAAGAATGTGCTTGCTTTACCTTTCACGCCATGAATCATGTTAGTTATATTTGACTTTGAAGTTAGGTGCTTGGGTTATTCAGTGCGGGCTGTGTGTGTAACTGACAGGGTTTTTAAGATCTGAGATCTTTTAAAATTCCGCCAATTTGCAAGAAGTAAGGGATTGTCGCTGAGCTTATTTTCTGCGAGAAAATCAAAAGGACTGTGGTGTGTTCGGCTGCATCAAAAAGCTCGCACTCGATCACTCGCTAGAAGCACAATCTCATTTTAATTCTGTAAAACGTGGGTTTGTTGTTACTCCTTGGAAAAGCACACATTAACCATGCAACCTTGAAAATGTGAATACAGGAAACGCCTGGGTATAAAATTGACCATCAATCAGGATCTTGTGGTGATTGTAAGATATTTACTGTGAATTTATTAAGCACTGCAGGTTTACATTTGTGGTGCCCTCTCTGTATGTAGTACTTAATGTATTCTCTTGCTAGCATGTGGACTCGAGTACTGAATTTCAGCCAGCATTTTTGCCAAATATCTATTGGAAATGAACCTATTACATTCTGACCTGGATCGGTGGAAATTAGTGAAGATAAAATACATACAATTTCAAGCTGTCTACATTTAGTTTAATTTCTCGTCAACTAACCAATAATACTTATAAACTATTTATTTCCAGAAAGCCTCTTGATTAATCGATAGCTGAAGATCGGAACTGTGGTAACAAAAGTCAAATTTGGTTCTGAGATTGTGCAATAATGTGAGTGACATAGTCTTGCAGAAAATAATAAATGCAAACTAATTTTAATACTAAACTGATTGAATGTGATATCTCGCAGTTCAATAGCAAGATGGAATTAAACTTTTTTAAAAAATCAAAATTATTTGGTGAAAAATAATTGTTCCATGCACTATTTCCATGATACTGGTTACTGAGATGAATCCCCAAAAACTTGCATTGAAAACAGCCACACATTTCACACTGATCCTATTCCAACCCTCCTTACCTTTCTCTACAGCAGCAGAATTCCTTTATGCTTAACGCGGACCACTTTTAAAGTGTAGGACATTTGTTGTTTCTTAGTTTTGTTCAAAAGGTTAAATAATTGCAGTCAAAACGGAAAATTAGTTATAATCGTCACTGAAGTATGTCTTAAAATCATCGTGAATGCTGGCAGGTGAAAATCTTGAAATGTAAAAAGAAAATTGAGTCCTGCGTAATCTATTTAGTTCCATTGTGAACCAGAGTTACTCTGTTGTGTTAGTGAGACAATCCTTGAGTGTTTTCACAGAAATTTACCATTTGTAGAAAACTATATCCACAAACGAATAACTTGCACGAACAATTTTTAATCATTTCAAACAACTTGTGTACCATACAGCTTCAATTTTTACTTACATAATATATAATAAAACTGGTAAATGTAGTACATAGTAATAGTGTAGTTTTGTGAAGCCTGTTTTTAAAACAGCATTTTTTTTATTAAAAGAGGGGAATGATCCTGTGTACTATTGCTCATTATTATTTTTGCTAAAATTGCTGTAGCTCTTAATAGATTTATAACATTTTAAAACTTCCTTTTTCCAATGAGTAAAATGTTTCAAATGTCAAACCTGTGGTTTTCATGAGCTTGAACTAAATGTTTTCAAAATGAAACTAATAAAGTTTGTTGGACTTGCCAACTATATTTCTTGCTTATTTCTCACCTTAATGGAAGGAGACTACTCTAAATTTATAAACGTCAGACATGTCGCATTTACCCAGACATTCCTCGTGGAAAACACATTGTGATATATTTCTAATGGTTTAATTTAGTTTGGAGTAACAGCGTGGAAACAGACCCTTCGGCCCACCGAGTCTGTGCTGACCAGTGATCCCCGCACACTGACACTATCCTACACACACTAGGGACAATTTACAATTATACCAAAGCCAATTAACCTACAAACAAGTACATCTTTGGAGTGTGGGAGGAAGCCAGAGATCCCAGAGAAAACCCACGCAGGTCACGGGGAGAACGCTCAAGCTCCGTACAGACAGCACCCGTGGTCAGCATGCAAGGCAGCTGCTCAACCACTCTGCCGCTCTAATGGGGGGCGCTTGAACGGAGTTTTTTATGTCAAAAGTCCGAGGAAGGGTTCCGACCCAAAACGCCTGTCCATTCCCTACAGCTGCTGCCTGACCTCCTGAGTACCTCCTGCTCTTTGTGCTCAACTCAAGATTCTAGCATCTACAGTTCCTTGTATTTTTTTTTTTAACATTAGGAGGGCTATCATGAATTTGCTCCAATCGATATTTGAGTATAAATGGGTGAAATTGGCCCAAATATGTGCTGAGGAAACGTGTCACTGGCAACATTGTCACGATGTGTCAGTTCATTGCATATATCTTTGTTTGGCACTCATTAAATTACAAATATAATCCAGGTTGAATCCATCTTGATCAATCTAATCCAATGATGACTTTAGAGGTACCAAACGGGCCCTCCAGCCCACCAAGTCCGCGCCGACCAACGATTACCCAGTACACTAGCATTATCTTACAGGATCGGGACAATTTACAATTTTACCGAAGCCAATTAACCTACAAACCTGTACGCCTTTTGAGTGGATGGGTGGATGGGGATTGAGGCATGGGGTAAGGGAAGAAGGGGTGGGATTATCTAATGAAATTTGAGAATTCAATGTTCATACCATGGGGAAGTAAGATACCCAAGCTGATGGTGATTCCTGTAAGTCCTCAGTATTATAGATATACCTTATCCTGAGCAAATGTGAGAGGTTGAACATTATGAAGTCGAATGCAAGGGGAAGATCAATGACTGGCAAGGTCCATAAATCTCATTGATGTACAGAGGGATCTTGGGGGCCAAGTCATAATTCCCTGAAAGTGGCAACATGAGCAGATACAGTAGAAAAGAAGGTAAATGGTATGCTTGCCTTTGTTGATCAGGGCATTGAGTATCAGGGTCAGGAAGTCATGAGTTTAGTTTAGGTTAGAGATACAGCATTGGATACAGCAGGCCTTTTGCCCACCGAGTCCATGCCAACCATTGACCCCCCTTACACACTACATGTGGGTAAAAAAACTGCAGATGCTAGTTTAAATAAAAGTAATTAAATCATTCCAGTCTGAAGAAGGGTCTCGACCCGAAACGTCACCCATTCCTTCTTGCCAGAGATGCTGCCTGTCCTGCTGAGTTACTCCCGCATTTTGTGTCTACCCGTACACAAGGAAACAGGCCATTGTTAGCTGAGTCTCATTGTCAGTAACTCGTTTTCACCTGGGCCACAGCTAACAATGGCCTGTTTCCAGTATCATTGTCACTTTTTTTTGCATATCTTTCATTCATTTGTTCTATATCTGATGATGTCACTGTCAACATCTCTCATTTCCCTCTCGCCTGACTCTCAGTTCAGGAAGGGTCTCAACCTGAAACGTCGCCTATTCCTTCTCTCCAGAGGTGCTGCCTGACTCGATGAGTTACTGCGGCTTTTTGTGTCTGTCTTTAGTACAGACAGGGGTCGGCCTGAACAGGCGATATTGTACTCTGATATATATACTCTGACACAATTACTTGTTATACTATGCGCCAATGTTGGGAAGCAACTAAATTGATAGACTTCTAATTTGTAGACCAATGTCACATATACAGTACTCAACAAGATCCAGGATATTTAGAATTGAGCGATGCTTTGAGGAAATGTTTTGACATCCATTTCTCCAATGAACACCAGAGGGCAGCAGACGATAAATCTTGGAAATCCCTTCTCGTGGAGTAGGAAATTGGATTTCCTGTAGATTTATTACAATTGTTTTTCCTTTTGGTAAAAAAAATCAACATACCGCAGCTGCAGTCCATGTCCAAAGTAACTGATTAATGTTCACAAATATCTTTCAGCATTAACTGTGGTTCGAATAGAAGAAATATTCATTTAGTGTCTTTCACACCCTCAGTACCATCCATTTCAATGGTTCAATGGTACTTTATTGTCATGTTTACCAAAGTACAGCGAAATTATTTTTTTACATACAATTCAGTGACAATCCTACTATGCATTAGACACAATTATACTACGAGAGTGCAAGACAGTAAATGGCACCAAGACTGTACACACACGTCACCATGTTTTTAGGTGCTATCCTTCGAGTTTAATATCGTTTAAAAAATGTTTGTCTTAATTTGGCCTAAAAGCCCTTTGTCCTGGTGGTGGCTCTGGGTGGGAGTTGCAGACTATACAATAGGTGCAGGAGGAGGCCATTCAGCCCTTCGAGCCAGCACCGCCATTCAATGTGATCATGGCTGATCATTCTCAATCAGTACCCCGTTCCTGCCTTCTCCCCATACCCCCTGACTCTGCTATCCTTAAGAGCTCAATCCAGCTCTCTCTTGAATGCATTCAGAGAATTGGCCTCCACTGCCTTCTGAGGCAGAGAATTCCACAGATTCACAACTCTCTGACTGAAAAAGTTTTTCCTCATCTCAGTTCTAAATGGCCTACCCCTTATTCTTAAACTGTGGCCCCTTGTTCTGGACTCCCCCAACATTGGGAACATGTTTCCTGCCTCTAACGTGTCCAACCCCTTAATAATCTTAAACGTTTCATTAAGATCCCCCCTCATCCTTCTAAATTCCAGTGTATCAAAGCCTAGTCGCTCCAGTCTTTCAACATATGACAGTCCCGCCATTCCGGGAATTAACCTAGTAAACCTACGCTGCACGTCCTCAATAGCAAGAATATCCTTCCTCAAATTTGGAGACCAAAACTGCACACAGTACTCCAGGTGCAGTCTCACTAGGGCCCTGTACAACTGCAGAAGGACCTCTTTGCTCCTATACTCAACTCCTCTTGTTATGAAGGCCAACATTCCATTGGCAGGGTTGGAGGCTCTGGGTGTGAGTTGCAGGGTTGGCGGAGGCTCTGGGTGTGAGTTGCAGGGTTGGCGGAGGCTCTGGTGGGAGTTGCAGGGTTGGCCTGGCCAGGCGATGTTGTCGATGTCCTCCTCCACAGCTCCATGCCGCTGCAGACCCGCCTCCGATGTGCACTCTCGGCCACGGAGCGGTGCCCTCCATCTAATGGAGCCCCAGGCTACTGCAGGGCCTCCAGCGACTCGACCCACTCCAACGCCTCTTCAACATCAGCCCATGAACGCACCGTCCACTAGGGTTAACGTTTCACAGAGGCCAATTTTAACCTACAAACCCGCACAACTTTGGGACGTGGGAGGAAACCGGTGGAACGTGCAAACTCCACATCGGCAGCATGCGAGGTCTGAATCTACCTAGGTCTTTGGCGCTCTCAGGCAGCAGTTCCACCAGCAGCGGCACTGTGCCGCCCTACTTAGCATGAAGTTTGTATGAATCTATTTGATGGTAGGGATACTGTATAATGGGGAAGTACAATCATATCATTCCCACATTTCCATGCACTTTTGATTTCCAGGAGAGATCACCGGATAGCAATTCAGTGCGACTCGGGTTTGTAGGTTCATTGGCTTCTGTAATTTGCCCCTAGTGTGCAGGATAGAACTAGTGTTATGGATGATCGCTTGTTGGCGCGGACTCGGTGGGCCGAAGGGCCTGTTTCCACGCAGTATCTCTAAACTGAACTAAACAAAGATCAAAGCTGAGGAATTCATGATATCGCAGTAAAGATTAGTCACTGAATAACGATGGTAAAATATGAGAGCTAACGTGACCTTTAGACAGCTGAAAACCCATTGGTACACCGGGCACAAATTCATTAGCAACAGGCTGGTGATTAATGCTTCCAGATTTGCAGCGGAGAAGTAAATTAGACTGCTTTTTATGCAGCTGCTTCAGATGTTACTCCTCTCTCACCATATGGAACAGTTTTATTTATAGATTTTATTTGTAATAGGTTTATTAGCTTGCGCCTATTCTTTATCCTGCGAGCTTTCTATCCGTAACAAATTGATTATTTGAGCATCCTAGTGAAATCCATAGTAGAAATATTTGCTTCAACATTTCCTTTAGTTTAGAGATACAGCGTGCAAACTGGCCCTTCTGCCCATCCAACACCCGTGCACAACTTCTACGTTGTCCCACTTTCACATCCGATCACCCATACACTAGTTCTATCCTCCTCTGGGTGGCGCCACCAGCATTGGCTGCCTCGCCAATAGTCTGTCTGTCCTCTCTTCTGCTTTTGTTATTTTAAGTATGTGTTAAAAGTTTGTTTTATTGTTTCTTGGTTTGTTTTATGTGGGGGGGGGGGGGGGGGGGAGTTGGGGGAAACCTTTTTTCAATCTCTTACCTCGACGGAGATGCGATTTGTCTCCGTATCGTATCTCTGTCCCCACTGCGGCCTAACATCGAGGAGTTGCCGGCCTTTCCTGGAGACCGGCCCGGCGCTTCATGCCGCGGGCACGGCACGGACCTTTACATTGCGGAGCTGCGATCCTTTGCCGAGGATCGACTGTGGAGAGCTCCAACCGTGGGGCCTGTGGACTTTAACATCGGGAAGCCCGCGGTCACTGGTAAGAAGAGGCCGACTCGGGAGCTCCAATGCCGCGGAGAGTTTCGATCGTCCCGATGCGGGAATTCGATCATCCCGACGTGAGGGCCTCGGACAGTCGGCAGCGGCGACTGCGGACGGTTCAACAGCCCCGACCGTGGGTGAACAAAGAGGAAGATGATTGAACTTTATTACCTTCCATCACAGTGAGGAATGTGGTGTCCGCTGTGGTGGATGTTTATGTTACATTTTATTTCATGTGGCTGTGTGTCTTGTTGCTTTTTACTTAGTATGGAAATATATGGTAACTCAAATTTAACTGTACCTCAATTGGTACATGTGACAATAAATTGATCTTGAAATCTTGAACATCCGACACACGAGGGGCAATTTTGCAGGAATTAACCTACAAACCTGCGCATCTTTGGAAAGTGGCAGGAAACCCTAGCACCTGGAGAAAACCCAGGTGGTCACAGGGAGAATGTACAATCTCTGTACAGCCAGTCAGAGAGTCGGGATCGAACCCATGTCTCTGGCGCTGTAAGCCAGCGGCTCTATCACTGCGCCACTGTGCCGCCCCGAAATTATAAAGTTCTGAGACATTAATTTGGATTGACTGCTTGGCTGAGGAATGTTTTGGTCGTTCAGAGTGCACCAGAGTGTGGTGTTTCTGGGTTGGGGTTTCCAATGGTCCTCTTCAAAGTGCAGAGTGCCAGGAGTCAAGTCAAGTCAAGTCAATTTTATTTGTATAGCACATTTAAAAACAACCCACGTTGACCAAAGTGCTGTACATCAGTTCAGGTACTAAGAAACGAACATACAATGGCACACAAACATAGCAGCACATACATAAACAGTTCACAGCGTCCCCTCAGAGGGCCTCAAACGCTAGGGAGTAGAAATAAGTTTTGAGCCTGGACTTAAAGGAGTCGATGGAGGGGGCAGTTCTGATGGGGAGAGGGATGCTGTTCCACAGTCTCGGAGCTGCAACCGCAAAAGCGCGGTCACCCCTGAGCTTAAGCCTAGACCGCAGGATAGTCAGTAGCCCCAAGTCAGCCGACCTGAGGGACCTGGTGATAGAGTGGTGGGTTAGAATTTTTTTGATATGGGGGGGGGGGGGGGGGGGGAGGGGGAAGCCTGTTTAGGGCTTCGTATGTGAATAGGAGGAGCTTGAAGTTGATTCTGTACTGTACTGCGAGCCAGTGGAGAGAGGCCAGAATCGGGGTGATGTGGTCCCTTTTACGGGTACCCGTCAGGAGTCTCGCTGCGGCGTTTTGGACCAATTGCAGGCGGGACAGGGAAGATTGGCTGATCCCAGTGTATAGGGAGTTGCAGTAGTCCAGGCGGGAGGAAATGAATGTGTGGATGATTTTTTTCAAAATCATATATATCAAGTGGAATCAAGGAACTACAGATCCCGGTTTATATCAAAGATAGACACAAAGTGTTGGAGCAACTCTGCTAGCCCGGCAGCATCTCCGGATAAAAAGGATGTGTGACTTTGCGGGTTGGGACCCTTCTTCAGAGATATCAAGTCAGGTATTTTCCTTAAAGGATCTCGAGAAGACGTATGTGTAGGAAGGAACTGCAGATGCTGGTGTAAACCGAAGATAGACACAAAAAGCTGGAGTAACTCAGCGGGACAGGCAGCATCTCTGGAGAGAAGGAATGGGTGACGTTTCGGGTCGAGACCCTACTGAGGATCTTGACCCGAAACACCACCCATTCCTTCTCTCCAGAGATGCTACCTGTCCCACTGAGCTACTCCATCTGGAGAAGAGCGGAGGTCCTTGCTGGACTGTGTCAAATAACTTGCCCCACACAGCTTCTTTAAAGTTCCCCTCACTGATCTCAAAGGCTATGCCCTCAAGTCTTTGATATTTCTACCCTCGGAAAAAGGATTCTGACTGTCCACCCTTATCTATGCCTCCTCCTGGTTTTATACACATCTATCAGCTACCCTCTCTGCCTCCATCACTCCAAATGTTCTCATCGTCCTCTGTGACTTCATAATTAATGCTTCTGCTGTTCTGCTGAAGATCTGAGAACAATAATAGCTGCAATAATTGACAACAACTGATGTTAAATCATTGAACAGTAAGTTCTTCGAGCAGGCCATAACATTTTAGTTATCTAGACAGTAATTTAATAAAGGATCAAGGTTGGCTGAACACCAGAACGAGAATTCTACTTTGAATTTAATGACCGCATAATTTGAATAAATATTTGGATATTTTTATTGCCAGTTTATTTTGCGAGAGAAACTATATCACCAGGAGTACTTGGCCTGTTAACTGTTTCTCTCTCCCCTGATGCTGCCTGACCTGCAGAGGAAACCAAAGGAAGAAGTAATTTTGAATTTGGCATAAAACAGGGCATTAATTTCTCCCTAAATGGATGAGGGGTAAAAATTATAAGAATGGGGCATTGAATATAAGAATCAGGACGGCACGGTGGCGCAGCAGTAGAGTTGCTGCCTCACAGCGCCAGAGACCCGGGTTTGATCCTGACTACGGGTGCTGTCTGTACGGAGTTTGTACGTTCTTCCCGTGACCGTGTGGCTTTTCTCCGGGTGCTCCGGTTTCCTCCGGTCCCACATTCCAAAGACGTGCAGGTTTGTAGGTTAATTGGCTTGATGCATGTGCAAATTGTCCCTTGTGCGTGTGCAGGATAGTGTTAATGTGCGGGGATCGCTGGTCGGTGCAGACTCGTTGGGCCGAAGGGCCTGTTTCCGCGCTGTATCTCTAAACTAAACTACACGTGCAGATTGATACAAAATGCTGGAGTAACGCTGCGGGTCAGGCAGTATCTCTGGAGAGAAGGAATGGGTGACGTTTCGGGTCGAGATCCTTCTTCAGACTTTCTAGGTTAATTGGCTTTGGTAATTGTAAAATTGTCCTTTTGTATAGGGTGATCGTTGGTTGGCATGGACTTGGTAAGCTGAAGGCCCTGTTTTCGTGCTGTATCTCCAAAGTCTAAAGTAAATAGTCAACATCATTCAAGTAATTGCTGTACAAATTCATAAAGTGACACGGGTAGTTTTAAGCCTTGTCTGTAATGACTCTGCCTCTCCCACTGGGTTTCAACAAGCTTGTTCCCAATTTGATTCTGGTCAGTAATGTAAACAGCCTTTGTAACTTTAGCTCGCACTGGTCCTGGGTAAAGTCACACAAATGACTGGAGATTAGCAGATACAAATAACAACATGAGAAAAAGTGTTAAAAAACATTTACAAAGCCTCAAGGTCGCTTCTATCCATTAATCAATCGTGCTGTTGCAATACGGGCAAAGTAAATGGAGCCTGGAATAAATACGATGTCAGAAAATTTGCGGGGGTTGTAAATCTGAAATTAAAACAACTTATTTTCCTCTTCTGATGAATGTGTGTGTGTTTTGGCAATGTTGAACAGGCCACACAACATCAGCGGAAAGAAAACAGACTCAATGATTTTTTAGCAGCACCGCCAACATTGATTAATTGAAAGATACAGCCTGGAAAACAGGCGCTTTGGCCCATCGAGTCCATGCTGACCATCGATCACCCGCTCACACCAGTTCCTTCTATGTTATCACAATTTCTCATCCACCCCCCCCCCCCCGCACACAGAGGACCAATGTACAGAGGACCAATCAACCTGCAAACCTGCACGTCTTTGGGATGTGGGAGGAAGCCAGGTTTTCTCCGGGGGCCTCTGGTTTCCACCCGCACTCCAAAGACGTCCAGGTTTGTAGGTGAATTGGCTTTGGAAAATTGGAAATTGTCGCGAGTGTGCTATTGTACAATAGTGCTATCGTACGGGGCGAGATCGCTGGTCGGCACGGGCTCGGTGGGCCGAAGGACCTGTTTCCGTGCTGTATCTCTAATCTAAACTAAACTGAACCAAAATAAACACCAAGAGGAAACCCACACAGCCACAGGGAGAAGGTGCAGACTCCACACAGACAACGCCCGAGGTGAGGATCGAACCGGGATCTCTGGCGCTAAGAGGCAGCGCCCCTACCTGCTGCGCCACCGTGTGTGTGGTTACCAGCGACGGCAATTCTAAAGGCAAGTGGAAAATAACAAAAAAAGAACTGCAGGTGAAAAGAGAAGCACATAATGTTTCAGATCGACGTGTGAAATGTTAGTTTTGTATCTCTCTCTCTCTCCCTCTCCACACACCTGCTGCCTGACTTGCTGGGTGCTTCCAGCATTTTCTGTTATTGTTTCCCAAGGCAGAGTAGAAGTGGTGCATCAGCACAAAGTCAAAGGGACTTCACCTCCTTGCAGGGAACTGTTGAAATTGTGAGGAAGATGCAATAAGGCTGCAGGGTGACTTGGACAGGTTGTGTGAGTGGGCGGATACATGGCAGATGCAGTTTAATGTAGATAAGTGTGAGGTTATTCACTTTGGAAGTAAGAATAGAAAGGCAGATTATTATCTGAATGGTGTCAAGTTAGGAGGAGGGGATGTTCAACGAGATCTGGGTGTCCTAGTGCATCAGTCACTGAAAGGAAGCATGCAGGTACAGCAGGCAGTGAAGAAAGCCAATGGAATGTTGGCCTTCATAACAAGAGGAGTTGAGTATAGGAGCAAAGAGGTCCTTCTACAGTTGTACCGGGCCCTGGTGAGACCGCACCTGGAGTACTGTGTGCAGTTTTGGTCTCCAAATTTGAGGAAGGATATTCTTGCTATTGAGGGCGTGCAGCGTAGGTTCACTAGGTTAATTCCCGGAATGGCGGGACTGTCGTATGTTGAAAGGCTGGAGCAATTAGGCTTGTATACACTGGAATTTAGAAGGATGAGGGGGGATCTTATTGAAACATATAAGATAATTAGGGGATTGGACACATTAGAGGCAGGAAACATGTTCCCAATGTTGGGGAGTCCAGAACAAGGGGCCACAGTTTAAGAATAAGGGGTAGGCCATTTAGAACGGAGATGAGGAAGAACTTTTTCAGTCAGAGAGTGGTGAAGGTGTGGAATTCTCTGCCTCAGAGGGGCGGCACGGTAGTGCAGCGGTAGAGTTGCTGCTTTACAGCGAATGCAGCGCCGGAGACTCAGGTTCGATCCTGACTACGGGTGCTGCACTGTAAGGAGTTTGTACGTTCTCCCTGTGACCTGCGTGGGTTTTCTCCGAGATCTTCGGTTTCCTCCCACACTCCAAAGACGTACAGGTATGTAGGTTAATTGGCTGGGTAAATGTAAAAATTGTCCCTAGTGGGTGTAGGATAGTGTTAATGTACGGGGATCACTGGGCGGCACGGACTTGGAGGGCCGAAAAGGCCTGTTTCCGGCTGTATGTATATGATATGATATGATAAGGCAGTGGAGGCCAGTTCGTTGGATGCTTTCAAGAGAGAGCTGGATAGAGCTCTTAAGGATAGCGGAGTGAGGGGGTATGGGGAGAAGGCAGGAACGGGGTCCTGATTGAGAGTGATCAGCCATGATCGCATTGAATGGCGGTGCTGGCTCGAAGGGCTGAATGGCCTACTCCTGCACCTATTGTCTATTGTCTATTGCCTAAAAATACCAAGTGACAGCTGCAAACTCACTCAGTTCCAACAAAAAGTATACGCAGAACAGTGAAGTGAGCAGCAGTGTTTGCCATTGAAGCCTGGCCCTTAACTGCACGAAGACTTGCAATGGCTTGGCCCTTTGAGCTAGGGACATCTCCCCCTCTCCACACTTGAGGCAGCAGTACAGGCACATACAATTTAGGGCGGCATCATGGCGCAGCTGGTAGAGCTGCTGCCTCTTAGCGCCAGAGATCCCGGTTCGATCCTCACCTCGGGCGCTGTCGGTGTGGAGTCTGCACCTTCTCCCTGTGACTGTGTGGGTTTCCTCTTGGTGTTTAGTTTGGTTCAGTTTAGTTTAGATTAGAGATACAGCACGGAAACAGGTCCTTCGGCCCACCGAGTCCGTGCCGACCAGCGATCTCGCCGCTGCCAGAGACACGGGTTCGATCCTGACTAAGGGAAAAATGTTCCCAACGTTGGGGGGAGTCCAGAACCAGGGGCCACAGTCTAAGAATAAAGGGGAGGCCATTTAAAACTGAGGTGAGAAAAAAACCCTTTTTCACCCAGAGAGTTGTGAATTTGTGGAATTCTCTGCCACAGAGGGCAGTGGAGGCCAATTCACTGGATGAATTTAAAAGAGAGTTAGATAGAGCTCTAGGGGCTAGTGGATTCAAGGGATATGGGGAGAAGGCAGGCACGGGTCACTGATTGTGGATGATCAGCCATGATCACAATGAATGGCGGCGCTGGTTCAAAGGGCCAAATGTCCTCCTCCTGCACCTGTTTTCTATGTTTACTGGTGCTGTCCGGTTTCTTCCCACATTCTAAAGACGTGCAGGTTCGTAGGTTAATTGGCCTCTGTAAATTGTCCCTAGTGTGTAGGATCGCTGGTCGGCGCGGACTCGGTGGGCCGAAGGGCCAGTTTCCTTGCGGTATCTCTAAACTGGACTAAACCAAAAATCAATGAGCAGGAAGGAACTGCAGATGCTGGTTTATACCGAAGATAGACACAAAATGCTGGCGTAACTCAGCGGGGCAGGTCGATGCTTCGGGTCAGAACCCTTCTTCAGACTGAAGGTAGGGAGAGGGTGTGGGTGGGGGGAAAATTAACTGGAGGCGAGGAAAGGCCAGAACAAATCAAGGCCAGCAACACATGACCTCAGGAAGGGTGGAGCCCACAATGGTCCATTGTTGTCTGGGGAAGGCGTGATAACAAGAGGGATACAGGGATGGGACAGGTGGAACTGGAAGGACGTGTAGGGAGGGAGGGGGGTGTGGGGAGAGAGGGGGGAATGGGGGAACTTGAGAGGGAAGTAAAGCAAGAGTTACCTGAAATTAAATAAATCAACGTTCATACCGCTGGGATGTAAGCTGCCCAAACGAATTACTGTATGCCTAAACTAAAAACGAAGCTGGGAGTATTATCCCACTGCAAACTCACACCCACACCCGATGGCCCTCAGCGTTAGGATGGTGAACCAAGAGTAGCGGGAGTTTTATCCAAAGCAGAACTGATTGCAACCTGTCGTCCTGTACCTCTACTCTGGGTTTCTTGTTTAATTGCTTTAGTGACAGTGCACATGGCCAGAGGCTGGCGTTCACAGCATGTGCTGCACATCCCTGCCGTGTGCGTGCGTGGCAACAGCGACTCGGTGACACCATCAGCCATTTGCTCAGCACGCCTGTGGTCACGTACGGCTGGTCTCAAGTGCAGCCATTCTTATCTGCAAATAAAATGGCGGCGGCACGGCATTAGTGGAGCGGGAGCAAGTGGCCGCTGGCTGGGTGAGGTCACCTTGCCCCTTATTTGGCACCCCTAGTCATAAACCTCTTATGCGGTTCCCAGGCTGAGACCAATCAGTGAAAGAATGCAGTAAAAATAAGGGAATGAATGTTTGGGCAAAGACTCAGTTTCCTTCCCGCCACCGTCCCCATTCGGATAAGAATTGCGTTTAAGTTTGAGGTTAGTTTATTGTCGCGTGTACCGAGCTACAGTGCGCTGGTCAAGAAGGCACAGCAACGACTGTTCTACCTGAGAACACTGAAAAAGTCTGGTCTACCCCAACAACTGCTGACCGCTGCACCATAGAGAGCATCCTAACGCATGGCATCCCTGTGTGGTATCTCAGCTGCATGGAGGCAGAGAGGAGAGCTCTTCAGCGGGTAGTCCACGGAGCTCAGAAGACTATCGGAACACAGCTACCAGCCTTGGAGGGCATCTACAACACACAATGCCTCAGAGAAGCCACCAGCATCCACAAAGACTCCTCACACCCCTGCAACAGTCTGTTCAAACTTCTACCATCGGGCAGATGATACAAGGCCTTCTACGCCCGCACCTCCAGACTCGGGAACAGCTTCATCCCCAGGGCCATAGCTGCTATGAACCGGTCCTGCTGAGCCGGATGGTCACATCGCACAATGAACCGGCACAGATCTACTTGCACTTTATTCTGTTTTAAAACTGTTTCTAATTTTGTTTCATTGGATTGTTTAAATTAATACTGATTAGCAGATTAATTGATTGCATCATATGGGAGGTGCATTCCCAATCTCGTTGTACCCCTGTACAATGACAATAAAGATATATTGTATTGTATTGTATTGTATTGTATTGTATTGTATTGCGAGCTAACCGGTCAGTGGAAAGACAAAACATGATTACAATCGAGCAATCCACACTGTACAGATATACGTACGGCACTGTACGGCACGGTAGCGCAGCGGTAGAGTTGCTGCTTTACAGCGAATGCAGCGCCGGAGACTCAGGTTCGATCCTGACTACGGGTGCTGCACTGTAAGGAGTTTGTACGTTCTCCCCGTGACCTGCGTGGGTTTTCTCCAAGATCTTCGGTTTCCTCCCACACTCCAAAGACGTACAGGTATGTAGGTTAATTGGCTGGGTAAATGTAAAAAAAAATAAAAATTGTCCCTAGTGGGTGTAGGATAGTGTTAATGTACGGGGATCGCTGGGCGGCACGGACTTGGAGGGCCGAAAAGGCCTGTATATATATGATATGATATGATGATATGATATAGTGATTAACGTGAATAACGTTTGGGGCAAGATAAGGCCCCTAAAGTCCAATCAAAGATAGTCTGAGGGTCTCCAATGAGGTAGACAGTGGATCTAGGCCACTGTCTAGTTGTTGGCCGGATGGTTCAGTTACTTCTCATTCCCCCGTTCTGTAATTGCAGTCTGGGAAAGTCACTTGCATAAGATCGCAAGATCACAAGGCCATAGGTCATAAGTGATAGGGTATGGCGAGTCTGAAGAAGTAGCTTTGTCAAAGAAGTTTATTGTGATAGCAATATTCAGCTTCAAAGATAACAATCAAGATCGCAGACAACCATTAAACTTAAACTATGCACATCGAAGTCCTCTCCCAACTGAACGGTTTTGGGCGCCAAAACAACCACGTGACCCCGCCAAGTCTCTCAGGACCAATCCCTATGGTCGCTACATGGGTCAAAATTAGGCCATTCGGCCCATCAAGTCTACTCCGCCATTCAATCATGGCTGATCCGTCTCTCCCTCCTAAGCCCATTCTCCTGCCTTCTCCCCCATAACCTCTGACACCCGTACTAATCAAGAATCTGTCTATATCTGCCTTAAATATATCCACTGACTTGGCCTCCACAGCCTTCTGTGACAAAGAATTCCACAGGTTCACCACCCTCTGACTAACAAATAGATCATTTATTCACAAAATGCTGGAGTAACTCAGCAGGTCAGGCAGCATCTCGGGAGAGAAGGAATGGGTGACGTTTCGGGTCGAGACCCTTCTTCAGACTGTCTCGTCTCGACCCGAAACGTCACCCACTCCTTCTCTCCCGAGATGCTGCCTGACCTGCTGAGTTACTCCAGCATTTTGTGAATAAATACCTTCGATTTGTACCAGCATCCGCAGTTATTTTCTTATGTAACAAATAGATCATGATTCACATAGAAGGAACTTGGTGCCTCAGTAGTCTGGAGATACTAAGGACAATTGACCTGATCTTGACAGCAATAATAGAATCACTCCATTTCATGCTGTCACAAGTTAACCAGTTTGCACTGTAGCCAAGTCTGTCAGAAGTTTTGTGTCTGGGAACTGACAAGGCTTTTTGCTGAAGACATAAATAAACTCGGTGTTTAGTCTTCAGCAAGAAAATGAATTCACGAGCACAATAGTTCATGTCAACAGATTGTAACTGAAGTACATCTGTCATATAAGATAATTAGGGGATTGGACACATTAGAGGCAGGAAACATGTTCCCAATGTTGGGGGAGTCCAGAACAAGGGGCCACAGTTTAAGAATAAGGGGTAGGCCATTTAGAATGGAGATGAGGAAGAACTTTTTCAGTCAGAGAGTGATGAAGGTGTGGAATTCTCTGCCTCAGAAGGCAGTGGAGGCCAGTTCGTTGGATGCTTTCAAGAGAGAGCTGGATAGAGCTCTTAAGGATAGCGGAGTGAGGGGGTATGGGGAGAAGGCAGGAACGGGGTACTGATTGAGAGTGATCAGCCATGATCGCATTGAATGGCGGTGCTGGCTCGAAGGGCTGAATGGCCTACTCCTGCACCTATTGTCTATTGTCTATTGTCTATTATTAAACCACTCTGCTTTCAGTTCTGTGTTACCTTTTCACTTCCCTCCTCAGAAACACACCACGAGTTCAATGTGTTCTTACATATACGTCCCACATTAATAATCTATTATTTATTCAGGCATAATATACATTATATACAGCGCCAGAGACCTGGGTTCGACACTCCACAGTTTAAGAATAAGGGGTAGGCCATTTAGAACTGAGATGAGGAAAAACCTTTTCAGTCAGAGAGTTATAAATCTGTGGAATTCTCTGCCTCAGAAGGCAGTGGAGGCCAATTCTCTGAATGCATTCAAGAGAGAGCTAGATAGAGCTCCTAAGGATAGCGGAGTCAGGGGGTATGGGGAGAAGGCAGGAACGGGGTACTGATTGAGAATGATCAGCCATGATCACATTGAATGGCGGTGCTAGCTTGAAGGGCCGAATTGCCTCCTCCTGCACCTATTGTCTATTGTCTATTGACCCTGACTGCGGGTGCTGTCTGTACGGAGTTTTGTACGTTATCCCTGTGACCTGTGTGGGTTTTCCCCCACAGTCCAAAGACGTACGGGTCTGTAGGTTAATTGGTTCCGGTAAAGATTGCAAATTGTCCCCAGTGTGTGTAGGACAGTGCTAGTGCACTGGTCGGCGCGGACCCGGTGGGCCGAAGGGCCTGTTTCCGCGCTGTGTCTCCAAACTTAACGGATCTCAGAGATGACGAGACTTTGCAATATTAGAATGGACTGGAAGGGGGGAGAAATCTAACTTATTCACGAGGTTCAGTCTGTGTTTCGTTACCAAGGGAGACTCTGGGGGCTGAGGTCATGTTGACCCCCCCCCCCCCCCCCCCATCAGCTGTGAACAATGAAACAAACACTCTGGAGCAGTGGGTACAAGACAGCAAGCTGACCACGGCATTCAACACCATATCAAACCTCAATGGATAACACAAGTATTTTACAGTAATAATCTGGAACCAGACCTTTGGAATATTGTCTTAAAGCATTCCCCTGGAGTCTTTTCTTTATTTTTTATGTATTTAAATTTCATATGGTGTTTCATTTTAGTGGATTGCAATGGCCGCCAGCAGCTGTCAGCACAGATGTTTGTTGGCAACACGCTGCTTTGCTGCACAGCTTTGGCCTTGCACTGGGACTATTTATCACGTTAATCCCACCACGGCTTTGCGGCAGTAGGATGTAGACACAAGGAACTGCAGATGGCAGCTTACACGAGAGAGAAAAAAAGACAGGAAGTGCAGGAGTAGTAGGGGTTGCCAACTTTCTCACTCACCAAATACGGGACATGGTGACGTCACCGCACCGCGCCCCACGTGACCTCACTCAGCCAGCGGCCACGTGCTCCAGCTCCGCCAATGGCGGCCGCCCGGGCCGGGAGGTGGGTTGCTACCCAACCTCTGTTAGGCGGCGCCAGGGCCTCCGGACCTACACTGTCCGTCCTACACTGTCCGGAAGGTAGACACAGATTTTAACCAGCATCTGCAGTTTATTTCCTACTACCCTGTCCGGGCCTACAGCGTCGGGGCCTACAGTGTCCGGGCCTATAGCGTCGGGGCCTACAGTGTCTGGGCCTATAGCGTCGGGGCCTACAGTGTCCGGGCCTACAGTGTCCGGGCCTACAGTGTCCGGGCCTACAGTGTCCGGGCCTATAGCGTCGGGGCCTACAGTGTCTGGGCCTACAGTGTCCGGGCCTACAGCGTCCGGGCCTACAGTGTCCGGGCCTATAGCGTTGGGGCCTACAGTGTCCGGGCCTACAGCGCCCGCCAGGCCTAATATGGGACAAGGGCGGTCCCGTGCAGGACAAATCAATTTAATCCAAAATATGGGATGTCCAGGCTAATATGGGACAGTTGGCAACCCTAAGAAGTAGCTCAGCAGGTCTGGCAGCATCCCTGGAGAGAAGGAATGGGTGACGTTTCGGGTTAAGACCTTTCCTCAGATGCCTGCACCAGCATCTCTGGAGGACATCTGCAGCTCCTTCCCACAGATTTCAGAAGTGTTAGGAGCATAATTATGCCATTCCTTATCTCCATTCTAAATGGCCTACCCCTTATTCTTAAACTGTGGTCCCTGGTTCTGGACTCCCCCAACATTGGGAACATGTTTCCTGCCTCTAACGTGTCCAACCCCTTAATAATCTTATACGTTTCGATAAGAACCCCTCTCATCCTTCGAAATTCCAGTGTATACAAGCCTAATCGCACAGTATAAATAATTATACTGATTATAATACAGTATAATCAGGTTAAAGTTATGCGTGAAGTTTGATTGAACTATCTGTTGAACTGGTGGACCGCAAACTGAACAGGAGATACCCTGACCCTGAGGTACGGCTGGAATATGACACCAGTATGAAGTTGGCACCAATATGTCTGTGTTATTGCAGTGTGCATTGCTGTAGCAGTACTCTGTGGCCCATTTATCACTGTTTCTCACAGACATTAATGTTGGGTGGCTGGAATTCCTTAGATGAATAATGTAAAATGTCATTTTGGCCTCTCGGTGTGTGGGATGCTTGGCCACCAGAGTGGATCCAGCTTACAGTAGTAACATCTGTACCATGCGCACATGTGGCAGAGAGGCTCTCTGGAGTTGAGACTGCAATGTTAAAGCGGAGAGAGAGACACACACGCACGCACATGCACACACAGACTAACATGCATGTGCACATACACACACATACATGTGGAGGCGCACACACTCGCAGACCACAGACACAAACACTACTACCCCACACATACACGCACACACACAAGCATACATACACAGACCACATAACAAGCACACGCGCACACACACACACGCACACACAGACACACACACACACACACACACACGCACACACAGACACACACACATACACACACGCACACGCACACACACACACACACACACGCACACACAGACACACACACATACACACACACACATACACACACACACACACACACACGCACACACAGACACACACACACACAGACACACACGCACACACAGACACGCACACACAGACACACACACACACACGCACACACAGACACACACACAGACACATATGCACACAGAAACAGACAGTCACACAGAAACAGTCACACAGAAACACACACACAAACATTACAGACACATACACAAACAAACACAGACAGTTACACACACTCACACACACAGGCACCACAGAGACACACACACGTGCACACACACACACACACACATCTCAGACGGAAGTCAGTGAAGACAGGTGGTTGTTGGGGTCATCAGCTAAAGACCTGCAGACTGTGAATTGCTGAAGTGCTTTCCATCCTGTTGGCATCCCGTTCTTTAGACTTTAGAGATACAGTGTTGGAACAGGCCCTTCGGCCCACCAAGTCCCTGCCGACCAACGATCACTTTGTACACTAGCACTATCCCTCACATGCTAGCGACAATTTACAATTTACAGAAGCCAATTAACCCACAAACCTGTACAAACCTGTGGGAGAGAGGCGGAGCACCTGGAGAAGACCCACGCAGCCACGGGGAGAGCGTACAAACTCCTTACAGAGAGCAGCCGTAGTCAGGATTGAACCCGGGTCTCCGGCGCTGTGAGGCAGCAACTCTACCGCTGCGCCACCCTGCCACCTGCGGAGCGAATGGACAGACGACCTTTTGGGCCTGGAGAAGGATCCCGACTGGAAACATTGCCTGTTCATCCCTTCCACATGTGCTTCCCGACCCGCTGAGTGACTCCAGCACTTTTTGTATTTCCCCACAAGATCCCGGCATCTGCAGTTCCCTGTGTCTCCTGACTGACATCGGTCAGCCCTGGTTCCAATCTGACAGCCAGTGGTCGAGCAGAATTATATAAGGGGCCTGGGAGAAGGTCATTGGGTTGCGCGAGTCAAATCCATTATAAACAAATTCTATTCCAAAAATTACGACACCATATCTCCTTGTCAAACGACGATATTCTGAGTCCGAGATTCTGAGTCGAATCAAAGATCACCTCCTGTCTCCACCCAATACAGCTCTCCCATTACACATTGTCTATTGTTGTGGCTTCCTTGCACACTGAACCCTAATGATTACATTTTAAACTGTGGCTGCCCCTTTCACACACAATGATACGCGCATGTAATGAGAATTACTTCACCATGAGTTGCCAACAGATGTTTCTACTAATTGTAGATGGTGTTATTCTGAACTGTATTATTTCCAGTGCAAACAAGTCCTTAACAAACAAAGGAAAGAATAATAAATCTACAGCCTTTTATAAGCCACGATATGAAAGATATGTTTTTAATTAGGGCCTCGTAATCCTATTATTCTTGTTTAGGGAGTGGATGAGAAAGTGGATTAACGTAGGATTAGTACGAAGAAGTATAAGAAAATAACTGCAGATGCTGGTACAAATCGAAGGTATTTATTCACAAAATGCTGGAGTAACTATCTGGAGGAAATAAATAACATCGAGAGATCAAGGGTTTAGGTTTTGTGATAGACAATAGATAATAGGTGCAGGAGGAGGCCATTCGGCCCTTCGAGCCAGCACCGCCATTCAATGTGATCATGGCTGATCATTCTCAATCAGTACCCCGTTCCTGCCTTCTCCCCATACCCCCTGACTCCGCTATCCTTAAGAGCTCTATCTAGCTCTCTCTCGAATGCACTCAGAGAATCGGCCTCCACTGCCTTCTGAGGCAGAGAATTCCACAGCATGGAATACAGCAGAATTCCACAGCGTGGAATACATGGGATACAGCATGGAAGCCGGCCCTTCAGCCCACCGAGTCCACACCGATTATTGATCGCCTGTAAATTGTCCCTGGGGTATAACATGGAACAGGTGATCGCTGGTCGGCGCGGACTCGGTGGGCCGAAGGGCTTGTTTCCACGCTGTGTCTCGAAACTAAACTAAACTAAACTTGAAAAATTAGACCCAAAATGCTGGAGTAACTCAGCGGGACAGGCAGCATCCCTGGAGAGAAGGAATGGGTGACCTTTTGGGTCGAGACCCTTCTTCAGACTGAGTGAAGAAAGGTCTCGATCCGAAACGTCACCCATTCCTTCTCTCCACGGATGCTGCCTGTCCCGCTGAGTTACTCCAGCATTCTGTCGTCTACTTTCGGTGTAAACCAGCATCTGCAGTTCCTCCCTAAACTTGAAATTGTTTGCTTTCTAACGACCAAGGCTGATTGAATTGACAACGGCAGTGACAGTCTGAAGAAGGGTCTCGACCAGAAACGTCACCCATTCCTTCTCTCCAGAGATGCTGCCTGTCCCGCTGAGTTACTCCAGCATTGAGTGCCTACCATCGATTCAATCCAGCATCTGCAGTTCTTTCCTACACAAGGCAGTGACAGTGTCAGGTGTAAGTGAGGTGGAGTCCACTTATATTGCCCTGAGTATTTGCCTCAGTCGGAAACTCAGAACTAGTTTCACGCACTGATTTGACAGTTTCACTTTTCTGTATTCCATCCGTGTGGCCTCCGTAGACAAAGTCCCAAATTAGCATCTGCAGCCCTGATCTGATGTCCCTTGTGATCAATTCGATGTGTCAAAGGTCCCATAATGGACTTTGTCACATCTGCATTTGGCATTCAATGCTCTCTGCAGATAGAATGATAACATTTTCTGAGACTAGTATTTAAAAAGGCAATGATTTTTTTCAAGGTGAACTTTAACCAAAACATGTGCGTGAGAATGTTGAACATTTTAGATTAAAATTTGTGAGTGTATTCCGTACTTTCCTGAATGAGGGAGTTTCAGTTTTAGAGATACAAGACGAAAGCAGGCCCTTCGGCCCATCGAGTCCATGCCAACCGCCGATCACTTTTTTGGCACTTTTTTGTATGAAGAAGGGTCTCGACCCGAAACGTCACCCATTCCTTCTCTCCTGAGATGCTGCCTGACCTGCTGAGTTACTCCAGCATTTTGTGAATAAATACCTTCGATTTGTACCAGCATCTGCAGTTATTTTCTTATACTTCTTCGTACTAGTCCTACGTTAATCCACTTTCTTATCCACTCCCTAAACACGGCACGGTAGCGCAGCGGTAGAGTTGCTGCTTTACAGCGAATGCAGCGCCGGAGACTCAGGTTCGATCCTGACTACGGGTGCTGCACTGTAAGGAGTTTGTACGTTCTCCCCGTGACCTGCGTGGGTTTTCTCCGAGATCTTCGGTTTCCTCCCACACTCCAAAGACGTACAGGTATGTAGGTTAATTCACAAAATGCTGGAGTAACTCAGCAGGTCAGGCAGCATCTCGGGAGAGAAGGAATGGGTGACTTTTCGGGTCGAGACCCTTCTTCAGACTGATGTCGGGGGTGGGACAAAGGAAGGATATAGGTGGAGACAGGAAGATAGAGGGAGATCTGGGAAGGAGGAGGGGAAGGGAGGGACAGAGGAGCTATCTGAAGTTGGAGAAGTCGACGTTCATACCACCGGGCCGCAAACTGCCCAGGCGAAATATGAGGTGCTGCTCCTCCAATTTCCGGCGGGCCTCACTATGGCACTGGAGGAGGCCCATGACAGAGAAGTCAGACTGGGAATGGGAGGGGGAGTTAAAGTGCTGGGCCACCGGGAGATCAGTTGCGTTAATGCGGACCGAGCGCAGGTGTTCAGCGAAGCGATCGCCGAGCCTGCGCTTGGTTTCGCCGATATAGATAAGTTGACATCTAGAGCAGCGGATGCAATAGATGAGGTTGGAGGAGGTGCAGGTGAACCTCTGTCTCACCTGGAAAGAATGTTTGGGTCCTTTGATGGAGTTGAGGGGGGAGGTAAAGGGACAGGTGTTGCATCTCGTGCGGTTGCAAGGGAAAGTGCCCGGGGTTAGGGTGGTTTGGGTAGGAAGGGACGAGTGGACCAGGGAGTTGCGGAGGGAACGGTCTCTGCGGAACGCAGAGAGGGGAGGGGATGGGAAGATATGGCCAGTGGTGGGGTCCTGTTGTAGGTGACGGAAATGTTGGTGGATAATATGTTGGATCCGCTGGCTGGTGGGGTGGAAGGTGAGAACGAGGGGGATCCTGTCCTTGTTGCGAGTGTGGGGATGGGGAGCAAGAGCGGAGCTGCGGGATGTAGAAGAGACCCTAGTGAGAGCCTCATCTATAATGGAGGAGGGGAAGCCCCGTTTTCTGAAAAACGAGGACATCTCGGAAGCCCTAGTGTGAAACACCTCATCCCGGGCGCAGATGCGGCGTAGACGGAGGAATTGGGAGTAGGGGATAGACTTTTTGCAGGGGACCGGGTGGGAAGAAGTGTAGTCCAGATAGCTGTGCGAGTCGGTGGGCTTGTAGTAAATGTCCGTCACTAGTTTTTCTCCTGTGATGGAGATGGTGAGGTCCAGAAACGGGAGGGAGATGTCAGAGATAGTCCAGGTATATTTAAGGGCAGGATGGAAATTGGAGGTGAAGTGTATAAAGTCAGTGAGTTCTGCATGGGTGTAAGAGGTAGCACCAATGCAGTCGTCGATGTAGCGGAGGTAGAGTTCGGGGATGGGGCCAGTGTACGTCTGGAACAGGGATTGTTCGACGTACCCAACAAAGAGGCAGGCGTAGCTAGGGCCCATGCGAGTGCCCATAGCCACGCCTCTGGTTTGGAGGAAGTGGGAGGAGTCAAAGGAGAAGTTGTTGAGGGTAAGAACCAGCTCTGCTAGGCGGAGGAGAGTGTTGGTCGATGGGGATTGACTGGTTCTACGGTCGAGGAAGAAACGGAGGGCTTCGAGACCATCCTTGTGGGGGATGCAAGTGTAGAGTGACTGGACATCCATGGTGAAAATGAGGGAGTGGGGGCCTGGGAACCGGAAGTTATCCAGGAGATGGAGAGCGTGTGAGGTGTCTTGGACGTAGGTGGGGAGGGATTTGACCAGGGGGGATAGGATGGAGTCCAGGTAGGTAGAGATAAGTTCGGTGGGGCATGAGCAGGCAGAGACAATGGGTCTGCCGGGACAATTGTGTTTGTGGATTTTGGGTAGGAGGTAGAATCGGGCCGTGCGGGGCTGGGGAACTATGAGATTGGAGGCACTGAGGGGTAGTTCGCCGGAGTTGGTGAGGTCGGTGATGGTGCTGGTGATGAAGGTCTGGTGTTTATCGGTGGGGTCATGGTCCAGGGATAGGTAGGAAGAGGTGTCTGATAGTTGTCGTCTGGCCTCGGTGCGGTAGAGGTCAGCACACCAGACTACCACAGCCCCTCCCTTGTCAGCGGGTTTAATGATTAAGTCCGGGTTGTTGCGGAGTGAGTTGAGGGCTGCACGTTCAGGAGGGGAGAGGTTGGAGTTAGTCAGGGGAGTGGAAAATTTGAGGCGGCCGATGTCACGCCGGCAGTTTGAAATAAAAAGTTCTAGTGGGGGTAGTAGGCCAAACGGGGGGGTCCAAGAGGAGGAGACGGGAGAAGGGGTCATCAGTGGGGGGTCGGGACTCCTTGCCATGGAAAAAGGCTCGGAGGCAGAGGCGGCGGAAGAAGAGCTCCACGTCATGGCGGACGCGGAACTTGTTGATGTGGGGGCGGAGGGGAACAAAGGTAAGGCCTCTGCTGAGGACCGACCGTTCGGTGTCTGAAAGGGGGAGGTCAGGGGGGATGGTGAACACCCGGCAATGGTGGGGGTTGGGGTCAGATGGAGGCAGGGGGGCAGGTGGAGGGGATGTATGGTGGGGGGGTGGTGGGTTAGCTGGGTAGAGGGGGGCATGAGAACCGATGTGGGGAGTACTGGGGGTCGCCTGGCTGGAGGGGGAAGGGGGAGACCCAGTGGAACCCCTGCTGCAGTTACCTGTAGTAGAGGGTGGGCAGTAGGACCCAGCAGTGCTGAGGGTCTCTGCCTGGTGGGGGCTGTGTGCCCAGCGCGGTGTGTGTGGGCCAGGTGGAGCTGCAGCCTGTTGTTGGTCCCGGGGGCCGGGTACAGCGACGGCTGTGACCTGCTGCTGGGCGGTGGAGCGGCGCGGGTCAGCACGGTCGCTGGGGGAGGCCCGCGGGGACCTGGAGTCCGGGTGAGTGACGGTCGGCTCGTAGGTTAATTGGCTGGGTAAATGTAAAAATTGTCCCTAGTGGGTGTAGGATAGTTTTAATGTACGGGGATCGCTGGGCGGCACGGACTTGGTGGGCCCGAAAAGGCCTGTTTCCGGCTGTATATATATGATATGATGATGATGATATGATTTGCGCAGGCAGTTTGCAGAGTCCAATTGCCGACAAACCCACACTTTGGGATGTGTGAGGAAACCGGAACGCCCGGAGGAAACCCATGCGGTCACTGTGAGAACGTACAAACTTCATAAAGACAGCACCTGCGGTCAGGATCGAACCCGGAACTCTGGTGCTGTGAGGAAGCAGCACTAACAGCTGCACCACTGTGCCGCCCTAAAGTAGATCATTGGCAATTCTCCAGTGATTTCCCCACGTGACGTATTGACTGAGAGGGTGAGTTTGAGGGCAGCACAGTGCCAGGGTAAGATGATGGAGAAAAGATTTAATAGGAATCTGAGGGGTAAATTTTTCACAGAAAGGGTGGTGTGTATGGAACGAGCTGCCGGAGGAGATAGTTGAGGCAGGGACTATCGCAACATTTACGAAACATTTGGACAGGTACATGGATAGGACAGGTTTAGGGAGGCATGGGCCAAATGCAAGGAGGTGGGGCTAGTGTAGATGGGACATGTTGGTCGGTGTGGGCAAGTTGGGCCAAAGGGCCTGTTTCCACGCTGTAAGACTCTATGACTCTGTATTGACAGTAATGGTTAACTGTTGCCTTGAGCCTTCTTCCTTTGTCCTCATCTGACAGTATTTCCGAATGCCATGAGAAGGGCAAAGATACAGACTCTGATATAGAGTCTGAAGAAGGGTCTCGACCCGAAACGTCACCCATTCCTTCTCACCGGAGATGCTGCCTGTCCCGCTGAGTTACTCCAGCATTTTGCGTCTGTCTTCGGTGTAAACCAGCATCTGCAGTTCCTTTCTGCAGCTTTCAAAGTCTGACTTGTACATTCGGTGGAAGCCTTTGCAAAGACGGAAAATGCCAAGCCGGTTGGACAACGTCAGTGAAAAAAAACCTGTTTAGTTTAGTTTATCATTGTCAAGTGTACTGAGGTACACCCTTCTTCAGAATTAGAACTGAGATGAGGAAAAACTTTTTCAGTCAGAGAGTTGTGAATCTGTGGAATTCTCTGCCTCAGAAGGCAGTGGAGGCCAATTCTCTGAATGCATTCAAGAGAGAGCTGGATAGAGCTCTTAAGGATAGCAGAGTCAGGGGGTAGGAATGGGGTACTGATTGAGAATGATCAGCCATGATCACATCGAATGGCGGTGCTGGCTCGAAGGGCCAAATGGCCTCCTCCTGCACCTATTGTCTATTATCTATTGTCTATTGTCTATTGACTGATGTCAATATAGTCTGGGTGGTTTCATCCCACGCTCCAAAGATGTGCGGGTTCAGAGTTCAATTGGCTTCGGTAAATTGTCCCCTGTGCTTAGGGTAGATCTAGTGTCTGGTGATTGTTGGTTGGCATGGACTCGGTGGGCTGAAGGGCTTGTTTCCATGTTGCATCTCTAAAACTAAAAATTAAAATCATTTTTATGAGAGCTTGGCCATATATTTTCCAAGGAATACTCTGAGGCAAAGGGTCAGTCATAATATTTATTACATAGTGATAGGCACAAAATGCTGGAGTAACTCAGCGGATCAGGCAGCATCTCTGGAGAAGGGTCTCGCCCCAAAATGTCACCTATTCCTTTTCTCCAGAGATGCTGCCTGTCTCGCTGAGTTACTCCAGCATTTTGCGTCTGTCTTCGGTGTAAACCAGCATCTGCAGTTCCTTTCTGCAGCTTTCAAAGTCTGACTTGTACATTCGGTGGAAGCCTTTGCAAAGACGGAAAATGCCAAGCCGGTTGGACAACGTCAGTGAAAAAAAACCTGTTTAGTTTAGTTTATCATTGTCAAGTGTACTGAGGTACACCCTTCTTCAGAATTAGAACTGAGATGAGGAAAAACTTTTTCAGTCAGAGAGTTGTGAATCTGTGGAATTCTCTGCCTCAGAAGGCAGTGGAGGCCAATTCTCTGAATGCATTCAAGAGAGAGCTGGATAGAGCTCTTAAGGATAGCGGAGTCAGGGGGTAGGAATGGGGTACTGATTGAGAATGATCAGCCATGATCACATCGAATGGCGGTGCTGGCTCGAAGGGCCAAATGGCCTCCTCCTGCACCTATTGTCTATTATCTATTGTCTATTGTCTATTGACTGATGTCAATATAGTCTGGGTGGTTTCATCCCACGCTCCAAAGATGTGCGGGTTCAGAGTTCAATTGGCTTCGGTAAATTGTCCCCTGTGCTTAGGGTAGATCTAGTGTCTGGTGATTGTTGGTTGGCATGGACTCGGTGGGCTGAAGGGCTTGTTTCCATGTTGCATCTCTAAAACTAAAAATTAAAATCATTTTTATGAGAGCTTGGCCATATATTTTCCAAGGAATACTCTGAGGCAAAGGGTCAGTCATAATATTTATTACATAGTGATAGGCACAAAATGCTGGAGTAACTCAGCGGATCAGGCAGCATCTCTGGAGAAGGGTCTCGCCCCAAAATGTCACCTATTCCTTTTCTCCAGAGATGCTGCCTGTCTCGCTGAGTTACTCCAGCATTTTGTGTCGATCTTCAGGGTGTAAACCAGCATCTGCAGTTCCTTCCTGCACAGTTCATAAGCGTTTGGAGCATAATTATCCCATTTGACCCATCAAGTCTACTCTGCCATTCAGTCATGGCTGATCCATCTCTCCCTCCTGACCCCATTCTGCTGCCTTCTCCCCATAACACTTGACTCCGTACTAATCAAGAATCTATTGATCTCTGCCTTAAAAATATCCATTGACGGCCTCCACAGCCTTTTGTGGCAATGAATTCCACAGATTTACCACCCTCTGACTAAAGAAATTCCCCCTCATCTCCTTCCTAAAGGAATGTCCTTTAATTCTGAGGCTATGACCTCTGGTCCTAGACTCTCCCACCGGTGGAAAACATTTCCTAGATTGTGTTTAGAGAGGTTTTTGGCAGCATCTAGGGGAAAGGGAATGGGTGATGTTTCGGGTCGAGACCCTTCTTCAGACTGATGTCAGGGGGGGCTTTTTGACCACGTCACCCATTCCCTCCTAGAAGCGGCCAAAAAGCCCCCCCTGACATCAGTCTGAAGAAGGGTCTCGACCCGAAACGTCACCCATTCCCTTTCTCCTAGATGCTGCCTGACCTGCTGAGTTACTCCAGCATTTTGTGAATCCTACATTGTGTCCAGTTGCTTCCATTTGCAGTTTTAACTGACTGCCCTCTTGATTTTAATGTGCTGGCTTTTATTGAGCCATGTCTTTTCCTAGGGTCTTGTGGCCTCTTTGATCGCCTAATCAGCACATTTCACCACTGAACCTATATGTCCACCCCAGTGTAATAATAATAATAATAATAATGCATTTTATTTCTATAGCACTTTTCATGTACTCAAAGACGCTTTACAGAGATTTAGAGAACATAGGGAAATGAATAAATAGATAAATAAGTAAATAAGTAAAGAAAGGAGACAGAAGGTGAGGTGACCTTCAGTGGTTGAAGGCAGTACTGAACAGGAGAGACTTCAGCGATGTTTTGAATGTGGTGAGTGAGGAGGAGTCTCTAACGGTTTGGGGTAGTGAGTTCCATAGGGTGGGAGCAGCGATGGAGAAAGCCCTGTCCCCCCAGGATCTGAGTTTGGTCCGGATGTGGGGGGGATAGGAGATTGGCAGCAGCAGAGCGGAGGGTGCAGGAGCATGCATCTCTTTTCCGCTGGCTGGTTTAATTCAGGCCATTTCTCCTCTCCACCTCACTTCACTTTGTTCCTTAATCCGTCATGGCGCATGTTGGCCTTTACTTTGGGAATGTATTTGTTTTGGATGCACAGCGATGGCCCTTTGAAGATGTTCCAGCTGTTTTCTGTAAGGACGTGAGAATTGGAAGCAGGAGCAGGCCGTCTGACCCGTCCAAGATTGCTCCACCACTCATCTCAGCGGACCTACAACTTCTGTATTTTCCTGCATTAACCCCTTATCCCGTCTCTCCAGAAACCCTCATAGAAGCAGGGAACTGCAGGTGCTGGTTAATACCCAAAAGGACACAAAGTGCCGGAGCAACTCAGCAGGCCGGGCAGCACCTTGGGATGAGTCCCGAGAAATCACCTCCCCATGTTCTCCAGAGAAGGTGCCTGGCCTGCCAAGTTACTCCAGCACTTTGTGTCCTTGGTGTAGGAAGGAACTGCAGATAGACGCAAAATGCTGGAGTAACTCAGCGGGTAACTAAGAACACGGAAAAAGTCTGGTCTACCCCAACAGCTGCTGACGACCTTCTACCGCTGCACCATAGTGAGCATCCTAACGCATGGCATCCCTGTGTGGTATCTCAGCTGCACGGAGGCAGAAAGGAAAGCTCTACAGCGGGTAGTCCATAGAGCTCAGAGGACCACCGGAACACAGCTACCAGACTTGGAGGGCATCTACAACACACGATGCCTCAGAAAAGCCACCAGCATCCACAAAGACTCTTCACACCCCTGCAACAGTCGGTTCGAACTCCTTCCATCGGGCAGACGATACAAGGCCTTCTACGCCCGCACCTCCAGACTCAGGAACAGCTTCATCCCCAGGGCCATAGCTGCTATGAACTGGTCCTGTTGAGCCGGATGGTCACAACGCATAGATCAACTTGCACTTTACCCTGTCTAAAACTGTTACAATTGTTTCGTTGGGTTGCTGTTGTCTAAATTACTTAAATTATTGCATCATATGGGAGGCGCATTCCCAATCTCGTTGTACCCCTGGGTACAATGACAATAAAGATATATTGTATTGTATATATTGTATTGTATTGTCAGGCAGCATCTCGGGAGAGAAGGAATGGGCGACGTTTCGGGGTCTCGACCTGAAACGTCGCCCATTCCTTCTCTCCCGAGATGCTGCCTGACCCGCTGAGTTACTCCAGCATTTTGTGTCTACCTCTGATTTAAACCAGCATTTGCAGTTCTTTTCTACACAAGGAACTGCAGATGCTGGTTTACACCAAAGATAGACACAAAACGCTGGAGTAACTCAGCGGGCTTGGCAGCATTTCTGGAGAAAAAGAATAGGTGACGTTTCGGGTCTCGATCTGAAATGTCACCTGTTCCTTTTCTCCAGAGATGCTGCCTGACCCGCTGAGTTACACCAAGCTGTTTGTGTCTAATTTTGTGTCTTTTCATCTATTGATGACTCATGGGAAGTTCTTATCTGTATTAAGCTGCCACAGGAAGCTGTAGAAAGATACCATTCCAGACATTTGGACAAATGTATGGATAGGATGGGGTTTTGAAGCTATGAACCAAATGCAGGCAAGTGGGATCAGCCTAGAATACCAACATGAATGGCATGGACAAGTTGGGCAGAAGGGCCTGATTCCATGCTGTACACTCTATGACTCCATTTTGTTTTTACGGACTCCATCGAACTCCAGGATGGAGGATTCCGAATAGTTTCTGCTAACGTGTTGAACAATCTCTTTGTTTAAATTGGTCATTCATCATTACATTCTTTTTAGCTCTTTCATTGTTTAGTTTAGTTTAGTTTAGAGATACAGCGCGGAAATAGGCCCTTCGGCCCACCGAGTCCGCAGCGACCAGCGATCCCAGCACACTAACACCGTCCTATACACATTTTTTTTTAAACAATTCGACCAAGCCAATTAACCTTCAAACCTGTACGTCTTTGGAGTGTGGGAGGAAACCGAAGATCTCGTAGAAAACCCACGCAGGTCGCGGGGAGAACGTACAAACTCCGTACAGACAGCACCTGTGGTCGGGATCGAACCCGGGTCTCTGGCGCTGTGAGGCAGTAACTCTACTGCTGCGCCATCGTGCCACAGTCGATGTAATAAAATAACTAAATGTCCTGCCGTGAGCAAGTTTCAATTTTTGCAATGCATTAAGCATTCCCATTTTCCACATGGGCAGTTCTGTCATGATGTAAGAGACTTACAAGAGCTGGAGGTGGTTTAAGTGTCAGTGCTGTCTCTGGCATGGGTTTTCAGAGGGTGGCGAAACACAAATTGGAGGAACAGCACTTCACATTTTGCTTGGGCAGCTTACACCCCAGCGGTATGAATATTGATTTCACTAACTTCAAGTCTCTCTCTCTCTCTCTCTCTCTCTCTCTCTCTCTCTCTCTCTCTCTCTCTCTCTCTCTCTCTCTCTCTCTCTCTCTCTCTCTCTCTCTCTCTCTCTCTCTCTCTCTCTCTCTCTCTCTCTCTCTCTCTCTCTCTCTCTCTCTCTCTCTCTCTCTCTCTCTCTCTCTCTCTCTCCCCTCCCCCCCCCCCCCCCCCACTGTAGTCTTCGTACTAGTTTCACTAAAGATACACCCAAAATGCTGGAGTAATTCAGCGGGACAGGCAGCATCTCTGCAGAGAAGAAATGGGAGGCGTTTCAGGGTTGAGACCCTTCTTCACACTTCGTGCTAGTTTCACTGCCGTCCTGTTGAGTTTCACAGTCTGCGTAACTCGTTATCACAGCCAACAGCCAACAATGGACCATTGTGAGCTCCACCATTCCTTGATCATTGTTACTTTTATTGCATATCTCTCATTCATTTGTTGTATATCTCTCTATACACTGGAATTTAGAAGGATGAGAGAAGGACGAATGGCCTCCTCCTGCACCTATTGTCTATTGTCTATTATTGTCTATGTCACTGTCTATCTCTCTTGTTTCCCTCCCCCCTGACTCTCAGTCTGAAGAAGGGTCTCGACCCGAAACATCACCCATTCCTTCTCTCCAGAGATGCTGCCTGACCCGCTGAGTTACTCCAGCATTTTGTGTCTATCTTCGGTTTAAACCGGCATCTGCAGTTCCTTCCTGCACATGGATTGAGACAGTCATTTTCCCTCGATTCTTTGCCGTGTACTCATTTAAATAACATTGGAGGTGGCCACAGACCCTAAACAGCGATGAAGGCATCATGCTTAATTTCTATTAGTTTTTAATCTTAACTAGCAACATTTAACTCGACATAAAACAAAAGCATTTCAGGCTCTGAGAGCAACAGATTTCTAACCAACAGCTGCAAATATCATTCTGTCGGCACCAATCAGGGTCTCATTACAAAAAGGTTGTTGAATAAAACATGTTCTTTGACCCTCTGCCACTTTTATAATCAAGAATAAAATTTTGGCAGATGTGGTATGATAATAAGACGTTTTGGTTTCCTGTACGGAATAATATAACCCAGAATTACAGTATCAGAAGCCATGGAAACTAAACACCAACCTGCTGTATTTTCTGGGTAGTTTAAAATTTATCACCCATTTCCTTAAAGTGGATTCTTTCAGACCTACGAGCATCTCTGAAGTATTTTTCCTTTGTGCCTTTTTATCGCCTCAACTGGCCCTGAATTTTCATAAAGGTCATCATTTTCTCTTTGTTAATATCAACAGAACTGAAATCTTGGCCAGACCAAACCGAAAGGATTCCATGATATGTTTAGTTTAGAGATACAGCGCGGAAACAGGCCCTTCGGCCCACCGAGTCCGCGCCGCCCAGCACACTAACACTATCCTAGAAATACTAGGGACAATTTACATTTAACACCAAGCCAATTAACCTTGGAGTGTGGGAGGAAACCGAAGATCTCGGAGAAAACCCACGCGGTCACGGGGAGAACCTACAGACTCTGTACGGACGGCATCTGTAGCCGGGATTGAACCCGGGTCTCCGGTGCTGCAAGTGCTGTAAGGCAGCAACTCTACCTCTGTGCTACCCTGTGTCGCAAATGTTCACTTGCAGCATTAACCTCATTAGTCTGCAGCTTTTGCAAGTGTGTTTATGGTACATATTTGCTTTTAGAGTCATAGAGAGTCATTGAGCATGGAAACAGGCCCTTTGGCCCAGCTTGTCCATGCCGACCAAGATGCCCAATCTAAGCTGGTAGCGTTTGCCTGTGTTAGGCCCCTGTCTTCCTAAACCTTTTGTATCCATGTAATGACAAGGAACTGCAGATGATGGTTTGTACCAAAGATAGACACAAAATGCTGGAGTAACTCAGCGGGTCTGAGGAAGAGTTCCGACCCAAAACGCTATCTAGGTTTACTAGGAAAATTCCCGGAATGGCGGGACTGTCATATGTTGAAAGACTGGAGCGACTAGGTTTGTATACACTGGAATTTAGAAGGATGAGAGGGGATCTTATCGAAACGTATAAGATTATTAAGGGGTTGGACACGTTAGAGGCAGGAAACATGTTCCCAATGTTGGGGGAGTCCAGAACCAGGGGCCACAGTTTGAGAATAAGGGGTAGGCCATTTAGAACGGAGATGAGGAAAAACCTTTTCAGTCAGAGAGTTGTAAATCTGTGGAATTCTCTGCCTCAGAAGGCAGTGGAGGCCAATTCTCTGAATGCATTCAAGAGAGAGCTGGATAGAGCTCTTAAGGATAGCGGAGTCAGGGGGTATGGGGAGAAGGTAGGAACAGGGTACTGATTGAGAATGATCAGCCATGATCACATTGAATGGCGGTGCTGGCTCAAAGGGCCGAATGGCCTACTCCTGTGTCTATTGTCTATTGTCTATTGTCTATCCATGTTCTCCAGGGACGCTGCCTGACCCGCAGATTAACTCCAACATTTCTCCACTATATATCTCAGGATCTTCAGCTTCTGCATTTTCCTGCATTTATCCCTTATTCTTTGGGTTCTTTAGCTCTTCGGGCTAACGGAATCAAGGGATATGGGGAAAAAGCAGGAACCGGGTACTAATTTTAGATGATCAGCTATGATCACATTGAATGGCGGTGCTGGCTCGAAGGGCCGAATGGCCTACTCCTGTTTTAATACACAAAGGGACACAAAGTGCTGGAGTAACTTCGCTGGTTAGGCAGCATCTCTGGAGAACATGGATAGGTGACGTTTCATGTCTCGAGCATCTTTCCTATCCATGTACCCGACCAAATGTCTTTTAAATGCTGTTCTTGTACCTGCCCCACCCTCCACCTCCAGCAGCTCCTTCCATATACCCACCACCCGCTGCGTGAAAAAGTTGTCCCTCAGGTTCGTATTAAATCTCGTCCCCCTCACCGACGTCCTCTTGTTTTTGAACAGAATAGACAGTAAGGAGTGAAGTTTTAAAAATCCAACTTGCTTGCACATAGGGGGCAAAGTCTAAGAATAAATGGGAGGCTATTTAAAACTGAGGTGGGAAGAAACATTTTCACCCAGAGAGTTGTGAATCTGTGGAATTCGTTGCCACAGAAGGCAGTGGAGGCCAATTCACTGCATGAATTTTAAAAAGAGAGTTAGATAGAGAATTAGAAGGGCCAAATGGCCTCCTCCTGCACCTATTTTCTATGTATGTTTCTACGTTTCTATGATATGATCAAAATCTGTTTGTGTTATCATCGTCAGGTATTTCAACTCAGTTGAAGTACGGGATTTTAATCTTTACCTTTGCTGACAAAGTCAGGTGAAGAATTTTTAATGTAACAATTGCCAAAATTTTAAAGACTTTTAAAAAATCGAAATTAAAAAAACGTTTCTGTGAGCACGAAAGATTCTTCACTGTAAAGTCAAAGTAAAAAAAAATTGGTGTAAATGTATTTTGTTGCTGGCGTGGGCTGAAGGGGACAGGAACAGCATGGGAAGCGGTGATCTAATCCGGTGAAAGACATTCCTAATCTGAGGAAAGACATTCTAGCCTGAGAGGGAGTACAGAGAAGGTTCACCAGATTGATCCCTGGGATGGCAGGACTTTCATATGAAGAAAGACTGGATAGACTAGGCTTATACTCGCTGGAATTTAGAAGACTGAGGGGGGATCTTATTGAAACATATAAAATTCTTAAGGGGTTGGAGAGGCTAGATGCGGGAAGATTGTTCCCGATGTTGGGGAAGTCCAGAACCAGGGGTCACAGCTTAAGGATAAGGGGGAAGTCTTTTAGGACCGAGATGAGAAAACATTTCTTCACACAGAGAGTGGTGAGTCTGTGGAATTCTCTGCCACAGAAGGTAGTTGAGGCCAGTTCATTGGCTATATTTAAAAGGGAGTTAGATGTGGCCCTTATGGCTAAAGGGATCAGGGGGTATGGAGAGAAGGCAGGTACAGTTTACTGAGCTGGATGATCAGCCATGATCATATTGAATGGCGGTGCAGGCTCAAAGGGCCGAATGGCCTACTCCTGCACCTATTTTCTATGTTTCTATGTTTAATCTCTGAAATACAAAAATGTGAAGAATATACTAGCAAAGTTACACAAAATCGCCATATCTAACGGGTGGCCTACAGTTTTAATCAAAACGTCAAAGGTAGAGGAAATCAAGACAGTTTAGTAAAAAGAATTTAGAAGGATGTGTAAAGGGGGAAGATGGATCTGCACACTAGGGGCAATTCACAGAGGCCAATTAGCCTACAAACTCTCACATCTTCAGGACGTCACAGTGTCACGTGCAAACTCCACGCAGACAGCACCCGATGTCAGGATTGAACCCGGGTCTCTGGCGCTGTGAGGCAGCTGTTCTACAAGCTGAGCCTCAGTGTTCCCCCTTCAGCTGGGTTGTGTCGCATTGGATATTAGAGTTCAGTTGGAGTTACTGCCTTCAATAACGGATGATCTGCCTCTGATCATTTGCTTTTGCAAAGCACCAGCACAAAAGACCCACGGACACACTCCATCTGTGAAGAATATCATTGAAGAAGAATAAATAATCCAGAACAGAGTTTTTTTTAAAAACATTTTTAAGTTGGCTCGTTACCACACACCCTCTCCTCTCCCCTCCCGTCGGTATTTTTCCAGGATTGGTTTTGCATGCATTCATTTTAGTTTTTTTGTTACAATTCAGAAACCATTTAGTTTTTTAATGTTGAATTCGGAAACCATTGCTTTAGCAGAAGGTCTCGTGTAGCTCCCACATCACCATGTGGTGTGTCATTATGGCACGGGCATTGTTGCAACTTGCAATTAGATTTCTTGCGGAGTCTCTCCGACTGATTGCTTTGAAGTATTAAAAAGTCATAACAGTCCTAGCCCCTGTGGAAGTCTTCATTCTAACAATGAGTGTGGATCGTTGCTTGTGGTTGGCATTTATTCAAGCTGATTAATTTATATTCTATTGCAAACTGATGAGTCAAAGGCAGTAACATATTCAATATACACAGGCGTGAAATTTAATGGGCCCTACTGCTTCACACTTGTCTGAACATTCTTTGGAAGACTGATTGTGTTATTGTCTGTTAAAGAAAATATGGCAATTATCTTTAACCTTGGGATTTTAGGCATTCAATTATCTATTTTTTCTCAAATGACTGGTTTCAGCTGGCATTGTCCATGGGTAGAAGAATTCTCGATTGCAAATTGTAAACTCGCGTAGATGCAAGGAACTGCAGATGCTGGTTTACAAAAATAGACACAAAGTGCCGGAGTAACTCGACCGGTCAGATTGCATCTCCGGAGAACGTAGAAACTAAGAACTGCAGATTCTGGTCAACACACAAAAGGGCACAAAGTGCTGGAATGACTCAGCGGGTCAGGCGGCATCTCTGGAGAACGTGGACAGGTGACATTTCGGACCGGGAGCCCCCTTCAGACTTATTCTTCGTCTGAAAGACGTTCTTGCCTTAGAGGGAGTACAGAGAAGGTTCACCAGATTAATCCCTGGGATGGCGGGACTTGCATATGAGGAAAGACTGGATAGACTGGGCTTGTACTCGCTGGAATTTAGAAGACTGAGGGGGGATCTTATAGAAACATATAAAATTCTTAAGGGGTTGGAGAGGCTAGATGCGGGAAGATTGTTCCCGATGTTGGGGGAGTCCAGAACCAGGGGTCACAGCTTAAGGATAAGGGGGAAGTCTTTTAGGACCGAGATGAGAAAACAATTCTTCACACAGAGAGTGGTGAGTCTGTGGAATTCTCTGCCACAGAAGGTAGTTGAGGCCAGTTCATTGGCTATATTTAAGAGGGAGTTAGATGTGGCCCTTTTTGCTAAAGGGATCAGGGGGTATGGAGAGAAGGCAGGTACAGGCTACTAAGCTGGATGATCAGCCATGATCATATTGAATGGCGGTGCAGGCTCGAAGGGCCGAATGGCCTACTCCTGCACCTATTTTTCTATGTTTCTATGTTTCTATGAAGAAGGGTCCCGAACCAAAAGGTTGCCCATCCATGACTCCAGAGATGCTGCCTGAACCACAACTCATGTTTTTAGCGCCAGTATATACCTGTGAAATGGTGTTCCTGACCTCCCATCTACCTCATTGGGAACACCTCAGACTATCTTTAATCGGACTTTACTGGACGTTATCTTGAACTAAACATTATACCCTTCATCCTGTATCTGTACACCGTGAACGACTTGACTGGTTAGCACGCAACAAAAAGCTTTTCACGCTACCTCGGTACACGTGACAATAAACTACGCTAAACTACTGATTAATGTTGCTTTGATCCCAAGTCAATGTAGAGATCTGCCCAAGAGTAGCTATCAGAAATGAAATGTGATGTCTGGAGGGGGGTGGCTGACGTTTCGGGTCAAGACCCTTCTTCGCAATCTGAAGAATTGAGCCTGAGGAAGGGTCTCGACCCGAAACGTCACCCATTCCTTCTCTCTCCTGGGATGCTGCCTGTCCCTCTGAGTTACTCCAGCATTTTGTGTCCGTCTTCGGTGTGAAGCAGCATCTGCAGCCCCAATCCTACGCAGTTGAATATGTTGCACGTGCTTGTGTACGTGTGTGAGCGGGATGTTGGTGTGGATGGAGGAGGAGGAGGCATTGTGGAGGGGGTGAGGTTGAAGAGGCGTGAGTCTCTTATTGAATCCTCAACATGAACGGCTAAGATTGAGAAACATTATTATACTGAGTTAGGCAATCAGTGACATTTCTTTGAGAGAAAATCATCAAAGGGAATTTGTCATTGGGTTGGGATCAGTGACGTGCCAGATGGTAGAAGCAGCAGGCTTTTGCACTTTGCTTCCAAAGTTTAGTCGCACTGAAGTCAAATTAATGGAACTGAATGCGTAGGACAACCAACAACTGACGCTCGCACTTGCATTATTCATTACTGTTTAGGTTAGTAAAATTTAGTTTAGTTTAGTGATACAGTGAGGAAACAGGCCCTTCGGCCCACTGAGTCCACGTCGACCAGCTGCCCCCGCACACCAACACTATCCTCCACACACAATTTACAATGACACCAAGCCAATTAACCTACAAACCTGTGCGTCTTTGGAGTGTGGGAGGAATCCGGAGATCCCGGAGAAAATCCCACGCAGGTCACGGGGAGAACAGACAAACTCTGTACAGACAGCACCCGCAGTCAGGAGCGAACCTGGGTCTCTACCCCAACAGCTGCTGACGACCTTCTACCGCTGCACCATAGAGAACATCCTAACGCATGGCATCCCTGTGTGGTATCTCAGTTGCACGGAGGCAGAAAGGAAAGCTCTTCAGCAGGTAGTCCATAGAGCTCAGAGGACCATCGGAACACAGCTACCAGCGTTGGAGGGCATCTACAACACACGATGCCTCAGAAAAGCCACCAGCATCCACAAAGACTCTTCACACCCCTGCAACAGTCTGTTCGAACTCCTTCCATCGGGCAGACGATACAAGGCCTTCTACGCCCGCACCTCCAGACTCAGGAACAGCTTCATCCCCAGAGCCATAGCTGCCATGAACCGGTCCTGCTGAGCCGGATGGTCACATCGCACAGTGAACCGGCACAGACCTACTTGCACTTTATTCTGTCTTAAAACTGTTACAATTTGTTTCGTTGGGTTGTTGTTGTTTAAATTAATTAAATTATTGCATCGTATGGGAGGCGCATTCGAATCTCGTTGTACCCCTGTACAATGACAATAAAGATATTATGGCGAGTCCGAAACTTGCTAGTTGTAGACGAAGTTTATTGCAGCCGCAATACACGAATACAGAATCAAAACAACAAGTTACAGGACAACCAATATAAACTTACTGTCTTCCTTGAAGACTTCGCCGAACTGGCTAAATCGGGCGCCAAACGCGCACCTGACATCGCTGGCCAATCAGCGATGTCGTTTGCTGGACCAATCCTCATGGTCGCGTTCCCACGTGACCTCGCTGGCCAATCCGAGGGTTCGACGACCTGGACCATTCTCTATGGTCGCTACATAACCCCCCCCAGAACCCGAGGTGCGGAACCTAGCAGGGAGCCGGATTTCGCAACCATAACGAGTACGGAGAGGGACAGCCTGAACCACAGGAGCCGGAGGTTCCGGACTTGGTGGAACAGCCGGAACGGGAGGTTCTGGAGGAACTACCGGAACGGGGGTTCCTGGAGGAACTGCCGAAACGGGGGGTCCTAGGGGAACTGCTGAAACTGGAGGTCCCGGAGGAACTGCCGGAATGGGGGTTTGTGGACTGGGCGGAACTAAAGGAGGTCGGCCTCTTCTAGGGGTTTGACCGACCAGGACTGGTTGATCTGGGTCCAAATGGGCAGGTTTGAGCCGGGACACCGAGACGAGTTCACTCTTGCCGCCCATGTCTAAGGTGAAAGTAGCCGTTCCCTTACGTAAAACCCGAAACGGCCCTTGATAGACCCTCTGCAACGGGGCGCGATGGGCATCTTTACGCAAAAAAACAAACTCACAGTCCTTCAGGGAAGACGGTTCATGTACCATGGGACACCCATGACGTGAAGTCGGCACTGGAGCCAGGGAGCCCACCCGTTCCCGGAGAGCTGCTAACGCTGATGGGACTGTAGGGAGCAGGGCTGAAGTGTCCGGAAACAGATCTCCAGGTACTCGAAGGGTCGAGCCATATACCAGCTCTGCGGACGACGCACCGAGATCTGGCTTAGGAGCCGTCCGGATGCCCAACAGAACCCAAGGGAGTTGGTCTACCCAGTCTGGGCCTTCAAGCCTTGCACAGAGGGACGCCTTAAGTTGGCGGTGGAACCTTTCTACGAGTCCATTTGCCTGGGGGTGATATGCAGTTGTGGGTTGTAATTTGGACCCGTACAGTTCCGCCAGCGCGGCCCAGAGGGACGAAGTGAACTGTGGTCCTCTGTCAGTTGTAATAACTGCCGGGACCCCGAAACGAGCTACCCAGTGAAGGGCCAAAGTCCTAGCACAAGACGCTGACGAGATATCACACAATGGGAAAGCCTCTGGCCACCGGGTGAACCGATCCACCACCGTGAGGAGGTGGGTGTAGCCCCGGGAGGAAGGCAAAGGCCCGACCAAATCCACGTGGATGTGGAAAAAACGAAAAGCCGGGACTTCGAAATCCTGTTCGGGGGGCTGGACGTGGCGCTGGACCTTAGCGGTCTGACAGGGCACGCAGGAACGTGCCCATCCCGCTACCTGTTTCCGCAGGCCATGCCAGACAAACCTCGCTGCCACCAAGGCAGAGGTGGAGCGGATGGACGGGTGTGCCAGCCCATGAATGGCATCGAAAACCCGGCGCTGAAGGGAGGGCGGTACTACCGGCCTGGGGCGAGGAAGAGAAACATCGCACCAGACTTTCGTGCCCTCCGACCCACAAGCTACTTGGGCCAACTTCAATCCCGAAGTGGTGGACTGGTACGTCAAAACGGTATCCGCCAGGAGCTGTGCCTCCGCGAGCTCCTGGGGATCCACCTCGCAGTCCACCGCCGAAATAGGGGGAAAAGCAGGTCTAGACAGGGCGTCAGCAACGGCATTCAGCTTACCCGCGATATGACGGACATCTGTGGTAAATTCTGAGATAGCAGTCAGGTGCCGCTGCTGGCGGGCCGACCATGGGTCAGACAATTTCAAAAAAGCAAATGTTAATGGCTTGTGGTCCGTAAATGCCACAAATGGGCGGCCCTCGAGGAAATACCTGAAATGACGGACAGCTAAATGGAGAGCTAGAAGCTCTCGGTCAAATGCGCTATATTTCAGCTCGGCCGAATTTAGTTGCCGGCTGAAAAACGCTAAAGGCTGCCAACGGCCACCAACCTGCTGCTCCAGAACCCCGCCCACCGCCACGTCAGAGGCGTCAACCGTCAGGGCCGTGGGGGCGGAGGGGCTCGGATGGACCAGCATGGTGGCGTCTGCCAAGGCTGCCTTAGCTGCCGTAAAAGCCGACTCTGCGGTCGGGGACCACAACAACTCTACCGGATTACCTGCAAGGCATTGGAAAAGTGGGCGCAGGACTCGCGCCGCTGCCGGAACGAATCTATGGTAGAAATTAACCATGCCTACGAACTCCTGCAGCCCTTTTACTGTGGTGGGCCTAGGGAATGCCCGGATAGCCTCCACCTTCTCTGGCAAAGGGACAGCGCCGGCAGGGGTAATTCTGTGTCCTAGAAAATCGAGAGCAGGCAGGCCGAATTGACATTTGGAGGGTTGAATAATGAGCCCGTGGTCTTGGAGCCGCTGGAACACGGTCCGCAAATGGGCCTGGTGTTCTTGCACTGAGGGGCTGGCTATCAGGATGTCGTCTAAATAAATAAACACAAAGGGTAAACCCCTGCCCACGCGGTCCATCAGTCGCTGGAAAGCCTGTGCCGCGTTCTTTAAACCGAAAGGCATACGCAACCATTCAAACAACCCGAACGGAGTAATAGTTGCAGTTTTTTGTATGTCCTCCGGTCGCACCGGAATCTGATGGTATCCTCGCACCAAATCGATTTTGGAAAACACCACCGCTCCTTCCAGTCCAGATGAAAAGTCCTGTAGGTGCGGTATGGGGTAGCGATCAGCCGTGGTGACAGCATTGAGACGCCGATAATCGCCACATGGCCTCCACCCCCCAGATGCCTTGGAGACCATGTGTAACGGCGAGGCCCACGGGCTGTCAGACTGACGAACAATTCCCATTTCCTCCATCTTCCTGAACTCCGCCCGTGCCACCACCAGTTTGTCTGGCGGTAGTCTCCTGGCCCGAGCGAAAACGGGAGGGCCTTCAGTGCGGATGTGATGGACCACACCGTGCTTAGCTGAAGGTGCGTCAAAACGTTGGACGAGCAGCTCTGGGAACTCTGCCAGAATCGCAGCATACGAGTCGGGGGCCGCGACGACGGCCTGGACAGTAGGGCTGGGCGAGGAGGCGATTGCCGGAGCGACGTGCTCGTCTTCAGCATCGGGTCGGAGGTCGTTACCGCGGACATCAGGAACCAGTGAAAAAGCCCAGAGAAAATCTGCGCCCAGGATCGCTTGTTTGACGTCGGCTATGATGAATGGCCATTCGTACGTGCGGAGGCCTAAAGCAAGGGACATCTTCCGTGTGCCGAAAGTGCGAATTGGGCTGCCGTTAACCGCGATGAGGGTGGGACCTGTCTTACCCGATCTGGTTTCGAGGTCGGTCGGCGGCACTATGCTGACGATGGCTCCGGTGTCTACCAAAAATTCTGTGTCCGTGAATCGATCATGGACATAGAGGCGCCGGTTCTGGCCAATCGTAACTGCCCCTATGTACGATCGGCCGAGGCATTTCCCGCGAAGGTACAAGGCAAACGACAGTTGCGGGATTCGTTACCCCATCGTAGGTGATAATAGCACCAGCCGCGCTTGTGCGGATCTTTTTGGCGGGCTTTCGGGGAATTGGCGGGAGACGTGGCGCCATCTTTCCGTCGCTGTGGCGTGGTCACCGATGTCGAGACTTTGTTGATGGAATCACTTGCCTTGTTTTTTCCCGCTATGAGCGCGTCCGCTTTCGCTGCATATGCTTCGGGGTCCTTAAAAGAACAATCCGTAAGCAGCAGTCGGACATCCTCGGGAAGTTTCTCGCGGAATGCCTGTTCAAACATCGGGCAATCCGTATGCTCACCGGCTAGCACCATCATTTCAGCCATGCGGACGGAAGGCAGTTGGTCTCCAAGCTCCGGTAGGTGCAGAAGTTTTGCCGCACCACCATGCTTATTTAACCCGAAGGTTCGCAGTAATGCCTTCTTCATGGTTTCGTATTTGTCTTCCGCAGGTGAATTTATGATAAACCGCATCATGCGCTTGGTTGTGTCCGGCGATAGAGCGCTGACGAGGTAGAAGTACTTCGTGGAATCGTCCGACACCTTCTTTATGTGGAATTGAGCCTCGGCGTGGATAAACCAAGCTTGCGGTGCGTACGTCCAAAATAACGGAAGATGAACGCCTGCCGCGCTTGACTCCGGTGTGCCCTGCTCGGTCATCGTCAACGAGGCGTCGGGTTCCTGCTCAGTTGGTGATCGTCCAGATCACGTTCGGGGTCACCAATATGGCGAGTCCGAAACTTGCTAGTTGTAGACGAAGTTTATTGCAGCCGCAATACACGAATACAGAATCAAAACAACAAGTTACAGGACAACCAATATAAACTTACTGTCTTCCTTGAAGACTTCGCCGAACTGGCTAAATCGGGCGCCAAACGCGCACCTGACATCGCTGGCCAATCAGCGATGTCGTTTGCTGGACCAATCCTCATGGTCGCGTTCCCACGTGACCTCGCTGGCCAATCCGAGGGTTCGACGACCTGGACCATTCTCTATGGTCGCTACAATATATTGTATTGTATTGTATTTGTGGTTTTTTCACTAGTTATTAATTTATTGAATTTTGTTTATTATATATTATCTACTTGTATAGATAAAATATCCATTGACTTGGCCTCCACAACCTCCTGTGGCAATGAATTCCACCCTCTGACTAAAGAAATTCTTCCTAATCTTCTTTCTCAAGGTGCGTCCTTTTATTCTGAGGCTGTGCCCTCTAGTCCAAGACTCTCCCACTAGTGGAAACATCCTCTCCACATCCACTCTATCCAGGCCTTTCATTATTCGGTAAGTTTTATTGAGTGCCCCCCCCCCCCCCCCTCATCCTTCTAAAGTCCTGCGAGTACAGGCCCAGTGCCGTCAAATGCTCAACATAGGTTCACCCAATCATCCCTAGGATTGTTCTCGTGAACCTCCTCTGGACCCTCTCCATCGCGAGGTCATCCTTCCTCAGATATGGGCCACTCTTGACTCTTGAAAATGTTTTCAAAATGTCCCTTCCTGGTTTTCCCCAGACGTTAATCTTTGGTTACGAGAACCACTGCTGAAATCTATATACTAAAACTTTGTTTGTTTGTTTATTTGTGATCGAACTACAGCCAAAACGGTACACGATAGCGCGACAATTGTACGCCCATCTTACTCACCGTCATCACTTTAATGGTAAAGCAAGAAGTTTTATTGAAATAGGTGTTATATTTTTTTTAGTTATTCACATTTTAAAGTTTAAATCTATCTCCAAGGGAGGGAGGAGGGTGGGAGGGAGGGGGTGGGAGGTGGGGGGAGGGAGGGAGGGGGGAGGAATGTGGATAAGGGGGGTTGAGGGGGATGGAGAGGGGGAAAGGGAGGGAGGGGGAGGGGGAGGGGGAGGGGGAGGGGAGGGAGGGGGGTAGGAGAGGGTGCTGTGCCAATGCAGGAGAGGTTTGGGCCCAGCGGGTCCACTTGGTCTAGTAATTAATAAAAACTTAATCTTTCAAGTCAAATTGAACCTTTGACCTTTGTCATGATATATTGCCCTTTGCCCCTTACATTTCCATTAGCATTTGTGTAAGAAAATAACTGCAGATGCTGGTACAAATCAAAGGTATTTATTTCACAAAATGCTGGAGTAACTCAGCAGGTCAGGCAGCTTCTCAGGAGAGAAGGAATGGGTGACGTTTTGGGTCGAGACCCTTCTTCAGACTGAAAAAAACTCCCTTTAGCATTGATATCTTTCAGTCAAGATTCTCTGAAATACTCTTCCTCAATACATTTTCCACGATAAATGCAGTGTAATCACTGCTGTCTGCTTGCTTCCATTAGAGGGCCCACTAGTATTTGGCAAGCAATAAGCAGGTAAGTATACAGTACGTCAAAAGTGACCATGACCACAGGCCTTTTTCCCATTTGGCGCAGATTAAATGATCCGATTTTGTCGGCTACCCTGTTATGAAGGTCATTGCTGCTGTCATTTTGTTTACTCTCTAACTTACAGTCTGATTCTCTCTCTCTCTCTCTGTCCCATTCTGATGTGTTCACAGCTCACTCTGGGAAATATAGTAACAACGAATAAGAGTGGGTAGGTTTGCACAGTGACAGACATAGAACATGGAGAAAATAGGCGCAGGAGAAGGCCATTCGGCCCTTCGAGCCAGCACCGCCATTCAATATGATCATGGCTGATCATCTAAGATCAGTATCCCGATCCTGCTTTTCCCCCCATATCCCTTCACTCCGTTAGCTCTTCAGCTCATAGAGTCACACAGCACAGAAACAAACTCTCCAGCCCAACTTTCCCATGATGACCAAAATGCCCCATCTATGTTAGTCCAATCTGACCGCATTAGGCCCATATTCCTGCAGGTACAGAAGTTTGAAATTGCACATATTCAGGTTCTGGGACAGTTTCTTCTCTGCTGTTGTCAGGCAACTGTAAACATGTATACTCTTTCCTTTGATTGGATAGCACACATCAAAAGGTTTTCCACTGCGCCTCGGTAAACTAAGTTGTTCGACAACACTCCCCAGGGCCCTGCCATTTATTGCGTAGGTCCTGCCCTTCCTTGTCTTACCAAAATACAACAAGGTGGCGCGGCGGTAGAGTTGCGGCCTTACAGCGAATGCAGGGCCGGAGACCCGGGTTCGATCCCGAATAGGGGCGATGTCTGTACGGAGTTTGTACGTTCTCACCGTGACACGCGTGGGTTTTCTCCGAGATCTTCGGTTTCCTCCCACACTCCAAAGACGTACAGGTATGTCGGTTAATTGGCTGGGTAAATGTAAAAATTGTCCCTAGTGGGTGTGGGATAGTGTTAATAAACGGGGGTCGCTGGTCGGCGCGGACCCGGTGGGCCGAAGGGCCTGTTTGTGCGCTGTATCTCTAAACTAAACTAAACCGAACACCTCACATTTATCTGAATTAAACTGCATCTGCCATTCCTCAGACCCTAGGCCCAGTTGATCAAGATCCCTTTGGAATCTTAGATAACTTTCTTCACCATCCGCTGCACCATCAGTGTTGGTGTCATCCACAACTTATCAAACTTCTCTCCTTCGAAAGTATTTATTCACAAAATGCTGGAGTAACTCAGCAGGTCAGGCAGCATCTCGGGAGAGAAGGAATGGGTGACGTTTCGGGTCGAGACCCGAAGAAGAGTCTGAAGAAGGGTCTCGACCCGAAACGTCACCCATTCCTTCTCTCCTGAGATGCTGCCTGACCTGCTGAGTTACTCCAGCATTTTGTGAATAAATACCTTCGATTTGTACCAGCATCTGCAGTTATTTTCTTAAACTTCTCTCCTTTGTGAGCAGTTAACGTCAGGACCATCCTCGGGTTAATGGTGATACTGAGGGAGCCTTGAAGCAAATTCTCTCTCTCCTCTCACCTTGGGAGGGTTCCGGACTGAAGGTGTGCTTTGAGAGTCTAGTTTCAGGTAAATGGACAAAGCAGTTCTCCCTGTGTACTCGACGGATACCATGCGTGGCCTGAGAGAGGACGGGAAGATGGCTCAGTCGTTCCCTAAACTTAACCCCTGACCACGACGACAGTTCCTCAACATGTCTCATTTGAGCTAATTTAACCCCTGCCGCTCAGTCGGCACAGTTGCGCAACAATAGAGTTGCTGCCTCACAGCGCCAGAGATCCTGACTACAGGTGCTGTCTGTATGGTGTTTGTACATTCTCCCCGTGACCTGCGTGGGTGCTCCGGTTTCCTCCCACACTCCAAAGACGTGCAGGTTTGTAGGTGAATTGGTTTCAGTAAGTTGTAAAACTGTCCCAAGTGTGTGTAGGATATTGTACAGGGTGTAAGAAAATAACTGCAGATGCTGGTACAGATCGAAGGTATTTATTCATAAAATGCTGGAATACCTCAGCAGGTCAGGCAGCACCTCAGGAGAGAAGGAATGGGTGACGTTTTGGGTCGAGACCCTTCTTCAGACTGAAGAAGGGTCTCGACCCGAAACGTCACCCAGCAGGTCAGGCAGCATCTCTGGCGAAGATGGATAGGTGATGTTTTGGGTCGGGACTCTTCTTCTGACTGATCATCTAGACTTCAGACTTCCTCTTCAGACAGCGTCTAGATCTGACTGTCTGCTTTGCTTTCTAATACTACTGACTCGTGATGGAAGGGACACCCACAAATTTAACTGCGGTACCACCGCAGAGAACAATACTACCAATAAACACATTTCCCATAATTCTGGCAGCTTTTCAACACCTCAAATTGACAGTGTTTGCTTTGGTTAATCATCTTAAATAATATTTCATCTCACCTGCTGCAACTGGTTAACTCCAAACTCATTTGGCAGCCGAATTAAAGTAATTGGGTGAACACCTGGAAGTTAATGAAGCAAACTCACAATGATCGGGCATTTGTAAATGGTGTTGTTTAGCTAGGAGGTGCAGGGGATGTGTGGTGTATGTCTGTGCATGATATGCACATGTACACTGCCGACAAAGAGTTGAATAAACAAAAGGCACACTCGACCAGCTCTCTGTTTAGTTTAGTTTAGTTTATTGTCACATGTAACGAGGTACAGTGTAAATAGGGTTGCCAACTGTCCCTTATTTTGGCCTAACTGGTTTGTCCTGTAAGGGATCTCCCTTGTCCCTTATTAGGTCCGGGGGGGCACTATAGGCCCGGACACTGTAAGCCTGGGGGTGCTGTAGGACCGGGGGCCGCTGTAGGCCCAGACATTATAGGCCCGAGGGCCGCTGTAGGCCCGGACAGTGTAGGCCCGGAAGCCCGGGCGCCGCCTAGCGGAGGTTGCTTAGCAACCCGCCTCCCGGCCCGGGCGGCCGCCATTGGTGGAGCAGGAGCATGTGGCCGCTGGCTGGGTGAGGTCACGTGGAGCACTGGCGGTGATGTCACCTCTTGTCCCTCATTTGGGAGTGAGAAAGTTGGCAACCCTAAGTGTAAAGGGTTTGTTGCGTGCTAACCAGTCAGCGAAAGACTATACATGATCACAATCGAGCCGTCCACAATGTACAGGTACATGATAAAGGGAATAAGGTTTACTACAATTAGAGGCATTAGGTCGTACCGCACAAAAGCAGGCCCTTCGGCCCGACGTGTCTGTGCCGACCCGGATGCCTCATCTACACTAGTCCCACTTGCCCATGTTTGGCCTACATCCTTCTAGATTTATATGCGTGTCAGAGGTTATGGGTAGAAAAGGCAGGAGAATGGGGTTGAGAGGGAAAGATAGATCAGCCATAATTAAATGGGCCGAATAGCCTAATTCTGCTCCTATAACCTACGATCCTAGATCTTTCTGATCAATGTACCTGTCCAAATGATTTTTAAATGTTGTTGGTGTACCTGCCTCAACTACCTCCTCGTTCCATTCAGGGCATGGGAGTTTCTACATGGCACTGGATATTTAATCCACATCACAGAGATGATATTCCATGCCTCTATTTATTAGATTGAATCAGTAACATAAATCAAGTATCACAATCAAGTTGACTCCTCACTGCATCAGATTGCCTTGCAAAAGTCCAAATTTAATTTTCTATTCGGTGGAATTGCAGTTCATATTATTTACTGCAGGCATTAACAAGGCCCGTCTTTTCATGCGAGCCCTTTAAAATGGTATACATCACAAACCTCTTTCACAATATCTTCCTTCTTCATACATGGAGGTTGAAAGATCAACCGGAATAGTCAAGCAAACTTGGAAGAAATAAAGGTCTGAAGAAGGGTCTCGACATCTAGAAGAGCTAGATAGAGCTCTTAAGGATAGCGGAGTCAGGGGGTATGGGGAGAAGGCAGGAACGGGGTACTGATTGAGAATGATCAGCCATGATCACATTGAATGGCGGTGCTGGCTCGAAGGGCCAAATGGCCTCCTCCTGCACCTATTGTCTATTGTCTATTGTCTATTGACCCGAAACATCACCCATTCCTTCTCTCCTGAGATGCTGCCTGACTTGCTGAGTTACTGCACCATTTTGTGATACCATCGATTTGTACCAGCATCTGCAGTTATTTTCCTACACATGGAAGAAACAAATATCATAAGTGTTCAGGTCCACTACCGATTTTCCGGTATCCTTGGTTCCAGAGACTTCCTGGATTATCCGTGTTGCCGGACCAACAGAGGTCACGGCCTCCGAGAGGAGTCCAACGACAATATAGACAATGGGTGCAGGAGGAGGCCATTCGGCCCTTCGAGCCAGCACAGCCATTCAATGTGATCATGGCTGATCATTCTCAATCAGTACCCCGCTCCTGCCTTCTCCCCATACCCCCTGACTCCGCTATCCTTAAGAGCTCTATCTAGCTCTCTCTTGAATGCATTCAGAGAATTGGCCTCCACTGCCTTCTGAGGCAGAGAATTCCACAGATTCACAACTCTCTGACTGAAAAAGTTTTTCCTCATCTCAGTTCTAAATGGCCCACCCCTTATTCTTAAACTGTGGCCCCTTGTTCTGGACTCCCCCAACATTGGGAACATGTTTCCTGCCTCTAACGTGTCCAACCCCTTAATAATCTTATACGTTTCAATAAGATTTCCTCTCATCCTTCTAAATTCAATGGCACAGGAAAGTTCCGCCTAGACTGCCGGGTGGGGGGGGGGTTCACCGATACCGGCTGGCGAAGTCGGCCTCGGAAGTCGGCTATGGGAACGGATCTGCCGGCTCTGGCTGGGCCGGTGTTCCAGAGCCTCGGCCTCAGGGGACAAATTCGACTCGCCGATCGGCCGCGGAAGTCCCGATGAGGTCGAGATTGGCCGCCTCACCCGGCCTTGCTGCCACATTTTGACTTCCAGGGGGGATTTCAGTAGACAATAGACAATAGGTGCAGGAGTAGGCCATTCGGCCCTTCGAGCCAGCACCACCATTCAATGTGATCATGGCTGATCATTCTCAATTACGATCATTTTCAAGTGCGCTCTTGTAATTTTGTTTGGATTAAAGGAGGTGCCGGAAAATGGGCGGTGGACCTGTACTTGAGTTCAACAATGCAACCTTGATTAGTAATATTTTTGCTGAACACCATATTTCAAAAAGTTATCCTTTTGCTTAGTTACTAACGTGAAGGAAACTCAGGCCATGATCGATTTCATTGTAAAATTAAACATATTGAATCGATTAAAGTCTATCATGACTTGGTGCTTTGACCATTTGCTGTTAAATGTACAAACTGGGGATGATTTAACTTTAACAGACTTTGAATAAGGTTTCTGAAACACCTACTAGAGCAGAATTTGAGCTCCTTCAATAGTCTAAAATTAATTGATAGTTTATTATTCATAATTCCTATTTCAATTGAAGGCCGTGTATAATAAAAAATGAAGAGTTATGTAAAACACTTGCAGATTTCTATCATCCATTTTACTCAATCAAATGAAGTCATTATTGGTCCTTGTAAATCATTTTGGTAATCCCTATTGAGATCCCTATCCCTGTGGTCAGCTCTGACCACAATAACCCCATACATTGGCACAATCCTACACACTAAGGACAATGTACAATATGTCCAGTGCCATAGTGAGGCCCATCGGAAATTGGAGGTACAGCACCTCATATTTCGCTTGGGCAGCTTGCAGCCCAGTGGTATGAACATCGACTTCTCCAACTTTAGATAGTTCCTCTGTCCCTCTCGTCCCAGATCTCCCTCTATCTTCCTGTCTCCACCTATATCCTTCCTTTGTCCCGCCCACCTGACATCAGTCTGAAGAAGGGTCTCGACCCGAAACGTAACCCGTTCCTTCTCTCCTGAATGCTGCCTGACCCGCTGAGTTACTCCAGCATTTTGTGAAATAAATACCTTCGATTTGTACCAGCATCTGCAGTTATTTTCTTACAGGGACCTGTACATCTTTGGAATGTGGGAGGAAACCGGAGCACCCGGAGAAAACCCATGTGGTCTCAGGGAGAACGTGCAAAGTCTGTACAGACAGCACAGGATCAAACCTGGGTCTCTGGCAGGGTAAGGCAGCTACTCTACCGCTGAGCCACCGTGCTGCCCTGAGAACCCTCCATTATTTTTAGTTTGAAAAGATAGTGCAAGGTTGACCCATTATTCACTTCATGGTAAACATTGTTTACATTAAGGTGGAAATATATTTTCCAATTAATATGGAATCCATGAGAGCAACACAGCGCCAGAGACATGGGTTCGATCCTGACCTTGGGTGCCATCTTTATGGAACTCTGTGTCTTTACTTGGTAAACTATCATCTGCAGTTCCTTATTTCTGCAAGGAACTAAAATTGCCAGTTTACAAAAAAAGACACAAAGTGCTGGAGTAACCAGGCAGGCATCATCCCTGGAGAACATGGATAGGTGACCTTTCGGGTTGGGTCAGAAGTAGGGTCCCGATACGAAAAGTCATCTCTCGGGTCCGAAGAAGAGTCCTGACCTGAAGCACCACCTATTCATCTTCTCCACAAATGCTGAGTTACTCAAGCACTTGGTGTCTTTTTTTTGTAAAGCAGCATTTGTAGTTCCTTGTGTCTAGTGCAAACTGTATCTTCTGTTTTTTCCCATTATATACTCTGAAGAGAAAAGGTCTCTGATTAATGAAGCCGGATAAACACAAATGCTTCTTTTAAAAAGCACAATATTCAACTTGTTCACTCACTTGTAAAGATTGTTCACTCACTTGTAAGGAATCTCTTCCTTACAAGATTTAGCTTGTAATGTTTGTCATAAGGTCATTTCATTTCATTTCATTTCATTTTATTTTATTTCGAACATGTTAAAAGACATCAATTAAAAAACAAAATAAACAAAAAAACAAAATAAGTGATAGGAGTAGAATTAGGCCATTTGGCCCATCAATTCTACTCCGCCATTCAATTATGGCTGATCTATCTCTCCCTCCTAACCCCATTCTCCTGCATTCTCCCCATAACCTCTGACACCCGGACTAATGAAGAATCTATCTATCTCTGGATGAAAATATCTACTGACGGCCTCCACAGCCTTCTGTGGCAAAGAATTCCACAGATTTACCACCCTCTGACTGAAGACATTTCTCCTCGTCTCCTTCCGAAAAGAACGATCTTTAATTCTGAATGTGCATTGAAAAAAAAAGACAAAGTTGCTACTCCTTGGGAAGTAGCGATTTTATGTGAGGTTACACTTACTGAAATAAAATGTGCCATTTCCTGAAGTTAGATGAAGATTAGAAATGACTTTTTTAAATTGATATCAATAGCTCTGAAACCTCCATCTTGAATGAAAGTGTTGAGGCTGGATAACAGCAGATGGAATCAAGTTTGGGAAATTCTCCAGGGTGGTTATCCACAAATATGTTATTACTCGAAGAAAATAACACATTGTAGAATTAAAACTTATTTGAATTCTACAATGCAGGTAATCGGACGTAGAATATAGAACAGTAAGGAGAAGGAACAGGCCCTTCGGCCCACATTGTTCGTGCCAAATAAAATAAAAGGACGAACCTTTAGAAAGGAGAAGAGGAGGAATTTCTTTAGTTAGCGGGTGGTGCATCTGAGGAATTAAAAATGTCTGTGGAGGCCAAGTCATCGGGTATTTTTAAAGCAGAGATCAACAGATTCTTGCTTAGTACGGGAATCAAAGGTTCTGGGGAGAAGGCAGGAGAATGGGGTTGAGATAGGTCAGCCATGATTGAATGGCGGAGTAGACTCGATGGTCCGAATGGCCTAATTCTGCACCTATGACTCTAGTCTCTGACCATCGAGAGCTTGGACAAACAACAAACATTTTATTTTCACACAAATGTATTTGATATTTGATGTATTTTCCTGTTTGTATTTGAATCTCAGTACTTTTCCTTGATCTCAAACGCGTTAGAACCATGATAAATGCGCAGGTTCATTATTGCGCCCTGAACCTCCATGGTTCTTTACTCCACTTCTAACTAGAAATGGAAAAGGCCATGTGAGTATTTTCTTTATCCGAAAGAAGGCCTTGTGTAATAGAACATAGAACAGTGTAGCCCAGGAATGGACCCATCAGCCCACAATGTTTACTTTAGACTTTAGAGATACAGCGTGGAAACAGGCCCTTCGGCCCACTGAGTCCATGCCGACCAGCAATCACTATCCTAAACACGAGGGACAATTTAGGGAATTTAGAGAAGCCACTCAACCTACAAACTACAGCACCCGGAGAAAACACACATGGTCACAGGGAGAACGTACAAACTCCGTACGGACAGCACCCGTAGTCAGGATCTAACCCGGTCTCTGGCGCTGCAAGGCAGCAACTCTACCGCTGCGCCACCGTTAGGAAACGTGAGGTGTTACCATGATGCCAAATTAAACTGGTCTCATCTGCCTGTACATGATCCATCTCCCACTATTCCCTGCACATCCATGTGCCTACCTAAAAGCCTCTTAACCGCCACTATCGTATCTGCCTCCACTGCCACCCCTGGCAATGCCATCCAGGCCTTCACCACTCTGCGTAAAAGTCTTGCCCCACACATCTCCATTAAACGTTCCCCCTCTCACCTTCCAGTCTTGGACAGTTCCACCCTGGATAAAGGTTCTGACCGTCTCTATCCCATCCATGCCATTCAACGTATTTTATGCACTTCTATCGAATCTCCCCCATAACCTTCGACGTTCCAGAGAAAAAGAAAAACGTTTCAAAACCGCGGCTTTGAGAGTATTCGTTGCATTCATTCATTGATATAAAGCTCGGAGCAGAAAGCCACATCAATGTAGTCAACTGCACCACGTCACGCAGTTACAAAAACCCCATCTGCCATGTAGACGAGAGAGAATAATGACAGATACAAGAGATAAATGACCAACATTAACCAATAATGTTCAGGATGTACCTGGAGAGGAGAAGGGGGGGGGGATGATCATTATCACAATAATGGACGTGACCGGCCTGTTGTGAGCTTATGAAAAGCTCTGCGTGCACAGCAGCCTGTTGAAAGCAAGGACAGTAATTGTAGCTGTTGCACTGATCGCCCTCCCCCCCCCATCCCAGGGCTCAACACTAAAAATATGTGAGGAAACGTGAGGAAACATGTAACATGCTGTCACGCAGATCATTTGTGATGTTCCTCAGGGTTTGATCACTGTTATTAGGAACATGCGCTCCCTTCGGTTTAGCCCTGTGAAAGACAAGAATTCACGTTAGAGAGCGCTGAATCTGTGGAGCTCTTTGCCACAGAAGGCTGTGGAGGCCAAGCCAATTGGAGACCAAATCATTAGATATACTGACAAAGGATGTATCTGAAAGTTCGAGGAATTAATTTCGAGTTCCTCAATTTAAAACTCATTCTTGATTAGTACGGGTGTCGGAGGTTATGGGGAGAAGGCAGGAGAATGGGGCTAGGAGGGAGAGATCGAACACCCATGATTGAATGGCGGAGTAGACTTGATGGGCTGAATGGCCCAATTCTACTCCCATCACTTATGACCTTATGACGGTACATTTCTTTATGTGTAGGAAGGAATTGCAGGTGCTGGTTTACACCGAAGATAGACATAAAATGCTGGAGTAACTCAGCTCCAGAAATGCTGACTGTCCCGCTGAGTTACTCGAGCATTTTGTCTCTAGTTACATTTTCTTTGACTTTCAGATCGGCCTGGTCTGCTCTTTTAAGGGTGAAACATTTACTATCCCAAATACACACTGAGGAGTTCTAGTCAGTTCTAGTCAGAGCATAAGGTCATAAGAGAATTAGGCCATTCTGCCCATCAAGTCTACTCCGCCATTCAATCATGGCTGATCTATCTCTCCCTCCTAGCCCCATTCTCCTGCCTTCTCCCCATAACCCCTGACACCCATACTAATCATGATTGAGCTTTAATTGAGAAATCCCCGATTCCTCAATCTTTCAGATATACCCTCTGTCAGTATACAGTATATTGTATTCAAATTTCAAAGATCCACTCCAAACTGAGGGAAGAAATTTCCACACAACGATTCTAACAAGTTGCACTTGGCACAGGCTGAAATAATAACCTCTACAATAACAAATCAGATTAATAACAACCTGCTTTCATGTACTGCTTCTAATGTATTGAAATGATCCGAGGGATACAACAGAAGTACTTGCAAACAGGAAAAATGGACACAAAATTAACCTGCAATGAGTTAGCCAAATATATATATACAGTGAAGGCAGGTTGAGCTACAAGAGGCAGGTGGAGATGTTGGATGACTACCTTGCTAAACATTTAGTGCAAAACAAAGACACAAACTGCTGGAGTAACTCAGCGGGTCAGGCTGCATCTCTGGAGAACATGCACAGGTAATATTTCAGATCGGGATCTGATTTTCTTCAGACTTTCTTTGAAACCAGCATATGTAGTTCCTTGTGTTTTGTCTGGACATATCGTGTGATGATTGAAACTTCTTTATTCCCAGGTTAAGATGGTGAGGTTATCCTGTATCCCATATGGAGAAGGGTCTCGACCCGAAACGTCACCCATTCCTTCTCTCCCGAGATGCTGCCTGACCTGCTGAGTTACTCCAGCATTTTGTGAATAAATCGATTTGTACTAGCATCTGCAGTTATTTTCTTATCCCATATGGTTGTTATGCAGCATATATTATTCATAGACTCGTGGCTTTATAGTGCACTATGATATGTAAAAATGTCAAATCAGAATCAACCTGCAGCTGTGATCCTTCATTATTTATTATGGCGCAAGATTTCAGGACACTCGACAGCAGTGATTTGTCATTTTAGACTTTTGCAGATACTTGATGCATTCGAGAATGCTCTCTGTACCAAACCACAGACAGACTCAAAGTGCTGGAGTAACTCAGCGGGACAGGCAGCATCTCTGGAGAGAAGGAATGGGTGACGTTTCGGGTCGAGACCCTTCTTCAGACTGAGAGTCTGGGGAGAGGTAGTCTAGAGATATGGAAGGGTAAGGTGTGAAAAACGACAGATCAAAGCAGACGATGCCCAAGGAAAATGTAGAATGGATCATTGTTTTGTGTAGGAAGGAAATGCAGACGCTGGTTTAAACTGAAGATAGGCACAAGAAGCTGGAGTAACTCAGCGGGTCAAACAGCATCTCGGGAGAAAAGGAATAGGTGACGTTTTGGGTCAAGACCCTTCTTCAGCCTTCTTCTTCAGTGTGAAGAAGGGTCTCAACCCGAAACATCACCTATTCCTTTTCTCCTGAGATGCTGCCTGACCCGCTGAGTTACTCCAGCTTTTTGTGTCTATCAATGGATCATTGTTGGCTGAGGGGAAGGTGGCAATGAGGCATACAATCAGTAAAACGAATTAGGACAGTGAAACTAGTCGGAGAACTAGGGTGGGGGAGGGACGGAGAGGGAGGGAAAGCAAGGGTTACTTGCATTCAAGAGAGAGCTAGATAGAGCTCTTAAAGTTCCCGATCAAACAGATGAGACTCAGTAGCAGACCTGTCTAGCTGGTGCCCGTTTGACTCGGGACTGACACTGAATTGATCCGTACTTCGCTCTGCCGCTGCTTGGATGCTCTGATTAATTTGTCCTCATTTCAGACAGCTTGTCCACCTCCTCTATCATCCCTCATCCAAATAAATGTATAGTGCCACAGTCGAAGAATAAAGGGGTAGGCCATTTAAAACTGAGATGAGAAAAAACTTTTCCACCCAGAGAGTTGTGAATTTGTGGAATTCTCTGCCACAGAAGGCAGTGGAGGCCAATTCACTGGATGAATTTAAAAGAGAGTTAGATAGAGCTCTATTGGCTAGCGGACTCAAGGGATATGGGGAGAAGGCAGGCACGGGTTACTGATTGTGGATGATCAGCCATGATCACAATGAATGGCGGTGCTGGCTCGAAGGGCCAAATGGCCTCCTGCACCTATTTTCTATGTTTCTTAATATAAACAAACTGAACTTTTTTTTCTCATTTATTATATTGTTTACAGTGGACTATGTTCACATATTCTGTTGTGCTGCTGCAAGAAAGAATTTCATTGTTCTATCTGGGACACACTGTATGACTATAAAACACTGTTGACCACTAACACTGTGCACATCCTCCACAGTCGAAGAATAAAGGGTAGGCCATTTAAAACTGAGATGAGAAAAAACTTTTCCACCCAGAGAGTTGTGAATTTGTGGAATTCACTGCCTCAGAAGGCAGTGGAGGCCAAGTCTCCGAATGCATTCAAGAGAGAGCTAGATAGAGCTCTTAAGGATAGCGGAGTCAGGGGGTATAGGGAGAAGGCAGGAACGGGGTACTGATTGAGAATGATCAGCCATGATCACATTGAATGGTGGTGCTGGCTCGAAGTGGCCGAATGGCCTACTCCTGCAATTATTGTCTATTGTCTATTGTCATTGAATACCATTTTGTTTAACATTTGTGAAGGGGAAGTTTGATTGAATTTTTGGCGGGGCCAAGGGCAATTGTTTTAGTCTTCTAACAGCTCCTGAGAAGATTTGCCTGTTCATTTGCAGCACGGTGGCGCAGCGGTAGAGCTGCTGCCTTACAGCGCAATGCAGCGCCGGAGACCCGGGTTCAATCCCGACTATGGGTGCTGTCCGTACGGAGTTTGTACGTTCTCCCCGTGACTGCGTGGGTTTTCTCTGAGATCTTCGGTTTCAATCCCACACTCCAAAGACGCGCAGGTTTGTAGGTTAATTGGTTTGATATAAGTGTAAATTGTCTCTAATGTGTGTAGATAAGATAGTGTTAATGTGTGGGGATCGCTGGTCGGCGCGGACTCGGTGGGCCGAAAGGGCCTGTTTCCGCGCTGTATCTCTAAACGAGAAACTAACCTAATGTAAGACTGGGTGTTGCACAGGCTGTTTGATAATTCAGAGGCTTTGGAGGTAGCAGGAGTGGTAGCGATGAGTTAAAGGGTGGGAGGTAGCAGCTTCACTGCGGAATCTGATGAATTTTCAAATTACTCTGCAGAGGGGTAAGATCTGGCTGAAATTTTTTAAAATGTGAAGTAAAGCGAAATGTGTGGGAAGGAACTGCAGATGCTGGTTTACACCAAAGATAGACACAAAATGCTGGAGTAACTCAGCGGGATAGGCAGCGTCTCTGGAGCGAAGGAATGGGTGACATTTCTTTGAAGATTCTTGCTATTGAGGGCGTGCAGCGTAGGTTTACTAGGTTAATTCCCGGAATGGCGGGACTGTCATATGTTGAAAGACTGGAGCGACTAGGCTTGAATACACTGGAATTTAGAAGGATGAGAGGAGACCTTATCGAAACGTATAATATTATTAAGGGGTTGGACACGTTAGAGGCAGGAAACATGTTCCCAATGTTGGGGGAGTCCAGAACAAGGGGCCACAGTTTAAGAATAAGGGGTAGGCCATTTAGAACAGAGATGAGGAAAAACTTTTTCAGTCAGAGAGTTGTGAATCTGTGGAATTCTCTGCCTCAGAGGGCAGTGGAGGCCAATTCTCTGAATACATTCAAGAGAGAGCTAGATAGAGCTCTTAAGGATAGCGGAGTCAGGGGGTATGGGGAGAAAGCAGGAACGGGGTACTGATTGAGAATGATCAGCCATGATCACATTGAATGACGGTGCTGGCTCGAAGGGCCGAATGGCCTCCTCCTGCACCTATTGTCTATTGTCTATTGAAGTAAAGTGAAACTGTTAAAATTAATCTGCTGTGCTGGTTATGTCATCTTTACTAAAATATTAATTACCCACTGTAGTGGTAATTGTATGGATAGGATAGGTTTAGAGGGATATGGGATATTTGTATGTGTAGATACCTGATAAGAACATCAGGCTATAGACATTAGTGGATGTAGTTGACCTCACATTAGACTTTAAGACTTTGGAGATACAGTGCAGAAACAGGCCCTTCAGTCCACCATGTCCGCGCTGACTAGCGACCCCCGTACACTAGCATTATCCTACACACATTAGGGACAAATGACGATTTTACCAAGCCAATTAACCAACAAATTCCTCCTCATCTCCTTCTTAAATTTTACAATTTTACAGAAGCTAATTCATCTGCAAACCTTTACAGCTTTGGAGTGTGGGAGGAAACTGGAGAACCTGGGGAAAACCCACGCGGTCACGGGGAGAACGTAACAGCTCCGTACAGACAGCACCCGTAGTCGGGATCGAACCCGGGCCTCTGGCGCTCTGAGGCAGCAACTCTACCTGGTTACACAAAACCTCTAAATGGTTCAAGTTGATCCATGGACAGCTATAACTCATGAAGAATCCAATGGCCTTTTACCTGCTCAGATGGGAAGGAAGAAGGATTCCAATTTAAGTAAATACTTCATATTACAGACATGAATGTCTTTTGAACTTGGCAATTGTACAAGCTGATATTTTCTTTTTTTTCTTCTTTTTCTTTTCAAATCTTTTTATTAATTTTCAAAAAATAATAAACATAACAGTGATATTGATACATAGGGATCAGGATTACATTAACAACAAATGTAGCCTTAATATAAATCAAGTTTCAAAATACATATAGGGTATAGACCTCCCAGTCTCTATGTAATTATAGATAAAAGGTTAAAAGAGAACTTATATATATATTTTTTTAAAAGATAAAAAGAAAACTTTAAAAAATTAAAAAATGTACCCCCCCTAAACTAAAATAAGGAAACAAATAAAAAAAACCCCAAAACAAAACAGAATCTGGGCTGCAAAAAAAACAAAAATGTCAACAGTTTAGACCCCTGTTTGTCGTTAAATCCGTTCCACCAAATAAAGGTAAAAAATTATTATAACGGCTGGAGAGGGAACAACTTATATTGTGTGAAAATATTGAATGAAGTTTCCCCAAGTCATATCAAATTTAATCGAGGGTTCAACAATATCACTCCTCATTTTTTCTAAATTTAAACATGATATCGTTTCAGAATACCAATGGAGTGTGGTGGGAGGATTAGAGTCTTTCCATTTGAATAAAATACATCTTCTGGCAATTAATGTAGTAAAAGCAATCAACCGACGGGCTGAAAGGGACAGATGAATAGGATCTATCATTGGTAGCCCAGAAATTGCAGTGATAGGATGAGGTTGTAAATCAATACCTAAAACTACAGAAATAGTGTCAAAAATTTCTTTCCAATATTTTTCCAAAAATGGGCAAGACCAAAACATGTTGGGATGTAATGTTGAAATTGTACAGGGCATTGGTGAGGCCGAATCTGGAGTATGGTGTGCAGTTCTGGTCGCCAAATTATAGGAAGGATGTCGACAAAATGGAGAGGGTACAGAGGAGATTTACTAGAATGTTGCCTGGGTTTCAGCACTTAGGCTACAGAGAGAGGTTGAACAGGTTGGGTCTTTATTCTTTGGAGCGTAGAAGGTTGAGGGGGGACTTGATAGAGGTTTTTAAAATTTTGAGAGGGACGGACAGAGTTGACGTGGGTAGGCTTTTCCCTTTGAGAGTGGGGAAGATTCCAACAAGGGGACATAGCTTCAGAATTGAGGGACAAAGGTTTAGGGGTAACATGAGGGGGAACTTCTTTACTCAGAGGGTTGTGGCTGTATGGAATGGGCTTCCGGTGGAAGTGGTGGAGGCTGGCTCGATTTTATTATTTAAGAGTAAATTGGATAGGTATATGGATAGGAGGGGATTGGAGGGTTATGGTCTGAGTGCAGGTAGATGAGACTAGGTCAGGGAGAATGGTCGGCGTGGACTGGTAGGGCCGGACAGGCCTGTTTCCATGCTGTAGTTGTTATATGTTTGTTATATGTTATATGTTATATGAGTTAGCGAAGCCACCTCAGACTTACATCTATCACAAGTAGGATTTATATGAGCATAAAAACGCGCTAACTTATCTTTTGACATATGTGCTCTGTGAACCACCTTAAATTGTATCAGAGCGTGTCTTGCACACATTGAAGACTAATTGAAGAATCCTCTCCCATTTCTCTCTAGGTAAAGAAATTTGAAGTTCTCTTTCCCAATCATTCTTAATTTTATCAGATGTGCCTACTTGCAATTTCAAGATCAACTCATTTCTAAAAGAAAAAACATAACTCAAACCTCAACAGAAGCTGGAGATTCGGCGTCAGTGACTGATATTATTTATAATCACAACTTTAGATAGTTCCTCAGTCCCTCTCTTCCCCTCCCCCTTCCCAGATCTCCCACTGTCTTCCTGTCTCCACCTATATCCTTCCTTTGTCCCGCCCCCCCCTGACATCAGTCTGAAGAAGGGTCTCGACCCGAAACGTCGCCCATTCCTTCTCTCCTGAGATGCTGCCCGACCTGCTGAGTTACTCCAGCATTTTGTGAATAAATACCTTCGATTTGTACCAGCATCTGCAGTTATTTTCTTATACTTATTTATAAGCTGACATCACTCACCTCTTCATCACACTCTCTGTGCTCAAAAAAGTTTTCACAACAAACTCAATTCCAAAAAAATATGAGCTGTGTTTTGTAATTCTCTTATTGGGCTGCTGAAGAATTTTAAAGGGGCCTTATTCCCTCTTTGTGTCTTCAGGACATAGGTCACCATAACTTGGTCCTCAAGAGACATTGCCAGAGAATTCCAAAGATCCAGTAACTCAGCGTGAACATTTATTTTCACCTCAGTGCTGAATGGTCAAACCTAGAATACATGTAATGAGGTGCTAGTTTAGAGATAGAGCATGGAACCAGGCCCTTCGGCCCACAGTGTCCACGCCGACCAACGATCACCCATTCACACTAGTTCTATGTTATCCCACTTTCTCATCCACTCCCGGCAAGCCAGGGGCAATTTGTACAGAGGCCAATTAGCCGACAAACCCGCACGGAGGAAACCGGAGCACCCGGAGAAAACACACGTCGTCACAGGGAGAAGGTGCAAACTCCACACAGCCAGCATCCGAGGTCAGGATCGAGCCCGGGTCTCTGGTGCTGGTAGAGGCAGCAACTCTACCAGACACACCACTGTGCTGCCCTGTGACTCATTATCATTAGACTGATTCTGAAGAAGGGTCCAAATCCAAACCGTCTCCTGTCTATTCCCTCCCCAGATGCTGCCTAGACTGGGCGATCGTTTCGCTGAACACCTTCGCTCAGTCCGCCTGGACCTACCTGATCTCCCCATTGCTAAACACTTTTAATTCCCCTTCCCATTCCCACACTGACCTTTCTGTCCTAAGTCTCCATTGTCAGAGTGAGGCTAAACGCAAATTGGAGAAACAGCACCTCATATTTCACTTGGGCAGCTTACAGCCCAATGGTATGAATATTAATGGCTCTAACTTCAAGTAGCCCCGGCATTCCCTCTCTCTCCATCCCTCCCCCACCCAAGTCACACCAGCTTTTCGTTCTCACCTAGCAAACAGCTGACAAAGGCTTGTTTCCTTTATCAGCGTTACTTTTTTGCATACCTTTCATTCATTTGTTCTACATCCCCCTACATCACTGTCTATATCTCTCGTTCCCCTTTCCTCTGACTTTCAGTCTGAAGAAGGGTCTATCTTTTATGTCTATCTGCTGTCTGACCCGCTGAGTTCCTCCAGCATCTTGTTCAATATCTTATGTCTCCATCTTTATCTTATGTTCCTATCGCATGAAAAAGGAATAAGCTTGTTTAAAATTCTTGAGTAACGCAGTTATAAATAAAATCTAACCTTCCTCTCAGTCACGAAGATGAAGTCACCACCTTTTAAAAAAAAGTTTGAGCTATTTTATTCTCTTAGGAAATATTTATGAGGTTTCTGATATCTACTGACATGAGACACAAAATATGAATTTAATTTTTCTGTCATTTTATTCCCCAATAAGAACATGTAGTATAAATATTTGATTTGACCAGTACATGCACTGAATTCTCTCCCAATTTTTACAGTGCTAACTTCATTACAATAGTCTCTGATTTAGACTGTAGACTTTAGGACACAGGCCCTTCAGCCCATCGAGTCCATGCCGACCAGCGATCACCAGTGCACACTAGCACAATCCTACCCAGTAGTGGCAATTTACAATTTTTACCAAAGCCAATTGACCAATTGGCTGTGCAAATGTAAAAAAAAAATTAAAAAATTGTCCCTAGTGGGTGTAGGAGAGTGTTAGTGTGCGGGGATCGCTGGGCGGCGCGGACCCGGTGGGCCGAAGGGCCTGTTTCTGCGCTGTATCTCTAAATCTAAAACAAAAAAAATGAATACATGAAAAGGTTAAATGTTATTTTCTTTGCAAAAATGTACGCAGTTTAATTTGGTTTCGAAATACAACGTGGAAACAGGTCCTTTGGCCCATCGAGTCGGCGTCAACCAATGATCCCCACACACTGACACTATCTTACACACGCTAGGGACAATTTACAATTTTACCAAGACGATTAGCCGACAAAGCTGCACATCTTTGGAGTGTGGGAGGAAACCGGAGCTCCCGGAGAAAACCCATGCAGGTCACGGGGAGAACGTACAAACTCCGTACCGACAGCATCCGTAGTCAGGATGGTACCCGGGTCTCTGGGACTGTCAGGCAGCAACTCTACCGCGGCGCCACCGTGCTAATTAGGTTTCAAGCTAATTGGATAAAATGTGAGGGCAATTTGATTTTTGCAAAAATCCTAAAAAGATGTGATGAAACTAAATACATAAAACGTCAGATATTATTTTGCTTGCCAAGATGTACACAGTTATATGAACTGATTTCTGTGCCTGCAGCATTGCCTGCACAGTGAAATTGGTTGCTTGTTAATAAAGAGCAAAATGGCAATAAGGACACAGCTGCTCATAAAAAATCCATGTTATGCCATGCATCCAAACTGTGTGAATATTTGCACTGCATTAGAAGGAAGGATGCTCTGTGAAATGTCTAATTTGAGAAAAGTGTATCATGATTACCACATTTGCTAAACCATATATTTTGTTGCTGATGATTCAGGGTTCCATCTGTTCACAGCCATTGATAATGTAAGTCATTTCTGCACTGAGGAATTTCCCCCAAGTCTGAATTAACAAAGTTCACAGTATGGCCCCCTAAATATCTGCACTCTCCAGCTGTCAGAAGGCTTACTCAAGGACCAGTCTCACCCCGGCCACCCTCTCTTCTCCCCTCTCCCATCGGGCAAGAGGTACAGAAGTGTGAAAACGCCACACCTCCAGATTCAGGGACAGTTTCTTCCCAGCTGTTATCAGGCAACTGAACCGTCCTATCACCAACTAGAGAGCAGACTTGAGCTACCATCTACCTCATTGGAGACCCTCGGACTATCTTTGATCGGATTTTACTGGCTTTATCTTGCACTAAATGTTATTCACGTTATTCCCTTTATCATGTATCTGTACACTGTGGACGAGTCGATTGTACCTCAGTACACGTGACAATAAACTAAAGTAAACTAAACTACTGGCCCAAGCTTCTTTAATTAACCTCCTTTGGAATCATAGTGATAGAGTCAAACAACACAAGAACAGGCCCTTCGGCCCAACTTGCCCATGCTGACCACGATGCCCCATCTACACCAGACCCTCCTGCCCTCTTTTGGCACATGTTTATGTCGGCATGGTGGACTAGCATTAGAGCTACTGCCTTACAGCACCAGAGACCCGGGTTCGATCCTGACTACGGGTGCTGTCTGCATGGAATTTGTACATTGTCCCCGTGACCACGTGGGATTTCTCCGAGATCTTCGCTTTCCTCCCACACTCCAAAGACGTGCGGGTTTGCAGGTTAATTGGCTGGGTATAAATGTAAAATTGTCCCTAGTGTGTGTAGAACGGTGTTAGTTTGCAGGGATCGCTGGTCAGTGCGGACTCGGTGGGTCAAAGGGCCTGTTTCCGCGCTGTATCTCTAAACTAAACTAAACTAAACTCCAAAGACGTACAGGTTTGTAGGATATTGGCTTTGTATAAATGAAAAATTGTCCCTAGTGTGTGTAAGGTAGTGTTAATGTGCGGGGATCGATGGTCGGCGGGGACTCGGTGGGTAAAAGGGCCTGTTTCCGCGCTGTATCGCTAAACTAAACTAAACTAAATTCAATGTTTAGAGATACAGCGCGGAAACAGGCCCTTTCGGCCCACCGGGTCCGCGCCGGCCAACGATCCTCGCACATTAACACTATCCTATACCCACTGGGGACCATTTTTACATTTACCAAGCCAATTAATCTACATGTTCATGCCTTTGGGTTAGACAATAACAATAGACAATACGTGCAGGAGGAGGCCATTCGGCCCATCGAGCCAGCACTGCCATTCAATGTGATCATGGCTGATCATTCTCAATCAGTACCCCGTTCCTGCCTTCTCCCCATACCCCCTGACTCCCAAGGGTAAACTACCCAAGCGGAATATGGGGATAAAACTATTGATCTATCAATGACCATCTTTATTAACACGTCTCCTCTCCCCATCTCCAATCCTGCATTGTTACGGTGTTGAAATCACTGTTCGTTGGGCTGATCTAATGACTCACCCTCACGAATCTTTGGAAATTTCATTCCTCGCATCCAACAGCAAGGGACAGATCTCCAAATACCTAGTGCATTCAGTGAGAGGGTCTAAGTGGCAATTAATGCAGGGTGTCTGGCAATCTTCCACCACAGGCACAGTGGGAAATCAGGAGCGTAGTTAAAGAAATTACAGGCACGTCTTTTCATCTTCAGTTCCTTTCACCTAAACCAACGAGCCAGCCAGATTACAGTGAGTGCAGGCTGGAAGTGTTGAATTACAGAATCAGGGGTCGCAATTTAAGAATAAGGGATCGGCCATTTCGGACTGAGATGAGGAAAATCTTTTTCACCCAGAGACTTGTGAATCTGTGGAATTCTCTGCCATGGAAGGCAGTGGAGGTCGATTCACTGGATGTTTTCAAGAGAGAGTTAGATTTAGCTCTTAGGGCTAACGGAATCAAGGGATATGGGGGAAAAAGCAGGAACGGGGTACTGATTGTGGATGATCAGCCGTGATCATATTAAATGCCAGTGCTGGCTCAAAGGGCCGAATAGCCTACTCCTGCACATATTTCACTATGTTTTTATATTATGTACAACACACAGAGCCAGAGTTTCATGCTGGGGCATTTATGTTCCTCTTCAGATTTTCCCTTCTATCATTTTAGAATTTAGACCGGAGATACAGCATGGAAACAGGCCCTTCAGCCCACCGAGTCCACGCCGACCAGCGATCCCTGCACACTAACACTACCCTACACACTAGAGACAATTTACAATTTTTTACTGAAGCCAATTAACCTACAAACCTGCACGTCTTTGGAGTGTGGGAGGAAACCGGAGCACCCGGAGAAAACCCACACGGTCACGGGGAGAACGTACAAACTCCGTACAGACAGCGTCCGTAGTCAGGATCGAACCTGGGTTTCTGGCGCCGTAAGGCAGCAGCTCAACCATAGTTTTGTCCCACAAAGGTTAAAAAGAGTTTAGCATTAGATTTTTATTTTCCATCTAATGCTTCGAGAAACAAACAACAGTTAAAAATATTAGTTTGCTTTCAATGGCCTTTTGATCTATGTTCCAACATTCACTGATTTATATATTTATATATTCAGATCTCTTTGTTCATCCACCCTATTTTGGCACTGATTTTCCAAGGGACATGTAAACTTATTTTTCTTTCCAAGATGTAACTCCTTTGTATTTACTTATGTTGAACTTTGTGATTGATTAAATGCTAAGTTCTTCTGGGTTAATGTGGACTCACCACTGAGATCACAGCCTTTATTTTCCATTATTGTCATTCGCTAGTTTTCAGACCTTTCACTTGGAGTTTTTAAGGGGCATAAATAAGAATCCAAAGCCTCAGGAAAGCAAGTAAACCACGGCACGGTGGCACAGCGGTAGAGTTGCTGACTTACATTGTTTACAGCACCAGAGACCTGGGTTCAATCCTGACTACGGGTGCTGCCTGTTCGGAGTTTGCACATTTCCCCATGACTATGTAGGTTTTCTCAGAGATCTTCAATTTCCTCCCATACTCCAAAGACGTACAGATTTGTAGGATAATTGGCTTGGTATAGACAATAGACAATAGACAATAGGTGCAGGAGAAGGCCATTCGGCCCTTCGAGCCAGCACCGCCATTCAATGTGATCATGGCTGATCATTCACAATCAGTACCCCATTCCTGCCTTCTCCCCATACCCCCTGACTCCGCTATCATTAAGAGCTCTATCTAGCTCTCTCTTGAAAGCATTCAGGGAATTGGCCTCCACTGCCTTCTGAGGCAGAGAATTCCACAGATTTACAACTCCTGACTGAAAAGGTTTTTCCTCATCTCCGTTCTAAATGGCCTGCCCCTTATTCTTAAACTGTGGCCCCTGGTTCTGGACTCCCCCAACATTGGGAAATGTAAATTGTCCCCAGCGTGTGTAGGATAGTGTTAATGTGCGGGGATCGCTGGTCGGCGTGGACTCGGTGGGCCTGTTTCCGCGCTGTATCGCTAAACTAAACTAAACTAAACTAAACACTGCTGGAAGAGGAAGCACTAACTTGGGAAAATGGTTGCCATGCCAAATCAGTGTTTTGCGATTAAGCCCTTCCTTATTTTAAGTGAACTGAGGAACTGACACTACTTTCAGGTGTAAAGCTCACTCACATCCCAAATTTGTTGTGAAAACTATTTACGTGTTTCTTTAAGATTACAATGTTGTATTTCGGGTGGTATACATTTTTGTAAAGAGTCAAGAGTGTTTAATTGTCATACGCATCGTCAACAGAACGATGACAGGATGGCCCTGCGGAGAGTAGTGCGTTCGGCTGAACGCACCATGGGAACTACACTCCCCCCCCCCCCTGCAGGACCTATACATCAGGAGGTGCAGATCCAGAGCCAGCAACATTATGGGGGACCCCTACCACCCCAGCAACGGACTGTTCCAGCTGCTACGGTCAGGCAAACGCCTCCGCTGTCACGCTGAGAAAACAGAGAGGATGAGACGGAGTTACTTCCCACAGGCCATCAGGACTGTTAACTCTCATATCACCAGGGACTAATTTAATTTACTGTATTAATTTATTTTTTGTGTTAAAAAAATAATTCTATTCTGTTTTGTAGTTTAGCACAATCCGCAGGCGTTGCCACTTTCATTTCATTGCACATCTTGTATGTGTATGTGACAAATAAACTTGACTTGACTTGACTTGACTTGAAATTCTTACTAATCTCAGTCCCGGTAGCATAGTGCCACAGACTCATAGAATTATACAGCCCACACCGACCAACATGTCCCATCTACGCTAGTCCCACCTGCCTGCATTTGGCCCATATCCCTCTGAACCTGTCCTATCCATGTACCTGTCTAACGGCCTCTTAAACATTGCGATGGTGAACAGTGAGCAGCCTCGTGAATCATTTCTGCATCCTTTCTAAATTATTGACATCCTAGCTATAGCTGGGGGACCAGAACTGCGTCCAAAACGCAACTGATTCCAGTTCCCACCTCCACCAGAGTGTAGAATCATGAGAAAAGATGGCTCAAAACGTCTTCAAAAAGGAATCCCATTAGTCCCTTTTGTTCTGCAATACGTACTCCTTCAGGTACTCATTCTTGAAGCAGCACAGTGGCGCAGCAGTAGAGCTGCTGCCTTACAGCGCCAGAGACAATAGACAATAGACAATAGGTGCAGGAGGAGGCCATTCGGCCCTTCGAGCCAGCACCACCATTCAATGTGATCATGGCTGATCATTCTCAATCAGTACCCCGTTCCTGGGTTTGACCCTGACAAATTTGATTGTTGCTGGTTAATTAATTGGCTTCGTTAACAATTGTACATGGTCCCTAGTGTCGGGATAGTGCCTGTGTACGGGGTGATCGCTGGTTGGCGTGGACTCAGCGCACTGAAGGGCCAGTTCCTGCGCTGTATCTCTAAAGTCTAAAGTTCACTTTTGAAGGAACCAACACATCTGTTGATAACTACCAGCTTTTCTTAGTTTATTTTGTTATGGTCACGCGTACCGAGGTACAATTAGAAGCTTCTGTCGCCTGCTATCCAGTCAGCTAGGCATGATTACAATCAAACAGTCCACAGTGTACAGAGCAAAGAGTGGGATCGCTGTAATTGCCGCAATTGAAACTCCCATTGGATTTGCACTAGTTTGTTGGCAGTACAGAGCAACCAAATGGCAAGTAGGTGTGTGCCAACCACTCCACATAATAAAAACTTACACTGATCCAAACAATCAGCTGAGTATTAATTACAGGACATGGATCAGATGGCTTGGATCCCAGGTGCTGAAGTACTCACACCAGCCTGGACAATAGCTGCCATTGACTCCAGGCTTAGAGTCATAGAGTGATACAGTGTGGAAACAGGCCCTTCAGCCCAACCTGCCCACACTGACCAACATGTCCCATCTACACTAGTCCCACCTGCCCGCATTCGGCCCACAACGTTGCGATAGTCCCTGCCTTAACCACCTCCTCCGGCAGCTTGTTACATACACCCAGCGCCGTTTGTGTGAAAAAGTTACCCCTCAGGTTCATATTAAATCTTTTCCCCCTCACGAATCAAGGGATATGGGGAGAAGGCAGGCACGGGTTACTGATTGTGGATGATCAGCCATGATCACAATGAATGGCGGTGCTGGCTCGAAGGGCTAAATGGCCTCCTCCTGCACCTATTTTCTATGTTTCAATGTATTTTCTATGTTTCACCTTAAACCTATGTCCTCTGGTTCGTGATTTCCCTACTCTGGGCAAGAGATTGTGTGCTTCTACCCGATCTTTTCCTTTGCTCGAGATTCTCTGAATGCATTCAAGAGAGAGCTAGATAGAGCTCTTAAGGATAGCGGAGTCAGGGGGTATGGGGAGAAGGCAGGAACGGGGTACTGATTGAGAATGATCAGCCATGATCACATTGAATGGCGGTGCTGGCTCGAAGGGCCGAATGGCCTCCTCCTGCACCTATTGTCTATTGTCTATTGTCTATTGAAGAAATGTCATGGAATAAAAAAAATCACCTGCACATGCATGGACCAGCAGAACAATTGATGAGGAAGCAGGGGTTACAGATTTTGCTGTCAATGAGGTTAATGTCTTTCTTTTGGACGATGATAAGTATGTTACCCTTCAGATGGAACCAGGCAAAGAAATGAAATTTCAAATAGACTTGGGAGTCCAACATATCAGTACTTGCTGCACATATATAAAAACGTTATCAAGGTTTTCGAACCTCAGTTCATAAGTTCATGCGATAGGAGCAGAATCAGGCCGTTGAACGCATGACGTCTACTCCACTATTCCATCGTGGTTGATCTATCTCTCCCTCTCATCACATTCTCCTGCCTTCTCCCCATAACCCCTGACACCCGTACTAATCAAGAATCTGCCAATCTCCGCCTTAAAAATATCCATTGACTTGGCCACCTCAGCCTTCTGTGGCAATGAATTCCACAGATTCACCTCCCTCCTCCCCATCTCCTTCCCAAAGGAACGTCCTTTAATTCTGAGGCTATGACCTCTGGTCCTAGACTCTCCCACTGGTGGAAGCATCCTCTCCACATCCACTCTATCCAGGCCTTTCACTATTTGGTAAGTTTCAATAAGGTCCCCCCTCATCCTTCTAAACTTCAACGAGTACAGGCCCAGTGTCGTCAAGCGCTCATCATATGTTAACCCACTCATTCCTGGGAACATTCTCGTAAACCTCCACTGGGCACCTCTCCAGACCCAGCACATCCTCGAAACTTGTGGAACTAGGGTTGCCAACTTTCTAACTCCCAAATAAGGGACGAAAGGTGACATCACCGCCTGTGTCCCATGTGACCTCAACCAGCCAGCGGCCACGTGCTCCCACTTCACCAATTGCAGCCGCCCGGGCCGGGAGGTGGGTTGCTACACAACCTCCGTTCGGCAAACGCACTCGGCCCCGCTCCACAGACACCCTCTGTTAGCCTACACTGTCTGGGCCTACAGCGGCCCCCGGGCCTACAGTGTCCAGGCCTACAGCGCCCTCCGGGCCTAATATTGGACAAGGGTGGTCCCATACAGGACAAACCAATTTAGCCCAATATACGGGATGTCCCGGCTAATATGGGACAGTTGGCAACCCTATGTGGAGCCCATTTCCCTGTTAGAGAACACACTAGGCTGTTGGTTGTGTGAAATTCTTTCCTTACAAGCAATGCAGTAGAGTATTGCCATACATAAGTACATCCCCAATTAGCAAATTATACAGAAATAGTCTATTGAGCCCACGTGCAAGAGGCACCATTTTTCGGTGCCATTTTCTTACTTTCTGCAGCTTTACAACCACATTAGACATAACAGGAACATTACATTTCTGAGTGCAACTGGGAGGGAGCCGCTGGAGATGTCAGACGTGAGGTGCCAGGGCCGGTAGGACGGTGAATCAGGTTAATGCCTCCTGCTGCAGGCTTCAAGGTCAGCTGCAGGGGGCGCCCTCGGGACACAACGATGGCCGGGCCAGGAGAGGAGAGGGATGTGGGCCGGCGGGCTGATCCGGCCGAGGGAAGGCCCTAGAGGAGCCTGGGGCTCGCCTGGATCGGGAGCCGCTCCAGGAGACCGAGCGCGCTGGCCGACCGGACTTTGACGGTGCCCGCTTGTGTAAATCCGCAAAAATAATTTCACTGTGCAGTTGCAGGGGGTATGGGGAGAAGGCAGGAACGGGGTACTGATTGTGCATGATCGGCCTTGATCACGGTGAATGGCAGTGCTGGCTCGAAGGGCCGAATGGCCTACTCCTGCACCTATTGTCTATTGTCACATGTGACAAATAAACCGTTATTGAACCCTTGAGTTTACATTTGACGTCTGAATATGGTGCCATTGTTTGATGTTGGGTGGTCAGCTTGGTTTGTCTTGATATGTTCTGACACCGCAGTTTAAGACAGCTGACTCACAGGTCCTTACAGAGAGCAACGCAAAAATCTGGAGCCTGGCTAACAAGTTAAGAACAAAATACATCTTTCTCTAAATGTGAAGTGACCTGGTAAAACTTTAATGTGCACAGATGGAAGCACATCACACTTCACTGACTCATAGCTAATCATATCTGTCTCCCCTTTCCTGTACAGTTACGCAGAATTCTAAAAAAACATAGCCCATCTTTGGCAAAGCTACTGAATAGTTTGCGTTTCACCCACCCATGCTCGCTGTTGCCTGCAGGAAACCTGCCAAGCTGGGTTTAGTCATGAAAATCATTTTGCTCCTTAAATCTACATTGTCTCTCTCACACATTAGTCTTAACTCAGCTTCAAGAGAAGTCCAAGCAACTTGGACGACGCAGTGGAGGAGAGATGCTGGAGTCAGTCTGGACAAAGATTGTTCACCTTTCAACAGCAGGGCGGCAAGGAAGGGGTTAATAAAGCCTTTCTGTTCTACAAGTAAGATCCGTTTCTTAGTTTAGTTTAGTTTAGTTTAGAGAATACAGGCCCTTCGGCCCACCGAGTCCACGTCGGCCAGCCATCACCCCGTACACTTGCACTCTCCTACACACCAGGGACAGCTTACAGAACCTTTATGAATAGATTTCTTCAAGGTACGCAGCAGGTACTATTGTTTTGCCATTGCGGGGCAGCACGGTGGCGCAGCTGGTCGAGCTGCCGCCTCACAGCGCCAGAAAACCGGGTTCAATCCTGACCTCAGGTGCTGTCTGTGTGGAGTTTGCACGTTCTCCCGCATGGCTTTCCTCCGGTTTCCCCCCGCACCCCAAAGACGTGTAGGTTTCTGGTCTAATTGACCTCTGCAGAAATATCTCTGCAGAAAGGGGCGGCACGGTGGCGCAGCGGTAGAGTTGCTGCCTGACAGCGAATGCAGCGCCGGAGACCCGGGTTCGATCCTGACCACGGGTGCCGTCTGTACGGAGTTTGTACGTTCTCCCCGTGACCTGCGTGGGTTTTCTCCGAGATCTTCAGTTTCCTCCCACACTCCAAAGACGTGCAGGTTTGTAGGTTAATTGGCTGGGCAAATGTAAAAAAAAAACAAAATTGTCCCTAGTGGGTGTAGGATAGTGTTAATGTGCGGTGGTCGCTGGGCGGCGCGGACCCGGTGGGCCGAAGGGCCTGTTTCTGCGTTGTAAAATGTAGGAAGTGAGGAGGTTTGGAGGGTCTCGACCTGAAATGTCATCTATTCCTTTTTTCCAGAGGTGCTGCCTGACCCGCTGCGTTACTCCAGCACTTTGAGAAGTGAATGTGAAAGTTGGGTGACATAGAACCGTGAATGGGTGATCAATGGTCAGTGTGGACTCTGTGGGCCGAAGGGCCTGTTGCCATGCTGCGATTCTAAACTAAATCTAAACCTAAAGAGGCTTTTTTTTAATGAAGCTTGGAGTTCTATTGGACTTATTGATCAATGTTTGCAGTTACAGGCTGTTATTTAATAATTTATGTTCCGAAATCCTTTGATGCCTTTGCTCAACTCTCCTCACTTTCTACATATATTAGTGTTGTATTTAAAATCTGTTCAATATTTTGCTCTCTAGTTAGATCTGCTGATGTATTTTTACAATTCACTTGCATTTATAAAAGCTGTCTCTTTCATACAAATGACGCATTCACACATTAACATCTGTGCATAAATGTGAAAGAAATATATTCTAGATGCTGGTAAAGAAACCATTATAATTCATCTTGAACACCTTATGTAAATGCACATGCACACTTGCATCTAAACAGATAATACTCCTGTTGATTTCCTCCATTATGTGTTATTATCCCCCATACTGATTGTAGAAACTTTCTGCTTTTAATGTTTTAGTTTCGGGATGCAGCGTGGAAACAGGCCCTTCGGCCCATCGAGTCCGTGCTGACTATCGATCGCCCGATCACACTCGTTCTGTGTTACCCCACTTTTGCATCCTGCACACGAGGGACAATTTACAGAAGCCAATCAACTTACAAATTTCCCGTCCTTAGAACGTGGCGGGAAACCGGAGCACCCGGAGAAAACCCACGCAGGTCACGGGGAGAACGTGCAAACACAGCACAGACAGCACCCGTAGTCAGGATCGAACCTGGGTCTCTATCGCTGTGCCACCATGCCACCTTATTGTAATTCCAATCTACAGTCAGAGAAGAGTTCTTGTCCATTGAGCCTCTTTTAAGCACCACTTGTAAACCTTTAGTCAGAGTAAGACAGTGTAAACAACTTACAACTTTCTAAGTATTCACTTGTATGACCCAGGGGAGATTCCTTGAGCAATTTTCCCACTCTCGTTTAAACAAAAGCTTTTTTTTGTAAATACAACATTTCTACAGCAAAACATCGCCTTAACACTTGTTAAGAGTTTTGAACCCACAAACACCTGACTCCAGGGCATTGATTTTTCGGTGAATTTTTTTCTATCTCTGACCATCTGTGTATTTATGTGTCAGTGTAGAAAATCCAAAATGGTTTTAAAACCTAATGTGTACTGAGGAACTGCAGATGCTGGTTTAAACCGAAGACAGACACAAAAAGCTGGAGTAACTCAGCGGGACAGGCAGCGTCTCTGGAGAGAGGGAATGGGTGACGTTTCGGGTCGAGACCCTCCCTCAGACTGAGAGTCAGGGGAGAGGGAAATGAGAGATAGAGACGGTACTTAAAACAAATGAATGGAGGATAGGACCATCGGAACACAGCTACCAGCCTTGGAGGGCATCTACAACACACAAAGCCTCAGAAAAGCCGCCAGCATCCACAAAGACTCTTCACACCCCTGCAACAGTCGGTTCGAACTCCTTCCATCGGGCAGACGATACAAGGCCTTCTACGCCCGCACCTCCAGACTCAGGAACAGCTTCAATCCCAGGGCCATAGCTGCTATGAACCGGTCCTGCTGAGCTGGATGGTCACATCGCACAGCGATCCGGCACAGATCTACTTGCACTTTATTCTGTTTTAAAACTGTTACAATTTGTTTCATTGGGTTGTTTAAATTAATACTGACTAGCTAATTAAATGATTGCATCGTATGGGAGGCGCATTCCCAATCTCGTTGTACCCCTGTACAATGACAATAAAGATATATTGTATTGTATTGTTGTTTAATCAAGGAAATGTGAAGCCCATAATGGTCCATTGAGCCCACAATTGGTCCAACATATAAACTAATGGTTTGCTGATTGAAAAATACTCTAGATTGCTGGACTATATCTCTTATTCCTGGTCTTTTCCTGCATTGTTATCTGCTGTGATCACATGTTTTTTCGGTTCCCTTTTTTAAAACCAAGAAAGCAATTTATTTCTAGCAAAATATATTACAAAAGTGTGTAAATTATTGAACGCCACATTTTAATTGAAAGACACAATTCCTCATGAGCGGAATAGATCGGGTAGATGCACAGAGTCTCTTGCCCAAGAGTAGGTGAGTCGAGGACCAGAGGACATAGGTTTAAGGTGAAGGGGAAAAGATTTAATAGGAATCCGAGGGGTAACTTTCTCACACAAAGGGTGGTGGGTGTATGGAACAAGCTGCCAGAGGAGGTAGTTGAGGCAGGGACTATCCCAACGTTTAACAAAAACAGTTAGACAGGTACATGGATGGGGCAGGTTTGGAGGGATATGGACCAAACGCGGGCAGGTGGGACTAGTGTGGCTGGGACATGTTGGCCGGTGTTGGCAAGTTTGGGCGGCACGGTAGCGCAGCGGTAGAGTTGCTGCTTTACAGCGAATGCAGCGCCGTCGACTCAGGTTCGATCCTGACTACAGGTGCTGCACTGTAAGGAGTTTGTACGTTCTCCCCGTGACCTGCGTGGGTTTTCTCCGAGATCTTCGGTTTCCTCCCACACTCCAAAGACGTACAGGTATGTAGGTTAATTGGCTGGGTAAATGTAAAAATTGTCCCTAGTGGGTGTAGGATAGTGGTAATGTACGGGGATCGCTGGGCGACACGGACTTGGAGGGCCGAAAAGGCCTGTTTCCGGCTGTATATATATGATGATATGATATAAGTTGGGCCGAAGGGCCTGTTTCCATGCTGTATCACTCTACGACCCGCTGACTCTGTGACGTTAATTGAGAAAATAGTCCGTAATCCATTAGTATTAAGGAGGCTTGTTTATTTTGGCCTAATGCAGGAAAAGATGACTTCCACTGGCGTATTAATGATGTGTGCTGACAATGTGCGATCGCAATCCTGACAGAGATTCCTGCAATGAGCCTGCAAACCAGGGGTGAAGATGTAAACGTTATTCATCAGCTGCTGAACAAATGAAGAGCAACTTCAGCAAGAAATTCTCTGATTTATCTACCTATAATGCAGCACTCCACAATGGGAGCAGTGATTTTCAATGTCAGGCATTAAATATCATATTGATTTAAAAGATTTGTAGTGTGAATTGGATGGAGTGTGCTTACACTCGTTCAGCAACTGGCAGCTGGGTCTGTAAATTCTTATTACGATCATAGAGTCATACAGGCCCTTCGGCCCAACGAGCCCGATGCATTCCTTCGATGGTGGGGAGGTCAGTACCTGTGATGGACCAGGCAGTGTCCACCACTTTTTGTAATCACCTTCATCCCAAGGGCAGTGAAGATAAAGGACTCCAGGGCATTGCTCTTTGACGATCTCAAATCATTAAAACTGGTCCAAGTGTGACCAATAACATTGTATTGTTTGCTATGTTCTTGAGTTTAATGTGCCTGTAAAGCTGCAGCAAAGGAAGAATTTAATTGTTCTGACCTGACCCCGGTGTACACAACATTTAAACACTATTGAAATGGTGGCCATAGCTCAATTATTATGTGTAGGAAGGAACCACAGATGCTGGTTTAAACCGCTGCTGGGCACAAAATGCTGGAGTAACACAACGGGACAGGCAGCATCTCGGGTCCGAAATGTCACCTATGCTCAATTACTATGGTTAGATTGCAAGAAATATAGATGTACTCGCTTGTACGTTATCAGTGCGGCACGGTGGCGCAGCGGTAGATTCACTGCCTTACAGTGCCAGGGTCCCGGGTTCGATCCTGACTGCGGGTGCTGTCTGTACGGGGTTTGTACGTTCCCCCTGTGACCGGCGTGGGTTTTCTCCGAGATCTTCGGTTTCCTCCCACACTCCAAAGGCGTGCAGGTTTGTAGGTTAATTGGCCTGGTATAAATGTAAAATTGACCCTAGCCTGTGCAGGATAGTGTTAGTGTGCGGGGATCGCTGATCGGCGCGAACTCGGTGGGCCGAAGGGCCTGTTTCTGCGCTGCATCTCTAAACTAAACTAAACTAAACAAACACTCGTAAAATGCAAGGTGTCTTTAATTGCAGTCTGAAGAAGGGTCCCAATCCAAAATGTTGCCTGCCACGGACACTACCTGACCCGCGGAGGTCCTTCATCCACAGCTATGAGGGGGGACTTCATTGAAACTTTCCGAATAGTGAAAGGCCTGGAATGGGGTGGATGTGGGAGAGTCTAGGACAAGAGGCCACGATCTCAGAATTAAAGGACGTTCCTTTAGGAAGGAGATGAGGAGGAATTTGTAGGTTAATTGGGTTTGTAAAATTGTCATTTGTCCCTAGTGTGTGTAGGATAGTGTTAGTGTACAGGGATCGCTGGTCGGCACAGACAATGCTTAGTCAGAGGGTGGTGAATCTGTGGAATTCTTTGCCACAGAAGGTTGTGGAGGCCAAGTCAGTGGATATTTCTAAGGCAGAGATAGATAGGCTTCGTGATTAGTACGGGTGTCAGGGAAAAGGCAGGAGAATGGGGTTTGACAGGGAAAGATAGATCGGCCATGATTGAATGGCAGAGTAGACTTTATGGGCCGAATGGCCTAATTCTACTCCTATCACTTATGACCTTATGACCTTAATTCAGCTGTTCTCACTTATGAACTTATGCGTAGCCACCTCTACACGTCAGTTCCATTGACTTGAATTGATCTCAGCATACATAGGTGAGTGCAATCAATGTTAATTCACTTGCATGTGTCCAGTGTTTGCAACTAAGTATAATTCGATATGTTCTTTGGGTGAATGAACAGCAGACCCATTTAGTTTGACCTGCGTGCATATCAAGTCCAAACTGTGTAGTTAACTCTCCATTCTCCAATGAAACTTCAAACTACAAACAGTCTTGGTTGTACTAGGGACTTTAGGCTTTTGTTTCGTTTTTCACCAATATTGGGTTTTTAAATTTAGCGAACTTCTTATTTTTTTTGTCTTTTTGTTATGTTATCTATTGCATACTGTCTTTACAAACGTATTGTGCTGTTAGACGCAAGAATTCCATTGTTCCATTTTTTACCATCTGCCTCATTAGAGTCCCTTGGACTATCTTAAAAACGGACTTTACTGGTTTTTGTCTTGCACTAAACGTTATGCCCGTCTGGACACTGTGGAAGGCTGGATTGTAATCATTTATAGTCTTTCCACAGACTGGATTCCCCAGACTAGAGCTCTTAAGGATAGCGGAGTCAAGGGATATGGGGAGAAGGCAGGAACGGGGTACTGATTGTGGATGATCAGCCATGATCACAGTGAATGGCGGTGCTGGCTGGAAGGGCCGAATGGCCTCCTCCTGCACCTGTTGTCTATTGTCTATTGTCTATTGGATGGCAAGCAACAAAAAAGCTTTTCATTGTACCTCGGTACACGTGACAATAAACTAAACTAAACTAATTAAACACTCTTGACTCATACAATGGAACTGCAACTCTGCAATAAATGTTCCTTCATCCCAACTTTGAAATATATGCTTATTGGACACAGATTCTCCAATTCTGTGATTTTTCCAATATATTGTTGATCTAGGGTTTCAAAAAAAATCTGTAGTCAGCAGAAGTCTGAGCAAAATATGACATTACAACTTCTGCAAGGGATCAAATATTGAATTCTAATAAATTAAAGTTACAGCATTCAATGAAATGGAATGTAAATAAGGGTATCTCTAAATTCAAATGCAATGATTGCAGTTTGTTGGTAGCTGATAATAAATGTCATTAATGAATGAATACCAGAATCACAATTAAATTCAGTTATCAATATTTCAAGAAGACAGTCGGTTAATTTCTAATTGACAATCATAATAGGATTTATTAAATGTGGACTGCACAGTGGCGCAGTGGTAAACTAGCTGCCTCACAGCGCCAGAGACCCGGGTTCAATCCTGACTACGGATGTTGTCTGTACGGAGTTTGCACGTTCTCCCCGTGACTGCGTGCGTTTTCCTTTGGTGTGCTGGTTTGCTCCCACACTCCAAAGACATACAGACGTAGTAGAGTGGATAAGGGAGAACCAGTCGATGTGTTATATCTGGACTTTCAGAAGGCCTTCGACAAGGTCCCACATAGGAGATTGGTGTACAAACTTAAAGCACACGGTATTGAGGGTTCAGTGTTGAGGTGGATAGAAAATTGGTTGGCAGACAGGAAGCAAAGAGTAGGAATAAACGGGTCCTTTTCGGAATGGCAGGCAGTGACTAGTGGGGTACCGCAAGGCTCAGTGCTGGGACCCCAGTTATTTACAGTGTATATTAATGATTTGGACAAGGGAATTGAATGCAACATCTCTAAGTTTGCGGATGACACGAAGCTGGGTGGCAGTGTTAGTTGCGAGGAGGATGCTAGGAGGCTGCAGAGTGACTTGGATAGATTAGGCGAGTGGGCAAATGCATGGCAGATGCAATATAATGTGGATAAATGTGAGGTTATCCACTTTGGCGGCAAGAACAGGAAAGCAGAGTATTACCTGAATGGTGACCGATTGGGAGAAGGGGAGATGCAACGTGACCTGGGTGTCATGGTGCACCAGTCATTGAAAGCAAGCATGCAGGTGCAGCAGGCAGTGAAGAAAGCGAATGGTATGTTGGCATTCATAGCAAGAGGATTTGAGTTTAGGAGCAGGGAGGTTCTGCTGCAGTTGTACAGGGCCTTGGTGAGACCGCACCTGGAGTACTGTGTGCAGTTTTGGTCTCCTAACCTGAGGAAAGACGTTCTTGCCTTAGAGGGAGTACAGAGAACGTTCACCAGATTGATCCCTGGGATGGCGGGACTTACATATGAGGAAAGACTAGATAGACTGGGCTTGTACTCGCTGGAATTTAGAAGACTGAGGGGGGATCTTATAGAAACATATAAAATTCTTAAGGGGTTGGAGAGGCTAGATGCGGGAAGATTGTTCCCGATGTTGGGGGAGTCCAGAACCAGGGGTCACAGCTTAAGGATAAGGGGGAAGTCTTTTAGGACCGAGATGAGAAAACATTTCTTCACACAGAGAGTGGTGAGTCTGTGGAATTCTCTGCCACAGAAGGTAGTTGAGGCCAGTTCATTGGCTATATTTAAGAGGGAGTTAGATGTGGCCCTTTTTGCTAAAGGGATCAGGGGGTATGGAGAGAAGGCAGGTACAGGCTACTGAGCTGAATGATCAGCCATGATCATAGTGAATGGCGGTGCAGGCTCGAAGGGCCGAATGGCCTACTCCTGCACCTATTTTCTATGTTTCTATGTTTCTATGTTTGTAGGTTAATTGGCTTCCATAAAGATTGTAAATTGTCCCTGGTGTGTAGAATAGTGCTACAGTACGGTGTGATCGCTGGTCGGCTCGGACTTGGTGGGCCGAAGGACCTGTTTCTACTCTTTCTCTAAACTAAACTAAACTAAACTAAACTAAAATTTACCTCCCCCTTTTAGAGCGTTTCCTTTCCAATATATGAAAGAAAATTTAATTTATATTTTGTGAAAATTTGGAAATACTTGATGATTTTTCACCCAGTTATTTGATGAAGGTGACCGGAGATTGAATCTTTGCAAAAGACTATTGCCAAAAATTTCATGTGTTTGTGGAGCCATTTGTGCTTTATGGTTGCATCTGTGACTAGCTTTCTGCCTCCAAAACTCAATCCCATTCCAGATGGCATAGTACATTTCAGAGGATGTACAAACTAATTCTTTATTGCAGTCACCATTATGTTCAAAATGTTTTGTAGTCTCAGTTAAGCTTCTGGAAGTTTGTTCCTCAAGTTATCAAATGCAGTTTGGTTGAATGAATCTGGTCAATTACTTGCTCCTAAATATCACAACGATTCCAAAAGCAGGAGACCTTTTAATACTGTAGATGCAAGGAACTGCAGATGCTGGTTTACCAGAGAAGACACCGAGTGCTGGAGTATTTCAATGGACCAGGCAGCTTCGCAGGTGAACATGGATGGGCGATGTTTTGGGTCGGGACCCTTCTTCACTGGATAGACTCAGTTTGTACTCGCTGGAATTTAGAAGATTGAGGGGGGATCTTATAGAAACTTACAAAATTCTTAAGGGGTTGGACAGACTAGATGCTGGAAGATTGTTCCTGATGTTGGGCAAATCCAGAACAAGGGGTCACAGTTTAAGGATAAGGGGGAAGTCTTTTAGGACCGAGATGAGAAAGTTTTTTTTCACACAGAGAGTGGTGAATCTGTGGAATTCTCTGCCACAGAAGGTAGTTGAGGCCAGTTCATTGGCTATATTTAAGGGGGATGTGGCCCTTGTGGCTAAAGGGATCAGGGGGTATGGAGAGAAGGCAGGTACGGGATACTGAGTTGGATGATCAGCCATGATCATATTGAATGGCGGTGCGGGCTCGAAGGGCCGAATGGCCTACTCCTGCACCTATTTTCTATGTTTCTATGTTTCAGACCAATGTAAAAACAGGGAACTGCAGATGCTGGCTTATAAAAGAAGACACAGAGTGCTGGAGTAGTTCAGTGGGGCAGGCAGCGTCCCTGGAGAATATGGATAGGCGATATTTTGGGGTCGGGTCGGGTCCCTTCTGCAGTTTGATGAAGGATCCCGACCCAAAACATCGCCTATCCATGATCTCCACAGAAGCTGCCTGACCCGCTGTGTTAATCCATTTAGATACAGGATGGACATTACTAATGGTGATGAAAATAACAGGAATAACGTACAGGACAATGATGCTCACCTCTGTCTAAGCAAGTCAAATGCACTCAATTATGCATTGTTTTAAATTTCATGACTAGAAATGTTTTCAAATGGAACTGAATGAAATCAAAAACAATTTTTAAAAATCGCTGCACAGTTAAGCTGGTTGCATTATTTTCAAGATTTCGGAACAAGGAACTGCAGACGCTGGTTTAAACCAAAGATAGACACAAAGTGCTGGAGTAACTCAGCGGCTCAAGTAACATCTGTGGAGAAAAAGGATGGGTAATGTTTCAGGTTGCGGTCAGAAGGGTCCTGACCCGAAAAGTCACCCACCCTTTACCTCCAGAAATGCTGTTTGAAACATTCTTTGAAAATGTTGATATTGGTTTAAGGATATTTTCAGGCATTTTTCAGCTTCTGAGTGTAGTACATCTCAGTTCTAAATGGCCTGCACCTTATTCTTAAACTGTGGCCCCTTGTTCTGGACTCCCCCAACATTGGGAACATGTTTCCTGCCTCTAACATGTCCAACTCCTTAATAATCTTATACGTTTCGATAAGATCTCCTCTCATCCTTCTAAATTCCAGTGTATACAAGCCTAGTCGCTCCAGTCTTTCAACATATGATAGTCCTGCCATTCCGGGAATTAACCTAGTAAACCTACGCTGCACGCCCTCAATAGCAAGAAAGTGAGCCCCGTCAACTGACCTCAGTCAGGCGAACGACAGCAAACAGAGACAGCAGAAGCAGAAGCAGCTTCACAACTTCTGCTGCCAATTAACCTACAAACCTGTACGTCTTTGGGATGTGGGAGGAAACCGGAGCACCCGGAGAAAACCCACGCGGTCACGGGGAGAACGTAGAAACTCCATGCAGCCAAGCATTCGTGGTCAGGATCAAACCCGGGTCTCTGGTGCTGGAAGGCAGCAACTCCACTGCTCTCCCTTAATTTTTTCAGGCCTTGATTTTTATTTTGCAACTTCCCTCTGTGAATTTCCAAGCAAACGATTTCCCTGCTGCATCACAGTCAGAGGCTAATGTACACAATGTTGGAAAAGTTCAAGACAAAATAGTAAAGACAAAGAATTGTGATTAATCTTCCTCCTGATTGTCCAGGAATATTAAGGTTTAGTTTAGTTTAATTTCGTTTAGTTTAGTTTAGTTGAGAGACACCGCACGGAAACAGGGCCTTCCGCCCAACGAGTCCGCACCAACCAGCGATCCCTGCACACTAACACTATCCTACACACACTGGGGACAATTTACAATTGTACCAAGCCAATTAACCTACAAACCTGTACGTCTTTGGAGCGTGGGAGGAAACCGAAGATATCGGAAAAAAACCACACGCAGGTCACGGGGAGAACGTACAAACTCCGTGCAGACAGCACCCGTAGTCGGGATCGAACCCGGGTCTCTGGCGCTGTAAGGCAGCAGCTCTAACGCTGCACCACCATAGGTCACTAGGGACACCTGTATTTCTGTAGACTGACAACATTGTGCGTTGGATCTGCAAAATTATTTCTAAATTGACTGCTTGCTCGAGAGACAGATTGTAAAATTGAAGTGTAAAGCCTTGCTACAAGGTTAACCAGAAAAATGACTTTTGGAGACAAAGACTTTTCATTAGAATTTATCCAATTCAGATGAAGTATTATTTGGCAATAACTAAACGGCGCGATGAGCAATATTTACAACCACTGATAAATAATGGAAAAGGCTCTGATGTGATCAACCAAAGTGTTTCAGTCTCATCAGAATTGCTCATTAGCTTGTTAAATATAAAGATTTATTTCTGAGCACGTTTAAATGTGCCCCAGCAGCACATCAAAGCCATCAATGTGATGTCACAGTGAAATTTAGAGGCGTCTGAACCGATTAATGTTTTGGATACTGTTAAAGGGCACATTAACATAATTAGGACATAGGCTGATTCAGACCTCTCCAACACTCTAAATACAAGTTTGAAATACCCATACAAGGGTCCGAGGAAGGGTCTCGACCTGAAACGTCACCTATTCCTTTTCTCCAGAGATGCTGTCTGACCGGCTAAGATACTCCAGCTTTTTGTGACTATCTTCACTATAAATACAAGTTTGTTTGTGATGGAATCGTCTTCCGCTCAGCTGACTTGAGATAAGAATCAGGACAACATAAGTTCATAAGTTCCAGGAGCAGAATTAGGCCATTCGGCCCATCAGGTCTTCTCCGCCATTCAATCGTGGATGATCTATCTTTCCCTCTCAACCCCATTCCCCTGCATTCTCCCCACAACCCATGACACCAGTACTAGTCATGTAGAGCAAGGTAGATTTACTGATTGGTACCTTTACTCAAGAGTCCAAGCATCTAACCTGTCCACCATTATGGTTGGAATGATGCCACCTACAGTTTGCACTGACATATTTTTTTATAGCAATGAGGCGAGAAACAAAGGAACTGCAGAGGCTGGTTTACCAAGGAAAAAGGCAAAATGCTGGAGTAACTCAGCGGGTCAGGCAGCATTCCTGGAGAACATGGATAGGTGGTGTTTTGGGAAGGGGACATTTCTTCGGACTCAAGAGGCTACTTGTGAAGCATTTCCCAAATCTGTAATCTCCACCTCAACGAGGTTTAGGGGCAGCTGCTGTCTGTGAATACCGCCATTTTAAAGACCATTGCTGCATAGACGTGTGTTATCATCCCTTTATCACTATTAGGTCAGAATCCTAAATATGAGAGTACTCTATTGAAATTGTACAAGTGTACTTTAGAGCGCATATTGGCCGGTTGCATCGTGGTTAGATTTAGCAACTTGAATGCCCATGAACGAAGGAGATGAGAGATTGATCGATGCTGCCCAGTCCATCACGGGTACTGTCCTCCCCACCGCTGAAGGCATCGACAGGAGGCACTGCCTCAAAACGGCAGCCGTTATCATTGAAGATCCACACCACCCTTGTCACCCTCTCATTTTGCTCCTGCCATTGGGAAGACGGTGCAAGAGCTTAAGAACCATTGCTTCTTCCCAACAACCACCAGGCTCTTGAACACGACACGACACTAACCTCAGCGACTATGAACTTTCATGGTCTTTGGTTGCACTAGGAACTTCACTTTTATTGCAACTGGTATTTTATAGATATTAATTATTTATTTGATTATTATTATTAAATGTTATTATATGAAATAAAAATTATAACATATTATTATTGAAAATAAATATTATTGGTGTGTATTGGGTTTATTAGCCTTTTCAGCTGCTGCAGATGTGAATTTCACCCTACAGTTGTTGGCACATATGACAATTAGACACTCTTTATTCTTTGCGTAAGCATCGTTGTGTAAGCATCCTCATTTTTCCAGTTTGTAGCATTTCAAGATGATGATCGATCACTTGCACTCGAGGGCACCCAAGGATGCGAACTATGCAGATGTGGCAATGTAATGATTCGAAAGTCTAGGACCAGAGGCCACAGCCTCAGAACAAAAGGTCGTACCTTTAGAAAGGAGGTGAGGAGGAATTTCTTTACTCAGAGGGTGATGAAGCTGTGGAATTCATTGCCACAGGCAACTGTGTATAGGGTTGCCAACTGTCCCATATTAGCCAGGACATCCCGTATATTAGGCTAAATTGGTTTGTCCCATATGGGACCACCCTTATCCCATATTATAGACCCGGAGGGCGCTGTAGGTCCGGCCACTGTAGGCCCGGACACTGTAGGCCCGGCCACTGTAGGCCCGGACACTGTAGGCCCGGACACTGTAGGCCCGGACACTGTAGGCCCGGACACTGTAGGCCCGGAGGCCCGGGCGCCACCTGACAGAGGTTGCATAGCAACCCGCCTCCCGGCACAGGTGGCCGCCATTGGTGGAGCGGGAGCACGTGGCCGCAGGCTGGGTGAGGTCACATTGGGCGCGGGGCGGTGACATCACCTTTTGTCCCTTATTTGGGAGTGAGAAAGTTGGCAACCCTGGCTGTGTAGGCCAAGGCAATGGGTGTTTTTAAGGTGGAGATTGACAGGTTCTTGATTAGTAAGGACGTCAGAGGTGATGGGGAGAAGGCAGGAGAATGGGGCTGGGTGGTAAAGATAGATCAGCCGTGATTGAATGGTAGGTCTAATTCTGCTCTTAGAGCTTATGAAGGTTAAAGTCACTTGCGGTGTAAAATGCTTTGACTTGAACTTCAGATTCCAGTGATTGAAAAATTCATTCTCTGATTAAACATTGAAAGACAAGCGTCAGTAATTGAAGGTCCCCAAATGATTAACCTCACAATCAAACAAAAAATGATGTTCACTCTTTAAATGCACTGCTGTGACCTGCTATCTATATAATCAGTCACTGTTATTTGTGGTAGTATTTCATTACTATGAATTCAACTTCAACCTTTATGCGTTTAGTTTTTTTGTAAAGTTGAGCAATTGATCACCATCTCTGTACATTGCTCATTAGCCTTGCTAACGTTTTCTTTGTTCGATCTACTTTACAACCCTGATCTCAAACTTTTTGTTCAGTTTTTACTTCCGAGATACAGCCCGGAAACAGGCCCTTCGGCCCACCGAGTCTGTGCTGACCAGTGATCCCCGCACACTAACACTATCCTGCACACATTAGAGGGGACAAATTACAATGTTACCAAGCCAATTAACCTGCGACCCTGTTCATCTTTGGAGTGTGGGAGGAAACCGGAGCTCCCGGGGAAAACCCACGCAGGTCATGAGGAGAACGAACAAACTCCGTACAGACCGCACCGGGTTTCCGGCGCTGTAAGGCGGCAACTCTACCACTGCGCCACGGGGCCGCTTTTGCATTTTCAACTCTGGCCTTTTTTCCAGACATCTGTCTATCATCCCCCTCCGAAGATAGACACAAAATGCTGGAGTAGCTCAACGGGACAGGCAGCATCTCTGGAGAGAAGTAATGGGTGACGTTTTGGGTCGAGACCCTCCTTCAGACTGCCCCCTCCCCTCTCCCTGCCCTGTACCTCTATCTACTAAATATACAATACAATACTATACAATACAATACAATACAATACAATACAATACAATACAAACAATATATCTTTATTGTCATTGTACAGGGGTACAATGAGATTGGGAATGCGCCTCCCATACGATGCAATAAATTAATTAGCTAGTCAGTATTAATTTAAACAACCCAATGAAACAAATTGTAACAGTTTTAAAACAGAATAAAGTGCAAGTAGATCTGTGCTGGATCGCTGTGCGGTGTGACCATCCGGCTCAGCAGGACCGGTTCATGGCAGCTATGGCCCTGGGGATGAAGCTGTTCCTGAGTCTGGAGGTGCGGGCGTAGAAGGCCTTGTATCGTCTGCCCGATGGTAGAAGTTCGAACAGACTGTTGCAGGGGTGTGAAGAGTCTTTGTGGATGCTGGTGGCATAAATAGGAGGGGAAAGGGAGGAGAATGGAAACTATTACAGCAGAGGATATCGATCAGTAATTATTTCTTATATCTCCATAGATTCTGTATTTAGGAGCGGCACGGTGGCGCAGCGGTAAAGTCGCTTCCTTACAGCGCCAGAGACCTCGGTTCGATCCTGACTTTGGGTGATGTGTGTACGAAGTTTGATGTTTTCCCTGTGACCACGTGGGTTTTCTCCGGGTGCTCCGGTTTCCTCCCACAATCCATAAACGTACAGGTTTGTAGGACTAATTGGCTTTAGTAAAAATTGTAAATTGTCCCTGGTGTGCAGGATAATATTAGTGTATGGGGTGATTGATTGCTGGTCGGTGCAGACTCAGTGGGCTGAAGGGCCTGTTTCCACGCTGTATCTCTAAAGTCCAAAGTCTAAACTAAAGACAATAAATTTCTCCCGATCCAATTCTCTAACCAGTGCTGTTTATATTCCTTGTTAAATGAAAATCAGGGTTTCAAATTATTATAGTTTTATTTAATGGAAACTAGACTATAAATGGCTCCAGTGTTGATTATAAAAGTCATTCAGGGAATTGTAAGATTCACTGAACAGTGTCGTTGGGTTCTCTGTGTAAAGCTATGTTGAAAATGGATTTCCCCATTGACCTATTGTAGATTGACCTGTTGGCATTTAGCCCAGCAAGTGTGATTCTTGCAGCCTGTCCAAAAGGGACTCGGAAAGACACTCGACAAGCAATAGGGGAATGGGACTGCTGGCTTAATGGATTTTGCAATGATGGGAAGTGGGAGGATGTTTCCAATGGGTGGAATGGTACTTCACATGTGGGGGGGGAGGGGGAATAATGACCATGGGAGACTTATGAGGTCATAAGGAAAATGGTAGGATTAGGCCATTCGGCCCATCGGGTCTACTCCGCCATTCAATCATGGCTGATCTATCTCTCCGTCCTAACCCCATTCTCCTGCCTTCACCCCATAACCTCTGACACTGGTACTAATCAAGGATCTATCTATCTCTGCCTTAAAAATATCCACTGACTTGGCCTTCTGTGGCAAAGAATTCCACAGATTCGCCACCCTCTGACTGAAGAAATTTCTCCTCATCTCCTTCCGAAAAGAATGTCCGTTAATTCTGAGGCTATGACCTCTAGTCCTAGGCTCTCCCACTAGACTGATTTAGTCTGAAGAAGGGTCTGGACCCAAAACTTCACCCATTCCTTCTCTCCTGAGATGCTGCCTGACCCGCTGAGTTACTCCAGTATGTTGTGTCTACCTATTGTATTTAAGTTTGATTTGATTGTATCTATGACATAGAGTCACAGAATCATACAGTGTGAAAACAGGCCCTTCGGCCCAACTTGCCCGCACCAGCCAACAAAAGAATAAGAGGTAGGCCATTTAGGACTGAGATGAGGAAATACTTTTTCCCACAGAGTGTTGTGAATCTGTGGAATTCTCTGCCACAGAAGGCAGTGGAGGCCAAATCACTGGATGTTTTCAAGAGAGTTAGATTTAGCTCTTCGGGCTAACGGAATCAAGGGATATGGGGAAAAACAGGAACGGGGTACTGATTCTGGATGATCGGCCATGATCATATTGAATGGCTGTGCTGGCTCGAAGGACCGAATGGCCCACTCCTACACCTATTTTTTATGTTTCTATGTTTCTCTCTGCAACATGTCCCAGCTATACTCGTCCTACCTGCCCACGTTTGGCCCATATCCCTCAATGTATCTATGTATGGTATATCTGCTCTGTTTGGATAGCATACAAATCAAAGCATTTCACTGTACCTCTTGACACGTACCCAGATGTACTGCTGATAGCTCTACATGGAAACTGCTGGCATTTCTGTTCTGGCCTTTTCTCGCCTCCAGATCCCCCCTGCCCCCACCTCTATCTTTCCATCTGACGAAGGGTTCTGACCCGAAACATCACCCATCCTTTTTCTCCAGGGATGCTGCCTTACCTGCTGCGTTACTTCAGCATTTTGTGTCCATCTTCGGTATAAACCAGCATCTGCAGTTCCATCCTACACAAATGTCACCTATCCACATTCTCCAGAGATGCTGCCTGTCCCACTGAGTTACTCTAACATTCTGTGTCTATCCTCGGTGTAAAGCACCATCTCCAGTTCCATCCTACTCATAACTACTTTTTAAATTGGCTATGAGACATCAGAAAACATTGTAAGAGTGAAATATGCTCATGAGTACTTCACAAAATGGGCGGCACGGTGGCGCAGCAGTAGAGTTGCAGCCTCACGGCGCCAGTAGACACGAGATCGATCCTCACTACGTGCGCTGTCTGTACGGAGTTTGTACGTTCACCCTGTGTCCTGTGTGGGTTTTCTCTGAGATCTTCGGTTCCCTCCCACATTCCAAAGACGTACAGGTTTGTGGGTTAAGTGGCTTGGCAGAGGTGTAAATTGACCCAAGGCTGTGTAGGATAGTGGTAATGTGCGGGGATCGCTGGTCGGCGCGGACCCGGTGGGCCGAAGGGCCTGTTTCAGCGCTGTATCTCTAATCTAAACTAAATAAAATACATTTTCATTCAAATCTTTAATTCATCAGTTGCTTAAGCAGTGTGTGTTTCTGTGAGGAAAAATAATTCAGAGAAGGAAGCCACACGTGTTTAATAAACACATTACAAGCAGGTGTGAAAACATTAAGGAAAGATATTTCGTAAGGGCATCCCAGAGGCACTCATTAAATATATTTGCATGGTAAATTGATGTTAATTACCTACATTCACAAATACAAGATAATAGGATTTAGCGCATTTTAGAATGCAGATACACGCTGCAGGAAACCACCAAATGATACTAATGTTGCAGTAATTGTTTCAATCTGCTCAGTGGGTTAATAGTTTTTCACAAAAATGCCAACATGTAAGAGATGGGAAGTTGAGTTAATTAAAGGGACGTGTTTCTAATTTTTGATCGTAGAGTCATACATAGAGTCATAGTATGGAAACAGGCCCTTCAGCACAACTTGCCCACACCGACCAACCTGTCCCATCTACACTAGAGCCACCTGCCTGCGTTTGGCCCATATCCCTCTAAACCTGTCCTATCCATGTACCTGTCCAAAGGTTTCTTAAATGTTGCGATAGTCCCTGCTTCAAATACCTCCTCTGGCAGCTTGTTCCAGACACACACTAGTCTTTGTATGAAAAAGTTTCCTCTCAGGTTCCTATTAAATCTTCTCTGTTTCTCGATTCCCCTACTCTGGGCAAGAGACTCTGTGCGTCTACCCGATCTATTCTCATGATTTTGTATACCTCTACAAGATCTCATCCTCCTGCGCTCCAAGGAATAGAGTCCGAGCCTACTCAACCTCTCCCTATAGCTCAGACCCCCAAAGTCCTGGCAACATCCTTGTAAATCTTCTCTGCACCCTTTCCAGCTTGACAACATCTTTCCTATAACATGGTGCCTAGAAACTGAATACAACACTCTAAGTGCGGCCTCACCAACATCTTATACAAATGGCAACATGACCTCCCGACGTCTACACTCAATACTCTGACTGATGATGCCTCCCTTTCTATCTACTCACCTCCTTTCCCCTTTGAAACCACTTCTTAAAATCCACTTCATTTATTTGCAAGTTGGGCCAAAGGGAGTGTTTCCACACTGCGTGACTCCAACTCTACAGCTCGATGGGCGCAGCGGTAGAACTGCTGCCTTACAGCGCCAGAGACCCGGGTTCGATCCTGGCTCCGGGTGCTTGTCTGTACAGAGTTTGTACGTTCTCCCCGCGACCTGTGTGGGTTTTCTGCGAGACCTCCGGTTTCCTCCCACAGGGTTTGTAGGTCAATTGATTTTGGTATAAATGTATCAATGTAAAAAAAAATGGTCCCTGGTGTGTGTAGAGAAGTGTTAATGTGCAGGGACCGCTGCTGGTCTTGGCGGACTATCGTGGGCCGAAGGGCCTGTTTCTGCGCTGCATCTCTAAACTAAACTGAACTAAAATGTGAGTCGCAACATTCCAAACACCATCTTTATTCTGAGAGAAAAATTAAAGGAGAACAAGGAAACTAAAATGACTGATGGTTCACTGAATACTCTTTCTGTGTAATCTGGGAGGCTGTGATGTTAGGATCAATGTTAAAAAAATGCACATTACTGGCTAATTACTTCCGAATCAAATCTTACTTCAGCAGAACATATTGCAACTCAAGAACAAAGTACCTGTGACAGAGATTGATTAACTGCTTGTTCAGAGTTATGTTATGGGGAATTTTGGTTCTCTGTCACGTTTCTCTGTGAAATTGGTTTTCAGTTGAATCAAGTCAACTCTGATCACCACCGAGTCTTTAGTTGCAGAATCAAACAGAACGGTCTCGTGGTGAGGTTATGTGGCTGGACTAGTAATCCACGAGTTTCGGCCATAACCTTAAAATGCCCATGAGTGAACAAGAAACAGGTTTGGTGTCTTAAATTCAGCTCCAGAACTCACAATGTAAGTCCAATGTTTGGTCTCTCGTCTTATTTATACTTATTTCCACTTTTCCTTAGTTTCCTTAGTTTGACAGTTGCAGTCAACATTGAGGGCTTTGCGAAAGGGTTTCTTAAACAAGTGCAAGGCTCTGTTGGAGTCAACACCATGATTGCTATCGGGCTGTTTCCCGAACCTTTCGTTTAGTTTAGTTTAGTTTAGAGATACAGCGTGGAAAGAGGCCCTTTGGCCCACCGAGTCCGCACCGACCAGCGATCCCCCACACATTAACACAAGGCTATACACACTTGGGACTTATTTACACTTATACTAAGTATACAAACCCAAGCCAATTAGCCTACAAACCTCCACGTCCTTGGAGTGCGGGAGGAAACCGAAGATCTCGGAGAAAACCCATGCAGGTCACGGGGGGAACGTGCAAACTCCGCACAGACAGCACCCGTAGTCGGGATCGAACCCGGGTCTCCAGCGCTGCAAGTGCTGTAAGGCAGCAACTCTACCACTGCGCCACCGCGCCGTCCATTGCTGTTTCAAGATCACAGTTGTCCCATGCCCAGCATTTAAGACTCCATGTTATTTTTGGAGTTTTAATGAACATTCAGCTGACTCTCAGTACCGGATGATGGATGTATATGCAGAGCTCCGAGCACAGGGTGACAATAGACAATAGACAATAGGTGCAGGAGGAGGCCATTCGGCCCTTCGAGCCAGCACCGCCATTCAATGTGATCATGGTTGATCATTCTCAATCAGTACCCCGTTCCTGCCTTCTCCCCATACCCCCTGACTCTGCTATCCTTAGTCGAGCTCAAAGTTTCCACATTCCCATATATATATGCATTGGATTGATTTTCCAGGTAGCCTCCTTGTTTTTTATCATGTTAATTCTCTCCTCTCACCATCTCTCCTGAAGGCAATCTCCCAATTTGCCCATGAGGTTTTATGTGTATGTGAGTTCGACAGACTTCCTTTTAGAAATGTCACGCAAAGAGCTAATTCATCATTAACACAGAGACTTTTGCCCAGAGTAAGGGAATCGAGGACCGGAGGACATAGGCTTAAGGTGCAGGGGGGAAGCTTTAATAGGAATCTGAGGGGGAACTTTTTCAAACAAAAAGGGTGGTGGGTGTATGGAACGAGCTGCCAGAGGAGGTAGTTGAGGCTTGGACTATCCCAACGTTTAAGAAACAGTCAGACAGGCTGGACTAACTCTGCCTGCCCCTCTGAGTTACTCCAGCATTATGGGTACATGGATAGGACAGGTTTGGAGGGATATGGGCCAAAAAGAAGGCATGTGGGACAAGTGTAGCTGGGACATGTTGGCCGTTGTGGAAAAGTTGGGCGAAAGGGCCTGTTTCCACACTGTATGACTCTATGACTCTATAACACACATGCACACGCACACGCACACACACACGCACACGCACACGCACGTCATGCTACACACAACTAGCGCACAATCAGAAATGCAATTTTCCTATTTGCATATTTGTTAGCAACGGTCAATTTTATGGCAAAATTATTTTCTGACAGTTCTTGATTCTACAAATACTCTTGAATGTGACTTTCAATTTATTGTGACATAAAGTGTAAGAAAATAACTGCAGGTGCTGGTACAAATCGACATAATTGTGACATAAAGATAACTGAGAGAATAAAGATGTTGAATGCGTTATTGGAGTTGCATTAACGACATGCAATTTATTTATTAATTGAGAATTTTAAAAAAAGAGACAATATCACATCTCATGTCAGACACAGAAATAATTTTATTTGCACATCACTTACAGATATTCAATGTTACCGAGCAATAAATCTTTCACTGTACAAACTGATGTGAACCAATATCACAAGGAATTAAAATGACCATTTCCGATTGAACTTTTCCATGGAGTAAATTATGCAGGAGTTTAAGCTATTAGTTTAGCACTCAGATCCAATGTGAAAGAAAGGATTTCAAAACTGATAACAATATTTGTGAACCTTTTACAAATGCTGCACATCCTCTGGAAATTAAGCCATGCAACGTGATCCACTATCCATCAATAGGGACCCCCACATCTTGAAAGAGCCAGCGAGAGACGTGTTGCAAATGTAGCTTAAAGCTTTCCTTTGAATCTACCCTCCTTGGCAGTGGTCAAGAATTAATCTATTTATTTACTTAAATCCCAGGAAAGGATCATTTTGCATGGATCGTGTACAGGCACATGAGATCAGTTGAACATGGCATCACGTTCGGCACAAACATTGTGGGCCGAAGGGCACATTCCTGTGCTGTATTCTTTAGACTTTAGACGACAACATCGACCAGCGATTACTGCATACGCTAGCACTATCCTACACACGAGGGTCGATTTACAATTTACAGAAGCCAATTAACCTACAAACCTTGCACGTCTTTGGAGTGTGGGAGGAAACCGGAGCACCCGGAGAAAACCCACGCAGTCACAGCGAGAACGTACAAACTTCGTACAGACAGCTCCCATTGACAGGATCAAACCCGGGTCTCTGGTGCTGTAAGGCAGCACAGCAACTCTACCGCTACGCCAATGTGCCGCCGTCTATGTTCTATGCTCTGTGAAAAAATACCGACACAGAGGAGCATATTGAATGGATGGTTATAACACTGATTCACAATTTTGCAATGCTAATAATACCAATTTGTATTCATGGAGACAGCAGTCATATGTGGGACTACTTAAGATGGACAAGGTTCCAGAATGATTGTAGTCTGAATACACTTAATAGTCCTGGTGTAAACCTTATTTCCACACCTTCACCTATGGGCACACCTGTGCAGTCAATGGCACCAATGTCACCCTAACGACACACTATTTTTTTAATAGATAGCAACAATGCATTACAGTCAGCACTTTCAGAGACATTGCACTTTAGTTTTACACCTAACGGTGAATGCATATATTGCAACTAGATTCAGACGCGATAAACCAGGTGGCTGTATGATTTATGCCGTTAGCTGGGGATTAGGAGTTATAGACATCAGCTGCAAAACGTTATTTCATGAGATCCAAAGTACCGATTTTCAGCCGTACAAAATATTGACCTCCTGATTGAACATGACAAGCTAATTTTATTCATAAATTAATGTCATGCTTTGACCACATCTTGCAATTAAGCATGACAGCAACTTGGTGCCTTAGGTTAGTTAGGAGGTTTATTAATATAGATACATTGCTTGCACTGCCAATATAGCAGAGATAGATATCGTGCAAGGCTGTTTTAGAAATCCGAGTTGGCAATGCATCCCACGACACATTCGGTAATATCAACATTACATTCACATCAAAGTTAGACACAAAGTGCTGGAGTAACTCAGCCGGTCGGGCAGCATCTCTGGAGAACGTGGATGGGTGACGTTTTGGGTCGGGACCCTTCTTCAGAAGAAAAGCGAAGGGGAAGATACAGAGTGAAGAATATAATTCTCAGCATCATAGCACACTAGTTCCAGAGTCAAAGTCTGGACCCTTCTTCAGACCCGAAACAGCATCCATCCTTTTTCTCCAGTGATGCTGCCTGACCCGCTGAGTTACTCCGGCACTTTGTGTATATCTTCGGCATATACCAGCATCTGCAGTTCCATTCTACACATTGTATTTACATCATATTACTAGACACATATAATAAAATGATTTGTTCAGTATATCCTGAAACGTGTTTATCATAACGTAAACTATTCATTGTTTTCACTCTAGAACTTAATTTAAAACTATCAATCTTGACAATTGTTTATAATTGCCATTTAAGTTCATAAGTGATAGGAGCAGAATTAGGCCATTCGGCCCATCAAGTCCACTCTGCCATTCAATCATGGCCGATCTATTTCCCTCTCAACCCCATTTTCCTGCCTTCTCCCCATAACCCCTGACACCCGCACTACTGAAGAATCTATCTATATCTGCCTTAAAAATATCCATTGACTTTTGTTAATAATTCTATCATAATGCAGGCTTGTCGGCATGAATGAATGCATAATACTGTCCTCATTAACAAAGTAAGATGTAGCAATCTTTAAAAATTTGATTATCTACTGTAACGTGATGCTACAACTGATTGATTCTGTTTGCCTCTAAATGAGCACTGTACTGACAAATTAAGTAGCAAAACTGCTGAGCTACCCAGGGAAGTTAAAGACATTGTACAGTATCTTCTCACTTTCATTGCCGAACTTAATTAAATCTAACGCTTTCAGCAAATCAATTAGTTGCGGCTTTTATTCATCGAAAGTTGTGACATCTCAATGGATTTTTAAAAAAATCATAGTTTTCATTTTCTATGAAGATAGACATAAAAAGTTGGAGTAACTCAGTGAGTCGGACAGCATCTCTGGAGAAAAAGCACAGGTGACGTTTCGGGTCGAGACCCTTTTTTAGACTGAAGAAGGAAGAAGGTTTGAAGAAGGGGTCTCGTCCCAAAACGTCAATTATTCCTTTTCTCCAGAGATGTTGCCTGTCCCGCTGAGTTACTCCAGCTTTTTGTGTCCATCTTCAGTTTGAACCAGCATCTGCAGTTATTTCCTACACTTTCATTTTCTTTGTTACATGTGGTTGAACCAACAGCTTGGGGAGAAGATGTAAAGAAATCGTAGAATAAACATATCATGCAGAAAAAAAAAAGACACAAAGTGCTGGAGTAACTCAGCGGGTCAGGCAGCTTCTCTGGAGAACATAGATAGGAGATGATCCACAGCAGTAGATCCACTGCCTCACAGCACTAGAGACCCGAGTTCGATCCAGACTATGGGTGCTGTCTGTAAGGAGTTTGTGTGTTCTCCCCGTGACCACGTGAGTTTTCTCCGGGTTCTCCAGTTGAGTTTGAGTCTAGTTTATTGTCCCGTGTACCGAGGAACACTGAAAAGCTTTTGTTGCGTGCTGAACAGTCAGTGGAAAAGGAATACATGATTACATTTGAGCCGTCCACAGCGTACAGATTACATGATCAAGGGAATAATGTGAATAACGTTTAGTGCAAAATATGTCCCCAAATTTTCCTCTCACATTCCAAAGACGTTCAGGTTTGTAGCTTAATTGGCTTTTGTAAATTGCTCCTGGTGTGTAAGATGCAAAGGTAAAATAACATGGAACTAGTGTGAACAGGTGATCAATAGTGGGCGAGGATGCGTTGGGTCGAAGGGCCTGTTTCCACGCTATATCTCTTAACTAAAGGTATTGGGTCAGCACCCTTCTAAAACCTACACAGAACAACAACTCCAATGGCTGATAAACATGTTCTATGTACCTTCTATAGCTCTCGAAACATCACCTATTCCTTCCTTCTCTCCAGAGATGCTGCCTAACCCGCTGAGTTACTCCAGCTTTTCGTGTCTATCTTTGGTGTAAACCAGCATCTGCAGTTCCTTCCTACACATGAAGGATGAGAGGAGATCTTATCGAAACGTATAAGATTATTAAGGGGTTGGACACGTTAGAGGCAGGAAACATGTTCCCAATGTTGGGGGAGTCCAAAACAAGGGGCCACAGTCTAAGAATAAGGGGTAGGCCATTTAGAACTGAGATGAGGAAAAACTTTTTCAGTCAGAGAGTTGTGAATCTGTGGAATTCTCTGCCTCAGAAGGCAGTGGAGGCCAATTCTCTGAATGCATTCAAGAGAGAGCTGGATAGAGCTCTTAAGGATAGCGGAGTCAGGGAGTATGGGGAGAAGGCAGGAACGGGGTACTGATTGAGAATGATCAGCCATGATCACATTGAATGGCGGTGCTGGCTCGAAGGGCTGAATGGCCTCCTCCTGCACCTATTGTCTATTGTCTATTGTCTATTGTCTATTGAAACCTAATAGTGTGGCTTATTAGCTTTAGATGTTGCAATCGGCCACTTTAATAATTAAATATTAGTCACAGCTGTTAAAACTAGACAGATTTTGGAAATGGCAGACTCAGATAAATGACAAGCTTCACTTATTACATTATGCACATGATTGTACGGGTCTACTGAGAAACTGAAGCAATTCTATAAAATAATGTTTCACAGTTCACGGGGCATTTGCATTCTTCCTTCTGCGACAACTCTGTAAAGAATCGATGCTTTACAATTAAATTAGGAGAATTCACAATTTGTTATTTATGTCTCTGTCAAAACCCAGGTACATTTTAGCAGTTATTTTCCTGGCTTTACCCAAACGTGGGTGTAGTCCAGGGGAAGACACAGCTAATGTTAACCTCCTAGATCTAGATGTGTTATCTCAAGCTTCTTTCACTCATAGCTTTGTTAAGTTATTACAAAATAGCGCAGATGGCGGTAATATTGCAACTGATCGACAACATCGTTAAATGTTTTCAAATAAATATTTTTAAATTTGGTGTTTTAAGGATTGGCAAACCTTGACAGATAGTCGTCTCACCAATCCGAGAACGTAGAAACATAGAAAATAGGTGCACCAAATAGTAGGCCATTCGACTCTTCGAGTCAGCGACATCATTCAATATGATCATGGCTGATCATCCAAAATCAGTATCCCGTTCCTGCTTTTTCCCCAACGCCCTTGATTTTGTTAGCCCCCAAGAGCTAAGTTTAACTCCCTCTTGAAAACATCCAGTGAATTGGCCTCCACTGCCTTCTGTGGCAGAGAATTCCACGTTTTATTTCCAACTTATTTCATGGGATCAGCAATAATGATTCTTAAATGACTGAAGATTGGCAGACAAAATGAAAAGTGACACCAGGAACTGCAGATGCTGGAATCCAGAACAAAACATCGAAGCCACCATGGTTCTTTTTCCATTGTCGGTTCGCAAATTAATGCCTTAATTGATCAAAACACAAAGTGCTGGAGGAACTCAACGGGGTAAGGCAGCATCTGGGAAAGGAATGGACAGGCAAAGTAGATACAAAATGCTGGAGTAACTCAGTGGGTCGGGCAGCATCTCGGGAGAGAAGGAATGGATGACGTTTCGGGTCGAGACCCTTCTTCAGACAGATAAGGGGGTTTCAGGTCAGAACCCTTCCTCGTACTGTTAGGAGTAGGGAGCAGAAAGCTGGAAAAGAGGTGGGGCCAGGACAAACATTGGCGAGCGATAGGTGGATACGGGTGAGGGGAGGCGGTGAATGGCAGATGGGTGGAGAAGGTTACAAAGGTTAGAGGTGGAGAGGTGTCAAAAAGGTGTCAGATGAGGAGAGGAGAGGAGGAGTGAAATGTAAAGCCGGACGGAGGGAGGAGAAATGACGAAAAGATGGCTGTCCAGCGACTCTTCATCTGACTGTTCATCCTTTAGCATTTCTTCAACTTGGTGGGGTCTTGTGTGAATGAATTGTGATTTCTCCCATTGTAATGCAAGGGTTAAAAATAGGCTTCTCATGAAAAATGGATTTGTCTGCCAACAGCATTAATTGAATAAGCTGGCTCGCTTAGAAAAAACAATTAGGTGCTTAGGAAAATAATCTTGCTTCCTTGGAAGAACTAGTAAATCGTGAGGCCTCGGATCATGCACTAAGACAGGACAAACTTTTAGTTTTCGTTTAGTTTTAGAGATGCAGCGCGGAAACAGGCAGGCCCTTCGGCCCACCGAGTCCGCACCGACCAGCGATCCCCGCACACTAACACTATCCCACACACACTTGGGACAATTTACACAGACACCAAGCCAATTAACCTACAGACCTGTACGTCTTTGGAGTGCGGGAGGAAACCGAGGATCTTAGAGAAAACCTCGGCGCTCACGGGGAGAACGTACAGACAGCGCCCGTAGTCGGGATCCCAGGTCCCCGGCACTGCAAGCGCTGTAAGGCAGCAACTCTACCGCTGCGCCACCGTGATTGCCCGTTTTCTCCCCAGGGACCCCCGAGATTTAGCTCAACTCTCTTCCCTTGTCCCCATACCTAGTTCAAAGGGTCTCGACCCGAAACGTCACCCATTCCTTTTCTCCAGAGATGCTGCCTGACCCGCTGAGTTACTCCAGCATTTTGTGCCCGTCAAACAAAACACAGTTGACTGCTGTCTGTAGATTCAGGTAGAAGTGTGAGGTTATTGAGTATGAAAGCACATGAACCCAGTGAGCTCATCGGAACACTTTGGACCGAGATGTGAAACTGTGCCAAGACCCTCGAGTTCACTAGATCAAGCCGCTAAAGAAGATACTTTGATTAGTATGTGGTGTCGGGGGTTATGGGAAGAAGGCAAGAGAATGGGGTTAGGAGGGAGAGATGGATCAGCCATGATTGAATGGCGGAGTAGACTTGATGGGCCGAATGGCCTGGTTCTACTTCTATCACTTATAATGAGTCCCTAGTGTGCAGTAGGAAGGTGTAAGACTCACTGCTGCTTTCTTGGTGTTTTATTGTTATTTTTAATAAGTGTTTCATTTTTTATTTCATATGGTTGAAGTTCTTTCTCCATCATTGATCCGAGTCCCTGAAACCTCCTTGTTTCATTACACCCATGTTAAATATGAAGAGAAGTTTTTAGCCTAGATTCCTTCCCGTTGAAAGAATATTGTGGACAGGAGCCGATGTGCTGTTACAAGACAGAGGGCCCCATGAACTTTGGAAGACTAAAGTCTAGAAATGGCTAGTTAATTTAGAGATACAGGCCTCTCATCCCACCGAGTCCACGCCGACCAGCGATTCCCGCACATTAACACTATCCTACACACACTATGGATAATTTACATTTACACCAAGCCAATTTAACCTGCAAACCTGTAAGTCTTTGGAGTGTATATGGGCAAAAAGCAGGCAGTTGGGACTAGTGTAGATGGATAGATGGGACATGTTGGTCGTTGTGGGCAAATTGGGCTGAAGAACCTGTTTCCACACTGTATCACTATGACTCTATGGAAGATTGTATTACATGAGTGTGACCATATTAAACTCCAATTGACTCTAGTTTTAAGATCCGTAACTGAGATATAATCACTGGTATGAACTGGAAGATAAATGCACAGCAATAAGTTACAATTTGAAAGCTAAATCTCAAAGCCACACTTGAGTTATCGTTCCATCTTCAGAAAGGAAAAAATCATTAAAGCCGTTGTATGTTATTAAGATAATCATGAAATTAGAAGCATGAAATTAGTTGAATCTTAATGTTTTCTTACACTTGCTGCATTCTTAAGGTCTCAGTGTGAACAGAGCCTCCCCCTAAAGATTCATATTTGAACACTGAGCCAAACAGACAGACGTATGATGCCAGGTACATTAATATATTGAATTACTTGATTTCACCTTACACAGTAGCCAGGCAGCCAGAAATTAATTTCAGTACATCGGAGAGAGGAAAAGAAAAATGTTGTTAGCATTCTCACCAGCCATGCAGGAATTTGGTGCCGGGAAGTGCTCACCTAATGCAAAGAGAGCATACATGATGGTTTTTCGAAGGTTTAAAAGCACATGAACATTAACTGTGCAGAGTAATACTTGAATGATATGGCCAGATGGGGATGAAGATGGGGATGAAGATCACCCAGCATTGAGACAAGCTTGGTCTACCAAATCAGACAGTTGGTAACCTATGTATAAAGGACATACACAGGTAAGTAGGTCCATGGTTAATCATGAATGATGTTGGGTTTCCCAAGATGTCCATGATGTTTTTACATTTATCGCAATCTTTGACTTTATGCAACTCTGCACTGGTTATGCAGAGGCTACCCAACAACGCGAACTCTTCTCATCTACGTAGGGTTCAACATTTTGGTTGAATTGAAAATGGCAGCAATGGATTAATCAGTGACAACGTGTTAATTCCATGCCAAAAACAATGCCAAATCTATACGTAGCAGATTATCTATTTGTTGTTGCTGGTGTCATTTTTGTCCGTTTCAACAGTAGGTTTTGGAAGTGGGTGGCATGTACTCAGTGAAGTCTCAGAAATGCCACGGGACGAACAGCAGTCCTTAACCTTCCTCTCCTTAGACTCGACAAAGTTGACTTCTTGTGCAGATATCCGACAAGACCCCTTGTAAGAAAGTAGTTTGGGGATGGTCGACCTGGTGGAGCCTTCGGATAAGGAATAGTTGAAGAGAGAAACTAGTGTTCTCCTGTATTTACTTTTGATTTCCTTGGCCGACCTGTACAGATCCCCGACGAAGCAGTAGCAAATTGGGTTGAGGGAGGAATTGGTGAGGCCGAGCCACTGGGCGAATGGTCGAAAGTGCATGATCCTTTCTGACGACGCCTCGCTGTCCTTTGAAACGACCTCGGAGTTGAAATCCAGCCAGATATCTACCAGGTAGAAGGGCAACCAGGAAAGGGCAAAGAGGAGCACCAAAGCCACCACCATCTTGGCGATCTTTTTGCGGATTTTCAACCTGGACGATGGAAGGGCATGGTTCCTGGTATCGCACTCCTTGAAGTGGGTGGATGTGCTCCACAGTCTGCGCCAAGTCAGGAAACAGATCACCAGGTTGAACAGCACCGGCAAGCCGTACAGGGCACAGAAGAGGATAAAGTTGTACGCTTGCTTCAGCTTGACATGCGACCAAACCTCACTGCAGAAGGGAACATCGAACGCAGGGTCAATCTCTTTTAACTTGTTCATGAAGACCAGGGGCATGCAGATACCGGAGGACAGAAGCCAGACGACCAGGATGGTCCAGAAGATTTTTCTCCAGGTGAAGAACGATCTGGCGTTTAATGGGTTGTGCACATTGTAGTACCTGTTGACGCTGATAACGGTGATGCTGAGGACGCTGGCAGAGACGCACACTGCCTGGGTGAACGGGGCAGCCCTGCACATGAAGTCGCCGTAGATCCAGGCTTTGTATATCTGGTAGCCGAGAGTCGTGGGCATGCAAACACAGACAACCATCAGGTCGCAGACGGCGAGGTTTATCAGCAGGCTGCGAGTGGCGCTCACCCCGGGTAACCTGGCGTGCCTCTTGCCGGTCAGCACCTTGATGGACATCACGTTGCCGACGAAGCCAACGACGAAAGATATGGCGTACATCACCGTCAGGGCGATGGTGGCAGGTTCTCGGATGGTGAGCAAGATATTCTCCAGGTTGTCGAGGTCCCCGTGGATGTAGAAGGAAAGGTTGCTCTTGGCGAGGTGTCCCGTGGTTGGGAACAGCGGATAGGGGAAGCTACGGGAAAGATTCATTGTCCTCTTGGCCCAAATCTTCATAGGCAGAATGTTGCAGGAGTTAACGCCGCCCCACCTTCACTCCCCATTCCAGGTGTGCTGGTACATCTTCCCAAACGACTCAGGGATGGATGGTTGATTCACTTGGATAGGAAGAGATATTCCTTGCTGTCTGCCTCGTTGATAGTTGATCTTTATTCACAAAGTGCTGGAGTAACTCAGCAGGTCGGGCAGCATCTCGGGAGAGAAGGAATGGGTGAGGTTTCGGGTCGAGACCCTTCTTCAGACCCCTCTAGTTGCCTCCACCTCTGTGATTTCTCCTGCCCTCCTACCCTCTACGACGTGCTCTCTCGTTGATGGTCGGTTGAAGTCTCTGTCGGTGGGGCTTTGGACGCCGCCCGCTCGCTGTTTCAACAGCTAGTGGTGCTGAAAGAACAGCGACCAAGGCTTGGCCGGCTCTCTCTCGCTGCCAACGCCGCACACACCACTCACTAACCCCCGGCAAAGTTGCTGGCGTTTCCCCCCACTCCAGAGCCGCCGGCTAGAAACCAGTGCGCCCCTTTTCACATCCCAACACATCCACCTTCTGCAACTCGGGTTTAAGCTCCACTCGCCGTTCCTACTTTCCCGCCGCTTCCCATCGGGTTCAGGCGGGTATCACCCACTCTGCCTTTCTCAGTGGTCTTCCAGTTCTGCTGTTGTACCACGTTCTTGGTTCGCCTCTCTGGTGTCTTCTCCTCCCTCTTCTCTCTCCGACCCTCCCCCTCCTCTCTTCTCTCTCTCTCTCTCTCTCTCTCTCTCTCTCTCTCTCTCTCCTCTCTCTCTCTCTCTCTCTCTCTCTCTCTCTCTCTCCTCTCTCTCTCTCTCTCTCCTCTCTCTCTCTCTCTCTCTCTTCTCTCTCTCTCTCTCTCTCTCTCTCTCTCTCTCTCTCTCTCTCTCTCTCTCTCTCTCTCTCTCTCTCTCCTCTCTCTCTCTTCCTCTCTCTCTCTCCTCTCTCTCTCTCTCTCTCTCTCTCTCCTCTTCCTCGTCTCTCTTCCTCCTCTCTCTCTCTCTCTCTCCTCTCTCTCTCCTCTCCTCTCTCTCTCTCTCTCTCTCTCTCTCTCCTTCTCTCCCTCTCTCCCTCCCTCTCACCCTCTCTCGCTCTAAACTACAATTCCTAATTTGTTCTCTTCGCCTCTTGGCTTCTCCAAGCTCCCGCCCGCCCCCTCCCCGCTCGCCCAGATTGAGTTTTCACTCTAACTCCTCTCTATTTCCGAGTACCTGCGCTCATCTCTCTCTCTCCCTTGTCTTCGCTCTTCCACCAGCCCTTCTTCCACCAGATCTCTCCGTCTCCTGCGCTCTGGGTGTAAGTGACTGCACGCCCTCGTCTCAGCAATAGGTTATTATCCACTCAAAAAAAGGGCGAATGAAACGAAACACACGAGAGAGAGAGAGAAAAAAATCTTTAGCCCAGACAAAGAGGTCGGAAGTTCAGCCCGAAGAATCGTGCGTGTGGAATCACAGGGCTGACAACACACTGGTGGTAGTCCAGAGGACTCTGGAGAGACCTGAGCAGCAACTGTTCAATTGGAAAAACTTTCCTCTTCTTCTTCCTGCACAGGTCCCCTGTTGAGGCTGGACTGGATAATGGCCGGTTGTCCCCCTTTGGCCCCGAGAGGGGGGGTTAAGAGACAGTCGATTCCCTCTGGCCGTCTGGCCACAGTTTAAGAATAAGGGGTAGGCCATTTAGAACAGAGATGAGGAAAAACTTTTTCAGTCAGAGAGTTGTGAATCTGTGGAATTCTCTGCCTCAGAAGGCAGAGGAGGCCAATTCTCTGAATGCATTCAAGAGAGAGCTAGATAGAGCTCTTAAGGATAGCGGAGTCAGGGGGTACGGGGAGAAGGCAGGAACGGGGTACTGATTGAGAATGATCAGCCATGATCACATTGAATGGCGGTGCTGGCTCGAAGGGCCGAATGGCCCTCCTCCTGCACCTATTGTCTATTGTCTATTGTCTATTGCCTATTGTCTATTGTCTATTGTCTATTGTCTATTGCCTATTGTCTATTGTCTATTGTCTATTGTCTGGGCGCCAGCACCTGTACACTGTGCAAGAGACGAGCCTCAGACAGGAGGAGCTGGTGGGTTCCAAACATCACCCAGAGCCACGCCGTCAGCTACGCCTTCACCCGGGGTCGGGCAACAGGGGATTGAGACTCGACTCCAGTCATTGGCACAGGCAGTGGGTCCCATCAGGACTGCGTGCCATCTGCCACACGAGTCTTTCAAGTGAGGTCGTCCAACGACTTGCAGAACAGAGGAGGGGAGCTCGGTGGAGATCTCTTCACCGCCACAGCTGTAGCCAGGTCATGCTAGTGTCACGGAGTCATACAGCACAGACACAGGCCCTTCGGCCCAACTTGCCCTTGCCAACCAAGATAGAGTCATAGAGTCGTGCAGCGTGGAAACAGGCCCTTCGGCCCAACTTGCCCATTCCAACCAAAATAGAGTCAAAGAGTAATACAGAGTGGAAAAGGCCTTTCAGTCCAACTTGCCTTTGCCAACCAAGATAGTCATAGTCATACAGCATGGACACAGGCCCTTCTGCCCAATTTGCCTACGCCGACCAAGATGCCCCATCTATGTTAGCCCCACCTGCCAATGTTTGGCCCATCTCCCTCTAAACCTTTTCCTATCCAGCGCCTGTCCAATTGTCGTTTAAATGTGGTTATAGTACCTGCCTCAGCTACCTCCTCTGGCAGCTCGTTCCATGTACCCACCACCCTCTGTGTGAAAAGGTTACCCCTGAGTGACTGAGGGATCTACGTTGACTGCACCTCAACAATGCTACAATGGACGTAAAACACTTTGGAACGTCGTGACCAGCCCAAACTAAATCCATAGATAGACACAAGAAGCTGGAGTAACTCAACGGGACAGGCAGCATCTCTGGAGAGAAGGAATGGGTGACGTTTCATGGTCGCGGCCCTTCTTCAGACCGGAAACATCACCCATCCCTCCTCTCCAGAGATGCTGCCTGTCCCGCTGAGTTACTCCAGCTTTTTGTGTCCATCGTCGGTTTAAACCAGCATCTGCAGTTCCTTCCTGAACGAACTAAAACCATTTTTAATTAAGCAATTCATTGCACAGACAAAATACGGCCAGTGTTTAATTTAGAGACACAGAATGGCATCAGGCCCCTTTGGCTCACTGAGTCACTGCGACCATTTCACACTACCTGTTCACACTAGATCTGTTACCCCACGTTCTCATCCACTTCCTGCACAATTTTAACAGAGGGCCAATTAACCCACAAGCCTGCACGGGTTTGTGATTTTGGGAGGAAACCGGAGCACCCTGAGGAAACCCACGCGGTCCCAGTGAGAACGTGCAAACTCCGCACAGGCAGCACCTGAGGTCAGGATCGAACCTGGGTCTCTGGTGCTGTGAGGAGGCAGCATTACCAGCTGAAACGTTGACACCGTTTCTCTCTCCACGAATGCTGACTAGATATTCTTCCTGGTTTGAATATTTATTCCGTTTATCAATTAGAAATGGACTCCTTCCTTTTTTTGCATTCTGCCTTTGTGAAAAACAGGGACGCACAGATTATCTCACAACGTGTAAAAACCGCACAACATGATCACAAATGCACCTCGGGGGTATGTCGAATGGATAAACAAATTTTAAAGTCATCCTTTTATGTGTTTTTACAGGCATAAAATAAAAATCTGCTCAGATGCTGATAGTGTGACTATGAGCATAGCTGAACCTGTTGCTACCTGAGGGGCATTAATGAGATACTATCAGACGCAACACCTGGTGACAATAAAACAGCGAGACTAGGAGTAGGAAAATAACTGCAGACGCTGGTACAAGTCGAAGGTATCACAAAATGCTGAAGTAACTCAGCGGGTCAGGCAGCATCTCAGGAGAGAAGGAATGGGTGACGTTTCAGGTGGAGACCCTTCTTCAGACTGATCAAAGTCTGAAGAAGGGTCTCGACCCAAAACGTCACCCATTCCTTCACTCCTGAGATGCTGCCTGACCCGCTGAGTTACTCCAGCATTTTGTGATACCTTCAGCCAGACTAGGAGATAGGAATCAGTCTGAAGAAGGGTCCCGAGCTGAATCGTTGCCTCTCCGTGTTCTCCAGGGATGTTGTCTGGCCCGCCGAGTTACTCCAACACTTTGTGTGTTTTTTATTATACCAGCATCATCAGTTCCTGTTGTCTGCAGTAAACTATTCCCCCAACATGATCAATGAGACAAGATTAAAGCATGTCTTTTATTGTCCATCCACAGAGAATTGGAGTTTAGCAGACAGTTTTTGAGAAGTAAATGAATTGTAAATCAATAGGTGGATATAGAAAATAAATATTTTATATTAATGGGAATCAGAAGCTTTGAAAGGAGTTGGCAATCTTACTGGTTTCCTAGTTTAGTCAGGTTATTGTCCCATGCACTGAGGTACAGTGAAAAGCTTATGTTGCGTGCTCTCCAGTCAGTAGAAAGACAATACATGATTACAATCGACCCATCCACAGTGTACAGATGCATGATAAAGGGAATAACGTTTAGAGCAAGATTAAGTCATTAAATTCCAGTCAAAGGTAGATAATAGTTCAGAACTGCACTCTAGTTGTGGAAGGATGGTTCAGTTGCCTGACAACAGTTGGGAAGAAACTGTCCCTGAATCTGGAGGTGTGCGTTTTCACAATTCTATAAAAATCAGTGTGGTTCTGATGAAGGGACATCGGTCTGAAACATTAACGCTGCTCCCATTTCCACTGATGCTGCCGGACCTGCCGAGTGTTTCCATCATTTTCTGTTTTTGTTTCAGCTTTCTGTCATCTGCAGATATTTTTAATTTTTGCTTCACCAAGTTTTACCCAGGTAAAGAAACACTATTCCAAATATTGTAAATGCAGTCCCTGAGGTAATAGAGAGACATAAGGATGCAGTGTATAAAAGTATATCCAAGAAGGTGTTGGAGTAACTCAGCAGGCAGGCAGGCAGCATCTGCGGATGGAATGGATAGGTGACGTTTCAGGTCGGGACCCTTCTTGAGACAAACACAAAGTGTTGAAGGAATTCAGTGGGCTAGGCAGCATCTGAGGAGGGAATAGACAAATCTGAAGAAGGGTCCCGACCTGAAACATCACCTTTCCATTCCCTCCACAGATGCACTCTGACCCACTGAGTTTTTCCAGCACTTTAGCTGTGTTGTCCTTAGAGGATTATGTTTTCGTTTTTTAGTTTTAGAGATACATCGCGGAATGTGGGAGGAAACCAGAGCACCTGTAGAAAACCCACACGATCACAGGGAGAACATACAAAACTCTGTACAGACAGCACCCACAGTCAGGATCGAACCCGGGTCTCTGGCGTTGTCAGGCAGCAACTCTGCCGCTGCGCCACCGTGCCGACTTCTTTAAACAGAGTTATGTACTCTGTTATAAAAGCTTAGCCTGCAGTTTATCATGGAACTGCAAGGCTGTGGTAAAATCCTGTCCGGCCACTGATGCCCCTCAGTAAAGGAAACCGGCCAACCTAAATCAAGCTAAAGTTAGACATGAAATGCTGGAGTAACTCAGCGGGACAGGCAGCATCTCTGGAGAGAAGGAATGGGTGACGTTTTGGGTCGAGATCCTTCTTCAGACCAAGCTGATGTATATTTTAAGAGCGGTGCAGGTGGTGGAGGGGAAGGGTTGGTGGGAAGATGTTGTTAGCCTTAGAGATCTATCGTTCATCTATTTGCAGCATTGTGGCACAGCTAGTAGAGGCACTGCCTCATCTCCGGGGCTGCACGATGGCACAGCGGTAGAGTTGCTGCCTCACTGCGTGCAGTCAGCACAGGTTCAATCCTGACCACGGGTGCTGACTGCACGTTTGGAGTTTATGCGTTCTCCCTGTGACCACGTGGGTTTTCTCTGGGTGCTCCGAGTTTCTCCCACACCTCAAAGACGTGCAGGTTCATAGGTTCATTGGCTTCGGTGAAATTGTACATTGTTCCGGGGTGTGTGTAGGATAGTCCTGGTGTGTGGGATCATCGCGGACTCGGTGGGCCAAAGGGCCTGTTTCTGCGCTGTATCTCTGAAGTCCAAAGTCAAGTCTGAAGATGCTGCCTGACCCGCTGAGATTCTCCAGCACTTTGTGTTCTACGCAAGAATCCAGCGTCTGCAGTTCGTTGTGTCTGCATCTCAAGATGGCGGCTTTGGACCACTTTCTCGACAACTAGCAAAGGCAGATGAACATCGACCTTACCAGTGATGCACGCATCCATGAGTGAATGAATATTAAGTCAGTGATACGATGGCCACACTTTAATAAATGGAGTGATAAGCAGCCACTGTTATATTTAAGTTCAAAAGCTTGAGTACTTAGTCTAAAGGGGGCATAACATTCTGAAAATGGGTCGCATCTTAATGTAGAAACTGCAGCCAGGACTAAGGCATCCAATCACTATGTTTGGTTTCATGCATGGGGAAGTACAACATTTTCAGCATTAGACACTTGAAGTTAAATTCATCGATCCTGTACTCTCTGTACAGTACTGCTGCCTTGGGGGCTACTGACAACAATCAGAGCTTCATGCCATAGTCCTTCAGTTCAGTTCAGTTTAGCTTCTTGTTACGTGTACTGGGGTACAGTGAAAAGCTTTTGTTGCGTGCTATCCAGTCAGCGGAAAGACAATACATGATTACAATCGAGCCATTCACAGTGATAAGGGAATAACATTTTGTGCAAGGTAAAGCCAGCAAAGTCCGATCAAGGATAGTCTTGAGGGTTGCCGTTGAGGTAGATAGTACTGCAGTACTGCGGTTAGTAGGATGATTCAGTTGCCTGATAACAGCTGGGAAGAAACTGTCTCTGAATATTAGTTTTAGTTTATAGTTTTAGAGATACAGCGCAGAAACAAGCCCTTCGGCCCACCGAGTCTGCACTGGCCAACGACCCCGTACACACACTCGGGACAATCTAAACTTATACCAAGCCAATTTACCTACATACCTGTACATCTTTAGAGTGTGGGAGGAAACTCGAAGATCTCGGTAAAAACCAACGCGGTCACAGGGAGAACGTACAAACTCCGTAGTCAGGATCGAACGTGGGTCTCTGGCGCTGCAAGCACTGTAAGGCAACAACTCACTCCACTGTGCCACTGTGCTGCCAAATCTGGATCTGAAGGTGTGTGTTTTCAGACCTCTATAGCTGAACAGTAACGTTCCGTATATAGTCGCAAGGTCGTGCCTTGGACCTTCCTCTGTCGCACTACAAGGACTTCTTGCTGCATTCAGCAATTTTAACCTGAATTATATGTTTATTCCCCAACTGATCGATAAAATACTTAACCTTCTGTGCCTGGATTAATGTGCATTAATACAACATGCGTACAAGTTATTTTAATTTGCTTCGAGCGCATTTCATGGAGTGCCCAATATATTCTTTACATTAATAGTTTTCTTGTCATAATAAGTTTAAAGCTTCAATAGCATGGATTACCATAATCAGGGCTCTTATGCGTCATGCTATTTGCTTGAAGTTCACTTTATCCCAATGTTTCATACATTGAGTGAAATGGGAACATTGCACTAAATCCTAATAGTGATTATTTATGAGCCCTGAGCAATTTTCACATTGTCATTGTTATTTTTCAGCAGGAAACATGTTTCCAGTGTTGGGGGAGTCAAGAATCAGGGGCATAGTTTAAGAATAAGTGGTAGGCCATGTAGAACGGAGATAAGGAAAAACTTGTTCACTCAGAGAGTTGTAAATCTATGGAATTCTCTGCCTCAGAAGGCAGTGGAGGCCAATTCTCTGGATGCTTTCAAGAAAGAGTTAGATAGAGCTCTTGATGATAGCGGAGTCAGGGGGTATGGGGAGAGGGCAGGAATGGGGTACTGATTGTGGATGATCAGCCATGATCAATAGACAATAGACAATAGGTGCAGGAGTAGGCCATTCAGCCCTTCGAGCCAGCACCGCCATTCAATGCGATCATGGCTGATCACTCTCAATCAGTACCCCGTTCCTGCCTTCTCCCCATACCCCCTCACTCCGCTATCCTTAAGAGCTCTATCCAGCTCTCTCTTGAAAGCATCCAACGAACTGGCCTCCACTGCCTTTGAGGCAGAGAATTCCACACCTTCACCACTCTCTGACTGAAAAAGTTCTTCCTCATCTCCGTTCTAAATGGCCTACCCCTTATTCTTAAACTGTGGTCTCTTGTTCTGGACTCCCCCAACATTGGGAACATGTTTCCTGCCTCTAATGTGTCCAATCCCCTAATTATCTTATATGTTTCAATAAGATCCCCCCTCATCCTTCTAAATTCCAGTGTATACAAGCCTAATTGCTCCAGCCTTTCAACATACGACAGTCCCGCCATTCCGGGAATTAACCTAGTAAACTACACTGCACGCCCTCAATAGCAAGAATATCCTTCCTCAAATTTGGAGACCAAAACTGCACACAGTACTCCAGGTGCGGTCTCACCAGGGCCCGGTACAACTGTAGAAGGACCTCTTTGCTCCTATACTCTCCTCCTCTTGTTATGAAGGCCAACATTCCATTGGCTTTCTTCACTGCCTGCTGTACCTGCATGCTTCCTTTCAGTGACTGATGCACTAGGACACCCAGATCTTGTTGAACATCCCCTCTTCCTAACTTGACACCATTCAGATAATAATCTGCCTTTCTATTCTTAATTCCAAAGTGAATAACCTCACACTTATCTACATTAAACTGCATCTGCCATGTATCCGCCCATTCACACAACCTGTCCAAGTCACCCTGCAGCCTTATTGCATCTTCCTCACAATTCACACTACCCCCCAGCTTAGTATCATCTGCAAATTTGCTAATGGTACTTTTAATCCCTTCATCTAAGTCATTAATGTATATCGTAAATAGCTGGGGTCCCAGCACCGAACCTTGCGGTACCCCACTGGTCACTGCCTGCCATTCCGAAAGGGACCCATTTATCCCCACTCTTTGCTTTCTGTCTGTCGACCAATTTTCTATCCATGTCAGTACCCTACCCCCAATACCATGTGCTCTAATTTTGCCCACTAATCTCCTATGTGGGACCTTGTCGAAGGCTTTCTGAAAGTTGAGGTACACCACATCCACTGACTCTCCCCTGTCAATTTTCCTAGTTACATCCTCAAAAAATTCCAGTAGATTTGTCAAGCATGATTTCCCCTTCGTAAATCCATGCTGACTCGGAATGATCCTGTTACTGCTATCCAAATGCTCAGCAATTTCGCCTTTTACAATTGACTCCAGCATCTTCCCCACCACTGATGTCAGACTAACTGGTCTATAATTACCCGTTTTCTCTCTCCCTCCTTTCTTAAAAAGTGGGATAACATTTGCTATCCTCCAATCCACAGGAACTGATCCTGAATCTATAGAACATTGAAAAATGATCTCCAATGCTTCCACTATTTCTAGAGCCACCTCCTTAAGTACCCTGGGATGCAGACCATCAGGCCCTGGGGATTTATCAGCCTTCAGTCCCATCAGTCTACCCAAAACCATTTCCTGCCTAATGTGGATTTCCTTCAGTTCCTCCATCACCCTAGGTTCTCCGGCTCCTAGAACATTTGGGAGATTGTGTGTATCTTCCTCAGGGAAGACAGATCCAAAGTAACGGTTTAACTCGTCTGCCATTTCTTTGTTCCCATTAATAAATTCCCCTGCTTCTGTCTTCAAGGGACCCACATTTGCCTTGACTATTTTTTTCCTCTTCACGTACCTAAAAAAACTTTTGCTATCCTCCTTTATATTATTGGCTAGTTTACCCTCGTACCTCATCCTTTCTCCCCGTATTGCCTTTTTAGTTAACCTTTGTTGCTCTTTAAAAGAGTCCCAATCCTCTGTCTTCCCACTCTTCTTTGCTATGTTATACTTCCTCTCCTTAATGTTTATGCTGTCCTTGACTTCCCTTGTCAGCCACAGGTGTCTCTTACTCCCCTTAGAGTCTTTCCACCTCTCTGTTCTACCGTCTTCCCTGCTAGGGCCTCCTTCCAGTCAATTTTGGCCAGCTCCTGCCTCATGCCTCTGTAATCCCCTTTGCTATACTGTAATACTGACACTTCCGATTTTCCCCTCTGCCTTTCCATTTGCAGAATAAAACTTATAATGTTGTGATCACTGCCTCCTAATGGCTCTTTTACCTCTAGTCCCCTTATCAGATCAGGATCATTACACAACACTAAATCCAGAATTGCCTTCTCCCTGGTAGGCTCCAGTACAAGCTGTTCTAAGAATCCATCTCGAAGGCACCCTACAAACTCTCTTTCCTGGGGTCCATTTCCAACCTGATTTTCCCAGTCTACCTGCATTTTGAAATCTCCCATAACCACCGTAGCATTACATTTGTGACACGCCAGTTTTATCTCCTGATTCAACTTGGACCGTATGTCGTGGCTACTGTATTGAATGGCGGTGCTGGCTCGAAGGGCCGAATGGCCTCCTCCTGCACCTATTGTCTATTGTCTATTGTCTATTGTCTATTGTATATTGTCTATTGTCTATTGTCTTCTTTGCAGCAAATAAGTTCAGGTACAAATAGGCTGTTTTAGCAGAACAGGGCGAGGTTAGGATGGGGCTGCAGAGATCTGAAGGAGTAGTATCTTGAACATTGTAGTAAAATCTGTCTTCATTATCGATGGTCGTTCATGAGCCTTTGTAAAGATATACAACATTAGCATGCTGCAGTCATCTGCACAATGCCTCGGCTGCTCCACACTGAGAAAATGCCAGCAAAATTTGTTCGGTGGGATGCCGACCAAAATCTTCTGAATAGATTAGAATTTACTTCATACTCTGCGATTAGATATGCTTGAACTGCTCTGAATATCTCTCCCATCATAAAATGTAAAGTTAACAACCTTATAATTCCACTGATCACTGCTTCTGTCATTTGGACAGGATTAACTTGCCTCCAGATTTGCTGATCGCAGTTCCTGTATGCAATGAGCTTTGTAGTGTTTCTGGCACAATTTACCCACTTCTGCCCTAATACGTTCAAGTACCCTTGGATCCATTCCATCTGAATCTGTGGTCCCATGAATATTCAAATACACCATCTCCTGATGATCATTTCATTGCTAACCCTTAATTTCTCGGGCAACATGAATGTATCTCCCGCTGTTCCAATTACAGGAATCAGGCACTTTCTGTAATGAAAACTATTATCAAATCACCATTTCATCTTTCTGTCATACTGTTCAACTCCCTGTTATTAAACTTTCTCCTCCTTAAAGTGCTCCTTTATTTCTGCGCTCCCTTTGTTAACCACTTTCCTCCCCGCCCGCACCTAAGCTCCGTGTTAACTCTGTGGCACAGTGGTGGAGTTGCTTGCTGCCTTACAGCGCCAGAGAGCCCTGGTTCGATCCTGACTACAGGTGCTTGTCTGTACGGAGTTTGTGCGTTCTCCCCTGCGTGACCTGCGTGGGTTTTCTCCGGATGCCCCTGTTTCCTCCCACACTCCAAAGACGTACGCACAGGTTTGCAGGTTAATTGACTTGGTAACAAATTGTAAACTGTGTGTTGGTACAGTGTTAATGTGCAGGTATCACTGGTCGGTGCACACTCAGACAGCCGAAGTGCCTGTATCTCTAAACACAACAAAACTAAACTCCTTTATTCTTATTTATTTTGTAACTATTATGCTTTGCAACACAAATCAATTCATTAACATAGAACATAGAACAGTACATGAGAGACCTCATGTGACATGCTGTTTGTTCATTTCTCCACTGTCCCGTTAAAGAGTTCTGACCTCTCTTTTGCTTCTGAGAACAGGACTCAATGGGATACAGTTTGGCCTAGTGCTCCACCATTTTCAGCGCTGGTCAATGCAACGCCTCATTGCCCATCATCTTCTCATTTATTGGTAAATAGTTCACTCCACATTTTACTTTTTATGCTGTTGCTTTTCAATAAATGTTACCTAATAACATTTTTAAGGTGGGGGGGGGGGGGTTAATAGGAACCTGAGGGGTAACTTTTTCTCACAAAGGGTGGATGGTGTATGGATCGAGCTGCCGGAGGAGGTAGTTGAGGCAGGTACTATCGCAACGTTTAAGAAACATTTGGACAGGTACACGGATAGCACAGGTTTAGAGGGATATGGGCCAAACACAGGCAGGTGGAACTAGTGTTGAGAGGGACATATTGGCTGGTGTGGGCAGGTTGGGCTGAAAGGCCTGTTTCCACGCTGTGACTTGAATACTCTATAACAAATTTGAAAGGAGATATAAGGCTTGTATACACTGGAATTTATAAGGATGAGAGGAGATCTTATCGAAACGTATAAGATTATTAAGGGGTTGGACACGTTAGAGGCAGGAAACATGTTCCCAATGTTGGGGGCGTCCAGAACAAGGGGCCACAGTTTAAGAATAAGTGGTAGGCCATTTAGAACTGAGATGAGGAAAAACTTTTTCAGTCAGAGAGTTGTGAATCTGTGGAATTCTCTGCCTCAGAAGGCAGTGGAGGCCAATTCTCTGAATGCATTCAAGAGAGAGCTAGATGGAACTCTTAAGGATAGCGGAGTCAGGGGGTATGGGAGAAGGCAGGAACGGGGTACTAATTGAGAATGATCAGCCATGATCACATTGAATGGCGGTGCTGGCTCGAAGGGCCGAATGGCCTCCTCCTGCACCTATTGTCTATTGTCTATAATTTTCAAATTTGCCATGTTGCGACCACTGCTGATTCCAGTGATACCAGAGGCATAAAAACAGGCCATTAGCCCCAATTTGCCCATGCTGACCAAGGTGCCCCATCCACACTAGTCCCACCTGCCCATGTTCGTCTTCTTGGGAGTCAGAGTTATACAGCATGGAAACAGTCCCTTCGATCAAGTCGCCCAAGATGCGGTGATTCAAGAGATTACAGATGGTGGAATCTTGAGCAAAAAAATAAACAACTGTGGCAGCTGAGTTCCTCCAGCAGTTTGTTTTTCACCATGTGATTGACCAGGTTTTCCAACGTCTCAGAGTCACAGAGTTGTACAGCACATAAATTGACCTTTCGGCCCAAACCACCTGTGCCAACCATGACACCTATCCACATTACGTTCAAGGTGAAGGGGAAAAGATTTAAAAGGAATCTGAGGGGTAACTTTTTCCCCACAAAGGGCGGTGGGTGTATGGAACAAGCTGCCAGAGGAGGTAGTTGAGGCTGGGACTATCCCAACATTTAAGAAGCATTTAGGGCGGCACGGTGGCGCAGCGGTAGAGTTGCTGCCTTACAGCACTTGCAGCGCCGGAGACCCGGGTTCGATCCCGACTATGGGCGCTGTCTGTTCGGAGTTTGTACGTTCTCCCCGTGACCCCGTGGGCTTTCTCCGAGATCTTCAGTTTTCTCCCACACTCCAAAGACGTACAGGTATGCAGGTAAATTGGCTAGGTATAAATGTAAAAGTTGGCCCTAGTGTGTGTAGGATAGTGTTAATTGTGTGGGGATCGCTGCCGGTGGGCCGAAGGGCCTTTTTTCTGCACTGTATCTCTAAACTAAACAGTTAGACAGGTACATGGATAAGACAGATTTGGAGGGATATGGGCCAAATGCTGGCAGTTGGGACTTGTGTAGCTGGGACATGTTGGCCGGTGTGGGCAAGTTCCACACAGTATCACTCTATGACTCTGTAGACTCTATTAATCCCATTTGCCTGCAGAAATCCCAATCCCTCTGCTCCTTTCCCATCCAAGTGGCTTTTAACACTTGTAATTTTATCTTCCTCCACCATTTCCTTGGGCAAATCATTCCGCTACCCTCTGTGTGAAAAACATGCCCTTCAGATCTCCTTTACATTTCTCTCCTCTCACCTTAATCGCACGCCCTCTGACTTTACACTCTGCCACTCCAGAGGAGAGAGTCTGACACAATGTCATTGGCAAAAACGACCGGATTGTCAGAACCCATCAGGGTCACCACTGCCCTGTGCGTGGGGAGACTGACTGTCTTCCTCGCCCAGTCCTGCTTAAATGTCACCCCGGACAACTAAAGTAGTCCTCAGTTCCCCCAAGTATTAGGGAGAGGCTATAAATGTTGGAAGAAATACTCCAGCATTTTGTGAATAAATACCTTCGATTTGCACCAGCATCTGCAGTTATTTTCTTACACCAGCTGTAAATGTTGGACATCACTTTACTTTCGCCTTCAGAGATTCATCGTGGGAAACAGGCCCTTCCACCCACTGAGTCCGCGCCGACCAGCGATACTATCCCACCCACAAGGTGACAATTTACAATTGGCGGAAGCCAATATAACCTACAAACCTGAAGATGGACACTAAATGCTGGAGTGACTCTCAGCGGGTCAGGCAGCATCACTGGAGAGAAGGAATGGGTGACGTTTCGGGTCGAGACCCCTCCAGCCCGGCATGTAAGGGCGGCATGTAAGGTGGTACAGCGATAAGTTGCTGCCTTGCACAGACCCAGGTTCGATCCCGACCACGGGCACTGTCTGCAAGGAGTTTGTACGTTCTCCCCGTGACCTGCGTGGGAGATCTTCGCTTTCCTCCCACAGTCCAAAGTCTTACAAGGTGAATTGGCTTGGCTTTGGTCTAAATGTAAATTGTCCCTAGTGTGTGCAGGATAGTGTAAGTGTGCGGGGATCGCTGGCCTGTTTCCGAGCTGTGTCTCTAAACTAAAACAAACTAAACTTTGGGATGTGGGAGTGAACTGGAGCGCCCGGAGAATGCCAACGCGGTCACTGGGAGAACGTGGGTACATTTTTTTCTAACAGTGAGACTTCAGAAGTGAACAGAGAGTATTCCAGTTGTGGCTGAGCCAGCAGTTTACAAAGGCTCCTCTCTCTTTTTTTTATAAATGGCTTTCTGGACCATTTTCTCGGTATTGTACCACGCTCGATTAGGTTGATTACGAAGTTAGCAGAATGATAATTTACGGTTTTGCTGGAAGACTGTCTCATTTCAAGGTTTCCTTGGTAATGACTTTAAAGGTTGTGAGGTGCGGGAGAATTAATGAATTGCTCAGTACCATTTCATCTCTTGAACTGATCTAGTGAATCGAGGTCTTTATCTGACACCGACTCTTCGGGTCCACGAAAATTGAGGAAATTAACCTCGTCTCCTTGATTGTGCATTTTGTTATTGTGCATTATAGAATTGAGACTTTAGAGATACAGCGTGGAAACAGGCCCTTCGGCCCACTTAGTCCACACCGACCAACTATCAGCCGTACACTAGTTCTATCCAACATATGGAATAATTTACAGAAGCCAATTAACCTAGAGGCTTGTACGTCTTTGGAATGTGGGAAGAAACCGGAGCACCCGAAGAAAACCCGCATTCACAGGGAGAACGTGCAAACTCCGTGCAGACAGCACCCGGAGTCAGGATCGAACCTGGGTTTATGGTGCTTTAAGGTAGCAACTCTACCGCCGCACACGTGAAACCTCAATCCAGTGGCATGGCTAGGTTAACTCTTGCTTATCGAACCTATGACCTGGGCTCAGTCGTGAACTGTGGTGCTGTTTGCGTGGAGTTTGCATGCTCTACCTGTGATCGTCCATATTTCTTCAACAAATGCGCCAGTTTCTTCCCACATAATCCAAAGACGTGCAGGTTGGTGAATTAATTGACCACTGCAAGTTGTCCCTTGTGGAGCAGTCTACTGGAGCTGATTATCTGAGTGGCAAGATTATCTGATGGGGAATGGTGGTGCAGCGGTAGAGTTGCTGCCTCAAAGCGTCAGAGACCCGGGTTCGATCCTGACTACGGGTGCTATCATATCATATCATATCATATATATACAGCCGGAAACAGGCCTTTTCGGCCCTCCAAGTCCGTGCCGCCCAGCGATCCCCGTACATTAACACTATCCTACACCCACTAGGATACAATTTTTACATTTACCCAGCCAATTAACCTACATACCTGTACGTCTTTGGAGTGTGGGAGGAAACCGAAGATCTCGGAGAAAACCCACGCAGGTCACGGGGAGAACGTACAAACTCCTTACAGTGCAGCACCCGTAGTCAGGATCGAACCTGAGACTCCGGCGCTGCATTCGCTGTAAAGCAGCAACTCTACCGTTGCGCTACCGTGCCTGTACAGAGTTTGTACGTTCTCCCCTGTGACCAACTAACTGGGATGCTCCGGTTTCCTCCCACATTCCAAAGACCTACAAGTTTGTAGGTTAATTGGCTTCAGTAAAATTGTAAATGGTCTCTAATGTGTGTAGGATTGTGCTCGTGTGCGGGGATCGCAGGTCGGCATGGACTCGGTGGGCCGAAGGGCCTGTTTCCGCACTGTATCTCTAAAGCCTTAAGTCGAAGAGTCTAAAGAATGGAATTGCTCTGTGAGTCAACATGGACCTGATTGGCCGAATGGCCTCTTCTAGGGTGTTTGAAATTATAGAAATTTAGAGCACGCATTGTTTGGAACCAGAATATTTATGTTGCCTTTCTGACAAAAATCAATTTGAATTCTTTGAAATATCTGTGTTGGCTTCCTCCACTGCTGAAGAGCGATATTGGTGATTTTCTTTTGCCGTCTACATTTATTACCATCAAACCTTTTTTTGAAATTTGCTGATAGCAGTTCAATATCTAAAACGTCTTGGCAGAAGCCTTCATACTTACAGAGATAATATGTCCAGAATGGTATTAGTCTAGGGTCTGTTCCCTCAGCCATTACTATTCCTTGTACCTGCTTCAGTGGATAATCTGATTCATTTATTGTAAACCTTTCATATATCTGCATTTTGACACGTTTATACTGGTCCATTATGTACTTGCTGGCTGAATTCTGAAGCGTAATTCTGACAAGAAAGTCAACATTCACTAGTTGTAAAGATCATGTTTGGATTAGTTTAGTTTAGTTTGGAGATAGATTTTAGATTTAGATTTAGAGATACAGCGCGGAAACAGGCCCTTCGGCCCACCGAGTCCACGCCGCCCAGCGATCCCCGCACATTAACACTACCCAACACACACTAGGGACAATTTTTACATTTACCCAGTCAATTAACCTACATACCTGTACGTCTTTGGAGTGTGGGAGGAAACCGAAGATCTCGGAGAAAACCCACGCAGGTCACGGGGAGAACGTACAAACTCCGTACAGACGGCGCCCGCAGTCAGGATCGAACCTGAGTCTCCGGCGCTGCATTCGCTGTAAGGCAGCAACTCTACCGCTGCGCCACCGTGCCGCCCTAGAGTGCAGAAACAGGCCCTTCGGCCTACCGAGTCCTCACCGACCAGCGATCCTCATGCACTATCACACTCACACTAACACACAACAGGGACAATTTACAATCTTTACCAAAGCCAATTAACCGACAAACCTGTACGTCTTTGGAGAGTGGGAGGAAACTGGAGCACCCAGGGAAATCCCACGCGGTCACGGGGAGAACGTGCAAACTCCGTACAGACCTAATTAAAAAATATTTTCAATGGAACTGGTGGCCTCCAGTTCAAAAATGAGGACTGATGCTTCTTTTTTCTCCCTTGACACAACTCTGTTCAGTCTTATTGGATGCGTAGGACACAAATACTACTGGTTTCTTCTGCCCATCCTAATAATTTGATTGATAACAATGACCAGTCCACAATTTTGCATCACACACAGGCCTCAATGTCCTCATCATGTAATAAATTTGCTAACATTGTTTTCCTTACAAAGAAACATAGAAAATAGGTGCAGGAGTAGACCCTTCGAGCCAGCACCGCCATTCAATATGGTCATGGTTGATCATCTAAAATCAGTAGGCCGTTCCTGCTTCCCCCCCCCCCCCCCCCCCATATCCCTTGATTCCTTTAGCCCTGAGAGCTAAATCTAACTCTCTCTTGAAAATCTCGTCCTCCTTGCATTTCAGAGCATTAGAAGCCCTGTCACAATAACATGCCAGTTAATCTGCTTATTTCCACCTTCTACTTATGCACTGTCCTTTTAAGCTTTCGACTCCACGAATTTTTAACTGGTATCAACGTTGGAGCTGAAGATTTAATCCGATTCCTGGAAACGTTCCTTGCAATCGCAAACATTAAATAGCAGTGCCAACAATACCCCTGGAGCTAAAGCTGATATCGGAATCTTCAAGAGAATTGGGGAAAAAAACAAACAAAAAGGCTGATAAAACCTAAAAGAGCAAATATACGTCGAAGGACGATGACAATATTTCCTTTAAAGGTAATGTGGAAGATTGCTGCAGTAATCCTGGGGCATTAAGTGCACAGTAATGGTTTGATGGCATGTAAGCCATCAAAGATTTTAACTCCCCCTCCCACTCCCACACTGACCTTTCTGTCCTGGGCCTCCTCCACTGTCAGAGTGAGGCCCAGCGCAAAATTGGAGGAACAGCGCCTCATATTTCGCTTGGGCGGCTTACAGCCCAGCGGTAGGAACATTGACTTCTCTAACTTCAAGTAACCCTTGCTTTCCCTCTCTCTCCGCCTCTCCCTCCCCCACCCTAGTTCTCCGCCTAGTTTCACTGTCCTCCTGATTTATTTTACTGTTTGTATGCTTCGTTGTCAACTTCCCCTCGGCCAATAATGAACCATTCTACATTTCCTTCATCACCGTCTGCTTTGATCTGTTGTTTTCACACCTTACGCTTCCCTATCTCCAGACTCTCTCTCCCCTGACTCTCAGTCTGCAGAAAGGTGTCGACCCGAAACATCACCCATTTCTTCTCTCCATAGATGCTGCCTTTCCCGCTGAGTTACTCCAGCGTTTTTTTGTCTATCTTCGGTGTGAACCAGCATCTTTTAGGAAGAAGCTGAGGAGCAATTTCTTTAGTCAGAGGGCGGTGAATCTGTGGAATTCTTTGCCACAGAAGGCTGTGAAGGCCAAGTCTGTGGATATTTTTAAGGCAGAGATAGATAGACTTTTGATTAGTACAGGTGTCAGCGGTTATGGGGAGAAGGCAGGAGAATGGGATTGGGAGGGAGAGATAGATCAGCCATGTTTGAATTGTGGAGTAGACTTGATGGGCTGAATGGCCTAATTCTACTCCTATTGCTATTGAGGGCGTGCAGCGTAGGTTTACTAGGTTAATTCCCGGAATGGCGGGACTGCCATATGTTGAAAGACTGGAGCGACTAGGCTTATGTACACTGGAATTTAGAAGGATGAGAGGAGATCTTATCGAAACGTATAAGATTATTAAAGGGTTGGACACGTTAGAGGCAGGAAACAAGTTCCCAATGTTGGGGGAGTCCAGAACAAGGGGCCACAGTTTAAGAATAAGGGGTAGGCCATTTAGAACTGAGATGAGGAAAACCTTTTCAGTCAGAGAGTTGTGAATCTCTGGAATTCTCTGCCTCAGAAGGCAGTGGAGGCCAATTCTCTGAATGCATTCAAGAGAGAGCTAGATAGAGCTCTTAGGGATAGCGGAGTTAGGGGGTATGGGGAGAAGGCAGGAACGGGGTACTGATTGAGAATGATCAGCCATGATCACATTGAATGGCGGTGCTTCATGAAGGGCCGAATGGCCTCCTCCTGCACCTATTGTCGATTGTCTATTATCACATGACTTATAGTGATTATATCAGTCTGAAGAAAGGGTCTTGACACGAAACGTCACCCATTCCTTCTCTCCAAAGATGCTGCCTGACCCGCTGAGTTACTCCAGCATTTTGTGTCTACTTATGACCTTGTGATCGCTGGAGTTCCTTCCAGCATGTTGGTACTTTGTAAACGGGCAGAACTTGTTTTGAAAGCCGCAGCATTTCCTCTCTGTTTATTCTATGCTGTACGTCACGCTGTACTAGCCAGAGCTATTACACTGCGGGCTGCTGTCAGGGAGCACATCATTATCTGAACTCACAAGTGCAGCGGAAATGTAAGGGACGTCCAGGCATTTCAGCCACAACCTTAAATAAGTCAGACTGCAGTGACAGCGTTAAGAGAGAGAGAGAGAGAGAGAGGGAGAGGGAGAGAGAGAGGGAGAGAGAGAGCGCGGTTCTGAAAGGTTACACCAAAGGTTAAAATAGTTGGAGAATGTTTGGTGGCCAAGATAAATCACTTGCGGATGTGTTTTGGTTGATTGGCAGATGCCATTTGAATGAATGAATGAATCAATTAATGATTTATTTAATGTCACTGTGAAATTCACAGTTAAATTCTTTGCTTCCCTACCCAAGGCATGCAAATAGTCACTACACAAAGGGCACTTACAAAGTTACAAAGTATCCCGCGCCGGGTCCCCATTCCTCTTCCCCCTCCCCCTCCCCCACGGCGGTCTCCCAACACCGCGTCCCCGTTCCTCTTCCCCTCCCTCTCCCTCACGGCGGTCCGTCCCACGCCTGGTCCCCATTTCCTCTTCCCCCTCCCTCTCCCTCACGGCGGTCCGTCCCACGCCGGGTCCCCGTTCCTCTTCCCCCTCCCCCTCCCCCACGGCGGTCTCCCCACGCCGCGTCCCCGTTCCTCTTCCCCCTCCCCCTCCCTCACGGCGGTCCGTCCCGCGCCAGGTCCTCCATTGTTCTTCCCCCTCCCCCTCCCCCACGGCGGTCCGTCCCGCGCCAGGTCCTCCATTGTTCTTCCCCCTCCCCCTCCCCCACGGCGGTCTCCCCACGCCGCGTCCTCGTTCCTCCTCCCCCTCCCCCACGGCGGTCCGTCCCGCGCCAGGTCCTCCATTGTTCTTTCCCCCTCCCCCTCCCCCACGGCGGTCCGTCCCACGCCTGGTCCCCGTTCCTCTTCCCCCTCCCCCTCCCCCACGGCGGTCTCCCCAACACCGCGTCCCCGTTCCTCTTCCCCCTCCCCCTCCCCCACGGCGGTCCGTCCCACGCCTGGTCCCCGTTCCTCTTCCCCCTCCCCCTCCCCCACGGCGGTCCGTCCCACGCCTGGTCCCCATTTCCTCTTCCCCCTCCCCCTCCCCCACGGCGGTCTCCCCAACACCGCGTCCCCGTTCCTCTTCCCCCTCCCCCTCCCCCACGGCGGTCCGTCCCACGCCTGGTCCCCGTTCCTCTTCCCCCTCCCCCTCCCCCACGGCGGTCCGTCCCACGCCTGGTCCCCATTTCCTCTTCCCCCTCCCCCTCCCCCTCCCCCACGGCGGTCTCCCCACACCGCGTCCCCGTTCCTCTTCCCCTCCCCCCCCCCCCCCACGCCGGGTCCTCCATTGTTCCTTCCCACGGCAGCGGCGTCCTCACTTCCAAGTGGTCCGTCTTCGTTCGCGCCATCGTCAACCGCCCCACCGACCTCTCCGCTAACGCCGCCAGGCCACACCCTCCTGAGGCCTCCATGACGCCAACCCAGGCCCCAGCCGCGGGCTCCGCAGACCCGGGGGCCCTCGAGGTTTAAAGGCGGGCCCCGACCCGAAATGTCACCCGTCCTTTTTTCTCCGGAGATGCTGCTTGACCCGCTGAGTTACTCCAGCACTCCTGTGTCCATTTTGGTATAAGTGTTCTCTGGAATGTCAGAGATTGAGGTGAGACTTGAGAGAAAGAAGCACATCAAATGATCAGAGGCTTAGATAGGGTAGACAGTCAAAACCTTCTTCCCAGGGTGGAGATGTCCAACATCAGAGGGCATAACTGTACGTTGAGAAGGGGACATTGTAATGGAGGTGTGTGCGGGGCAAGTTTTTTACACAGAGAGTGGTGGGGGCCTGAAACGCACTGCCAGGGGTGGTGGCGGAGGCAGATACGATAGTAGCATTTAGTGCAGGGGATAGAGGGATATGGATCATGTACAGGCAGAAGAGACCAGTGTAACTTGGCATCATGTTCGGCACAAACATTGTGACCCGTACCTGTGCTGTACAGTTTTCAATGTTCTATATTCAGACTTCAGGCGGCACAGTAGCACAGCAGTAGAGTTGCTGCCTTACAGCGCCAGGGACCTGGGTTCGATCCCGATCACGGGTGCTGTCTGTACAGAGTTTGCACGTTCTTCCTGTGACCGCGTGGGTTTTCTCCAAATAATCAAGGTTGAAGACTCGCTTTTTTTTTTGCTCACTGATCTACAAATCTTTCACGTTGTTAATACCGACATCAATAACTTTTGACTGGTTCCACACTTGGTCTTCTCACCTTGACCTGGTGCGTACACCTCTTCCTACCTGTCAGATCCTGCTCACCTGTCCAACTGTATGTGTGCTTACTCCTATCTTATTAAATAGATCGGCGACGTTATTTGAATGATGTTAGGGATTTTGTCACAAGATTTTGCAGTAAAACATAGAAGTGCAAAAAATATCTAGATCAATAACTTGATTGCTAAATTCAATGGGTACTTAGATCACTTTTGTTTTCGTTTAGTTTAGAGACACAGTGGAAAAACAGACCCTTCGGCAGACAGTCCACACCGACCAGCGATCCCCGCACATTAGCACTATCCTCCGCACAAAGGGACAATGTTACATTTACACCAAGCCAATTAACCTATATACCTGTACGTCTTTGGAGTGTGGGAGGAAACCCGAAAATCTCAGTGAATCTGGGTGTCCTAGTGCATCAGTCACTGAAAGGAAGCATGCAGGTACAGCAGGCAGTGAAGAAAGCCAATGTAATGTTGGCCTTCATAACAAGAGGAGTTGAGTATAGGAGCAAAGAGGTCCTTCTACAGTTGTACCGGGCCCTGGTGAGACCGCACCTGGAGTACTGTGTGCAGTTTTGGTCTCCAAATTTGAGGAAGGATATTCTTGCTATTGAGGGCGTGCAGCGTAGGTTCACTAGGTTAATTCCCGGAATGGCGGGACTGTCATATGTTGAAAGGCTGGAGCAATTAGGCTTGTATACACTGGAATTTAGAAGGATGGGGGGGGATCTTATTGAAACATATAAGATAATTAGGGGATTGGACACATTAGAGGCAGGAAACATGTTCCCAATGTTGGGGGAGTCCAGAACAAGGGGCCACAGTTTAAGAATAAGGGGTAGGCCATTTAGAACGGAGATGAGAACTTTTTCAGTCAGAGAGTGGTGAAGGTGTGGAATTCTCTGCCTCAGAAGGCAGTGGAGGCCAGTTCGTTGGATGCTTTCAAGAGAGAGCTGGATAGAGCTCTTAAGGATAGCGGAGTGAGGGGGTATGGGGAGAAGGCAGGAACGGGGTACTGATTGAGAGTGATCAGCCATGATCGCATTGAATGGTGGTGCTGGCTCGAAGGGCTGAATGGCCTACTCCTGCACCTATTGTCTACTGTCTATTGTCTATAACCCAGACGGTCACGGGGAGAACGAACAAACTCCGTACAGACAGCACCCGTAGTTGGGTTCGAACCCGTGTCTCCGGCGCTGTAAGCGCTGTAAGGCAGCAACTCTACCGCTGCGCCACCGTGCCGCCCCTCAGACTCCTGTTTTGTATTTTCTGTGCATGCTACCTCTCTCTGCCTGGTCATCTCACCCTGTCTGATCCTCCTACAACCATGGTTTATTGACCATTTCCCTGCTACCACTCAGTATCTCTCTCTCACTTTGAGATAATCTCGCTCCTCTCAAAGTGTTGTCAAGGTGCTGAGCTTATCTCTCATGTTCAGAAGAAAATGACAAGGACAGGAAAGGTTTGGAGGGATCTGGGCCAAATGCAGGATAAAAAGGACTAGTTTCGACATGGTGTTTGGCCGGCATGGATGGGTTGGGCCGAAGGGCCTGTTTATGGACTGCTGTGTGACTCCATAAGTTCACAGGTTCTACGAGCAGAATTAGGCCATTCGGCCCATCAAGTCTACACCGCCAATCAATCTTGGCCGATCTATCTTTCCCTCTCAACCCCATTCTCCTGCCTTTGCCCCATAACCCCTGACATCCGAACTAATCAAGAATTTGTCAATCTTTGCCTTAAAAATATCCATTGACTTGGCCTCCACAGCCGCCTGTGGCAATGAATTCGACAGATTCTCCACCCACTGACTGAAGAAACCCCTCCTCACCTCCTTTCTAAAGGTACGTCCCTTTATTCTGTGTCTGTGACCTCTGGACTCTCACACGAGTAGAAACATCCTCTCCTCATTCACTCGATCCAGGCCTTTCACTCTTCGGTAAGTTTCAATGGGGTCCCCCCCTCATTGAACTGCTCAGTTCATGTACAAAGGAGGCATTGCCCCCCAAAACAGTGCCCCTTTACGCTCCTTTTTGGTGGAGACGGGTTGGAAGGGAACCATTTCTAGCCTGAGGTTCTCTTTAGCAAAGAAGGACTGAGTGTTCAATTCCTCTGTGTGCTTTGAAAAGCAAATCTTTCAATCTAATCTCAAATAGATAATGTTCTGTTTTGTTAACACCAGTCAGCACTGTATAATTATCTGTGCGATGTATCAGATGAAAGATTCAAATATTGACTGGGAATTATTCTTTTGAATTGCTGTCCTCTTTAATATGGTTCAGAAAATTCCAATTAACAGTCAGGCAGCATCTTCAGATGTTAATTATTGACACAACATTGGGAAGTTTAACAAGGAAACTCAGCAAATTAGCAAGTCCGAACAAAGAGTTTGCTAATTTCTTTGCTAAAGAAAAGGTGCAATGCGTAAGTAGACTTGCTGCTAAAACTAAGCCATCTCAAAGAGGATTTTAACAGAAATGATTAAACATGTGGCGGCACGGTGGCGCAGCGGTAGAGTTGCTGCCTTACAGCGCCAGACACCCGGGTTCAATCCTGACTATGGGTGCTGTCTACAATGTGCTGTCTGTGGAATTCTCTGCCTCAGAAGGCAGTGGAGGCCAATTCTCTGAATGAATTCAAGAGAGAGCTAGATGGAGCTCTTAAGGATAGTGGAGTCAGGGGGTATGGGGAGAAGACAGGAACGTGGTACTGATTGAGAATGACCAGCCATGATCACATTGAATGGTGGTGCTGGCTCAAAGGGCCGAATGGCCTCCGCCTGCACCTATTGTCTATTGAAAAGTGGAAAAAATACATTGTCGCTCCGAATTAAAGTGGTGTATGTAAACAGCTATATCATAGAATATAGAACGGTACTGTGCAAGAACAGGCCCTTTGGCCCACAATGTCAGTGCCACAACATGATGCCAAGACCATCACTTATCCACCCGCTCATAACTCATATCCCTCCGTTCTCTGCATATTCATGTGCCATTTACACCTCACGCTGCCTCGGCAAGGCCAGCAGCATAATCAAGGACGAGTCGCACCCCGGCCACTCCCTCTTCTCCCCTCTCCCATCAGGCAAAAGGTATAGAAGTGCGAGAACGCACACCTCCAGATTCAGGGACAGTTTCTTCCCGGCTGTTATCAGGCAACTGAACCATCCCACCACAACCAGAGAGCAGTGCTGAACTACCATCTACCTCTTTGGTGACCCTCGGACTAACCTTGATCGGACTTTGCTGGCTTTACCTTGCACTAAACATTGTTCCCTTTTCGTGTATCTATACACTGTAAATGGCTCGATTGTAATCATGTATCGTCCTTCTGCCGACTGGATAGCACGCAACAAAAGCTTTTCACTGTACCTCGGTACACGTGACAATAAACTAAACTAAACTAAAATAAATGTCACTAACTTGTATGCTTCAACCAACACCCCTGGCAGTGTGTTCCAGTCACTCAGCACCCTCAGTTTAAAAACGTTTCCGCTCATCTTTAAACTTTGCCCCTCTCACCTTCAAGCTACGCCCTCTACTGTTTGATTTTTCCACTCTTGGAAAATGTTTCTGACGGCCTACTCTATATTTGCCTCTCATAATTTTATGCACTTCCCATCGGGTCTCCTTGCGACATCCAGCATTCCGAGAGAAGACAATCCAAGTCTGTCCAACCTCTCCCTGTAGCTAATGCCCCCGAATCCAGTCATCATCTGGTAAACCTCCTCTGCACCCTCCCCAAAGCCTCCACTACGTTCCTGTAATGGGGGTGACCAGAACAGCACGCGATAGTCAAAATGTGGCCTCACCAAAGTACTATAAAACTGCATCGTACGCTGCACTAATTCCCCGTGGGTACGTCCCTGGTTGTGTGTGACCTTGGAGTGCTTTGGTAATAAAACAGTTGCTGTCATTTCCTTTCTCATAAACATCCTTTCCACCTGCACCCATTTAGCTTAATAATTCTAGCCGTGCTCTATTTCAATTTCACGGCTTCTAATTTTGTTCTTCAAAGCAGGAGCAGGTTGAAATGTCATCTATTACGGATGCAGCCAAATGCAAATCTCTGCTTTCAAAGGGAGAAAGCCTATGTTCGGATCAATACGAAGATATCAATGCAATTTGAAGTGAAAGTCAGGATCTTCGGGCAGTTATTTTTTACCACGCTAATCTCAGTCCTTTCTTCATTTTCCTTTTAACTTGTTTACATTTTACATGTCGATATTGGGATGGCGCGGCGGTAGAGTTGCTGCCTTACAGCGCCAGAGTCCCAGGTTCGATCCTGACTACGGTTGCTGTCTGTGTGCAGAGTTTGTACGTTCTACCTGTGACCGCGTGGGTTTTCTCCGGGTGCTCCGGTTTCCTCCCACATCCCACATCAGGATTTCAGTATAGGAGCAGGGAGGTTCTGCTGCAGTTGTACAGGGCCTTGGTGAGACCGAACCTGGAGTATTGTGTACAGTTTTGGTCTCCTAATCTGAGGAAAGACGTTCTTGCCATAGAGGGAGTACAGAGAAGGTTCACCAGATTGATCCCTGGGATAGCAGGACTTTCATATGAAGAAAGACTGGATAGACTAAGCTTATACTCGCTGGAATTTAGAAGGCTGAGGGGGGATCTTATAGAAACATATAAAATTCTTAAGGGGTTGGAGAGGCTAGATGCGGGAAGATTGTTCCCGATGTTGGGGAAGTCCAGAACCAGGGGTCACAGCTTAAAGATAAGGGGGAAGTCTTTTAGGACCGAGATGAGAAAACATTTCTTCACACAGAGAGTGGTGAATCTGTGGAATTCTCTGTCACAGAAGGTAGTTGAGGCCAGTTCATTGGCTATATTTAAGAGGGAGTTAGATGTGGCCCTTGTGGCTAAAGGGATCAGGGGGTATGGAGAGAAGGCAGGTACAGGCTACTGAGCTGGATGATCAGCCATGATCATATTGAATGGTGGTGCAAGCTCGTAGGGCAGAATGGCCTACTCCTGCACCTATTTTCTATGTTTCTATGTTTCTATCCCAAAGACGTCCAGGTTTGTAGGTCAATTGGCTTCTGTGAATTGTGAATTGTCCCCAGTGTGTGGGATACCGCTAGTGTACGGGGTGATCGCTGGTCAGCGCGGACTCGGTGGGCCAAGCATGTTTCCACGCTGTATCTCTAAAGTCTAAAGTCAGATTGATGATGGAAACACAGAAAGCTTTATCATCTTACGGGGCAATAAGTCATCAGCTTCGAATTAGTGCTGGGCCATTTGAAGTAAAACATGAAGCACCTTTTCACCCAGGAGCTAGTGGAAATCAGGAAATATTTCCCCTCAAACCAATTGGGTGGCACTGGCGAGAGTGTTGCTGCCTTACAGCGCATACAGCGCCAGAGACCCCGGTTCAATCCCGACTACGGGTGCTGTCTGCACAGAGTTTGTCCGTTCTCCCCGTGACCACCTGGGTTTTCTCCGGGATCTTCGGTTTCCTCCCACATTGTGTGTAGATTAATTGGCTTGGTATAATTGTAAATTGTCCCTAATGTGTGTAGGGTCGTGTTAATGTGCGAGGATTGCTGGTTGGTGCGGACTCGGTGGGCCGAAGGGCCTGTTTCCGCGCTGTATCTCTAAAAACTGAACTAAACAATGTTTAAGCACGCGATTGATATATTTTTGTTGAGGTGTCGGGGAATATCTTCAAAGGCAAGTAAGTGGAGATGAGGAGCAGATCACTGAGGGACTAAACGCTGCTTTGATCATTGCATTCCCCCATTTTAGTCCTGTTCTTTGATGTCCATGCATTTAAAATGCCCCGGTGTAATTTTTATGTGCTTTATAACATTAGCAATGCAGTTTTAAAATCCTACAGCATTGCAGTAACAGGATTAAACAGGAAGGCAGAGTATTATCTGAATGGTGTCAAGTTAGGAAAAGGGGACGTACAACGAGATCTGGGTGTCCTAGTGCATCAGTCACTGAAAGGAAGCATGCAGGTACAGCAGGCAGTGAAGAAAGCCAATGGAATGTTGGCCTTCATAACAAGAGGAGTTGAGTATAGGAGCAAAGAGGTCCTTCTGCAGTTGTACAGGGCCGTAGTGAGACCGCACCTGGAGCACTGTGTGCAGTTTTGGTCTCCAAATTTGGGGAAGGATATTCTTGCTATTGAGGGCGTGCAGCGCCGCTTTACTAGGTTAATTCCCGGAATGGCGGGACTGTCATATGTTGAAAGACTGGAGCGACCAGGCTTGTGGAATTTAGAAGGATGAGAGGAGATCTTATCGAAACGTATAAGATTATTAAGGGGTTGGACACGTTAGAGGCAGGAAACATGTTCCCAATGTTGGGGGAGTCCAGAACAAGGGGACACAGTTTAAGAATAAGGAGTAGGCCATTTAGAACTGAGATGAGGAAAAACCTTTTCAGTCAGAGAGTTGTGAATCTGTGAAATTCTCTGCCTCAGAAGGCAGTGGAGGCCAATTCTCTGAATGCATTCAAGAGAGAGCTAGATAGAGCTCTTAAGGATAGCGGAGTCAGGAGGTATGGGGAAAAGGCAGGAATGGGGTACTATTTGAGAATGATCAGCCATGATCACATTGAATGGCGGTGCTGGCTCGAAGGGCCGAATGGCCTCCTCCTGCACCTATTGTCTATTGTCTAAACTGTACAGCACAACCCATGAAATTACATAAAATGTTAATACTGAGGCAAGCTATTCTGATGCTTCCTTCTGCTTTAGACGGTTACAAGCATGGATGAGGATCTTTGAATCTCGTGGTTTACTATTTGACTGTCAGACAGATGATTAGTTTAGTTTAAAGATACAGCGCGGAAACAGGCCCTTCAGCCCACCGAGCCCGCACCGACCAGCGATCCCCGCACATCAACGCTATCCTAAGAAACGCTTGAAGTCGGAACAGCTTCATGGAACTAGAACCAACCGCGCCAGGTACCAAAACCAAACAACAGATGGCATCAGGACACCACCTGCTTTACACTACCTGGAAAGCCCTAAACCGCCTCCGCACTGGAGTGGGACATTGCCGACTCAACCTGAAGAAGTGGGGTTTCTCGGACTCTGACGAATGCACCTGTGGAGAGGTACAGACAATGGCCCACCTACTGACTTGTGGCAGAGAGGCATGCACGGCGGACGATCTCCGCAGAGGCACAGATGTGGCACTGGCCGTGACAAAGCGATGGCACGACGTCGTCTGACACACGAGCAAATAAAACGCTATCCTACACACACGGGACGGTTTTATATTTACACCAAGACTATTAACCTGGAGTGTGAGAGGAAACCGAAGATCTCGGAGAAAACCCACGCGGTTAAGGGTGGAGAACGTACAAACTCCGCACAGACAGCACCCGTGGTCGGGATCGAACCCGGGTCCCTGGCGCTGCCAGCTCTGTGAGGCAGCGACTCTACCGCCGCACCGCCGTGAGTGGAATCACATTTTTACGCTTTGTTTCAGAGTTGAAATGATCAGCTCTCTGACTGCAGGGAAGGTTTTATTTCACATTTTGCTTTTCATTTGCAGCGTTTGAGATGAAGATTAAGTAACAATGAGCCCTGGAGGGTTTACTGCAATAAAGCATTTCCATTTCCGTGTCCTTATCCGCTTTTGGGATCTTCTTGGGCCGCTTGGTATTTTGCAAAAGGCGGCACGAACTTAATAGGCAGGGAAAAACAAAATGTGAAGCAAGCCTGTGTGATCGTGTGAAATGCAAAGTAGATTCAAAACATTAGTAAAGCAGGGTTAGACAATAGACAATAGGCAATAGACAATAGACAATAGACAATAGGTGCAGGAGGAGGCCATTTGGCCCTTCCAGCCAGCACCGCCATTCAATGTGATCATGGCTGACCATTCTCAATCAGTACCCCGTTCCTGCTTTCTCCCCATACCCCCTGACTCCGCTATCCTTAAGAGCTCTATCTAGCTCTCTCTTGAATGTATTCAGAGATTTGGCCTCCACTGCCCTCTGAGGCAGAGAATTCCACAGATTCACAACTCTCTGACTAAAAAAGTTTTTCCTCATCTCTGTTCTAAATGGCCTACCCCTTATTCTTAAACTGTTTATTCTTAAACTGTGGCCCCTGGTTCTGGACTCCCCCAACATTGGGAACATGTTTCCTGCCTCTAACGTGTCCAACCCCTTAATAGGGGTTAGATTAGAGCTATCCCATTAATACAGGTCAGCAGTTGGACAACAGGCCAGAGACAAGGTTTTTATCATCCCTAGTGTAGATATCGCAAGTTATATCAGCTCCTACAGTTCCAGTCATAACTTTCCTATTAAATCATTCCCCCATCACATTAAACCTATGTCCTCTGGTTCTCGATTGCCCTACTCTGGGCAAGAGACTCCGTGCGTCTACTCGATCTATTCCTTTCACGATTTTGTGTACCTCTGTAAGATCACCCCTCATCCTCCCTCCTGCGCTCCAAGGAATAGAGCGCTAGTCTGCACAGCCTCTCCCAGTAGCTCAGACCCTCGAGTCCTGGCAACATCCTCATGAATCTTCTTTGCACCCATTCCAGTATGTGAAAAGAATCGCACAGAATCAGTTCAGGAATTATTACCGAAGCTCCAAATACCATTCGGCATTCTGTATCTCCATGCCAAGTATACTGAAGCATATGTGGAGTGGGTGTAAATGGCCATCTATTTGTTGTGGCAAGGAACACTGAAATGGGTAAGCAAGCTGGCATTTGGATCAGTGCCTGTGGGCACTAGAGTGCTCCATAACATCAATACACAATTGGTGATTGTGAAATGGCAGCCCATTTTAAAGCTCATCACTTCTCTCTCGTCTCAGCAGATGGAACCTCCGCGGCCAAGCTGTATCATCCATTTTATACCATTACCAAAGAATGTTCTCATCCACTGCGCTGCTTCAAATGGCAGATGAATAAAATGAAAGTGAATACAACTATGCTCTTATCACAGTCCACTTCCACCTATGTTTTAGCTTAGAGGTACGGCGCGAAAACAGGCCCATCGGCTCACCGGGTCCGCGCCGATCAGCGATCCCCGCACACTTACACCTTCCTTTAATAGATAAATTTTTATTGGAGATAGGTACATAACCTGTTTACATCTTTACAGTCATACATTTTTAAATTGATAATATTGTCAATTATTATTATATTGTCTCCAATACCTTTTGCCCCTTTTTTTTTTTTTTTTTTAAACTAGATAGAACTAAAGAAATAGATGAAGTAAAGAAAGAAAAGAGAGAGAAGAAAAATAAAAACAAAAACAAATTTTAAGATAAGGAAAAAGTTAGTTAAAGAAGAATGGAAAAATTTATTAAAATAACAAAAACTTCATTCGAGATATATTCGTACATTTCAAAGTATAGCATTTCATCCATTCTTTAGTCCGAGTGCTAGTCAGGTTCCTGTGCTGAACTATTCTGACCCTTTAAGTAATCAATAAAAGGAGACCATGTTCCCATGAATAATTCCTGTTTGTCCAACAGGGAAAATCTGATTCTTTCCACGTTTAAGGTCTCCGTCATTTCTATAATCCACATTTTGATTGTGGGGGCCGTAGTGCCTTTCCAAAATTTTAGAATTAATTTTTTTCCTGTTATTAAACTATAATCAATAAAGTTTCTTTGTGTTGTTCTAAATGTTTGATTTAATTCTAATATTCCGAGTATAATTAATTTTGGATCTGGGTCCAATTGTGTGCTGGTTACTTTAGACATTATGCTAAAAATATTTACCCAGAATTTTGTGAATACAACTATGCTCTTATCACAGTCCACTTCCACCTATGTTTTAGCTTAGAGGTACGGCGCGAAAACAGGCCCATCGGCTCACCGGGTCCGCGCCGATCAGCGATCCCCGCACACTTACACCTTCCTACACGCACCAGGGACATTTATTTTTAACATTTCTACCAAGCCAATTAACCTACAAACCTGTACGTCTTTGGAGTGCAGGAGGAAACTAGAGATCTCGGAGAAAATCCGCGCGGTCACGGGGAGAATGTACAAACTCCGTACAGACAGCACCCGTGGTCGGGATCGAACCCGGGTCTCTGACGCTGCAAGCGCTGTAAGACAGCAACTCTACCGCTGCGCCACCGTGACCGCCCATTATTCCTCCCTCTGGCTTCACTATTCGCACCTCTTCTATCCTTATCTCCTGATCTCACACCTGACCCGAGCTCACTGCTCGGTGGAGTGTGCTCAACCCAAATTGCCTCGGCTTCTTCATATCTTACTTTCATTTTATTCATAAACGTCGCTTTTTTTTGTGAAATGCCTGTGGTGGTGTTTCTCTCTGTCTTTTCATGGAATCAGGAGACATTTTTCTCTTGAAGGCATTTTATTCAATGATTAATTTTGTCACAATGATGGCAAAGTGTGGTCACATCAAGTGCAAGAATCCCATCGGGAGTTCGTGAATCATAAACGTTTGTTGACCTTCAGAAATGTTCACTCGGGGTATTGGATCGCTCATTTGATTTTTTGGTTTGGAGGATAGTCTTCGTTTGGGGTTGCCTACATGAGCTTATGTTCTTTGATCTCTCCTTCGGTCGCACTTCCACGGGCAAGGGGTCTCGCAACTCTGGGGGCTCTTAGCAACATCACATGTAGGCATTTTTGGTGATCTCCACCGAGGAGATGTTAACGTCATCCATGACTTGCAATCTGGTGATAGATTTCAGATTCTCCACCCGATGCTTGAACTGACAAACGGCAGTCCCGTCAAGCAAAACGTGGAAATATTCTTCATCCGAATAAATTTCCACCTATCGCAAAAGCAAAATAAAACGTTGGCGAACTCCTTGTATCAATGGAAGTCATCATAAGGTCATAAGTGATAGGAGCAGAATTAGGCCATTCGGCCCATCAAGTCTACTCCGCCATTCAATCATGGCTGATCGAACACTCCCTCCTAACCCCATTCTCCTGCCTTCTCCCCATAGCCCCTGACACCCGTACTGATCAAGAATTTATCTGTCTCTGCCTTAAAAATATCCATTGACTTGGCCTCCATAGCCTTCTGTGGCAAAGAATTCCACAGATTCACTACCTTCTGACTGAAGAGATTCATCCTCAGTTTAAGTTATATCAGTTCAATCTCTAAGTGGTACCCTTGCTGAATTTACCTTTCATTGTAATTTAGTTCGGTGTACTTGATACTTATAAAATAGTTGGCAGGAGACAACTTTTAATTCAATTCAATGATGCAATGATGCTTTGTTGTCACGTATGTACAACACAGTGAACATTTTTTCGAGTTACCACATTTGGCACTATTTCTAAATTTCTAAAGTCTTGTCCACGCTTTAGGTCTTATGGAGCGGCCCTCTATCCAGGGGAGACCCAGGCTTCTGCAGGGCCTCCAGCCATCGCCTTTTAGTTTAGTTTAGGAATACAGCGCGGAAACAGGCCCTTCGGCCCACCAAGTCCGCGCCGACCAGCGATCCCCGCACATTAACATGACCCAACACACAATAGGGCCAATTTTTACATTTTTACCAAGCCAATTAACCTACAAACCTGTACGTCTTTGGAGTGTGGGAGGAAACCACAGATCTCGGTGAAAACCCACCTAGGTCATTGGGAGAACGTACGAACTCCAAACAGACAAGCACCCGTGGTCAGGATCGAACCCGGGTCTCTGGCGCTGTAAGGCAGTAGCTCTACCGCTGTGCCACCGTGCTGCCCTTACCTGCACAGTTTGGTTCAGAGAGATAGAGCATGGAAACAGGCCTTTCGGCCCACCAATTCTGTGCTGACCAACAATCCCCATACACCAGTTCTATCCCGCACATTAGGGACAATTTAGAGGAGACAATTAACCTACCAACCTGCACGTCTTTGGAATGAAGGAGGAAACCAGAGCACCCGGAGGAAACCCACACGAACAATTACCTGGAATAGTCCTTCGGCCTCGAGTGGACATGTTGTTGACCTTTCCTCCTTGCCCCACGCATTTGCAAGGTAGGAATTACACACAAACATTGAGTCCGCAAAGCGTGGGTTAAAATGAAATGCTATTTCTTCACTTCGGTCACACAGAAAATTGATTTCAAACCTGCAAGTGAAGGAATCATAATTAGTTTGTATTTGATTCTATACTTTATAACGTCTTGGCTGATTTACCTCGTTAATCCCTCATGAGGTCAAAATCTATCATTATTTTCTTTCCATGATTCCCATCTCACCCATGGTCTCCTGAAGTAAATGACTGCCTGTTGGATCATAGAGTACTACAGCATGGATAGACAAAGTGCTGGAGTAACCCAATGGGTCAGGCAGCGTCTCTGGAGAAAATGGATGAGAGACAAGTTTTTCAGACGATTTCAGACTGATCCGGTGGTGGGAGGGGGGGGGGGGGGGGGGGGTGGGGTGAGGGAGGGGGGTTATAAAGCTGAAAGAGTGAGGTTGGGGCAGGCCTAAGTCTGGCAAGTGATAGGTGGATAAACAAAGAACTGCAGATAGACACAAAATGCTGGAGTAACTCAGCAGGACAGGCAGCATGTCCGTCTAGAAGGAATCCAGAGATGCTGCCTGTCCCGCTGAGTTACTCCAGCATTTTGTGTCTATCTTCGGTGTGAACAAGCATCTGCAGTTCCTTCCTCAACACTAAGAACTGCAGATGCTGAGTTATACCAAAGAAGGGTCCCGACCTGAAATGTCGCCCATCTTTTTTCTCCAGAGATGCTGCCTGACCCGCTGATTTACTCCAGCACTTTGTGTCTATAAAGCGGCATCTGCAGTTGTTTTTGTTTCCCACAACCTGACTCGTCCGTGCGGATCAAGATATCCATCTAAGATAATCCCATTTCCCCACGTTTGACCCATATACAATACCTCTAAACCTTTCCTATCTGTGTACCTGCTTACTGTCTTTTCAATGCTGTTATAGTTCCTGCCTCAACCACTTCCTTTGGCATGTATGCCACACCCTCTGTGTGAAGAAGTTGCCCCTCAGGTTTCTATTGAATCTTGCTCCTCTCACCTTAAACCTATGCCCTCTAGTTCTTGTTCCCCCAGCCCTGGGGAAAAAGACTCTGTGCACTCTCCCAGCTATGGCCCCCGCAAGATGTTCTACACCGCCACAAGATCACCTCTCAACCTCCCATGTTCCATGAAATAAAGTTCAAGCTCAATCTCTTCCTGGAACACAGGCCTTTGATTCCTGGCAACATCCTTGCAAATCTTTTATAAGTGATAGGAGCAGAATTAGGCCATTCGGCCCATCAAGTCCACTCCGCCATTCATTCGTGGCTGATCTGTATCTCCCACCTAACCCCATTCTCTTGCCTTCTCCCCATAACCCCTGACACCCGTACTGATCAAGAATTTCTGCAGTCTTTCCAGCCCAATGGCATTTCTCCTCCAGCAATGTGACCAAAGCTGAACACAATACTCCAAGTACAGTCTCACCAATGCCTTGGACAACTGTAACATAGCTGTAACATTCTAGACTCAATTCCCTGACTGATGAAGGCCAGCGTGCCAAAGGTCTTCTTCGCCACCCTATCTACCCGCGGTGCGACCCGAACCCCCAGCGACACAGGAGATTGCAAACATGGTGGACACTGCCTGATCCATCACGGGTACTGACCTCCTCCCCATCGAAGGGATCTATAGTTGGCCTTCACAACAAGAGGAATTGAGTATTGGTAGCAAAGAGGTCCTTCTGCAGTTGTACAGGGCCCTAGTGAGACCGCACCTGGAGCACTGTGTGCAGTTTTGGTCTCCAAATTTGAGGAAGGATATTCTTGCTATTGAGGGCGTGCAGCGTAGGTTTACTAGGTTAATTCAGTCAGAGAGTTGTAAATCTGTGGAATTCTCTGCCAATTCTCTGAATGCATTCAAGAGAGAGCTAGATAGAGCTCTTAAGGATAGCGGAGTCAGGGGGTATGGGGAGAAGGCAGGAACGGGGTACTGATTGAGAATGATCAGCCATGATCACATTGAATGGTGGTGCTGGCTCGAAGGGCCGAATGGCCTACTCCTGCACCTATTGTCTATTATCTACAGGATGTGCTGCCTCATAAAGGCAGCCAGCATCATCAGAGGCCCACACCACCCTGGCCACGCTTGCATTTCACTCCTGCCACCGGGAAAAAGTATAGGAGTCTGACAAAGGTGACTTCCAGGTTCAGAAACTATTTCTTTCCCACAACCGGTGGTCACGGTGGCGCAGCGGTAGAGTTGCTGCCTTACAACGAATGCAGCGCCGGAGACCTGGGTTCGATCCTGACTACGGGTGCTGTCTGTACAGAGTTTGTACGTTCTCCCCGTGAACTGTGTGGGTTTTCTCTGAGATCTTTGGTTTTCCCCCACACTCCAAGGACGTACAGGTTTGTAGGTTAATTGGCTTGGTAAATGTAAAAGAAAATTGTCCCTAGTGGGTGTAGGATAATGTTAGTGTGTGGGGATCGTTGGTCGGCACGGACCCGGTGGGCCGAATGGCCTGTTTCCGCGCTGTATCTCTAAACTAAACCATGAGGTAGTGTGAACACTACAAACACCAACTAAACTTCAAATGATAAATTGTCTTGGTTGCACTGGGAACTTTTGTTTTGTTCTGTATTGGGGTTTTTTAATTGGAAATCTGTTTTTTTGGCTTGTTTATGTTATCTATTGAGTACTGTGTTTACAAACCTGTTATGCTGCTGCAAGGAAGAATTTAATTGTTTGCTTTGGTACATTTGACAATGAACCACTCTTGACACTTGATGCAACATTCAGGGAACTATGCCATAGAGGGAGTACAGAGAAGGTTCACCAGATTGATTCCTGGGATGGCAGGACTTTCATATGAAGAAAGACTGGATAGACTCGGCTTGTACTCGCTGGAATTTAGAAGATTGAGGGGGGATCTTATAGAAACTTACAACATTCTTAAGGGGTTGGACAGGCTAGATGCAGGAAGATTGTTCCCGATGTTGGGGAAGTCCAGACAAGGGGTCACAGTTTAAGGATAAGGGGGAAGTCTTTTAGGACCGAGATGAGAAAGTTTTTTTTCACACAGAGTGGTGAATCTGTGGAATTCTCTGCCACAGAAGGTAGTTGAGGCCAGTTCATTGGCTATATTTAAGAGGGAGTTAGATGTGGCTCTTATGGCTAAAGGGATCAGGGGGTATGGAGAGAAGGCAGGTATGGGATACTGAGTTGGATGATCAGCCGTGATCATATTGAATGGCAGTGCAGGCTCGAAGGGCCGAATGGCCTACTCCTGCACCTATTTTCTATGTTTCTATGTTTCTATGTCTTCCTGGACCCCTCTGCTCCTCGATTCTCCTCACTGTGAAGGTCCCGCCTTGGTTCGTACACCTCGTACACCTCTGAGATAAACTTTATTTGTCATTCCTTAGTCCACTTGCCCAGCTGATGGAGATCCTGCTGTAATTCTTGATTATCCGTCTATGATTTAGTTTTGTTTCAGTTTAGTTTAGAGATACAGCGCGGAAACAGGCCCTTCGGCCCACCGAGTCCGTACCGACCAGCGATCCCCGCACATTAACACTACCTTACACACACTAGGGACAATTTACATTTATACCAAGCCAAATAACCTACAAACCTGTACGTCTTTGGAGTGTGGGAGGAAACCGAAGATCTCGGAGAAAACCCACGCGGTCACGGGAAGAACTTACAAACTCTGCACAGACAGCACCTGTAGTCAGGATCGAACCCGGGTCTGGCGCTGTGAGGCAGCAACTCTACCGCTACGCCACTGTGCCACCCTAAATGATATCACCTCTCTTCCTCACCCCCTTCCCAGTTCTCTCTCTATCTTCCTGTCTCGACCCATATCCTTCCTTTGTCCCGCCCACCTGACATCAGTCTGAAGAAGGGTCTCGACCCGAAACGTCACCCATTCCTTCTCTCCTGAGATGCTGCCTGACCTGCTGAGTTACTCCAGCATTTTGTGAAATAAATACCTTCGATTTGTACCAGCATCTGCAGTTATTTTCTTACGTCACCTATTTTAGTGTCATCTGCGAATTTACTAATCATGTCTTGTACATTCGCATCCAAATTGTTGACAGATATCGCAAATAGCAACGGGCCCAGCACCGAGCCCTGAGGCATACGCCTACTCACAGGTCTCCAGTCCAAAATAACAACCTTCCACGGCCACAGTCTGCTTCCTACCATGAAGCCAATCCTGTTAGCTCTTCCTGGATCGCATGCGATCTAAAGCATGAACCAATTAGTGGTCCACATCAATGCCTTGCACAGTGTGAATAATAGATTAACACAGCATGGATAATCCATCTTCTCACTGCATAACTTCCCTGAGGTTTTGAAGAATTTTGACACATAAGATATAAATAGGCTTTCAAATTGGCAATTAATACACAGAATTCATAACCAATGAAACTGATGATTACATTACCACACATGATACCTCTCTTCAATGGAGTATTGATTAGCTGGACATATGGGCTGAGGCTCTGAATGCCTTTTTCACACAATGAGAGGTGGGTGTATGGAACGAACTGCCAGAGGAAGTAGGTGAGGCAGATACAATAACAATTCCTCCCCTGCTCAAACCCTCCCCATAGCTCAGGCTCTCGTCCTGTCAATGGGATGGCACGGTGGCCCGGTGGTAGAGTTGCTGCCGTACAGTGCTTACAGTGCCAGAGACCCGGGTTCGATCCTGACTACGGACGCCGTCTGTACGGAGTTTGTACGTTCTCTCCGTGACCGCATGGGCTTTCACCGAGACCTTCGGTTTCCTTCCACACACCAAAGACGTCCAGGTTCGTAGGTTAATCGGCTTGGTGTAAAGGTAAATTGTCCCTCGTGTGTGCAGGATGGTGTTAATGTGCGGGGATTGTTGGTCGGCGCGGACTTGGTGGGCCGAAGGGCCTGTTTCCACGCTGCATCTCTAAATTAAACTAAACCATGCAAAAAAAATTAAATGTTTAGACAGGCACATGAATAGATTTTAGATTTTTAGATTTAGAGATATAGCGCGGAAACAGGCCCTTCGGCCCACCGGGTCCGCGCCGCCCAGCGATCCCCGCACATTAACACTACCCTACAACCACTAGGTACAATTTTTACATTTGCCCAGCCAATTAACCTACAAATCTGTACGTCTTTGGAATAGGAAAGGTTTAGAGGGTTTTGGGCCAACTGCAGTCAAGTGAGGCTTAGATGGGGCATTTTGGTCAGCGTAGACGAGTTAGGCCGAAGGGCCTGTTTCTGTGGTGTGTGACTCGATGCCTCTCATTTTGTCCATAGGGCCTTCCAGTGAATGATTTCGGTGACACCTCACTGGGAGAATATTTCATTGTTGGGGATGCCCTTTGTTTGAGATGTAAAACTACGATCCCACCTGTCACAGTTATAGCAGCTATTGCCCAATATGCACATTAAACATATTCCAATGCCATTTAGTTGAGTTTAGTTTAGAGATACAGCGCGCAAATAGGTCCTTCAGCCCACCGAGTCCGCAGAGACCAGTGATCCCTGCACATTAACACTGCCCTATGCACACATTACGGACAATTTTACATTGATACCAAGCCAATTAACCTCCCAATCTGCACGTCTTTGGAATGTGGGAGGAAGCCGGAGCATCCAGAGAAAACCCACGCGGTCATGGGATGAACGTACAAACTCCGTACAGACAGCACCCGTAGTCAGGATGGTACCCGGGTCTCTGGCGCTGTGAGGCAGCAACTCTACTGCTGCACCGCCTGCACGTGTTTGGAGTGTGAGAGGAAACCGGAGCACATAGAAACATAGAAACATAGAAACATAGAAAGCAGGTGCAGGAGTAGGCCATTCGGCCCTTCGAACCAGCACCGCCATTCAATATGATCATGGCTGATCGTCCGAAATCAGCACCCCGATCCTGCTTTTTTCCCCCCATATCCCTTGCTTCCGTTACCGCTCAGAGCTATATCTGACTCTGTCTTGAAACCCGGGGAAATCCCACGCGGTCACGTTAGAGGCAGGAAACATGTTCCCAATGTTGGGGGAGTCCAGAACAAGGGGCCACAGTTTAAGCATAAGGGGTAGGCCATTTAGAACTGAGATGAGGAAAAACTTTTTCAGTCAGAGAGTTGTGAATCTGTGGAATTCTCTGCCTCAGAAGGCAGTGGAGGCCAATTCTCTGTATGCATTCAAGAGAGAGCTAGATAGAGCTCTTAAGGATAGCGGAGTCAGGGGGTATGGGGAGAAGGCAGGAACGGGGTACTGATTGAGAATGATCAGCCATGATCACATTGAATGGCGGTGCTGGCTCGAAGGGCCGAATGGCCTCCTCCTACACCTATTGTCCATTGTCTATTGTCTATTGTTTGTAGGTTATTTGGCTTGGTATGTGTAAATTGTCCCTAGTGTGTGTAGGATAGTGTTAATGTAGTCAGAATCAAACCCGGACCTCTGGCGCTGTGAGGCAGCAACTCTACCGCTGCGCCACCGTGAGGACAGGGACGGTCGACTCATACCTTCAAGGGACGTGTCACCAGTCGGGGGACAAACAATGATCATGGCAGCCAACACACACTCCTTCAATTACCTTTTGGCTCCCGAGGTTGGTTCACCTCTCACCGTCACGTTCCAACCGGGACACAGGCCCTCGGGGCACTCAGCTTCAAACTGCCCGCAAACAGGAAGATAAAGGTTAACGACAACACAGGACTCGCAGATGCTGGTTTACAAAAATAAAACACAATGTGCTGGAGTAACTCAGCAGCCCAGGCAGCACCTGTGGAAGATACATACAGGAAGGAACTACAGATGCTGGTTTACACCGAAGATAGACCCAATATGCTGGGACTGTCGCGACGTTTAAGAAACATTTAAACAAGTACATGGATAGGATAATTTCGAGGGATATAGGCCAAGCACAGGCAGGCGGGACTAGTGATCAGTTTAGTTTAGTTTAGTTGAGTTTAGTTTAGAAAAACAGCGGGGAAACATGTCCTTCGGCCCACCGAGTCCGCACCGACCAGCAATCCCCGCACATTAACACTATCCTGCACACACTGGGGACAATTTACACTTATACCAAGCCAAATAACCTACAAACAATAGACAATAGACAATAGGTGCAGGAGGAGGCCATTCGGCCCTTCGAGCCAGCACCGCCATTCAATGTGATCATGGCTGATCATTCTCAATCAGTACACCGTTCCTGCCTTCTCCACATATCCCCTGACTCCGCTATCCTTAAGAGCTCTATCTAGCTCTCTCTTGAATGCATTCAGAGAATTGGCCTCCACTGCCTTCTGAGGCAGAGAATTCCACAGATTCACAACTCTCTGACTGAAAAAGGTTTTCCTCATCTCAGTTCTAAATGGCCTACCCCTGATTCTTAAACTGTGGCCCCTGGTTCTGGATTCCCCCAACATTGGGAACATGTTTCCTGCCTCTAACGTGTCCAACCCCTTAATAATCTTATACGTTTCGATAAGATCCCCTCTCATCCTTCTAAATTCCAGTGTATACAAGCCTAGTCGCTCCAGTCTGTCAACATAAGACAGTCCCGCCATTCCGGGAATTAACCTAGTAAACATTTACATCTTTGGAGTGTGTGAGGAAACCGAAGATTTAGGAGAAAACTCACGCGGTCACGGGTAGAACGTACAAACTCTATACCGACAGCACCCGTAGTCGGGATCGAACCCGGGTCTCTGGCGCGCGGCAAACGCTGTAAGGCGGCAACTCTACCTCTGCTCCACCCAGTGTAGATGGGACATGTTGGTCGGTGTGGGCAAGTTGGGCCGAAGGGCCTGTTTGCACGCTGTAAAGACTCTATGACCCTATCACTCTAACTCAGCAGGTCGGGCAGCATCTCTGGAGAAAAAATGAACAGGTGACGATGTTGATACGGGCAGGTGATATTTCTTGAGGTGAAACTGCAAAAGCTGGAATCTCGAGCAAAGCACCAAGTTCTGGAGGAACCAAGGTCCACTGCACAGTAGGGGCCATGGAAGGGAGGGGTGAGGAGAAAATAACAGGTATTAAAAGAGACAGCTTTATAAAAAACGCATGAGCTTGCATGGCATCATTCATTTTACAGCCGTATAAAAACAACAGAGGCAGCAAATATTTCAGTAAAATTGTACCTAAATCTAACACAGGTCACAGTTTAAGGATAAGGGGGAAGTCTTTTAGGACCGAGATGAGAAAGTTTTTTTTCACACAGAAAGTGGTGAATCTGTGGAATTCTCTGCCACAGAGGGTAGTTGAGGCCAGTTCATTGGCTATATTTAAGAGGGAGTTAGATGTGGCCCTTGTGGCTAAAGGGGTCAGGGGGTATGGAGAGAAGGCAGGTACAGGATACTGAGTTGGATGATCAGCCATGATCATATTGAATGGCGGTGCAGGCTCGAAGGGCCGAATGGCCTACTCCTGCACCTATTTTCTATGTTTCTAAGTTTCTATGTTTCTAACAGCGGAGTAAAAACTCGACGTTGATTTGAGAGCCTCATTTTGGTGGATTTTTAGCTTTTGAATAAACAAAATGATGCCCACTTCATGGAAAGCAACCTGTTGGTGGGAGTAAATGGTCTGTGTTGTTGTCCCCAGGCAAGAACTACGTAGAATGCAAACATGACGGCCAATGCAGCAGGATGATTGAGTGTGCCCACATACACGTTAATTAAGCATAGCCACAGATGCACTCTCCCACATCCACACACCTTTCCCAATCTAAAATGACCAATATATTAGAGTCATCCAACATGGGAATAGGCTCAAAGGTAGACACAAAATGCTGGAGTAGCTCAGCGGGCCAGGGCAGCATTCCTGGAGAGTAGGAACGGGTGACTAGGTTTACTAGGTTAATTCCCGGAATGGCGGGGCTGTCGTATGTTGAAAGACTGGAGCGACTAGGCTTGTGTGCACTGGAATTTAGAAGGATGACAGGAGATCTTATCGAAACGTATAAGATTATTAAGGGGTTGGACACGTTAGAGGCAGGAAACATGTTCCCAACGATGGGGGAGTCCAGAACAAGGGGCCACAGTTTAAGAATAAGGGGAAGGCCATTTAGAACTGAGATGAGGAAAAACGTTTTCGGTCAGAGAGTTGTGAATCTGTGGAATTTTCTGCCTCAGAAGGCAGTGGAGGCCAATTCTCTGAATGCATTCAAGAGAGAGCTAGATAGAGCTCTTAAGGATAGCGGAGTGAGGGGGTACGGGGAGAAGGCAGGAACGGGGTACTGATTGTGGATGATCAGCCATGATCACGGTGAATGGCGGTGCTGGCTCGAAGGGCCGAATGGCCTACTCCTGCACCTACTGTCTATTGTCTATTGTCTTCAAAATATACATTGATGGCCTCCACCGCCTTCTGTGGTGATGGATTCCACAGAGTCATCACGCTAAGGCATGCGAGAGGAAGAGATTTTGTATCGTGGAATACATCTCACAACATTATTCATCGAACAATACATGCAGAGACAACAAATGCATGAGGGACAATGTAGATCCTTGACTCGGTAAGCAATTCATTTGTGGAGCGGAAGATATTAAAAATTTCATACTCACCCTCAAGGCCATTGTGTTTGCTCCACTCCACCCGTGCACAGAGGTCTCTGGACGAACAACAGTTCCAGCTGGAAAACAGATATACAAAAGTATTGAGACCACGTGGGCCTGGATTAGTGGCCCAACAAAGCGAAAGCTAACAAAGCAAAAAAATCTGAAGAAAGGGTCTCGACCCCGAAACGTCGCCCATTCCTTCTCTCTAGAGATGCTGCCTGTCCCGCTGAGTTACTCCAGCATTTTCTTGTGTCTCCCTTCGATTTAAACCAGCATCTGCAGTTCTTTCCTACACAAAGCAAATGGGGATATTTGCGAAGCACAGGAAAGCTCTCCCGATCCCATTGGTTTGGTTCAAACACGACAACCTACTCGTAGAGAATGGGGATTGAGAATGATCAGCCATGATCACATTGAATGGTGGTGCTGGCTCAAAGGGCCGAATGGCCTCCTCCCGCACCTATTGTCTATTGTCTATTGTCTATAGAGGGATAGTAGATAGTGGATCTACATTGAAGGCCGCTCTTCATGCCTGTTCCTTTCACTGGGAAGTCTTAAGTTCCTAGGTTTTGAGAGCAGAATTTGACCATTCGGCCCATGTTCTCCAGAGGTACCCCCTGACCAGCTGAGTTCCTCCAGCACTTTTTTGTAAAAGACCATCTGCAATTTGTAAGTTCATAGGTTATAGAAGCAGAATTAGCCCATCAAGTCTACTCCACCATTCAATCATGGCTGATCTATCTTTCCCTCCCAACCCCATTCTCCCACCTTCTTCCCATAACCCGTACTAATCAGGAATCTATCTATTTCCCCACAAAAATATCCATTGACGGTCTCCACAGCCTTCTGTGGCAATGATTTCCACTGCTTCACCACCCGCTGACTAAAGAAGTTCATCCTAATCTCCTTTCTAAAGGTATGACCTTTTTATTCTGAGGCTGTGGCCTCTGGTCCTAGACTCTCCCACTAGTGGAAACATTCTCCGCACATCCACAAATACACATGAAATAAAATTAAATGCACCAACTTCATATGGCCTGGCGATATATAATTTGGCTTTAAACCTACGAAAGGAGAAAATACAAGGAACTGCAGATGCTGTTTGGCAAAAAGAGACACAAAGTTCTGGAGTAACTCACTGGGTCAGACGCCATCTCTGGAAGACATGGATAGGAGGTTTCAAGATGGACCCTTCTTCAGAGCCTTCGAGCCAGCACAGCCATTCAATATGATCACGGCTGATCATCCAAAATCAGTACCCCGTTCCTGCTTTCTCCTCGTAACCCTTGGTTCCGTTAGCCCTAAGAGCTCAATCTAACTCTCTCTTGAAAACATCCAGTGAATTGGCCTCCACTGCCTTCTGTGGCAGGGAATTCCACAGATTCACAACTCTGGGTGAAAAGGGTTTTCCTCATCTCAGTCCTAAATGGCCTACCCCTTACTCTCAAACAGTTATATAAACCTCTGAACAATTATATCATGGTCATCGGCCATCCCAGTGAGAAATGCCAACTCAGCAGAGCTCAGGGGATTTACGCTGAGGCATCTCTGCTTTCCATCACTGGGAACAGTTCAGTACCAACTGAGCCATGTAAGGAACCTGTCTGTGTTTTAAACTAATGTCTTCCTGCGCACACTAACCGTGATTGATTGGAAGTAGTGTAGGAAAATAACTGCAGATGCTGGTACAAATCGAAGGTATCACAAAATGCTGGAGTAACTCAGCGGGTCAGGCAGCATCTCCGGAGAGAAGGAATGGGTGACGTTTCGGGTCGAGACCTTTCTTCAGACTGATGTCAGAGGGGGTGACAAAGAAAGGATAAAGGTAGAGACAGGAAGACAGTGGGAGAACTGGGAAGGGGGAGGGGAAGAGAGGGACAGAGGAGCTATCTAAAGTTAGAGAAGTCAATGTTCATGCCGCTGGGCTGTAAGCTGCCCAAGCGAAATAGGAGGTGCTGTTCCTCCAATTTGCGGAGGGCCTCACATCACCCATTCCTTCTCTCCAGAGATGCTGCCTGACCTGCTGAGTTACTCCAGCATTTTTTGTGATACGTGATTGATTGGAAAGCGACTCTCTGTTAAAGGGGGCGGTGCTGACTATCGTTTATTTTGTAGACAATAGACAATAGACAATAGGTGCAGGAGGAGGCCATTCGGCCCTTCGAGCCAGCACCGCCATTCAATGTGATCATGGCTGATCATTCTCAATCAGTACCCCGTTCCTGCCTTCTCCCCGTACCCCCTGACTCCGCTATCCTTAAGAGCTCTATCTAGCTCTCTCTTGAATGCATTCAGAGAATTGGCCTCCACTGCCTTCTGAGGCAGAGAATTCCACAGATTCACAACTCTCTGACTGAAAAAGTTTTTCCTCATCTCAGTTCTAAATGGCCTACCCCTTATTCTTAAACTGTGGCCCCTTGTTCTGGAATCCCCCAACATTGGGAACATGTTTCCTGCCTCTAACGTGTCCACCGCGTAGGTGCGATTGTGGCCCGAAACAGTGTCAAGTCAAGTCAATTTTAATTGTATAGCACATTTAAAAACAACCCACGTTGACCAAAGTGCTGTACATCTGATTAGGTTCCAATGGAAAAAAAATGAAACATACAGTAGCACGCAAACAGTTCACAGCGCCTCCTCAATGAGCCTCAAACGCTAGGGAGTAGAAATAGGTTTTGAGCCTGGACTTAAAGGAGTCGATGGAGGGGGCAGTTCTGATGGGGAGAGAGATGCTGTTCCACAGTCTAGGAGCTGCAACCGCAAAAGCGCAGTCACCCCTGAGCTTAAGCCTAGACCGCGGGATAGTGGGTAGCCCCAAGTCGGCCGACCTGAGGGACCTGGAGATAGAGAGGGGGGTTAGAGAAGTGGGGATGGCTGCAAACACGCCGTGCGAGCACTTTGCCTGACGTGTTGCTGATTTTCCTTTTTCCACGTCGGAGATATTTTATTGTCCCGACGTCTGATCATGTTTTTCCGCCCTGCAGCTTTGGCTTCGTTGAGCATCACACACGAGCGCCCCACCACAAAGCCACTGCTTGTGTATCAGTGCCTGCCAAAGCCTGACGTTTGTAACAGTTGCCACCCCCACAACAAAAAAAAATCCACGCCAGCAGTATTTTTTAAAAATTTGTGCTGATCGTCCTTCATTCTGAAAGGATGCAGTGCTGAGGGCGTGATCCAACTTTACATTGTGCTGGTACTCCCGATTGTCTGCTTATGTAAGCACTAACGTTGCACGGTCAAACCCAAACTAGGGGTTGCCAACTTCCTCACTCCCAAATACGGGACAAAGGGTGACGTCACTGCCCCGCGCCCCACGTGACCTCGCCCAGCCAGCGGCCACGTGCTCCCGCTCCACCAATGGCGGCCGCCATTGGTGGAGCGGGAGCACGTGGCCGCTGGCTGGGTGAGGTCACGTGGGGCGCGGGGCGGTGACGTCACCCCTTGTCAACTTATTTGGGAGTGAGGAAGTTGGCAACCCTACTAATACGGGACAAGGGTGGTCCCGTACGGGACATACTAATATAGCCCAAAATAACTCATTTATTATTTATTAGGTTTTTTATTGGTTTTTATTGATATTGGTACTTGTTGTGTTGGTTCCTATGTTTGTGCGATTGTCTTTGAAAGATTTGCACTGTCGCACTGTTTCAGATGTAGCACTTCTAATTTTGTTGTACAATAGACAATAGACAATAGACAATAGGTGCAGGAGTAGGCCATTCAGCCCTTCGAGCCAGCACCGCCATTCAATGCGATCATGGCTGATCACTCTCAATCAGTACCCCGTTCCTGCCTTCTCCCCATACCCCCTCACTCCGCTATCCTTAAGAGCTCTATCCAGCTCTCTCTTGAAAGCATCCAACGAACTGGCCTCCACTGCCTTCTGAGGCAGAGAATTCCACACCTTCACCACTCTCTGACTGAAAAAGTTCTTCCTCATCTCCGTTCTAAATGGCCTACCCCTTATTCTTAAACTGTGGCCCCTTGTTCTGGACTCCCCCAACATTGGGAACATGTTTCCTGCCTCGTACAATGACAATAAAGGCATATTATTAATACGGGATGTTCCGGCTAATACGGAGCAGGAGAATGGGGCTAGGATGGAGAGAGATAGATCAGACTGAATGGCGGAGTAGACTTGATGGGCCGAATGGTAGAACTTGTACTAGAACTTACCTAGAACTTATGAAGTTATGAACTTAGTTAAGTCAGAATATTGAGCCGAGAACTCAGAGCTGTGCTTTCAGAAATATCTCAAAATGAACGAAGAAATCTACGTGGCAGGAAATAAAAATTTAAACTCAATATTCTGAAAATAGGAATGCATTTAAAAATTGAACAGAATCATAAATAAAAGATAGGCTCAAGGTGCTGGAGTAACCCAGCGGGTCGGGCAGCATCTCTGGAGAAAAAAGGACAGGCGACCTTTCAGGCCAGGACCCTTTCTTCGAATGTCACCCATCCTTTTTTCTCCAGAGATGTTGCCCGACTCGCTGAGTTATTCCAGCACTTTGCGTCTATCTTCGCTATAAATTCTACTATTCCTTATGACTTTATGACTACAGATGGATGAAGTCACGAAGTGCTTGGAGCCGTACAATTAAAACTGAAAAACCTTCCCCTTGCAGTCTTCTTCCACGTTACATTTTACAGGCAATAACCCGTGATGGTTTTGATGCTAGCTGCCTGTTTAGTTTAGCTTAGAGATACATCGCGAGAACAGGCCCTTTGGCACACCTAGTTGCACCGAGCCACACGTTAGTTCTATCCTACACGCCAGGGACAAGTGGGTCAGAAGTGTGAAAACGCACACCTCCAGATTCAGGGACTTTTTCTTCCCGGCAGCTCCACACTTAAGTGCTCAAAGGAACGAGAACACTTTGGAAGCCTTCTGGGATCAACCTGGACTCTGGCTACTTCCAGGGGCTCACCAAGGAACACAGAACATAAAACATCGAGCAGCACAGCGCACTACAGCACAATGCTTGTGCTGAACATGATGCCACGTTAAACTAATCTCATCTACCTGGACATGATCCATATCCCTCTATTCCCTGCACTACCATGTGCCTATCCCAAAGCCTTTTAAACACCACTATTGTATCTACCTCCACCACCACCTATAGCTGTGTGTTCCAGGCCCCCCACCACTCTCTGTATAAAAAGATTAGCTCCACACAGATCCATTAAACTTTCCCCCTCTCACCTGAGAGCTATGCCCTCTAGTTTTGGACATGTCCATCCTGGGAAGAAGGTTCTGACTGTCTACCCTTTCTGTGCCTCTCGTCATTTTATATACTAACTAGACCAAGTGGACCCGTTGGGCCCAAACCTCTCTTGCATTGGTGCAGCATCCTCTCCTCTCCCCCACTCCCCTTGCCTCCCTCCCCTCCCCCTCCCTCCCCCTCTTCCTCTCCCTTCTCCTCCCCCCTTCCCCTCTCCCACTCTCCATCCCCCTCAACCCCCCTCCCTCCCAGCCCCCCCCCCCCCTCCCTCCACTTCCCTCCATCCATCCCTAAGAGATAGATTTAAACTTTAAAATGTGAATAACTTTAAAAATATAACACCGATTTAAATTAAACTTCTTCCATTAGCACCATGGTGAGTAAGGTGGGCCTAAAATTGTCGCGCTATTGTGCACCGTTTTGGCTGTAGTTCAGGAACAAACAAACGATAGTTTTAGTACATAGATTTAAGCACACAAATTCATCTTTGAATTTCAGCATACAACCCAGTTCGGATTTATTAATAGATTAAAAATGCAGGAATCTGACCCCCTTTTAATATCTTGATTAAAATTGGGAAAAATAAAATAGTGAGTCTATTTGCTAGCAATGGAGACAGGGCAGATTCTATTTAGATTAATTACTATAAGGCACAAAAATAATAGATTGGATAATTTTTCAGAATTGGTTTTGATGTTTGGTACAATGAGTATAGACAGAGACGTTATTTGTAATGCTAGTTCAATCAACATCCCATGTGATAAATGATTTCTCACTAATGATATGAAGGCTTCTTTTGGAATAAAGCCCTGACTAGGAAATCTTCCCCGACAGGATTAAGTGGGGAGACTGCTAATTCTGGTTTAAATCAATGATAAAGGACAGACTGTTGAATGTTACATGCACTTTACAGCTTGCATGTGGTGACACTCCAGAGCGATATAAGCTAAGGCATGGTTATGTAAGTTACAGGGGAGCACTCCCTCAAGATTTTAAATCTTTATTTTTGTGGGGTTTTTTGTTTCGAGATGCAGTGCAGAATCAGGCTCTTCAGCCCACCGAGTCCGCGCCGACCAGCGATCCCCGCACACTAACACTATCCCACACGGACACTATCCCACGCACACTAGGGACAATTTACACTTGTACCAAGCCAAATAATCTACAAACTTGTACGTCTTTGGAGCGTGGGAGGAAACCGAAGATCTCGGAGAAAACCCACGTGGGTCAAGTGGAGAACGTACAAACTCCGTACAGACAGCACCCGTAGTCGGGATCGAACCCGGGTCTCTGTAAGGCAGCAACTCTACTGCTGCGCCACCGTGCCTCACTTAGTTTCTGGATGTTGGGCTTTGTATCAGGACAGGCAAGGATACTTTATTTACATTACTGGAAACAAACAATTATTTCCCTCCTGGACCCAATATAGCCGGTTTGACGGTGCTGGTGGATTTCCTGAAGACCTTACATTTCATAAGTCCACTGACTGCCTTAAGAAAGCGGAGAGAATTTTGTTTCCCCAATCAGTGTGTTGGGTAACGATGAAATCACAGAATGTAATTTTAAAAATAAACTGCAGATGCTGGTTTATGCCAAAGATAGACACAAAACGTTGGAGTAACTTAATGGGTCAGGCACAGCATCTCTGGAGAAAATGGCTAGGTTGACTTTTGGGTTGGGGCCCCTGATGAAGAATCCCGACCTAAAACGTCACTAAACGTTATTCCCCTTTATCATGTACCTGTACACTGCGAATGGCTCGATTGTAATCGTGCATTGACTCTCCGCTGGCTGGTTAGCACGCAACAGAAGCTTTTTCACTGTACTTTGGTACACGTGATAATAAACGAAACTGAAACTGAAACCTATCCATTTTCTACAGAGATGCTGCCTGACCCGCCGAGTTACTCCAGCACTTTGCGTCTATCAGTGAAAATACAAAGCGACTTCTGTCATGCTTGAATTGATTATTGTTGAAGTATTGAAGTCAATCTTGTTAATTAAAAATTCCTCCAGCATTTTGTGACTTTGTGGAAAATTAGTCTTGTGGCTCAAATGAGAATCGTAGAGTCAGAGTGTCATACAACACAGAAACAGGCCCTCTGGCCCAACTCATCCATGCCGACCAACATGCCCCATCTAAGCTAGTCCCGTTTAGAGTCATAGAGTCATAGAGTGATACAGCGTGGAAGCAGGCGCTTCGGCCCAACTTGCCCACACCGACCAACTGCTATACTACTCCCACCTGCCTGCATTTGGCCCATCTCCCTCTAAATCTTTCCTATCCATGTACTTGTCCAAGTGTCTTCAAAACGCTGTTACAGTACTTACCTCAACTACCTCCTCTGACAGCTCGTTCCATATACCCACCACAAGTACAAGGTGTGAGTGAAGGTGTCATTTTTGTTGAAATAATATTAAAAATTTGGAGATATTTCTGCAGAATATGATTCCAACTTCATACGGCAATGGAAGGAATTTATTTTCTAGTTTCCAAAAATATCCATGTTTTTTTTGCTGTTTTCAGTGACCTTGTACAATTTCCCTGTGGAATTCTCCATTTTCAATAAATGAATAATAATGCAAATGTCAGAAGTATTTTCATCCATGCCAATCATGCAAATAGCAAGGTCACAAATGAAAGAACTTAGCAGCAAGACAATGCAGTGATTTGCTAACAGAAGTCAGCAGAGTTGTAAAATCAACCTTTCAGAAAAGAGCAATTTATAAAATAGATGCTCGATGATGCTTCTAAAATAGCATGAAACTCTCTCTTCTGATTATTGTAGTCCGAGGACAGGGAAGAAAATAATGATTTATAGACAATAGACAATAGGTGCAGGAGGAGGCCATTCGGCCCTTCGAGCCAGCACCGCCATTCAATGTGATCATGGCTGATCATTCTCAATCAGTACCCCGTTCCTGCCTTCTCGCCATACCCCATGACTCCACTATCCTTAAGAGCTCTATCCAGTTCTCTCTTGAATGCATTCAGAGAATTGGCCTCCACTGCCTTCTGAGGCAGAGAATTCCACAGATTCACAACTCTCTGACTGCGACCTAGCTTGATGCCTCTGTCATAATCCATCTCACCCCTCGAGCTTCTGCAAAGCAGCTGCTCAGACGGCCCAGGAGACGTTATGATCATGGCCCTGTTTTCTTTTTAAACATTCAAGGGGGGCGGCCCGGTGGCGCAGCGGTAGAGTTGCTGCCTCATAGCGCCAGAGACCCGGATTCGATCCCGACCACGGGTGCTTGTCTGTACGGAGTTTATACGTTCTCCCCGTGACCTGCGTAGGTTTTTCTCCGGGTGCTCCACTTTCCTTCCTCGCTGCAAAGATGCACAGGTTTGTAGGTTAATTGGCTTAGTAAAATTGTAAATGGTCTCTTGTGTGTGTAGGGTGGTGTTAGTATACGGGGATCGCTGGTCGGTGCGGACTCGGTGGACCGAAGAGCCTGTTACTCTAAACTAAACTCTAGACTGTACCTCTAAACTAAATCTAAAGGACTGTGTCATGTTTGTAGTGTTGGAATTGCAGGGCAGTGATTGATTGCCACTTGATCAACGCTTCTTCAGCTTATGGGGTGGCACAACGGTAGTGTTGCTGTCTTGCAGCGCCAGAGACCCGGGTTCGATCCTGACTACGGACGCTGTCTGTGCGGAGTTCGCTCATTCTCCCCGTGACCTGCGTGGGTTTCCTCTGGGATCTCCAGTTTCCTCCCACACTCCAAAGACGTGCTAGTTTATAATTTAGTTGGTTTCTGTAAAGTGTGTAGGATGGAACTAGTGTATAGGTGATTGCAGGTTGGCTTGGACTCAGTGGGCCAAAGGGCCTGTTTCCAGATGATATCTCAAAAGTAATCTAAGCTTGTATTGTCATCCCAAAATTGAACACAATTGCCATAAAACCATTGACTAGGGATAGACCGGATGATCCATCCTTCTTGCCCTGTGTATTCCTGTATTCCTGCACACTAACTGTGAGGCAGGCTGCTGTAAGAGGTTTTCGAGCAGGTCAGACACTCAAGGCCTTATTATGAAAAGTGCGTTTGTTAACCCCTTGTGTGATCAAAGCATTCTGAAAGCCAAGTATACCACATCTACTGTTGAACCCTTATTTATTTCTCTAGTTACTAACTCAAAACTCTAAGAGATTTACCATTCATAAATCTATCTTGAATCCACCAACTCTTATTGTTATTCTCCAAATAACCTGAGACTAATTCTTTAATCATCCTATAATTTTTCGTCGACTGATTTCAGGTTGTGGGGTCTCCAATTAATAAATAACACTCTTAGTTTCGTTTTTTAGCTTAGAGATACAGCGCGGAAACAGGCCCTTCTGCCCACCGAGTCCGCACCGACCAGCGATCCCCGCACATTAACACTGTCCAACACACACCAGGGACAATTTTACATTTTATACCAAGCTAATTAACCTACAAACCTGTACATCTTTGGAATGTGGGAGGAAACCGAGGATCTCGGTGAAAACACACGCAGATCACGGGGAGAACGTACGAACTCCGTGGCATTATGATATGCTCCGTACAAACGACAATGATTTAGTTCTATATTGATAGAATTAAGCTGAATTGTCTTTAACCGAATTTGGTCTCACATTTACCTCCAGCACAAACTAAAACACATCCAATCTTATCAAATTTATTGGTGCTGCAGGGAAGAAAATAAATGCAATTAGTCTGAAACCAACATCACAAAAGAGAATTCATTTTGCATTATCATCAACCCATACCAAAAATGCCCAACTAAATTAATTAATATATATTGTTTTTTATAGGGCAGCGTGGAAATTGTAAATTAGTTTTCAATTTGTATCTAGTTTAGTTTAGTTTAGTTTAGTTTAGTTTAGTTTAGAGAAACAGAATGGAAACAGTCCCATCGGCCCACTGAGTCTGTGCCGAGCATTGATCACCCTTCTACATACTGTAGTTCTATGTTAACCTCCTCTTTATTCCACTCCCTGCACACTCGGGGCAATTGTAACAGAGGCTGATAAACCTACCAACCTGCACGTCTTTGGGATGTGGGAGGAAACCAGAGCACCCGGAGGAAACCCACGTGGTCATAGGGAAAAGGTGCACACTCCACACAGACAGGTCAGGATCGAACCTGGGTCTCTGGTGCTGGGAGGCAACAGCTCAGTCGACTAATTTATCCAGGGAAGTTTGGAGAAACAGTCTGGTGAAGGGTCTCGACCCGAAAACGTCACCTATTCCTATTCTCCGGAGATGCTGCCTGACCTGCTGAGTTACTCTAGCACTTTGTATCAGTCGATTTGTCAGCACTCAGTCAATTGATTTATTTTTTTGTTAATTCATCCCTCAATAATGTTTTAACTTTTGAAATATCATTAAATATCCAATGTATTTTAAACTAAGAAGTTAGTTCATTTACGGAATAGAGCGCAATCATAGGAGCAGAATTAGGCCATTCGGCCCATCGAGTTTACTCAGTCATTCAGTCGTGGCTGATCTATCTTTCCCTCTCAACCCCATTCTCCTGCCTTCTCCCTGTAACCTATGACACCCTTATGGAATAGTTGATTTAAGGAATGAAGTTGCTGTATTATCTGAACCTTCCCACTTGAGTTGCTAAAGTTTTGTGAATTAAGGCTTTTTGATTTTTATGCATCCAGGACCTTTCAGCTTTCAGGTAAGTTGGAAGCTCAGACAGCTCCACCTGGTGGACAAACACTCCCGGATCCAGAGACGAATTCTTCCAAAGGTAGACACAAAAAGCTGGAGTAACCCAACGGGACAGGCAGCATCTCTGGAGAGAAGAAATGGGTGGCGTTTTGGGTCGAGACCATTCTTCAGACCTCAACCTGAAACATCACCCGTTCCTTCTCTCCAGAGATGGTGCCTGTCCCGCTGAGTTACTCCAGCTTTTTGTGTCTATCTTCGGTTTAAACCAGCGTCTGCAGTTCCATTCCTACGCTAATTCTTCCAACTGGCGGCCGTATGCGTATGGATTCAGACTACACGGAGTGAGACCAAACAGCCAGACTTGCCACCAGCCCATTGTGCACAGCGTGGCAGTGTTTAGTTTAGTTTAGAGATACAGTGCGGAAACAGGCCCTTCGGCCCACTGTGTCTGCACCGACCAGCGATCCCCGCACACTAACACTATCCTACACACACTAAGGGAAATTTACATTTATACCAAGTATACAAACCCAAGCCAATTAACCTACAAACCTGTACGTCTTTGGAGCGTGGGAGGAAACCGAAGATCTCGGAGAAAACCACGCGGTCACGGAGAGAGCGTGCAAACTCCACACAGGCAGCACGCAGAGTTGGGATCGAACCCGGGTCTCCGGTGCTGCAAGCGCTGTAAGGCAGCAACGCTACCGCTGCGCCACCGTGCCGCCCATGGAGGGAGTGAAACACACTAGAACCATGGATAATGGGACTGGGCAAACCTTACCTATGAAAGGACGGGCCAGGTGAGTGGGACGGGCCAGGTGAGTGGGACGGGCCAGGTGAGTGGGACGGGCCAGGTGAGTGGGACGGGCCAGGTGAGTGGGACGGGCCAGGTGAGTGGGACGGGCCAGGTGAGTGGGACGGGCCAGGTGAGTGGGACGGGCCAGGTGAGTGGGACGGGCCAGGTGAGTGGGACGGGCCAGGTGAGTGGGACGGGCCAGGTGAGTGAGACGGGCCAGGTGAGTGGGACGGGCCAGGTGAGTGGGACGGGCCAGGTGAGTGGGATGGACCAGGTGAGTTGGACGGGCCAGGTGAGCGCCAGAGGTCGGTCGAGGATGAGCCGAACAAAGAGGGACTCAGCATGGGGGGGGGGGGGGTCACTGAGGGAACAAAGAGGGACCGTGGGGACAACATTGAACATGTAACTGTCTGCACCCTATAGGTGGCGACTCTTTGCATACCTTGAGTGTGGTACGCAGTACAAAGAATTTTACTGTGACGTGTCACATGTGATAATAAAGTGTCATTCATTCATTCATTCATTCATTCATTCATTCATTCATTCATTCATTCATTCATTCATTCATTCAAAGGATGATAGGGTACTGCCCAATTCTCCTGCACCTCCATTTGGACATTGGGCTTTGGGAGTAATGCACTCATTCATAATGAATAATTCATCATCGGGACTTCACTTCCTTCCATCCAGGACATTGCACACCAACCAACGCTGCTTGTCCAAGGCCAACAACATCATTAAAGACCCCACCCATCTCCATCATAGACTGCCCTCTGGTCAAAGGTACTGCAGCACACGGAGCAGAACAGCCAGGCTCTGCGATAGCTTCTTCCCCCGAGCCATTAGACTCTTGAATTCACAATCATCCGCCGCCATTATTTTATGTTCGAGTTACTTATTTTATTTATTTTTCTTTAATCAATTTTTATTATTTGGTGTTGCATTGTGAGCCAGTTGCAACGGAATTTTGTTCAAATATGCACTCGTCTGGTGTATAGTTTTGAATGACAATAAAGTTATATTATAAGAAAATAACTGCAGGTGCTGGTACAAATCGAAGGTATTTATTCACAAAATGCTGGAGTAACTCAGCAGGTCAGGCAGCATCTCGGGAGAGAAGGAATGGGTGACGTTTCAGGTCGAGACCCTTCTTCAGACGTAAAGTTATATTCATTCATTCATTCATTCACTACAAAGTATCTTCAGGAAGGAGACGAGGAGGAATTTCTTTAGTCAGAGGGTGGTGAATCTGTGAACTTCATCGCCACAGACGGCTGTGGAGGCCAAGTCATTGGGTATTTTTAAGGTGGAGATTGACAAATTCTGGATTAGCTAGGGTGTCATATGTTACAGGGAGAAGGCAGGAGAATGGGGTTGAGAGGGAGAGATAGATCAGCCACGACTGAATGACTGAGTAGACTCGATGGGCCGAATGGCCTAATTCTGCTCCTAGGATTTATGAACACAAACAATGCTGAGAACTGTATTCTGCACTCTGTATCTTCCCCTTGGCTCTATTCTACCTGAGTTTGACGTGATTGCATTTATGTATGGTATTATCTGATATGATTATTATATCCATATGTACAATATACACTGAACTATAAACGCACACACACATACACACACACACGCACACACTGACACACTGACACACACACACACACACACTCACACACACACGCACACACTGACACACTGACACACACACACACACACACACACTGACACACACACACACTCACACACACATGCACACACACACTGACACACACACACACACACCCAAATGCACACACACACTGACACACACACACTGACACACACCCACATTGACACACACACACACTGACACACACACTGACACACACACACACCCAAATGCACACACACACTGACACACACACACACACTGACACACACCCACATTGATACACACACACACACACTGACACACACACACACTGACACACACATACACTGACACACACTCACACACACACACACACACACACACACACACACACACACACACACACACACACACACACACACACACACACACTGACATACACACTCTCACACACCCACACATGCACACATACACACTGACACACACACACACTGACACACACACACACACACACATGCACACACACACTGACACACACACACACCCAAATGCACACACACACTGACACACACACACACTGACACACACCCACATTGACACACACACACACACACACACTGACACACACACACACACACACACTGACACACACACACACACCCAAATGCACACACACTGACACACACACACACTGACACACACACACACACACTGACACACACACACACTGACACACACATACACTGACACACACTCACACACACACACACACACACACACACACACACACACACACACACACACACTCACACTCACACACACACTCACACACTCACACACGTATATGAGTTACTCCAGCACTTTGTGTTCTACGTGAGATTCCAGCTTCAGTTCTTTGTGTCTATAAGTCGACAGAGATTCTCCTTGTCTCTCAATAATTTTGCCAACAAATCTGCAGAAACCCAGCAGAGTTTACAGGTCAGGATTATATGAGAGATTTCATTATATTTGTCAAGTCAAACTCCCGCAGTCTGCCTCCAGGGGGCACCACCCTACAGGAAATGTTTCTCCACTCAGTAATAAACTGTGGCAGATTTTCATTGTCAACGTTGTGTGCTCCCTGCGTCTCCCTGCCTCTCTCTCCCTCCTTCTTTAAAATATTTCATCCACCTATCCTCGTACCTCACACTAGGCTCATGTCAAATGTTACCCGGCAATACTCTTGCGTTTCAGAGATACAGTGTGGAAACAGGCCCTTCGGCCCAGCGAGTCCGTGATGACCAGCACATGAAGAGCTATTGACGGAAGCCAACTGGCCCACTTACCACAGGTCTCTGGGATGTGGGAGGAAAACCTGCAGGGAGAACGTACAGATAACGCCCGTAGTCAGGATCAATTCCGAATCCCTGGAGCTTATAAGGCAGCAACTCTACCGCTATGCCACTGTGCTGCCCCTTACTCTTGCTAAAACTTTTCCTCTTGCTAAAGGTTTACCGCCATTTGCAAAAGGTGTTTTCTACACATGCAAATTGAGCCAGGGTACTGTCGGGTTCAACTTTATCTCGCTGTGGACAGTGGGCTTAGTCTCTGGATCTGGCGCGCTGCGATGCTGAGAACTATATTGTGTAGAAAAGAGCTGCAGATGCTGGCTTAAGTCGAAGGTCGACACAAAATGCTGGAGTAACTCAGCGGGACAGGCAGCATCTCTGGAGAGAAGTGGGTCGAGACCCTTCTTCAGACTGGTGGTCTTCAGACAGATCAGTCTGAAGAAGGGCCTCGACCCAAATCGTCACCCATTCCTTCTATCCAGAGATGCTGGCTGCCCCGCTGAGTTACAGCAGCATTGTGTGGTCTAGCTGAGAACTATATTCTTCACTCTGTATCTTCCCCTTCGCTCTTCTTCTTCTTCTGAAGAAGAAGAAGGGTCCCGACCCGTGTCCTGATCTATCCATGTCCTTAATGTGGCCGCTGGAAATGGGATTTAAAGATGTGGGCCGGTGGAAGGAGTCCCCCGTGTATTTCCACATACCTGCTGCCTCCTTTGTAACGGGCGGTGAGGAACAGACACACATTGGCCGGCAAGAGAATGGGTCTTCCTCTGAGCACAATGAAGGGGAACGAAGGTCTCGGGGCAGGGGGGTGATGGGACTACAGGCTGGGGAGTGAGATGCCTTGAGGATCGAGAGTGATCCCAAGACGGTACAAAAGAACCAAAAGAATGCCAAGTCATCTTTCAAAGTGAAGCTGAATTGCTTTGGTCTTCCCATTGTGGTTCATGTTTGTGAGTTGTTCAAAGCTGTTGCCACTTTGACCGCTAACGTTTTAGGATTTATCGACGGTTAAACAGTCGCCCATTGGATTCGAACACCCGTGACATTTGTCGGAGTGGGGCAGGAGGCATCGTTATTATAATAAGAGTTGAGGCCTGTTTAAAGCTGGTTGCCATAGTGATGACCTTGGGCTCAGCACAATCAGGGTTCAAGGCTATTCACTCAGAGACAAAAGTTAGATCCATAATTATTCTAAAACCCAATACTCCAGCAAAACTACAACTTTTAACCTTAGTTTACATCTCACTGCAACAAAAATAAATATGCCTTAAACAGTTCTGAGCGGTTGCCAGGGTTAGAGGGTCTGAGCTATAGGGAGAGGTTGAGCAGTCTGGGACACTGTTTCCTGGAGCGCAGGAAGATGAGGGGTGATCTTATAGAGGTGTACAAAATCATGAGAGGAAAAGATCGGGTAGACGCACAGTCTCTTGGTCAGAGTAAGGGAACCAGGGGGCATCCCTTTCAGGTAAGGAGGGGAAAGATTTAATAGGAATCTCCGGGGTCACTTTTTCACACAAGGGGTGGAACGAGCTGCCGGAGCAGGTAGTTGAGGCAAGTACTATTGCACAAAACAATTTAAGAAAGAATTAGACAGGTACATGGATAGGACAGGTTGAGAGGGATATGGGTCAAACGCAGGCAGGTGGGACTAGTGTAGATGGGACAAGTTGGTCGGTGTGGGCAAGTTGGGCCAAAGGGCCTGTTTCCACACTGCATGACTCTATGTTATGATGTGGCTTTGCAGTATCTTTTCATTGATGCTTTCAAGTTGCACCTTGATACATTGGAACCAGAGGAACATGTTTTTGTTGGAAAGGTACGGTCATATGTCCGAAGACAGTCAGTCCTGCATAATCATGGTCCAATGTGCACATCACATCAGGTTGGTTGAAAAGCTAGTCTGTTGTAAGCTTCGACCCGCCTTACAATGTTTCCACTGGCTGTGGAAAGTTATGGTCATTGTAATGAGGACAACTGATAGAATTGGTCTCCCCCATATGCCTTGGGTTGGTTTTTTCATCTAGACTTTGCTCCAGCTCACTGACTGTAAACTACAGTCAGTGGGACATGGTGGCACATGGGACATGGTGGCACGTGGGACATGTCGGTGGGACATGGTAGCGGTAGAGTTGCTGCCTTACAGCGCTAGAAACCCGGGTTCGATCCTGACTGCGGGTGCTGCCTGTACGGAGTTTGTACCTTCTTCCCTGTGACCTGCGTGGGTTTTCTCCGGGAGTTCCGGTTGGTTTCCTCCCACTTTTCAAAGACGTACCGGTTTGTTGGTTAATTGACTTCTGTAAATCGCCCCAAGTGTGTAGGATTTTTTAGATTTAGAGATACAGCGCGGAAACAGGCCCTTCGGCCCACCGAGTCCGCGCCGCCCAGCGATCCCCACACATTAACACTATCCTACACACACTAGGGACAATTTTTTACATTTTGCCCAGTCAATTAACCTGCAAACCTGTACGTCTTTGGAGTGTGGGAGGAAACCGAAGATCTCGGAGAAAACCCACGCAGGTCACGGGGAGAACGTACAAACCCCGTACAGACAGCGACCGTAGTCAGGATCGAACCTGAGTCTCCGGCACTGCATTCGCTGTAAGGCAGCAACTCTACCGCTGCGCCACCGTGCCGCCCTAGCATATGGGCGATCGCTGGACGGCGTGGACTCGGTGGGCCAAAGGACCTGTTTCCTTAGACTCTATCTTTAAATTACACTAAACTAAAAACTAAACAGCCATACCGTTTATATGCAGTGAAAAAAAATGCTGCATTTAGTGTAGTTTAGAGATGCAGCCCAGAAACAGGCCCTTCAGCCCACCGAGTCCACACTGACCAGCGGTTTCTGCACACTAACATTACCCTACACACACTAGGGACAATATTTTACATTATGCCAAGCTACTCAACCTACAGACCTGTACGTCTTCGGAGTGTGGGAAGACACCGAAGATCTTGGAGAAAGCCCAAGCAGGTCACGGGGAGAACGTACAAACTCCGTACAGACATGCGCCCATAGTCAGGATCGAACCCGGGTCTCTGGCGCTGTAAGGCAGCAACTCTACCGCTGCGCCACCGTGCATTCATAGATGCCATTTCCATGTACCCAGCAAACGTACGTGCAGTTTTAAATGCGAGGTATTGTGTGATCAGGGGTTTTGACTGAATTCATTCATATCCCATTCTGTCCACAAAGAATTTGCATCAGGCTTGGCGCCAAAGCTGCCGCACAAGGAGACGTTCCTGGATGAAACTGTATACTTCACTAATTGTCTCACTCTGCTCTTGAATGTTTATCTGAAACATACAGCTTTCAGCTGTTTATAATGGTCTCAGATCAAAGTGGTCTTGCCATCCCCTGCACAACATCATTAAGCAAAACATCTCTCGTCTCGCTTGGCAAGTGTGGATTTGTCCGCATGTCATCTGAGTCTGACTCACTTCTGCCAAGGAGATGTGTTTCTTTCACTTGTGCAGCACATCATTGTGAGAAGACTGACTGCCTCCTCATTCATACGTGTAGGAAGGAACTGCAGATGCTGGTTTAAACCGAAGATACTCACAAAAAGCTGGAGTAACTCAGCGGGACAGGTGGCATCTCTGGAGCGAAGGAATGGGTGAATAAACGTTATTACATAGATGCATAGACAATAGGTGCAGGAGTAGGTCATTTAGCCCTTCGAGCCATGTGATCATGGCTGATCATCCACAACCAGTACCCGGTTCCTGCCTCCTCCCCATATCCCTTGATTCCGCTAGCCCTAAGAGCTCTATCTCACTCTCTTTTGAATGCATCCAGTGAATCGGCCTCCACTGCCTTCTGAGACAGAGAATTCCACAATATTCCCTTGTATCTGTGCACTGTGAATGGCTCGATTGTAATCATGTATTGTCTTTCCGCTGACTGGTTAGCACGCACCAAAATGTTTTCACTGTACCTCGGTACACGTGACAATAAACTAAACTAAACTAGTGTGAATGGGTGGACTAACCTAGTGTGAACGAGTGATGTTATCAGTATCAAGAAGGGTCTCGACCCGAAACATCATCCATTGCTTCTCTCCAGAGATGCTGCCTGGCCCGTTGAGTTACTTCAGCATTTTGTGTCTATTCTCATTCTTATGGTTTGCTTTAAAATACATGTCCACTTGTCTAAGGCATACCCTGAATGGTTCCTGAGATTCCCATATTGGTTAGTTTAGTTTAGCTTAGAGATACAGCGTGGAAACTGGCCCATCAGCCCACCGAGTCCGCGCCGACCAGCGATCCCCGCACACGAGCACGCACACGGGACAATTTACATTTGTACCTGCACCTCCTCTAACCTCATCTATTGCATCCGCTGCTCTAGATGTCAACTTCTTTACATCGGCGAAACCAAACACAGGCTCGCGATCGTTTCGCTCAACACCTTCGCTCAGTTTACCAACCTGATCTCCCGGTGGCTGAGCACTTCAACTCCCCCTCCCACTCCCAGTCTGACCTTTCTGTCATGGGCCTCCTCCAGTGCCATAGTGAGGCCCACCGGAAATTGGAGGAACAGCACCTCATATTTCGCTTGGGCAGCTTGCAGCTCAGCGGTATGAACATTGACTTCTCCAATTTTAGATAGTTCCTCTGTCCCTCTCTTCCCCTCCCCTTCCCAGTTCTCCCTCTATCTTCCTGTCTCCACCTATATCCTTCCTTTGTCCCGCCCCCCTGACATCAGTCTGAGAGGAAGGGTCTCGACCTGAAACGTCGCCCATTCCTTCTCTCCTGAGATGCTGCCTGACCTGCTGAGTTACTCCAGCATTTTGTGAATTTATACCAGGTCAAGTAGCCTACAAACCTGTACGTCTTTGAAGTGTGGGAGGACCCGGAGAAAACCCCCGCGGGGAAAATGTACAAACTCCGTACAGACAGCACCCATAGTCAGGATCGAACCCGGGTCTCTGGCGCTGCGAGGCAGCAAATCTACTGCTGTGCCACCGTGGCGCCCAATTGGCAGATGTGTTCTCTACTCCTGAACAGCGGCATGAGCCAAATTATCAATATTCCAGTGACTAGTCAACAACGCTGTCACTTTCCGCTGCAGATTGCTTTGACGGTGCATGAGACAAATTGCTATTGAGGGCGTGCAGCGTAGGTTAATTAGGTTAATTCCCGGACTGGCGGGACTGTCATATGTTGAAAGACTAGGCTTGTATACACTGGACTTTAGAAGGATGAGAGGAGATCTTATCGAAACGTATAAGATTATTAAGGGGTTGGACACGTTAGAGGCAGGAAACATGTTCCCAATGTTGGGGGAGTCCAGAACAAGGGGCCACAGTTTAAGGCCATTTAGAACTGAGATGAGGAAAAACCTTTTTCAGTCAGAGAGTTGTGAATCTGTGGAATTCTCTGCCTCAGAAGGCAGTGGAGGCCAATTCTCTGAATGCATTCAAGAGAGAGCTGGATAGAGCTCTTAAGGATAGCGGAGTCAGGGGATATGGGGAGAAGGCAGGAACGGGGTACTGATTGAGAATGATCAGCCACGATCACATTGAATGGCGGTGCTGGCTCGAAGGGCCGAATGGCCTCCTCCTGCACCTATTGTCTATTGTCTAAATGAGCTTTTCATGTAAAGTACCAGCTATGCTGTTGATACTCGCTTAAAACCTACCAAAAGGGTGTCATTAATATCTGTCAACAATCCCAAGTAAAACTGCCATCGTTGCCACTAAGCATTTCTTGAATGCTTTGAAATAATATATCTTACGTAGGGAGGGACAACATTTAAGCTATTCAATCTCTGAAGAAGGGACCTGACCCAAAGCATCACCCATCAATTTACCCCAGAGAATGCCCTCAGGTGGCGCTGCGGTAGAGTTGCTGCCTTTCAGCGCCAACAGCGCCAGAGACCCGGCTTCCATCTTGACAATGGGTGCTGTCGGTAAGTTTGTTTGTACGTTCTCTCCGTGACCTGCGTTGGTTTTCTCCGAGATATTCGGTTTCCTCCCACATACTCCAAAGGCATGCAGGTTTGTAGGTTAATTGGCTAGGTAACCAGTCAGCGGAAAGACAATGCATGATTACAATCGAGCCATTTACAGTGTACAGATACATGATAAGGGAATAACGTTTAGTGCATTTAGGTAAATCCAGAAAAGTCCGAGGGTCACCAATGAGGTGGATAGTAGTTCAGTACTGCTCTCTGGTTGTTGTAGGATGATTCAGTTGCCTGATAACTGCTGGGAAGAAACTGTCCCTGAATCTGGAGGTTTGCGTTTTTACACTTCTGTACCTTTTGCTTGATGGGAGAGGGGAGAAGAGGGAGTGGCCGGGGTGGGACTTGTCCTTGATTATGCAGCCGAGGCAGCATGAGGCATAAATAGCTTTTGGATAAGCACATGAATATGCGGAGAATTGAGGGATTATGGATTACGTGCAGGTGGGTAAGCGATTGACTTGGCATCAAGCTCGGCACAGACATAGTGGGCCAAAGGGCCTGTTCTTTGCACAGTACCATTCTATCTTTGTGTGGTAGGATGGTTCAGTTGCCTGATAACAGCCGGGAAGTCCTGCCATCTGTAGATCAGTGAAATAGATCTGTAATTATTACCGCTTAACAGCAAACTCTGTGGAATTTCTTGGCCCCAACAACCCACTTGTGGATCACGGCTTTTAAAATGTAGTGGTTGACTATAATCTACACATGGCAGGCCCACTGTAGTCCTGTCCACTGCAAACACCCAGCGTGTGTCAAAGGCTGATAAGATTTGAATGCCTGTGACTCACAGCAGTGTTGGTGGGGCGTATACCAACCCTATCTCACTTGACTGAGCTTTGATTAAACTGTGGGCCGCCGAGATCGCGACCAGATAGCCCGATGATTGCCTCACAACTGCCAACTCCGATAAAACACCTACACATCAGACCCAGCCAAGCATCTCCGACCTGCTGTAACAAAACCGCTGAGATAACACACAGCGGCAACCGACTGAAGCATCGATAAGACCCAGGCACCTGCTGCAGATTATACTGCTGTTAAATGTACAATAGCATTTTGTTACCCTGGCTGGCTTGCGGCAGGGGTAACAAAGATTAGATTAATATGTTGAAATGGAATTTCTGATTAGAAACAAGAACACGCATTGCTTTTCGTTCACTGTTCATTCATGGATACTGCTGGCAAGGCCATTTCATTCAGTATGTGTTTATGTTTCTATGAAAATGTTTTTAGGTAAACCGTTGGGACTGAAGGCAGATAAATCCCCAGGGCCTGATGGTCTGCATCCCAGAGTACTCAAGGAGGTGGCCCTAGAAATCGTGGATGCTTTGGTGTAAGAAAATAACTTCAGATGCTGGTATAAATCGAAGGTATTTATTCACAAAATGCTGGAGTAACTCAACGGGTCAGGCAGCATCTCAGGAGAGAAGGAATGGGTGACATTTCGGGTCGAGACCCTTCTTCAGTCTGAAATCATGCTTGACAAATCTTCTGGAATTTTTTGAAGATGTAACAAGTAGAATGGATAATGGAGAGCCAGTGGATGTGATGTATCTGGACTTTCAAAAAACGTTTGACATGGTCCCACACAAGAGAATAGTGTGCAAATTTAGAGCACATGGTATTGGGGGCAGGTTATTGACATGGATAGAGAACTGGTTGGCAGACAGGAAGCAAAGAGTAGGAATTAACGGGTCCTTTTCAGAATAGCGGGTAGTGACTAGTGGGGTGCCGCAAGGCTCGGTGCTGGGACCCCAGTTATTTACAATAAATATTAACGATTTAGACGAGGGGATTAAATGTGACATCACCAAGTTTGCGGATGACACAAAGCTGGGTGGCAGTGTGAGCTGCGATGAGGATGCTTTGAGGCTGCAGGGTGACTTGGATAGGTTGGGTGAGTGGGCAGATGCATGGCAGATGCAGTATAATGTGGATAAACTTGAGGTTATTCGCTTTGGTGACAAGAACAGGAAGGCAGATTATTATCTGAATGGTGTCAGATTAGGAAAAGGGGAGATGCAACGAAACCTGGGTGTGCTTGTACATCAGTCATTGAAAGTAAGTATGCAGGCACAAGAAAGTATGCAGTGAAGAAAGCAAAGGGCATGTTAGCCTTCATAGCAAGAGGATTTGAGTTTAGGAGCAAGAAGGTCCTATTGCAGTTGTACGGGGCCCTGGTGAGACCGCACCTGAAGTATCATGTGCAATTTTGATCTCCTAATTTGAGGAAGGACATTCTTGCTATTGAGGGGGTGCAGCGTAGGTTCACCAGGTTAATTCCCGGGATGGCAGGACTAACATATGATGGAAGAATGGGTCGACTGGGCTTGTATTCACTGGAATTTGGAAGGATGAGAGGGGATCTTATAGAAACATATAAAACTCTTCAAGGATTGGAAAGGCTAGATGCAGGAAAAATGTTCCTGATGTTGGGGGAGTCCAGAACAAGGGGTACAGTTCAAGAATAAGGGGTGGGCCATTTAGGACTGAGATGAGGAAAAACTTCACCCAGAGAGTTGTGAATCTGTGGAATTCTCAGCCAGAGTAGGCAGTGGAGGCCACTTCACCGGATGTTTTCAAGAGAGAGTTAGATTTAGCTCTCCGGGCTAACGGAAACGAGAGATATAGGAAAAAAGCAGGAACGGTGGTACTGATTTTAGATAATTAGCCATGATCATATCGGATGGCGGTGCTGGCTCGAAGGGCCGAATGGCCTACCCCTGCATCATTTTTTCTGTTTCTATGTTTCTATGTTTCTAAGTATAGCAGTACATATGTGTATATATGTGTATATAAATTTGTAATTTACATATATATCTATATATATATGACAATATATATATCAATTACAAATTTATATATATATATATATATAGTGTAAGAAAATAACTGCAGATGCTGGTACAAATCAAAGGTATTTATTCACAAAATGCTGGAGTAACTCAGCAGGTCAGGCAGCATCTCAGGAGAGAAGGAATGGGTGACGTTTCGAGTCGAGATCCTTCTTCAGACTGATGTCAGGGGGGCGGGACAAAGGAAGGATATAGGTGGAGACAGGAAGATAGAGGGAGAACTGGGAAGGGGGAGGGGAAGAGAGGGACAGAGGAACTATCTAAAGTTGGAGAAGTCAATGTTCATTCCGCTGGGCTGCAAGCTATATATAAAGATGCAAAGATGCTGATTTTCACTTTGGATATTTCTGCAATTGGCCCAAAATCCTACAGTGTGGTGCCAGGCTTTTCTATGCCATGTGTTAGTCATGCCCCCAGGCCACGAGGGTTGCAGGTGGCCGGGCGAGACGAGGGACAATGGTTTGCAGGACAACAGGCTTTCATGGCCAGCTGCCGCTGGGACTTTGAAAATGGTTCCAAAACCTGGCTACTCTTGCACAGGGAGCTAGATGGAGCTCTTAAGGATAGCGGAGTCAGGGGGTATGGGGAGAAAGCAGGAACGGGGTACTGATTGAGAATGATCGGCCATGATCACGGTGAATGGCGGTGCTGGCTCGAAGGGCCTACTCCTGCACCTATTGTCTATTGTCCGTACTGAACTGGGGATTGTACTTATGCGTGACACTAATCTTACTGATCGGTCGGCAAAGACACTATATCTTGATGCACGTGATGGTAAACAACCATCGAACCATTGAATGGGCTGAAGATCGACACAAAACGCCGGAGTATCTCAGCTGGTCAGGCAGCCTCTCTGGAGAAAAGGAATAAGAGGCGTTTCGGGTCGAGACTCTTCTTCAGACTCTGATCAACCACGCATCTCCAACCTGTTATATCAAACTGCTAAGACAACACACAGCGGCCACAAGCTAAAGCATTGATCAGACTCAGGCCGATGAAGGGTCTCGACCCGAAATGTCACCTATTCCCTTTCTCCAGAGGTGCTGCCTGACCCGCTGAGTTACTCCAGCATTTTGTGTCTATCTTCGGTGTAAACCAGTATCTGCAGTTCCTTCCTACACATTGAATAGGTTGATCGCTTCAAACGACTGGCACAATGCAGGCTGTTGGAAATTATAGCACAATCTTCTACAGGTTTGTTATTATCACATAATATTCTGCAGTTTTGCACCCTCCTTCCCTCCCACCAACTTAGTTCTGAAGAATTGCTGGGTGTACAATTGTTATTTTTTTTACAGACTTCTGAAGAACAAGGATGAGGTTTTTTCAAAGACTGTTGTGGGTATATGCACAGACTGACTGTTAATTAGCAGATTTTGTTTCCACTTGGTTCAGGGAATAATATTGGGGATGAGAAGTCTGGCATGACTTCAGATATATTGGACTGTGTTGTTTCCAAGATTAGTCAGTGTGAAGCCACTTCCGTATAATTACAGAAGACGGGATGGGTGTGTCTGTCTGGCTGTGGAAAAGTGTGGTTTGTAGACTTTGAGCTCACCTTACAAATGTTAGACAAATACTGTGCCGGGCAGCGCAATTCTGAGCAAAATGGACACCATTAATTCGATGCAAACATGGACTTCCCCACGATGCAGATTCCTCCCACTCACATTGTTCCCTCTGTTTGGAGAAAGAGCATTTTCTTCCTTTAGACTTTAGACTTTAGAGATACAGAGCGAAAAACATGTCCCTTCAGCTTGTATATAGGCTTGTATACACTGAAATTTAGAAGGATGAGAGGAGATCTTATCGAAACGTATAAGATTATTAAGGGGTTGGACACGTTAGAGGCAGGAAACATGTTCCCAATGTTGGGGGAGTCCAGAACAAGGGGCCACAGTTTAAGAATAAGGGGTAGGCCATTTAGAACAGAGATGAGGAAAAACTTTTTCAGTCAGAGAGTTGTGAATCTGTGGAATTCTCTGCCTCAGAAGGCAGTGGAGGCCAATTCTCTGAATGCATTCAAGAGAGAGCTAGATAGAGCTCTTAAGGATAGCGGAGTCAGGAGGTATGGGGAGAAGGCAGGAACGAGGTACTGATTGAGAATGATCAGCCATAATCACATTGAATGGCGGTGCTGGCTCGAAGGGCCGAATGGCCTCCTCCTGCACCTATTGTTTATTGTCTATTGTGGCCCTCCGAGTCCGAGCCAACCAGCGATCAACTCGTAAACTAGTGCATTCCTAACACCAGGGACAATTTACCTTTTTTTGTTTCCAAAGCCAATTAACCTCCAAATCTGAACGTCGTTGGAATGTGGGAGGAAACCGGAACACCCGGAGAAAACCCACGTGGTCACGGGGAGACCGTACAAACTCTGTCTGCACAACTTTGTCAGGATCTGGCCCAGGTCTCTGGCGCTGTCAGGCAGCACCTCTACCGTTAGAGTTCTACTCTATTGATTGATAAAGAGCTGAAGCTTTCTCCCAGTGTCCCGCCAACATCGCTCCGCCCCCCCCCCCCCTTCCCCACAAGCAAAACTACCGCAATGGAATACACAAGAATAAACGGACGTTCCCTTTAGGAAGGAGATGAGGAGGAATTTCTTTTGTCAGAGGATGGTGAATCTGGGGAATTCTTTGCCACAGAAGGCTGTGGAGGCCAAGTCAATGGATATGTTTAAGGCAGAGACAGATAGATTCTTGATTAGTACGGGGTGTCAAGGGTTGGGCAATGGGGTTGAGAGGGAGAGATAGATCAGCCATGATAGAATGGCAGAGTGGACTTGATGGGCCGATTGGCCTAATTCTGCTCCTATCACTTACGAACTTATGAACATGAATCAGAACTTTTGTCCATTATCACCGTCTTGGTTGTGTGACCTTACGTGAACCGGTTTTGCATCGTGACAACCTAGACATCTTGGTTGGGGCTTTGTGACGTTCTGAGCTTGTGATAGATATTATGAAAAAGCAAATACTTTCACCCTCTGCTTTTTTCTTCGCCGCACAAAATTGCATTAACGATGACAGGGCTCAGTAAAGTTTCCCGTGTGAGCACACACAATTCATTCACTATGGAATGGGCCAGAGGGCATGAGTCAAGTCAAGTCAAGTTTATTTGTCACATACACATACACGATGTGCAGTGAAATGAAAGTGGCAATGCCTGCGGATTGTGCACAAAAAAGAATTACAGTTACATATAAATAAAGTTAATAAAGTTACTATAGTGTAGACAAAATTTAGTCTCTGGAGTTATAAAAGTTGACTGTCCTGATGGCCTGTGGGAAGAAACTCCGTCTCATCCTCTCCGTTGATCTGTGCTGGGAAAAAACTGCAGATGCTGGTTAAAATCGAAGGTAGACAAAAAAATGCTGGAGTAACTCAGCAGGTCAGGCAGCATCAAAGGAGAGAAGGAATGGGTGACGTTTCGGGTTGAGACCCTTCTCAGTCTGAAGAAGGATCTCGACCCGAAACCTCACCCATTCATTCTCTCCAGAGATGCTGCCTGACCCGCTGAGTTACTCCAGCATTTTGTGTCCACCTATAAATCTGTGCTGAGCTGTTTGAAGTGGGCCTGTGAAGTAACTAGTTGGTGATGTACATTTTAATTCTGTGCCCTTCCATTTATTTTTCAAATTTAGGGTGAACAGCATATATTAGTTTAGTTCAGAGATACAGCGCGGAAACAGGCCCTTCGGCTCAATGAGTCCACGCCGACCAGCGATCTCCCCGTACACTAACACTATCCTACGCACACTCGGGACAATTTACAATTTTACTGAAGCCAATTAAGCTACTAACCCACACGTCTTTGGAGTGTGGGAAGAAACTGGAGCACCCGGAGAAAACCCACGCGGGTCACGGGGAGAAACATCGTACAGGCGGCACCCGTGGTCAGGATCGAACCCGGGTTGCTGGTGCTGTAAAGCAGCAACTCTACCGCTGCGCCACCGTGCCGCACCAGCCTATACGATACGATACGATACGATACGATAGAACTTTATTTATCCCAGGAGGGAAGTTGGTCTCCACTATATTTTGTCAAACTCAAAACTTAATTGCTTTTGAAGACACAGCCCCAGTAAAGTCAGACTGAACTTTGGGTCAATCAACAGCTTTGTTGGAACTGCTCCCCCAAAAGCACTTAATACGATTTTCCAGAAGAGAGGAAAAATTGTCATTTCAGCTGCCTTTGCGGAAAAGGTCAGAGGACGATGATTCTGCATCGTGTCTTCAGGCCAATTTTTGAGATTTTACATTTGTCTCACTTAATTCTCCAAAGAATGTGTCTGTCTATTCCTCATTTAATGGGCAAGCCGGGACAAGTCAAAAGCCGGGCAGTCATTCTAAAGGCTTGGCAGAAGCAGGAAGGATTCATTCGAAATAAAATAAGCCCTAGAACTAATATCTGTGGAATGAATCGAGATCTAAGTGGAGGTGTTTCATCACAAGTTTAACCTTTAGAAGGATGAGGGGGAGATCTCATTGAAACCTACCGAGTAATGAAGAGCCGAGATGGAGTGGATATGGGGAGGATGTTTCCACTAGTGGGAGAGTCTAGGACCAGAGGGCACAGCCTCAGAATAAAAAGACGTGCCTTTAGAATGGAGATACTAGGAATTTCTTTAGCCAGGCAGCGGTGAATCTGTGGAATTTATTGCCATTGGAGGCCGTCATTGGGTATTTTTAAAGTGGAGATTGATAGCTTTGTGATTAGTAAGGGCGTCAAAGGTTGTGGGGAGAAGGCAGGAGAATGGGGTTGAGGGGGAAAAATGGTTCAGCCGAATGGCCTAGTTTACACCCCAGCGGTTTGAACATTGACTTCTCCAACTTCAGATAGTTCCTCTGTCCCTCTCGTTCCCCTCCACCTTCCCAGTTCTCTCACTAGTCTTCCTGTCTCCTACTACATCCTATTGTTGTCCCGCCCCCTCCCCTGACATCAGCCTGAAGAAGGGTCTCGAACCTGAAACGTCGCCCATTCCTTCTCTCCTGAGATGCTGCCTGACCCGCTGAGTTACTCCAGAATTTTGTGTCTACCTTCTTTAAGCTTATGATCTGTGTGACCAATCTTTGGTCATCCATTCTAACACTTTCCTTTTTGGCTCGGTCATATTATATGTGACGCTTCTCAGGTAAAAATGGTGTACATTCAATTTTAAGTGCTATATAACGCAAGTTGAGAGGGTAAGGGTAGAGTTGCTGCCTTACAGCGCCAGAGGCCTGGGTTCAATACTGACCATGGGTGTTGTGTGCACGGAGTTTGTACGTTCTCCCCGTGACCTGCGCGGGTTTTCTCCGGGTGCTCCGGTTTCCACCGACACTCCAAAGACATACAGGTTTTTTGTAGGTTAATTGACTTCGGTAAATATTGTAAATTGTCCCGGGCGTGTGTGTAGGATAGTGTTAGTGTACGGGGTGATCACGGGTCGGTGCGGACGCGGTGGGCCGAAGGGCCTGTCTCCACCCTGAATATCTAAACTCACCTAAAAATTAGAATAAGAAGTAGAAAAGGGTTAAGGGTATGAAAGTGTAAGAAAATAACTGCAGATGCTGGTACAAATCGAAGGTATTTATTCACAAAATGCTGGAGTAACTCAGCAGGTCAGGCAGCATCTCAGGAGAGAAGGAATGGGCGACGTTTCGGGTCGAGACCCTTCTTCAGACAGAAAGTTCAGTCTATATTTAGTAGAAGTTTCAGGGTATGAAAGTTCTACTTGTGATTCTCGAGCCATTTCTAAAAGCATGAAGGTAGAGTGGAACAATTAGTGAATTCTTGGCACTAAGATTAATTGCTGTAGTTTTATTGCTGAGCATAGTTCCCTTATCTGTGGATTAGTATATCAGCTCGATGATAGTCTAGGTATTCCATTCAGAGCACCACAGTAGGACTGTTAAAGTCAACAGAGGGGGGGAGGGGATTTGTGTGTATTCTTATCAAAATAATGGATCCTAGAGCTGGCAGCCTTGCCACTGGACTCTTAACTGTTTGTCCCAGGGAATTTTATTGCATTATTTCACTCACCATCTGCTCAGGCAATAAAGAGTACAGATTACAAGGCTTTCTTTGCTTTCTCTGCGTGTGTGTGTGTGTATGTGTGTGTTTGTTCAGCAAGAATTGATGTCTGAAAGGTACAGGTTCTGCACAAACATGACCTTATGTTGCCTCAAAGAATGGTACCACAGTAGCAGAAGTTAACAGTCACCTGGAGCATTAGGGGCGGCACGGTGGCGCAGCAGTAGAGTTGCTGCTTTAAAGGGTCAGGTACCCGGGTTCGTTCCTGACCATGGGTGCGAGCCTGACTGCGGGTGCTGTCTGTACGGAGTTTGTACCTTGTCCCCCGTGACCTGCGTGGGCTTTCTCCGGGTAGCTTCGGTTTCCTCCCACACTCCAAAGTCGTACAGGTTTGTGGGTTAATTGGCTTCGGTAAAAATTGTAAATTGTCCCTGGTGTGTGTGTGTGCGCAGGGTAGTGTTAGTGTGTGTGGACGGCAGTGAGTCGATTCCAAGTGTCGGCAAACGGGTACGGTGGTGGGCGGAGGGGGATGATGGGTGCCGGTGAGCGGGCTGCAGGCTCACCTCCCGCGCTCTAGGAGGCGCTCCGGAGGTTCTGAGGCCGGCTGCGGGAGGCGCCAGAGGTCCGGAGGTTGAGCGGCAGTGGCATGTGTGGATGGAGGTGTTGGCGGAGTGGAGCGGACCACCGCGTCCGCGCCGACCAGCGATCACCCCGTACACCAACACTATCCTACAATAGACAATAGACAATAGGTGCAGGAGGAGGCCATTCGGCCCTTCGAGCCAGCACCGCCATTCAATGTGATCATGGCTGATCATTCTCAATCAGTACCCCGTTCCTGCCTTCTCCCCATACCCCCTGACTCCGCTATCCTTAAGAGCTCTATCCAGCTCTCTCTTGAATGCCTTCAGAGAATTGGCCTCCACTGCCTTCTGTGGCAAAGAATTCCACAGATTCACAACTCTCTGACTGAAAAAGTTTTTCCTCATCTCAGTTCTAAATGGCCTACCCCTTATTCTTAAACTGTGGCCCCTTGTTCTGGACTCCCCCAACATTGGGAACATGTTTCCTGCCTCTAACGTGCCCAACCCCTTAATAATCTTATACGTTTCGATAAGATCTCCTCTCATCCTTCTAAATTCCAGTGTATACAAGCCTAGTCGCTCCAGTCTTTCAACATATGACAGTCCCGCCATTCTGGGAATTAACCTAGTAAACCTACGCTGCACGCCCTCAATAGCAATGGGGACACTGGGGAGAACTTACAGTGTCTTTTACACACTGGGGACTGTCACATGATGACATTTTTCACCATGTCAAGTCACGTTTATTTGCCACGTACACATACAAGATGTGCAGTGAAATGAAAGGTCACCCACAGCCCAGCAATAAGAGCAATAAAAATAAACAACTTCACACACAATCACAACCAACACAAAAAAAAAAAAAAAAGAAACATCCATCACAGTGAGTCTCCTCCAGTCACCTCCTCACTGTGATGGAAGGCCAGAATGTCTTTCCTGTTCCCCTGCCGTCTTCTCACGTTCCAGGCCGCGCCGGACGGTGAAAGGTCCGCGGCGGGCCGATCCAAGCCCCACGATTCGGGGCGGGCGAAGACGCTGCCGCTGCCGGAGCTCCCGATGTCGGCCCCCGCCCAGGGCCCTGCGAGCTTCCGATGTCCACTCGGCCCGCGGAAGCCCGAAGAAGCCTCCGAAGGCGAGTCGCAGCCCGTCCCGCGGCGCCACCACAGCCTCCGAAGGCAGCCAGCTCCGCAGATGGTGAGTCCGGTCCGCAGGCTCTGCAAACCAGAGCCGCAGGTGGTCCCAGCTGGAGGCCGCCAGCTCCAGGTGTGGGGCCGATGGTAGGCCGCAGCGGGAACGGAGACACCACCCAGAAAACAAAGGTCTCGTCTCCGTTCGGAAGAGACAATTTTACAGTTTTACAGTACCCCCCCCCACCCCCCACATAGTACACAACCACAAAAAAACACATCACATCTAAACACTACAATAAAAAAACAACATAAAACACAAAGACAGACGGACTGCAGGTGAGCCACAGTTGCTCGTGCATCAGACCTACAAACCTGCACGCCTTTGGGGTGTGGGAGGAAACCGGAGCTCCCGGGGAAAACCCACGCAGGTCACGGGGAGAACGTACAAACTCCGTACAGGCAGCACCTGTGGTGAGGATCGAACCCGGGTCTCTGGCGCTGTGAGGCAGCGTCTCTACTGCTGCACCGCCGTGCCGCCCCCTGTTCATCAAGGAGGTCCCCAAACATCAGGAGTGAGAGACAGAAGATGAATCAAAAAAACATGTTTTAACATTGATTGAGCCAACACGAGTCTGTTTAATCTCTCTATGACCATGGATCCTGCTTTATCTCTGTATTATTGCAGGGAATAATGAGAGTGATGTGCGTGTGAATGGAGAGAGAGTTTATTGGCACATCTTTAGGCCAATAATTAGACATTTAATGGTCGTCAGCCTGAGAACAACCAGAGATCCTCTCAGATTGGATGAATATCAAAGTGTACTTGTGCAGGAAGGAACTGCAGATGCTGGTTTAAACCGAAGATAGACACAAAAATCTGGAGCAACTCAGCGGGACAGGTAGCATCTCGGGAGAGAAGGAATGGGCGACGTTTCTGGTCGAGACCCTTTTTCAGACTGGGTGACGTTTCGTGTCTATCAAAGTGTTCTTCGTAGGCTGGGAGTGAGTAAGAAGGTGCTAATTTACCACCGTCTCAGATGCCTGCAGGCGATGTTTTATCACGATCTAAAGATGGACACAAAACGCTGGAGTAACTCAGGAGGTCAGGCAGCATCTCTGGAGAGAAGGAATAAGTGACGTTTCTGGTCGAGATGCTTTAGTCAGAGGGTGGTGAATCTGTGGAATTCATTGCCACAGACGGCTGTGGAGGCCAAGTCAATGGATAGTTTTAAGGAGGAAAATGGTAGAATCTTGATTAGTACGGGTGTCAGGGGTTCCTATTTTCCACATTTATATTAACGTTTCCACTAGTGGGAGAGCCTAGGACCAGAGGCCACAGCCTCAGAATAAAAGGACGTACCGAAAAGGAAGGAGATGATGAGGAATGTCTTGAGTCAGAGGGTGGTGAATCTGTGGAATTCATTGCCACAGGTGCCTGTGGAGGCCAAGGCTGCATTCAAGAGAGAGCTAGATAGAGCTCTTAAGGATAGCGGAGTCAGGGAGTATGGGGAGAAGGCAGGAGCGGGGTACTGATTGAGAATGATCAGCCATGATCACATTGAATGGCGGTGCTGGCTCGAAGGGCCGAATGGCCTCCTCCTGCACCTGTTGTCTATTGTCTATTGTCTAAGGCAATGGATATTTGTAAGATGGAGAATTACAGATTTGTGATTAGTGAGGGTGTCAGGGGTTATGGGGGGAAGGCAGGAGAAAGATAGATCAGTCATGATTGAATGGTGGGAGTAGACTTGATGGGCCGAATGGCCTAATTCTGCTCCTAGATCATAAGAACTAATGCTGCCTGGCCCGCTGATTCCTTATTCCAGCATTTGGTGTCTATCGTAGGTGTGAACTAGCAACTGCAGTTCCTTCGACAACTTTTACAGCGAACTTCTTGCAGAGTGAGAACAATGTTAAACAGGGTCGGAATAATGCACTGAAATAATATTCGTTCAGGGTAGAGTCTTGTAAAGTCACCTTAAATATAAGAAAAATAAAATCTGCAGGCGACAATTAGTTAATTAGTGGCCGTGTGAATAGTGACCTATTGAGTGACCTTCTTCTGAAGAAGGGTCTCGACCCGAAGGGTCTCGTCACCTTTTCCTGTTCTCCAGAGATGCTGCCTGATCCGCTGAGTTACTCCAGCTTTTTTGTGTCTATCTTTAGTGACCTGCTAACCAGCACCAGTGGTGTTGGGGCGGTGGAGAACCAGGCCACCTGGAGAAAACCCACATGGTCATGGAGTTAATTAGTAAGGTGAGGCGGGGAAAATTGCAGGTGAGAGGGGAAAGATTGACTAGGAACCTGAGGGGCAACTTTTTCATACAGTGGTGGTGGGTATATAGAAAAAGTGCCAGAGGCGGTAGTTTAGTTTAGTTTAGTTTAGTTTAGAGATACAGTGCGGAAACAGGCCCTTCGGCCTAGCGAGTCCACGCCGACCAGCGATCCCCGCACACTAACACCAGCACCTACACACACTGGGGACAATTTACAATGATACCAAGCCAATGAATCTATGAACCTGCACGTCTTTGGAGTGTGGGAGGGAACCGGAGATCCCGGAGAAAACCCACGCAGGTCACGTTGCAAACGTACAGACTCCCTACAGACAGCGCCCGTAGTCGGGATGGAACCCGGGTCTCCGGCGCTGTAAGGCAGCAGCTCTACCGCTGCGCCACCATGATGCCTTGGTAGTTGAGGCTGGCACTATAGCAATATTTCAAAAGGGCAATTTTTGCAGGTACATGGATAGGAAAGAGTATAAGAAAATAACTGCAGATGCTGGTACAAATCGATTTATTCACAAAATGCTGGAGTAACTCAGCAGGTCAGGCAGCATCTCGGGAGAGAAGGAATGGGTGACGTTTCGGGTCGAGACGTCTGAAGAAGGGTCTCGAGCCGAAACGTCACCCATTCCTTCTCTCCTGAGATGCTGCCTGACCTGCTGAGTTACTCCAGCATTTTGTGAATACATGGATAGGAAAGGTGGATAGGGCATCTCAGTCGGTGTGGGCAAGTTGGGCCGAAGGGCCTGTTTCCATCTGTGTGACTATAACTCCCCGAGCAATTAACTAACTAATTATCATTGGGGATAAATCTTTCACAGGTGCCGACTTCATTGCTTTTGCAAATTGAATTAGCAGCGCTCTGTTTCGATCACAATGCCTGTGTCTATCGCATCGCGGAGGCTCTGCCATCTGCTGTATTACTTCCTTTCTCTGACTTGTCCGTGTTTGTTTGCTCAAGGCTTATTCAAACAGAACTCAGGGTCTCTCGCGGTGACCGACCGGGGTGGGGAGTGCCCGGACAATTAAAGCTTTGCTGGGACAGTGCAGGCTGTGTTCATGTCCCCAGAGACCCCAGCAAAAAAATGTTCCCCCCCCCCCAAAAAAGGCCACATAATTGACTGCCTGCAGTCAATGACAACGTGATAATCTGAAACCCACTGCAAGTCTTTAAAGAAGGGCAAGGGGCACATTTCAGGCATACTTTCGTCATAGCTGAGAAGGACACAGAGGGGCAGTTAATATACCTCCCGTAGACTTTGGCAGTCTTCTTACTTTATACTGTAGTCACACTGAGTACTCTCCCTCTAAATCTATTTAATCCTTAAGTGTGAATCCCACTGAACACATAAACTTTTGCACCTTCCTTCAGAAGAAAGGGACTGCTGTAAAATGCTGAAGTAATCGGTTGCCTCTGCCTGCGCGTTTAGTTCCCAGAACCTCATCAGGTCATAAGTGATGGGAGCAGAATTAGGCCATTCGGCCCATTCAAGTCTACTCCGCCATTCAATCATGTCTGATCTATCTCTCCCTCCTAACCCCATTCTCCTCATAACCTCTGACACTCTGGCATCAGTCTGAAGAAGGGTCTCGACCCGAAACGTCACCCATTCCTTCTCTCCCGAGGGCGGCACGGTAGCGCAGCGGTAGAGTTGCTGCTTTACAGCGAATGCAGCGCCGGAGACTCAGGTTCGATCCTGACTACGGGTGCTGCACTGTAAGGAGTTTGTACGTTCACCCCGTGACCTGCATGGGTTTTCTCCGAGATCTTCGGTTTCCTCCCACACTCCAAAGACGTACAGGTATGTAGGTTAATTGGCTGGGTAAATGTAAAAATTGTCCCTAGTGGGTGTAGGATAGTGTTAATGTACGGGGATCGCTGGGCGGCACAGACTTGGTGGGTCGAAAAGGCCTGTTTCCGGCTGTATATATATGATATGATGATATGATATGCTGCCTGACCTGCTGAGTTACTCCAGCATTTTGTGAATAAGAACCTATCTAAGGTATTTATTCACAAAGTGCTGGAGTAACTCAGCGGGTCAGGCAGCATCTCAGGAGAGAAGGAATGGGTGACGTTTCGGGTCGAGACCCTTCTTCAGACTGATGTCAGGGGGGGCGGGACAAAGAAAGGATATAGGTGGAGACAGAAAGACAGTGGGAGATCTGGGAAGGGGGAGGGGAAGAGAGGGACAGAGGAACTATCTAAAGTTGGATGAAGTCCCACCCCCCCTGACATCAGTCTGAAGAAGGGTCTCGACCAGAAACGTCACCCATTCCTTCTCTCCTGAGATGCTGCCTGACCCGCTGATTTACTCCAGCATTTTGTGAATAAATACCGTCGATTTGTACCGGCATCTGCAGTTATTTTCTTACAAGAACCTATCTATCTCTGCCTTAAATATATCGGCCTCCACACCCTTCTGCGGCAAAGAATTCCACAGATTCACCGCCCTCTGACTAAAGAAGAACTTGTAGCAAACGAATGGAGGACAAAAAGTTCTGGATACCCAACGTGTCGGGCAGCATCTCCAGCGAGCATGGACAGATGCCATTTCGGGTCGGGTGCCTTCTTCAGACTGATTGTGGAGGAGGGGTGGGGGGGGGGGGGGGGTGGGGGTGGGAAGCGAAAGGTAAACAAGAAGGCCACGACAAAATGCCCCTCCCTCCTCTAGCTTCTGCACCCCCTTCTATAATTAGTCTGAAGAAGGGTGTGTCATCTACCCCATGGAGGACATTGAACTTTGTCTCTGGAACTGGTGTGCTGCAATGCTGAGAACTATACCTGAGATACAACGCTGAAACAGGCCCTTTCGACCCACCGGGTCCGCGTCGACCAGCGATTCCCGCACTTTAACACTGTCCTATACCCACTAGGGACAATTTTGACATTTACCAAGCCAATTAACCTACAAACCTGTATGTCCTTGGAGTGTGGGAGGAAACCGAAGATCTCGGAGAAAACCCACGCAGGTCACGGGGAGAACGTACAAACTCCGTACTGTCAGCACCCGTAGTCGGGATGGAACCCGGGTCTCTGGTGCTGTAAGTGCTCTAAGGCAGCAACTCTACCGCTGCGCCACCGTGCCGCCCCTAAGTTGGTGTAATATCTTAACCTGTTGTACTTCTGTTTGGCTTGATTGTACTCACGTGCAGTATGATTTCACTGGTTAGCACACGAATGAAGTTTCCCAATGTATCTTAGTGCACCTGACAATAATAACCCCGACAAAACTGCACAGTTAGAAGGGAACACGGCCAAATGTAATTGATCCCTGGGATGGCAGGACTTTCATATGAAGAAAGACTGGATAGACTAGGCTTATACTCGCTGGAATTTAGAAGACTGAGGGGGGATCTTATTGAAACATATAAAATTCTTAAGGGGTTGGAGAGGCTAGATGGGGGAAGATTGTTCCCGATGTTGGGGAAGTCCAGAACCAGGGGTCACAGCTTAAGGATAAGGGGGAAGTCTTTTAGGACCGAGATGAGAAAACATTTCTTCACACAGAGAGTGGTGAATCTGTGGAATTCTCTGCCACAGAAGGTAGTTGAGGCCAGTTCATTGGCTATATTTAAGAGGGAGTTAGATGTGGCCCTTGTGGCTAAAGGGATCAGGGGGTATGGAGAGAAGGCAGGTACAGGTTACTGAGCTGGATGATCAGCCATGATCATATTGAATGGCGGTGCAGGCTCGAAGGGCCGAATGGGTGTGTGTTTCTATGTTTATGAATAGTTTTTGTTCAAAGTTTGCTATTAAAGTGGAGACAGATTGACTGGTGGCAGACAAAGCAAACCAAACATCTTCAAAGAGGCGTGCAGGAAAGCAAGTTTGGAATCATAAACTCTGCATCACTTTGAAGATTTGTCCACTCCTATTTAAGGAAGTCCTTGTTGGGTTGATTTTATATGTATAAAAATAAAAATAAAGGTAACCTGGTTAAAATTCCTTCAAACACCGTGAAACACAGTGAGAGAATGCCAGAGGGCAGCTGGCAGTCACACAGTGAGAGACTGACTGTCAGGGTCAGGTCAGGGCACAGACACACTGATCAGATTCTCCACGGCTCTGTGTCGGCCTGGACTTCTGCTGTGAATGATAAGGTTGATCAGTGAGTGGCGACAAAGCAGTGTTTGATGTGTAATTACCCGTGGGTTGTCCTGCGCGCAGTCTGTGCTCACTCAAACGTGTGCATGCTTGCACGCGCACGTACACGCAAATGCACACGTGCACGCACACACGCACACACAACCTCACACACTCACGCTCACACTCATGCACGCACACAACACACACACACTCACACTCATGCATGCACACAACACACAACACACACACTCACACACACTCACACTCATGCATGCACACAACACACAACACACGTGCACACACAACACACTCGCGCACACACACACAACAAACAAACACTCACACTCATGCATGCACACAACACACACACTCACATGCGTGCACACAACACACACGTGCACACACAACATGCACACAAACACACACACACACACACACTCGTGCGTGCACACAACACACACTCACGCTCACGCACGCGCACACAACACACACACACTCACACTCATGCATGCACACACACACAGGCGCGCACACACACATGAAAAACAGTCACACACTCACTCACACACACACGTGAATGCACACACATACACACGCACATAGACACAAACATACACGCACACGCACAAAATACACATGCACACACAAGCATACACACTCACGCACATACACACACACACGCGCACACACACACAAATGTGCACACACACAGACATGGACAGGTGGAACTAGTGTGGATGGGGCATCTTGGTAGGCATGGGCAAGTTGGGTCGAAGGGCCTGTTTCCGTGCCATTTCCATTTCCTGTTGCCGTTTCCTGTTTCACTCTATGACTCTCATCCAAGATGGTGGCTACTTAGCCGATATCTTGTGCATAGACACATCATGCTTCAGAACGGTCTGAAGAAGGGTCTCGACCCGAAACATCACCCATTCCTTCCCTCCAGAGATGCTGCCTGTCCCTTTGAGTCACAACATAATTTTGTGTCTATCTTCGGTTTAAACCAGCGTCTGCAGTTCCTTCTGACACATAGCTGATCATACCTAGGCCTAACCGTGCGGCAGGTAATCTTTGCATTCCCTCTCTCTCTGCTCCTCCTCCATCCTAGTTGTCCTGCTAGTTCCAGTGTTCGCATCTACCCTTTGTTGTCACCTCTTCCACAGCCAACAATGGACCATTGTGGGCTCCACCTTTCCTTGGCCAGCTCAGCTTTGTTCTGAACCTGTTCATAAGTCCTTGAGTGATAGGAGCAGAATTAGGCCATTCGGCCAATCAAGTCTACTCCACCATTCAATCATGGCTGATCTATCTTTCCCTCACAACCCCATTCTCCTGCCTTCTCCCCGTAACCCCTGACACCCGTACTAATCAAGAATTCATCTCCTACCTCTAGTTTCCCTCTCCCCTGGCTATCAGTCTGACCCGAAACGTCACCCATTCTTTTTTTTCCCCAGAGATGCTGCCTGGCCCGCTGAGTTGCTCCAGCATTTTGTGCCTGACATGGGGAACACATCACAGCTGTGGTCCATAAAGTGTATCTGTGAACTGGGACTGGCAGCTGATATGCAGGCTGTGCTGATTACAGGCGGTGGGGAATTCCTGATGCTTTAGCAACTTTGAATATCACTCAACAATTGGTCTTAGTTTGGCTGTAGGTGCCCTTGTTGTATATCATAGATCTGCCTCCACACCCCTTGGGCATTTCCACCCAAAGCATTCGATGGCCCAGATTGATATTCATGCGGGAATGTGCAGGTTGGCCTGAAGCAAACTTGATACTGCGCTCTGGGCCTCAGTTAAATGAGACTGTCCAGCTGCAAATCATTCCCCTGACCGACTGATCATGTTGTGCATTTTGCTTTTAAATAGGGAGAGGGATGGACTAAGCAATCTATAAGAAAATAACTGCAGATGCTGGTACAAATCGATTTATTCACAAAATGCTGGAGTAACTCAGCAGGTTAGGCAGCATCTCGGGAGAGAAGGAATGGGTGACGTTTCGGGTCGAGACCCTTCTTCAGACAGCACCCGTAGTCAGGATCGAACTCGGGTCTCTGGCGCTGTAAGACAGCAACTCTACCTCTTCCTGTATACACTGGAATTTAGAAGGATGAGAGGGGATCTTATGGAAACGTATAAGATTATTAAGGGGTTGGACACGTTAGAGGCAGGAAACATGTTCCCAATGTTGGGGGAGTCCAGAACAAGGGGCCACAGTTTAAGAATAAGGGGTAGGCCATTTAGAACGGAGATGAGGAAAAACTTTTTCAGTCAGAGAGTTGCGAATCTGTGGAATTCTCTGCCTCAGAAGGCAGTGGAGGCCAATTCTCTGAATGCATTCAAGAGAGAGCTAGATAGAGCTCTTAAGGATAACGGAGTCAGGGGGTGTGGGGAGAAGGCAGGAATGGGGTACTGATTGAGAATGATCAGCCATGATCACATTGAATGGCGGTGCTAGCTCGAAGGGCTGAATGGCCTACTCCTGCACCTTTTGTCTATTGTCTATTGTTTTCCTGTTGGTTGGCAAATTTTCTGCCAGATTATGCAATAAAATGAATTTCTCTGCACCTATGTACGTATGACAATAAAGTACCATTGAATTAATCATCATATTGAAAGGCCCAAGTAAATTAAGCACATTCAGCATGGGTCTGTAAATTGATTGAGTTTTCTGAAGGAGGTCAATTGGGTAGCGTAGTTGATCATATCTATGTAGATTTTAGCTAAGTATTTGGCGATTTCCTGTGTGGTTAATTGGTCAGAAAAGTTAAGGTCCATGTTTTGTTTAGTTTAGTTTAGAGACACAGCGCGGAAATAGGCCCTTCGGCCCATCGGGTCCGCTCCCCGCCCAGCTATCCCCGCACACTCTCCTACACACACACTAAGGACAATGTTTACATTTGCCAAACCAATTTACCTACATACCTGTACGTCTTTGGAGTGTGGGAGGAAACCGATCTCAGAAACAAACCCACGCAGGTCACGGGGAGAACGTACAAAAATTCCGCACAGATGGCACCCGTAGTCGGGATCGAACCTGGGTCCCCAGCAAGGCAGCAACTCTACCGCTGCACCGCCCTGGCCGCCCATTTTCTCCCCAGAGACTCCCGAGATTTAACTCAACTTTCTACCCTTGTTCCCACACCTAGTTCAAAGGAGAAGGGTCTCGACCCGAAACATCACCTGTTCCTTTTCTCCAGAGATGCTGCCTGACCCGCTGAGTTACTCCAGCATTTTGTGCCTATCAAGGAAAACACAGTTGACTGTTGTCTGTAGATTCAGGTAGGTTATTGAGTATGTAAGCACATGAATCCAGTGAGCTCACACATTTTCTTTTGCAAATATCAATTCCCTCCACAGCTGGGTAACGTGATGTTGATGTGATTTAACTGCAAGTTATTGAATTGATCAGGAATGAAAATCAGACTGAAATTGAAAGGTGACCTTTCAGGCCAAGTTAAGACTCAACATTGTTAAGAACTTCGAAACTCGAAGGATAGAAGATAGACAATAGACAATAGACAATAGACAATAGGTGCAGGAGGAGGCCATTCGGCCCTTCGAGCCAGCACCATCATTCAATGTGATCATGGCTGATCATTCTCAATCAGTACCCCGTTCCTGCCTTCTCCCCATACCCGCTGACTCCGCTATCCTTAAGAGCTCTACCTAGCCAGAAATGTGACAACTCTTGTGTACTGCCTCAGTACAATCTACTATTCTTACACTCTTGTACTTTTGGTATTTCTTCAGTCAGAGGGCAGTGAATCTGTGAAATTCTTTGCCACAGAATGCTGTGGAGGCCAAGTCAATCGAAGGCAGAGATAGATAGGTTCTTGATCAGTACGGGTGTCAGAGGTTATGGGGAGAATGGGGTTAGGAGGGAGAGATAGATCTGCCATGATTGAATTGTGGAGTAGACTTGATGGGCCAAATGGCCTAATTCTAATCCTATCACTAATGACATGACCTCATGAGTGTACTTGTGTGTGGTAGAATTTTACTGAACGGTGTGCAAAAAAAGGAATGTCACTGCATCTAGGTACATGTGGCAACACAGTGCCAGTGAAGCCTTGAGCCGTTGAGATGCCTTGTGTTCAAACTGGAATATTTCCTGGATGATCTGTATCTTATTAAAAGAAATTAATTGCAGCTTTGTCCCTGACACAGTCATGACATTCCTCTGAATTCTGAGTCAGTTGGACGCATAACAAAGCATCCAATTTAAATGGGAATTATTTCTGATAGATAGCTCCATGAATGACAGTAAAAAAGATGACCCATTATGGACTATTTATTCTCACAGCTTGAACTCAAAAATGCACGCATTCTATTCTATTGCTCATCTATGTAGTTGACATATAAAGCGAACACGATATGTTCATTTGGGTACATATACATATATATATATATATGCCCAAATGAACATACCGTGTTCGCTTTATATGTCAACTACATAGATTAGCAATAGAATAGAATGCATGCATTTTTGAACATATATACATAGTGATGTCTTGAGAGGTCGGGAGCTTTTCTCTTGAAGGTTGGGAGGTGTGGGTGCCAGAAGTGAAGACAGAAAAGTTCTTGTTTTCTTCAAACTTAAATTCCATATATTTAGTCTTTTCCAAAAACAGGTAAACTTAATTGTTTGCAGACAGGTACACAAAACCAAAACAGGTAGTTAAATCAAAACTGTAACTTGCTGCCTTCTTACAACATATAACTCAAACACTGCTTCTCTCCCTGTCTGCTCCAGTCGTTGTCTCTCCCTGTCTGCTCCAGTCGTTGTCTCTCCCTGTCTGCTCCAGTCGTTGTCTCTCCCTGTCTGCTCCAGTCGTTGTCTCTCCCTGTCTGCTCCAGTCGTTGTCTCTCCCTGTCTGCTCCAGTCGTTGTCTCTCCCTGTCTGCTCCAGTCGTTGTCTCTCCCTGTCTGCTCCAGTCGTTGTCTCTCCCTGTCTGCTCCAGTCGTTGTCTCTCCCTGTCTGCTCCAGTCGTTGTCTCTCCCTGTCTGCTCCAGTCGTTGTCTCTCCCTGTCTGCTCCAGTCGTTGTCTCTCCCTGTCTGCTCCAGTTGTTGTCTCTCCCTGTCTGCTCCAGTTGTTGTCTCTCCCTGTCTGCTCCAGTTGTTGTCTCTCCCTGTCTGCTCCAGTTGTTGTCTCTCCCTGTCTGCTCCCGTTGTTGTCTCTCCCTGTCTGCTCCAGTCGTTGTCTCTCCTTTTAAATACACTGCTACCCTTCCCTTTTAGCTCTCTCACTGAGGCAATCAGCTCATCTGGTTCAGCTGGGCAGCAATCAGTGTAAGCAGCAATCAGTGTCAGCAGCAATCAGTGTCAGCAGCAATCAGTGTCAGCAGCAATCAGTGTCAGCAGCAATCAGTATCAGCAGCAATCAGTGTCAGCAGCAATCAGTGTCAGCAGGGCAGGCAGACTATGGGTTTTGTAGTCTTAAGCTGGCAGCCATGATGGTTTGTAGTCCTTGTTGCATCCACCGGGAGGAAATATATCTCCCCTCTATGAATCTACCTCTCATGATATCACAATATATATATAACCATAGTGATAACTTTAACAACAAATTTCACCGGGGATATATATAGTCCCACCTTTACACAAAAGGCCACAGTGATAAACACAAAGTGATGGAGTAATTCAGCGGGTCAGGCAGCATTTCTGGAGGATATGGAGAGGTGAGGTTTTAGTGTCGGGACCCTTCTCCAGACCCTTCTCGTCTTCATGATTGAAGGGCGGGAAAGCAGCAAGAATCACAGAGGGGGAGCAGTGAGAGAGAGAGAGAGAGAGAGAGAGAGAGAGTCTCACTGAACTCCTGTCAGAGAGAGGAGGAAAACTTCTTTAAAGTGGCCATACTTTTGAGAGGATTTCACAGAAGAGCAGTCAAATTGGGACACAAGGAACTGCAGATGCGGGAGTTCTGAGCAGAACGCAAAGTGCTGGAGTAACTCAGCGGGTCAGGCAGCGTCTGTGAAATGCTGGAGTAACTCAGCGGGTCAGGCAGCGTCTGTGAAATGTTCTATGATATTACTGATTTTCAGCCAATATAATAATTTGGATTTGTTTACTGATTATAGTTTGTGTGATGTAATAAAGCTACATCATTGTTTAGCACCATTGTTCTTTTATCTTATATCTGTTTTATTCTTTACTTAACGCAGTATTTTGTTATGTTGCTTTTTTTCTGGTAATCCACTAAGCCCATCCATGTGCAGTTTGTGATCCCTGGCCTTGCAGGGCAGTATGTTTTTCCCATCTATCCCAGATTAAAGAGAGCTGTCATCTGGCGGGACTTTCAACACAAAAGGGCGCGCGAGGAGTGGCCCTGAACAGCATGAACCTTGTGAAGTGATCGGGCTTCACGGTCGTTCGATCAGAACAAGATACAGTCTGATAATGTGAAACATCTCCCCTCTGCCTCAGCATGCCTGTGACAAATAGCTTTAGATATGGAAGGCAAACCTAAAACAAAAGTTAGTCATGATCAAGGAAGATTAGCATTCTGATGATGCCTCAGGGATATGGCTGGCAAATTAAGCACCTTTGGAATGTCAGCGGAGTTGTAATTGAGGTGAAAATGATAAATGCTGTCTTCTTGAAGAAGAGCCACTTCAGAAGTTGAAACATATAGAAACATATAAAATTCTTAAGGGGTTGGAGAGGCTAGATGTGGGAAGATTGTTCCCGATGTTGGGGGAGTCCAGAACCAGGGGTCACAGCTTAAGGATAAGGGGGAAGTCTTTTAGGACCGAGATGAGAAAACATTTCTTCACACAGAGAGTGGTGAGTCTGTGGAATTCTCTGCCACAGAAGGTAGTTGAGGCCAGTTCATTGGCTATATTTAAGAGGGAGTTAGATGTGGCCCTTTTTGCTAAAGGGATCAGGGGGTATGGAGAGAAGGCAGGTACAGGTTACTGAGCTGGATGATCAGCCATGATCATATTGAATGGCGGTGCAGGCTCGAAGGGCCGAATGGCCTACTCCTGCACCTATTTTCTATGTTTCTATGTTTCTATGTTTCTATGTTTCTATGAAATAAAGTGATCTTGAAAACTGGAAAAAAGTAGACTGGTGTTTCATGGCGACACGGTGGCGCAGCGGTAGATTTGCTGCCTCACAGACAGCGCCAGAGACCCGGGTTCAATCCAGACCACGGGTCCTGTCTGTGCAGAGTTTGTACGTTCTCCCCGTGACCTGCATGGGTTTACTCCGGGTGCTCCGGTTTCCAAAGACGCGCAGGTTTGCACTCCTTAGTGTAGGCGGGTGGAAAATGATCAAACTGTGGAGGCGCGAGAGATGATAAGTTGTAGGGCAACAGGGCAATAAGACGAAGAGGGGCTGGATGAATGGGATTGCTCTATTCAGAACTGGCATGGTTTTGACGGCTTTCTAATGTGTTGGATTCTGTTTGTTTGGATGTTGTAGCTTGATGTTGCAGTAATCGTGTCAGAGTGAGGCCAAATGCAAATTGGAGGAACAGCACCTCAAATTTCGCTTGGGCAGCTGACACCCCAGCGGCATGATAACTGATTTCTCTAACTCTAAGTAGCCCTTGCATCCCCTCTCTCTCCGTCCCTCCCCCACCCTAGTCGTTGTACTAGTTTCAAATGCCATCCTGGTGAGTTTCGTTGTCTGTGACTTGTTTTCACCTAGCCCACAGCTAACAATTGCCTGTTTCCTTCATCATCGCTACGTTTTTGCATATCTTTCATTCATTTGTTCTCTACCTCTCTACATCACCGCCTCTATCTCTCGTTTATCTTCCCCCCTGACTCTCAGTCTGAAGGGGTCTCCCTCGATCCAAAAAACATCACCTTTCCCTTCTTTCCAGCGATGCTGTCTGACCCGCTGAGTTACCCCGGCATTTTGTGTCTATCATTCAGTTGGACTCTTTCAAAGTTTGAATACAATTCAAAAAGTTTTATCAATAGCTGAAGGAAGTTGCTGGTAATTACCTGACCCCTGTGAGGCAGCTCTGACCAAATATCTGAAGAGTATTCAGGCACATCAACGTGACCTTTGTAGTGTGTTTTATTTCCTGAAACTCAGTAGGAACTGGGAACTCAGTAGGGTCCCTTAACGTTTTGTATCCCGGTCCCCTAAGGCCGACTTGTGTAAGCAGAGGACTACGGCCAGCCAGTTCACGCTCCAAATGGGAATTATAATGGGGTGAAACACTAACCAAGAACCTGACCCTTGAGGCATGTACCAGAGCAGATGGCAAAAGTGGCCTCAGGCAAATGGAACCTTACACCCTGGGACGGTGTCGGGATAATGCTTGCCCCTGCTATCAGTTCACAGACCTGAGTCATTCATTTACTCTGGTAGTTTGGGGGGGGGGGGGGGGGGGAAGGGAGGGAGGGAGGAGGTGGAGACGGAGCAATCTAATCGCACGTAAACCCATCCGATTCTAATTCCGTCACAAACTACATCAAAGTCGTCAAACTACATCTTTGATCCCGAGATCCTACGAAACAGAAAAGGTCTCAGAAATTACTTGTAATACGAGAAGTGTCGAATTTTGTACACCTTGTAAAAAATAAAGGCACACACATGGTTACCCCATTACTCTTGCACACATGGAACAAACATCAGGGTGCAGCAGAGATACAAGAGAAGGTCCTTATTCAATTTGAGCCTTTATCACTTAGCTAGCAATCCTAAATGGCAAGGGTGCCTGGTAAAATGATGGTGTTATGAACACTAACAAACTCAACGCTAATTAATGTATGTATAGCTGCTAAGAATGTCGGAGGCGTTTTTGCACTCTTCTTGTTCTGCATACAGTATATTTTAAATTTAGCTTCGCTTAGAGATACAGCGCGGAAACAGGCCCTTCGGCCCACCGAGTCCGCGCCGACCAGCGATCCCCGCACACTAACACTATTTTACACACACTAGAGACAATTTACATTTATACCAAACCAATTAATCTACAAACCTGTGCGTCTTTGAAGTGTGGGAAGAAACCGAGGATCTCGGAGAAAAGTTGCGCAGGTCAATAGACAATAGGTGCAGGAGTAGGCCATTCGGCCCTTCGAGCCAGCACCGCCATTCAATGTGATCATGGCTGATCATTCTCAATCAGTACCCCGTTCCTACCTTCTCCCCATATCCCCTGACTCCACTATCCTTAAGAGCTCTATCTAGCTCTCTCTTGAATGCATTCAGAGCATTGGCCTCCACTGCCTTCTGAGGCAGAGAATTCCACAGATTCACAACTCTCTGACTGAAAAAGTTTTTCCTCATCTCCGTTCTAAATGGCCTACCCCTTGTTCTTAAACTGTGGCCCCTTGTTCTGGACTCCCCCAACATTGGGAACATGTTTCCTGCCTCTAACGTGTCCAACCCCTTAATAATCTTATATGTTTCGATAAGATCCCCTCTCATCCTTCTAAATTCCAGTGTATACAAGCCTAGTCGCTCCAGTCTTTCAACATATGACAGTTCCGCCATTCTGGGAATTAACCTAGTAAACCTACGCTGCACGCCCTCAATAGCAAGAATATCCTTCCTCAAATTTGGAGACCAAAACTGCACACAGTATTCCAGGTGCGGTCTCACTAGGGCCATGTACAACTGTAGAAGGACCTCTTTGCTCCTATACTCAACTCCTCTTGTTATGAAGGCCAACATTCCATTGGCTTTCTTCACTGCCTGCTGTACCACGGGTCACGGGGAGAACGTACAAACTCCGCACAGACAAGCAAGCACCCGTAGTCAGGATAGAACATGGGTCTCTGAAGCTGTGAGGCAGCATTGTGCATTGTGTGCTCAATGCAGAAATCAACACACAAAAGACATATTTACTGATAGAAATGCAGTTTAATTCTTTGAAACAAAAAGCTGAAAGACTTACAATATTGAGGGGTTCACGCCTATGTACTTGAAATCCATTTGGAAATAGGAGAGTGAGTATACCATTACTTCAGGTGCAATTGTAAAATATGTGCAACACATTGTTCTCCTGGGATATGGGTCTGACGCAGATAAATGGGGCCTTCAAGGGTCTCGACTCGAAACGTCACCCATTCCATCTCTCCTGAGATGCTGCCTGACCTGCTGAGTTACTCCAGCATTTTGTGAATAAATACCTTCGATTTGTACCAGCATCTGCAATTATTGTCCTACATTTCATGTCATAGTCCTTCAGTTCAGTTCAGTCTAGTTTATTGTCACGTGTACCGGGGTACAGTGAAAAGCTTTTGTTGCATGCTATCCGATCAGCGGAAAGACAATGCATGATTACAATCGAGCCATCCACAGTGGACAGATACATGATTAGGGAGTATCAGTGCAAGGTAAAGCCAGCAAAGTCCGACCAAAGATAGTCCGAGGGTCACCAAGGACTGCTCCCAAGTTGTGGTCGGTTGATTCAGTTGCCTGATAACAGGTCCCACTGATTTCCCCTCCTCTCGCCCGCCCTGACTATCAGCCTCAATGGAGACACAAATCATGTTGGATGGGGAACCGGCAGCTGATTCACTGTCCACCGCCTTTTACTGAGCCAGAAGGATCTTCCCTTTTCAGATTAATTTCACAGAACGTTAAGCGGCAAAGGCAGGCTTTGTACGTGCATATGTCAGCTTTCAGCAGTCGTGGGCCTTGTTAGTAACCTCAAGTCACTTGGAATTGATCTCACACTGCCTTCAGTGGGTTAAATTACATGGTAATCCGGGAGATGTGCAGTTCAGATAGCACCTCGGAAACTTACAGAGAGCTGCTCGACTTCTCAGAAGGGCATCATTTTCACAAAGGCTTTATTTTCCACCAAATCCTTCCTCGTCTGACCACATAATAATCTAGAAGGTGTCACCACTTCCACAGATCACCTGCGTGTGATATCATTGAACATAACATTCCACTTAACTCCTGCCCAAACACAATTGTGTTCGATGAAAGCCTTCTCCTTTTCACAGACTCGATGCTCTTTTAGTTTCGAAAGGCAATTTTTTTTCGAAGGAGATTGTACAATTAATAATCCTTTTAGCTCTGTGTTTCTACAGATACAAATACCGAAGAAGTGACTCGACCCGAAACGTCACCTGTTCCTTTTCTACAGAGATGCTGCCTGACCCGCTGAGTTACTCCAGCACTTTGTGTCTTTGCACAGATACAGAGTTGAGTCTGGAAACAGGCCCTTCGGCCCACTGAGTCCGTGCTGACCAGCGATCACCCCATACACGACCACTATCCTACACACTGGGGACAATTTACAATTTTTTTTAACCACCAGAGACCCGGGTTCAATCCTGATGATGGGTGCTGTCTGTACGGAGTTTGTAAATTGTAAATTGTCCCTCGTGTGTCGGGTAGTGCTAGTGTACGGGGTGATCGCTGGTCGGCATGAACTAGGTGGGCCGAAGGGCCTGTCTCCACACTGTATCTCTAATGTAAAATCTAAAGTCTTAGATGGAAGCCTGGATGAGTCGGGGTGAAGGGCCCGGTTTCCATTTTGTATGAATCTAACCTGTTCGTATCTGTAATAGGCTGCCTGGGAGAGACAATGGGAGCAGATTCAATCGTAGTTTTCAATAAGAAGGTGAGTATATATTTGAAAAAGAAATATTTCCAGGGCCACATATGAAGAACAGGGGAATGAGGTGATTAAATGTCTCTTTCAAAGAACTCCAACAGCAGGCAGTGAAGAAAGCCAATGGAATGTTGGCCTTCATAACAAGAGGAGTTGAGTATAGGAGCAAAGAGGTCCTTCTGCAGTTGTATACGGCCCTAGTGAGACTGCACCTGGAGAACTGTGTGCAGTTTTGGTCTACAAATTTGAGGAAGGATATTCTTGCTATTGAGGGCGTGCAGCGTAGGTTTACTAGGTTAATTCCCGGAATGGCGGGACTATCATATGTTGAAAGACAGGAGCGTCTAGGCTTGTATACACTGGAATTTAGAAGGATGAGAGGACATCTTATCGAAACGTATAAGATTATTAAGGGGTTGGACACGTTAGAGGCAGGAAACATGTTCCCAATGTTGGGGGAGTCCAGAACAAGGGGCCACAGTTTAAGAATAAGGGGTAGGCCATTTAGAACTGAGATGAGGAAACACTTTTTCAGTCAGAGAGTTGTGAATCTGTGGAATTCTCTGCCTCAGAAGGCAGTGGAGGCCAATTCTCTGAATGCATTCAAGAGAGAGCTGGATAGAGCTCTTAAGGATAGCGGAGCCAGGGGGTATGGGGAGAAGGCAGGAACGGGGTACTGATTGAGAATGATCAGCCATGATCACATTGAATGGCGGTGCTGGCTTGAAGGGCCAAATGACCTCCTCCTGCACCTATTGTCTATTGTCTATTGTCTATAACAGATAGCTACAGTTACAGTTCAGTTTATTGTCAAGTGTACCGAGGTACAGTGAAAAGCTATTGTTGCGTGCTAACCAGCCAGCGGGAATGACAATACATGATGACCATCGGGCCATTCACAGTTCACAGATACATGATGTGGGAATAACGCTCAGTGCAAGGTAACACCAGCAAAGATAGACTGAGCCGTCTGTGTGTGTGGCGTGATTTTTTCATTCAAACTGACACCACCGCCATTACCAAGTTGCAAAACACTAGCAACCATCTTGAAGTTATTTACAGCTGCTTTTAGTTTAAAACCTACTGTTTTAATTTGCAGCGCGGTGGTGCAGCGGTAGAGCTGCTGCCTTACAGCGCTTGCAGCGCCCGAGACCCGGGTTCGATCCCGACTACGGGTGCTGTCTGTAGGGAGTTTGTACGTTCTCCCCGTGACCTGCGTGTGTTTTCTCTTAGATCTTCGTTTTCCTCCCACACTCCAAAGGCGTAGAGGTTTGTAGGTTAATTGGCTTGGTATAGTGTTCGTGTGCGGGGATCGCTGGTCAGCGCAGACTCGGTGGGCCGAAGGGCCTGTTTCCGCACTCTATCTCTAAACTAAACTGAACTAAAAGAGACAAAAACACTTTTTCTTCAGAACCTATCAGGAGTGCATGCTGCCTATTACATACAAGTCAAGACAAGAAAACAAAGACAACAGATACATTGTCCGTTTGAACTCGTTATCACCTATCCCACACCCAACAATGGACCATTGTGGTCTCCTCATTTCCTTGATTATGGCTGCTTTCTGCATATCTTCCATTCATCTATATGCCAAAACTCTCATTTGTTATCTTGTTTGTGACTGAACTTCAGCCAAAACGGTACACGATAGCGCAACAATTTTAGGCCCACCTTACTCACCGTCATCACTTTAATGGTAAAAATGGTCGTTTTATTGAAATTGGTGTTATATTTTTTAAGCTATTCACATTTTAAAGTTTAAATCTATCACCTAGGGAGGGAGGAAGGGGGGGGGGGGGGAGGGGGGGCTGGAGGGAGGAGGGAGGGGGGAGAGGGGAGGGGGAGAGAGGAGAGGGGGAGAGGGGAGGGGGGAGAGGGGAGAGGGGGGAGAGGGGAGAGGGGGAGAGGGGAGAGGGGAGGGGGGGAGAGGGGAGGGTCCAAAGCAGGAGGTTTGGGCCCAACGGATCCATTTGGTCTAGTTTGTCCTAAGTACCATCTACATGTTTGTTCCCCTTTCATAGGTCATACGTTCATGTGATAGGAGCAGAATTAGGCCATTCGGCCCATCAAGTCTACGCCATTCAATCATTGGCTGATCTATCTTTCCCTCTTAACCCCATGCTCCTGCCTTCTCCTCCGATAACCCCTGACATCCCTGAGTCTCAGTCTGAAGAGGGGTCACGACCCAAAATGTCACCTATTCCTTGTCTCCAGAGATGCTGCCCGTCCCGCTGAGTTACTCCAGCATTTTGTGTCTATCTTCGGTTTAAACCAGCATCAGCAGTTCCTCCCTAAACAAAAAAAATCGGGTCTTCTCTCTTCCTCTCTCCCACTCTCCTCTCCCTCCCCCTCTACCCCTCCCCCTCCTTCTCCCCCTGCCCCTCCGTCTCCACCCCCTCCGTCTCCCCTCTCCCTCTCTATCTCCCTCTCCCGCTCTCTCCACCTCCCTCTCTGTGACACAGTATAACCTTCCACGTAATTACCACACAGTCAGTTCAACATCTGTGAGACATATTCCAGTCCCAGTGGATGATAGGGATACATTGGGTGAAGCCTACCAAGCAGGCGAGAGCCCTTCCCTGAAAGCTTGCATGAGCCATGTACCACCCACACAAACCACATCACTTCCCAAGGACATTAACAGGAAGCCACAAATTAACAGCTCAGCCCAGTACACCAAGAAGGCCAAACACCCACCTCCACAATCCCCAGAACTATTTGTTTAAAGGCTCTAACGACTTAACCCCTGGGACTGTTATTAAACGATCCCAGTCCTCAATTAAGATTCCCAATTTCTCCTTTCAATTCTTATTTGTTTACTCAAAATCATTAAATTGACCCTTTTCGGAGTGCAATGTGGCGACTTTACAAATTATATGTGTTGTTAATGAAATAGGAACAGGAATCAGTTCACGTGGCTGCTGGGGATTGTTTGCATATTGAAGGAGTGGCCCGGTGGCGCAGCGGTAGAGTTGCTGCCTCACAGCGCCAGAGACCCGGGTTCAATCCTGACTATGGGTGCCGTCTGCATCCAGTTTGTACGTTCTTCCTGGGACCTGCGTGGGTTTTCTCCGAGATCTTCGGTTTCCTCCCACACTCCAAGGATGCACAGGTTTGTAGGTTAATTGGCTTCCTTAAATTGTAAATTGTCCCTAGTTTAGAGATGCAGCGCGGAAACAGGCCCTTCGGCCCACCGAGTCCACGCCGACCAGCGATATCCCCGCACACTATCACTATCCTATACACTAGAGTATAAACAATCTATCTCTCTCTCTCTCTCTCTCTCTCTCTCTCTCTCTCTCTCTCTCTCTCTCTCTCTCTCTCTCTCTCGATCTATCTATCGATCTATCTATCTATCTATCTATCTTTCTTTCTTTCTTTCTCCAGAGATGCTGCCTGACCCGCTAAGTTACTCCAGCACTTTGTGTCCTTTTGCGTAAATCAGCAACTGCAGTTCCTTGTTTCTAACCTTTTATGCTTAGTGCACAATGGTGAGTCTCTGTTAGTGTGCGGTTGACCATAAGAAGAGGATGGAGTCATTGTTTGTTGTGGATGCCCTACATTCTTACACACCACATCACAGTGGCCACAGGGATGAGTACACTAAATGGTGACTAGCTCCACGTGAGTTCTCAGCATTGGTGAGATTGTTCCTGGGCTTCACAGTAAAATGGCAGTAGGAATTCACTGGCCCACATCATCCCCAACCCACCTCCTACCATCCAACCCCTCCTCTATAATCGGGGGGGGGGGGGGGGGGGGAGGCTTGGTGGCGCAGCGGTAGAGTTGCTGCCTTACAGCTCCAGAGACCCGGGTTCGATCCTGACTATAGGGTGCTGTCTGAATGGAGTTTGCACGTTCTCCCTGTGACCTGCGCTGGGATTTCTCCGGGCGCTCCGGTTTCGTCCCGCGTCCCAAAGACGTACAGGTTTGTAGGTTAATTGGCTTCTGTAAATTGTAAATTGTCCCATGTGTGTGTAGGGTGGTGCTAGTGTACGTGGAGATCGCTGGTCGGCGCGGACTCGGTGGGCCCGAAGGTCCTGTTTCCACGCTGTATCTCTAAAGTCTAAAGAAAGGACAGCCAAACTGGGTGGGAAGCACATCAGCAATTCAGAGTTCTGCAATCTGCTGTGTGGCTTTTAACCAAAAGCTTCAGTGGAAGATGAAAGAGGAAATAATGATAAAAAATAATAAACAAAGAAGCAAAAAGTTCACAAAGACCACGAGGTGTAAGTGAAAGAGGAAACCAACAGGATATTGATTTAGAAAGTGGTAGAAATGAATTCCACTTGTTTTCTTCTAGAGTTGGCTGCATTTAGCGTAGACTACTAAAGCTGTTCAAGGCTGCCTCTGTGATTGAACAAGGGTCCCTGCCCAAAATGTCACCCATCCTTTCTCTCCGGAGATGCTGCCTGACCTGCTGAGCTACTCCAGCACTTTGTGTCTACCTTCGTTGTAAACCAGCATCTGCAGTTCCTTCCTACACACATATTGTACGGACAGACCAGACTCCCCTTCCAAGGATTCCATCTACACTTCACGCTGCCTCAGAAAAGCAGCCAGCACAATCGAGGGCCATTTTCATTCTGGCCACTCCCTCTTCTCCCCTCTCCCATCAGACAGAAGTTACAAAAGCTTGAAAGCACGCACCATCAGATTCAGGAACTGTTTCTCCCCCTCTGTAATCAGGTCAGTGGACAGTCCTACTGTAAGTTAGGGTACTATCCCATCCACCTCTACCCCATTGTGGATAATGGACTTTGCCTCTATGTTTGAAGCAGGGTCCCTGCCCAAAATGTCGCCCATTCTTTTTCTCCTGACATGCTGCCCGATCCGCTGAGTTACTCCAACACTTTGTGTCCATCTTCTACAGAAATGCTGCCTGACCCGTTGAGTTACTCCAGCACTTTGTCTCAATCTTCTCCAGAGATGCTGCCTGACCCCTTGAGTTACTCCAGCACTTTGTCTCAATCTTCTCCAGAGATGCTGCCTGACCCCTTGAGTTACTCCAGCACTTTGTCTCAATCTTCTCCAGAGATGCTGCCTGACCCCTTGAGTTACTCCAGCACTTTGTCTCAATCTTCTCCAGAGATGCTGCCTGACCCGTTGAGTTACTCCAGCACTTTGTCTCAATCTTCTCCAGAGATGCTGCCTGACCCCTTGAGTTACTCCAGCACTTTGTCTCAATCTTCTCCAGAGATGCTGCCTGACCCGTTGAGTTACTCCAGCACTTTGTCTCAATCTTCTCCAGAGATGCTGCCTGACCCCTTGAGTTACTCCAGCACTTTGTCTCAATCTTCTCCAGAGATGCTGCCTGACCCCTTGAGTTACTCCAGCACTTTGTCTCAATCTTCTCCAGAGATGCTGCCTGACCCCTTGAGTTACTCCAGCACTTTGTCTCAATCTTCTCCAGAGATGCTGCCTGACCCCTTGAGTTACTCCAGCACTTTGTCTCAATCTTCTCCAGAGATGCTGCCTGACCCCTTGAGTTACTCCAGCACTTTGTGTCAATCTATCGTCGGTATAAACCAGCATCTCCAGTTTCTTCCTACGAACTTTGTCCGCTCCATTGTGAAATCTCGTCAAGGCATGCATACTTTGAATAAGTTCTCCTCCTCTCTCCAACGGGGGTTCTGTGAGACCGTCTCTCACTGCTCCCCTTCTGTGTCCGAAGAAGGATTTCGACCCGAAACTCACCCACCCTTTTCCTCCAGAGATGCTGCCTGACCCGCTGGGTAACTCCAGCGCTTTGTGTCTATCCTCTATGTTTTCATACGTATCTACAACTGACCATGGAAACCATAAACACAAAGGATAATTGCCCTGAAAAAGAATATTCATATATTTAACTGCAATGTGTGCTCTGGTCTCCCCTCACACTCCAAAGACGTGCAGGTTTGTCGGTTAATTGGCTTCGGTAAAATTGTAAATTGTGTGTCGGATAAAGCTAGAGTTTGGATCGGCTGGTCGGCACGTGTTCAGTGGGCCAAAGGGCCTGCTTCCACGCTGTGTCTCCAAAGTCTAAAGCCTAAAGTGAAGTCTAAAGAATGTGAATTATGAATGGCAGCATGTGGCAAAACACATGTTTGCTAAAATAAACTATAAAAATTGATCCTGGCATTACAAAGGTGTACACAAGATATATTCGCCACCCCCCTCTTTGCCTCTCACCTCCCTCCTTGCATCTCAGTTCATACCACAGATCTCCGTGAAGCATCTATCTTGGGCTGTGAAATGGAATATCCCCTTAGCTTTGTAGTGCTGTTGACTTGCACGCATTTGTGTAACTGAAGAAATCCGAGTTAGTTTTTGTCTTTCGAGGCGGCACTTGGTACGAGGCAACTTTCAGCTTTGAAGTTGTTAGGTTTTAATCAGTGTAAAAGCTCACCGAACCTTTCTGGATAATCTGATACCTGGCAATTAGTCTCACTTCTGTTTGATGGCCACGTATCGAGCCCATATATTCTGGCAACGTTCAGGAATAGCATTACGGTTCATTAACGCATTCTTTTCTAATTATCTTTCACGGTGATCTTTTCCACGATCTGTTCTTACACACGGCAGTGTTTCTTGATCCCGGATACAATAGTGGCAACGCATTGGAATACAAGAATAGTCTTGCCCAGCCAGACAAACAATGACTAAATCCTTCATTTGATATAAATGAACATTTTGCAACTGCAGAATATCGCGTGGCCAAGAGTAAATGAGGCAATAAAGAGTCAATATAACCAAGGGTTTCAGGTAACATCGCAACTGTAAAGGGCAAAGCTCACAAAACATGCAGATTGTGCTAAAGGGATTATGCTCTCTGTGGAAAGGATTACAATAGAGTCGATGTTAATCTAGTTTAGTTTAGTTTAGTTTAGAGACCCAGTGTGGAAACAGGCCCTTCTGCCCGTCGGGTCATAAGTGATAGGAGCAGAATTAGGCTATTCGGCCCATCGTCTACTCCGCCATTCAATCATGGCCGATCTATCTCCCCCCTGACCCCATTCTCCTGCCTTCTCCCCATAACCCCTGACACCCCAAGAATCTATCTATCTCTAATCAAGAATCTATCTATCTCTGCTGTAAAAATATCCATTGACTTGGCCTCCACAGCCGTCTGTGGCAATGAATTTCACGGATTCTCTGACTAAAGAAATTCAAGTCAAGTCAAGTTGAGTCGAATCAAGTTTATTTGTCACGTACACATACAAGATGTGCAGTGAAATGAAAGTGGCAATGCCTGCGGATTGTGCAATAAAATTACAGCATAAAAATTAAAATTAATACAGAAAAGAAAATGTAGTCCCTGGAGATATAATAGTTAACAGTCCTGATGGCCTGTGGGAAGAAACTCCGTCTCATCCTCTCTGTTTTCACAGCGTGACAGCGGAGGCGTTTGCCTGACCGTAGCAGCTGGAACAGTCCGTTGCTGGGGTGGTAGGGGTCTGCACCTCCTGATGTATAGGTCCTGCAGGGGGGCGAGTGTAGTTCCCATGGTGCGTTCTGCTGAACGCACTACTCTCTGCAGGGCCATCCTGTCCTGGGCAGAGCTGTTCCCAAACCAGATTGAGATGTTGGCGGACAGGATGCTCTCTACAGCCCCAGAGTAGAAGCATTGAAAGATCCTCAGAGACACTCTGAATTTCCTCAGCTGTCTGAGGTGGTAAAGGCGCTGCCTTGCCTTACCCACCAGTGCGGCAATGTGTGTTGTCCATGTCAGATTCTCTTTGATGTGGACTCCCAGGTATTTAAAACTGCTCACCCTATCCACAATAGACCCATTTATCTCCAGTGGCGTGTACGTCCTCGGATGTTGAGCCCTTCTGAAGTCCACAATCAGCTCCTTCATTTTAGTGACATTCAAGAGGAGGCTATTGTCCTGACACCAGAGTGCCAGATCAGCCATCTCCTCCCGGTAGGCCTTCTCATCGTTGTTGGAGATCCGGCCCACCACCACAGTGTCATCAGCAAACTTGATGATGGAGTTTGAGCTGAACCTGGCCCCACAGTCATGTGTGTACAGGGAGTACAGTAGGGGGCTAAGGACACAACCCTGGGAGGATCCTGTGTTCAGGGCGAGGGGGCTAGATGTGTGTTCCCCCATCCTGACCACTTGGGGCCTGGCAGTGAGAAAGTCCAGGACCCAGGCACACAGAGGGGTGCTAAGCCCCAGTTCCAGCAGCTTCTCAGCCAGTCTGCTGGGGACTATTGTGTTGAATGCTGATCTAAAGTTAATGAACAGCATCCTCACATTGCCCCCCTGGCTGTCCAGATAAGAGAGAGCGGTGTGCAGAACCTGGGAGACCGCATCATCCGTGGACCTGTTCGGACGGTATGCGAACTGTAGTGGGTCCATGTTGCGAGGAAGGAGGGCACAGATGTGCTTCTTTACTAGCGTCTCAAAGCATTTCATGACAACCGAGGTGAGGGCCACTGGTCGGTAGTCATTTAAACACGCTGGAGAGGCATTCTTTGGCACCGGTACAATGATGGATCTTTTGAAGCATGCAGGGACCACGGACTTGGCCAAGGAGAGGTTGAATATTGTGGTGAGCACTGGAGCAAGCTGAGTAGCACAAGACTTTAGTACTCGCCCAGATATACCATCTGGGCCTCCAGCTTTCCTTGTGTTCACACGCGTCAGAGCCCACCTCACCTCATGCTCGGACACCGAGAATGTGTGCACATCCCCGGCGGTGGATCCCCCTCCAGCCTCACTAGCCAGCGCCCCGTCGGTGCTGTTTTTAGACGGCGAGCTGGGGGTGGTGTTACCCGTCTCGAACCGTGTGTAAAAAGAGTTCAGGTCATCAGCTAAGAAGGTGTCGGCACTTCCGGTTGAGGGTGTGCTGGACCGGTAGCTAGTTATAGTCCGTAGCCCCTGCCAAAGGCGCCTGGTGTCCTGCTGCTCCATCTGCGACTCCATCTTGTCCCGGTACCTCCTTTTTGCATCCTTCACCGCCCTTCGCAGTCGGTAGGACTCTACCTTGTAGTCGTCCATGTTGCCGGATGCCAGGCCAGAGTTGTAAGCAGCGGTGCGAGCATTCAAAGCAACGCGAATCGACCTGTCCACCCAGGGTTTTTGATTAGGAAAGATACTGACCCTTACCGTGGGGATGATGGTATCGGCTATTGTTGCAATGAAGTCCGTAACCGCTTCCGCAAACTCATTTACGTCTCTGGAACTTGCTTGGAACATGTTCCAGTCGACTTCGCTCAGTGCGTCTTGCAGCATGGCCTCTGAATGGTCAGCCCACCGCTTTACGTCCCTCGTCACTGCCGTTTCCCGTACTATCCGTTCTTTATACTCCGGCAGCAGGAAAATGGCAGCGTGGTCAGATTTTCCAAAAGGAGGGGGAGAAACGTCCATGTAGCCCTTTCCTGAACGGCGTGTAGCAGTGGTCCAAAGTTCTATCCCCCCTGGTGACACACGTGATGTGTTGGCAGAAGTTGGGCATGACCTTTTTGAGATTTGCCCTATTAAATTCCCCAGCCACCACCACAGCCGCATCAGGGTTTTTATTTTGGTGTCGACACAACACATCATGCAGGGTCGACAGTGCCACGTCGGTGTCCGCATGCCAATCCCTCCTTATCTCCTTCCTAAAGGAACGTCCTTTAATTCTGAGGCTGTGACCTCTGGGCCTAGACTCTCCCGCTAGTGGAAACATCCTCTCCACATCCACTCTATCCAGGCCTTTCACTGGACTGCGCCGACCGGCGATCTCCATACACGGGCACTGTCTTGAACACACTGGGGACAACTTACAATTTAACCAAGCCAAGTAACCACAGAGAGGGATGTCAGACCGCGGGACCATGGAAATGGAGGCGACGGCAGCAACAGGCCATTGTGGCCTCAGTGGGCTGTTCTGTGCACACTGTACCGACTGAGGTGGTTGTGATTCTGTACAGGGGTTGTCTTGCTGAGCTGTCTGCAAAAACAAGTATTTCATTGTGCCCGGTACACATGACAATAAAGAAACGGAGATGAGGAAAAACCTTTTTTAGAACGGAGATGAGGAAACACTTTTTCAGTCAGAGAGTTGTGAATCTGTGGAATTCTCTGCCTCAGAAGGCAGTGGAGGCCAATTCTCTGAATGCATTCAAGAGAGAGCTAGATAGAGCTCTTAAGGATAGCGGAGTCAGGGGGTGTGGGGAGAAGGCAGGAACGGGGTACTGATTGAGAATCATCAGCCATGATCACATTGAATGGCGGTGATGGCTCGAAGGGCCGAATGGCCTACTCCTGCACCTATTGTCTATTGTCTATTGTCTATAAACCATTGAACCATTGCACCATTACTGCCTGAAGAAGGGTCTCAATCGGAAACGTCACCCATTCCTTCTCTCCAGAGATGCTACCTGACCCGCTGAGTTACTCCAGCGTTTTGTGTCCATCTTTAGATCGTGATAAAACATTGACTGCCGGCATCTGAGACGGTGATAAATTAGCACCTTCTTACTCACTCTCAGCCTACAAAGTACACTTTGATAGCCACGAAACGTCACCCAGTCTGAAGAAGGGTCTCGACCCGAAACGTCACTCATTCCTTCGCTCCAGAGTCGCTGCCTGTCCCGCTGAGTTACTCCAGCTTTTTGTGTCTATCTCCGGTTTAAACCAGCATCTGCAGTTCCTTCCTACCTATTTACTCTTTAATGGCACAAGTGCTGAGGAGGTGTGAGTCTGTGGTATCAGTGGCAGCTCGTGGTAATAATGACTCCACGACACCCCACGTGTGTGAGTTCACAGTCTTTCTGCTAGCGCTTTGCCACCTTTCACCCCTAAGTTGACAGTGATAAATGGCAGGGAATCTGCTTGTGTGAATGCTGTAGATGTGATTCATCTGCACAAGGGCGACATCTGCACAAGGGTGGCTCAGCAGTAGAGTTGCTGCCTTACAGCGCTTACAGCGCCAGAGACCCGGGTTCGATCCCGACTACGGGTGCTGTCTGTACGGAGTTTGTACGTTCTCCCCGTGACCGTGTGCGTTTTCTCCGAGATCTCCGGTTTCCTCCCACACTCCAAAGACGTACAGGTTTGTAGGTTAATTGGCTTGGTATAATTGTAAACTGTCCCTGGTGTGTTGGATGGTGTTAATGTGTGGGGATCGCTGGTCGGTGCAGACTCAGTGGGCTGAAGGGCCCGTTTCTGCGCTGTTTTTCTAAACTAAACTAATAATGAGGATATTTACTTAAGAAGATTAGGCAAGAAAAAGTGTGCTATGAGCTCCTGGATTGTGTTAACAACAATCATCGGTCTTCACTAAGGAGGATAGACACAAAATGCTGGAGTAACTCAGCAGGACAGGCAGCATCTCTGGAGAGAAGGAATGGGTGACATTTTGGGTTGAGACCCTTTTTCGGTGTAAACCAGCACCTGCAGTTCCTTCCTACACAATCTTCACTAAGGATTTTGGTTCCGTTCTGTCTTTAGTTTAGTTTAGTTTAGAGGTACCGCACGGAATCAGGCCCTTCAGCCCACCGAGTCCGCGCCGACCAGCGATCCCCGCTCACTAATACTTTCCCACACACACTCGGGACAATTTACAATTTCACCAAGCTAATTAGCTTACAGATTTGTACGCCTTTGGAGTGTGCGAGGAAACCGGAGCGCCCGGAGTAAACCCACGCGGTCACGGGGAGAATGTCCAAGCTTCGTACAAACAGCGCCCGTGGTCAGGATCGAACCTGGGTCTCTGGCGCTGTAAGGCAGCAACTCTACCGCTGCTCCACGCTGCCGCACAATGCTGCCTGTTTCTGCAAAACAAGACAGAAATCTGAATGCGTTTAAATTTCATTTTTAGTTCATTGTCACGTGTCCCGAGGTACAGTGAAAAGCGATTGCCATGCGCTAACCAGTCAGTGGAAAGACAATACATGATTACAATCGAGCCATTCACAGTGTACAGATACATGATAAGGGAATATGTTTAGTAATAGTAAGAGCAAGTGTCCCCAAAGAGGTAGATAGTAGTTCAGGGTTGCACTCTAGTTGTGGTAGGATGATTACTTAAACAAGACTGAAGGAGTTTTTACAATACAATACAATACAATATATCTTTATTGTCATTGTACAGGGGTACAACGAGATTGGGAATGCGCCTCCCATACGATGCAATAAATCAATTAGCTAGTCAGTATTAATTTAAACAACCCAATGGAACAAATTGGGACAGTTTTAAAACAGAATAAAGTGCAAGTAGATCTGTGCCGGTTCACTGTGCGATGTGACCATCCGGCTCAGCAGGACCGGTTCATAGCAGCTATGGCCTTTTAAATCCCATCCTTTCAAAACACTGGATTCTTCTTCACTGCAACATCTTAAATGTCTCCTCTGTAAGATCTACCCTTAAAGCACAATCTACATTTGTGACATTTCAGTACTTCAATAAATACTGCTTAATCTTGTTAACCGGCCACTATAGCATTAAACACTGTCGGGTTCTCAGTTTTAATTGAGTGGTCTGCCTTCATGTTCCTCCTTGGTACTACATTCCACAGATATTAGTCAACCCGCCTACCCCTGATGTAACTTGTGCTCTCCCTGTGACACATGGTGCTTTTAATTTGCAAGTTAGTGAGACGTCCCGGCTGGTCGGAGATTAAATCATTAAACAATTCTGTGTGATAATTCATGCGAGCCTTCTATCTCATCAGTCATTGCCAATGAGTCAAATTTAATATCATTCAGTGAAGGAGCTTGTCAGCCCCATTTCCGCTGTCAGTGTTCCTGATTATCTTCACTGCTCACGGGGTAGACTGGGTCGACTTCCAATCTCAAGAATCAAGAGTGTTTTATTGTCATATGTCCCAGATAGAACAATGAAATTCTTACTTGCAGCAGCCCAACAGAATATGTAAACATAGTGCACTGTAAACAAGATAATAAATGAGAGGAAAACAGTTCAGTGTTATACACACAAACACACAAACTCAGACACATACATACATATATATATATATACACATATATATATATATGTGTGTATATATATAGATTTACATTTAGATTTAGATTTAGAGATACAGCGCGGAAACAGGCCCTTCGGCCCACCGAGTCCGCGCCGCCCAGCGATCCCCGCACATAACTAGGGACAATTTAAAAAAAAACATTTACCCAGTCAATTAACCTACATACCTGTACGTCTTTGGAGTGTGGGAGCAAACCGAAGATCTCGGAGAAAACCCACGCAGGTCACGGGGAGAACGTACAAACTCCGTACAGACGGCGCCCGTAGTCAGGATCGAACCTGAGTCTCCGGCGCTGCATTCGCTGTAAGGCAGCAACTCTACCGCTGCGCCACCGTGCCGCCCTTATGTGTGTGTCTGAGATTGTGTGTTTCACACACACACACACACACACACACACACACACACACACACACACACACACACACACACACACACACACACACACAAATAGTGCAAAAAGACAAACCCAATGCCTCAAAGTCTATGTAGTTCAGAGCTTATTTGGTGGTTGTAGTGTTTAGTAGCCACAGTTTTCACGCTCCTCTATCTTCTTTCCTATTGTAGGGGTATATTGAGACCGTGGCCAGGGTGGCGTGGCTGCTTTTTATGAGGCGACGACCCCTGTAAATCCCCTTCGATGGTGGGGATGTCAGAACACGTGATGGACGGGGCAGTGTTCACCTCTCAAAAGAAATGATTGATTTGCCTTGAACAGACTCGAGTCTGGCCAATGGCATGAAGTCAGCTCATGGTACAACACAAGCGTGTCTAACCATGACTACGAGCAAGAAGTTAACTCTCAGGAAAACATTCACCACCTTTGCCCAAACCACTCCTTCGACGGACCAATGTTTGAAATTCTTCACATTCATCCCAAAACATTAACGTGTTGGTGTCTCGACTGCTGGTGATCACTGTGTAGAGTTGCTGCCTCACAGCGCCAGAAATGGACAAGTGGTTGGGTATTGGGTCAATCTCTGCTTTACAAATACCCAATGACCTGGCCTCCACAGCTGTCTGTGGCAATGAATTCCACAGATTCACCACCCTCTGGCTAAAGAAATTCCCCCTCATCTCCCATTTAAAGGTGTATCCTTTTATTCTGAGGCTGTGCACTCTGGTCCTACGCTCTCCGACGTGGAAATATCCTATCCCTAGTCCTTCACTTTGAACCTGCCCTGGTGATTTGGGAGAGAGAAGTCTTGACTCCTCACAGGGGCTAATTATATGGACTTGAAGGCAGTGCTGAGCTGTGGACTCCTGTCGTCGGAAGGAACTGCTGATGCTGGTTTGCTCCAAAGGTAGACACAAAATGCTGGAGTAAATCAGAAGGTCAGGCAGCATCTCAGGAGAGAAGGAATGGGTGACGTTTCAGGTCGAGACCCTTCTTCAGTCTGAATGCTGCATGACCCGCTGAGTTACTCCAGCATTTTGTGTCTACCTTTGGAGCAAACAAATACACACACTATATATATATGTTTTTAAAATGAGTCGACTCTGCCAGTTTGAGTGGACATTACTAGAGATATCAAGTGCTATATCACAAAGGGGCACATTATACTCTACTTTCCTCCCATACTATGTTACTGTGTCTTTAATTTCCCTTTAAATGCATCTGTGAACATTTCCCTCAGCTGATTCAATCAGCAATGCATCTTCCACATTCAAAGCATTCTCACTGCTAATTATGCTGATGAATTAGGTGAATCCATCCAGAAAGCCTATGCGATTATATCTAACCTTGAACATCTTGTCAAATCATTAACAACTTGTCAGTCGTTCTGATTTATGAGCTTCTTTTATCAAAGGTACTTTGAAACGATTATGGATGCTTCATTGGCACTTGGCATTAGCTTTAATCCATTTATTTAACTCAATGCGTGCAGAAAGGAATTGTAGATGTTGGGTTATACCAAAGATAGGCACAAAGTGCTGGAGTAACGCAGCGGGTCAGGCAGCGTCTATGGGGGAAAAAGGATGGGTGACTTTTCGGGACGAGTCGGAACAAGGGTTCCGAACCGAATCATCACCCATCCTTTTTCTCCAGAGATGCTGCCTGACCCACTGCGTTACTCCAGCACTCTGTGAAACGTCACCTATCCATGTTCTCCAGAGATGCTGCCTGACCCGCTGAGTTACTCCAGCAATCTGTGAAACGTCACCTATCCATGTTCTCCAGAGATGTTGCCTGACCTGCTGAGTTACTCCAGCACTCTGTGAAACGTCACCTATCCATGTTCTCCAGAGATGTTGCCTGACCTGCTGCGTTACTCCAGCACTCTGTGAAACGTCACCTATCCATGTTCTCCAGAGATGTTGCCTGACCTGCTGAGTTTCTCCAGCACTCTGTGAAACGTCACCAATCCATGTTCTCCAGAGATGCTTCCTGACCCGCTGAGTTACTCCAGCACATTGTCCATTCAACTCAATTATTATCTCAATTTGAATCTTTGTTGCTGTCATTCGTTAGAAGCCTGATGTTTGTTTGGGGCGCTTGACCTCAGAAATCTCCCAGGCCGCGTGTAATGCTCTGAATCTATGACTTTAGGTAGCGTATTGGGTTGGGACCGTTCTTATGACTTCCTTGCCCTTGTTTTCGTTTGAGTTACATCAGGCTGACGGTCGGCTCCAGCGACCTCCATTGTCGGCAGCTGTTTCTCTGAGCATTCTAAACTGATGGGGTTAATATCTCCTCCATTGTGCATAGCCATTAGCTCATCTGGAAAGGAAAGAAAGCAAAAGAGGTCAGCTTGTGCTGTTTGGGGGTGGCCTCACTGAAGGCCGGCCTACTGACAAAGCCTCCGCTATCAGTGCTGACACAGGGCCGTTACAGTCTTCCTAGCTTTGTCTCAACGAGGGGCAGGTACCACAGGTCAAACCCAGTGTTTAGAATTTCTGACCTCAGGCTAAAGAAAGCACTTTCCACCCACAGAACCATTTATCGGAAAGAAGATAAATGTGACTTTGGAATCTACATTGACAGTGATTCTAGGTGCATTTTTTTAATCGAAACGCCTACAGGAAACGACAATCTAATTTTTTTTGGCAGCCAGTTTACAGAATAGTAGGGGGGGGAGGGGGGGGAGTTTGTGTAGGCTTGACACAATTTCCAAAAGTGAGATAAAAGAGGGGGCGCAGCGGTAGAGTTGCTGCCTTACAGCGCCAGGGACTCGGGATCGATCCTGACCACCAGTGCTTGTCTGTACGGAGTGTGTACGTTCTCCCCGTGACTCGCATGGGTTTTCTCCGGGCCTACAGTGTCCGGGCCTACAGTGTCTGGGCCTACAGTGTCCAGGCATACAGTGTCCGGGCCTAGAGTGTCCGGGCCTACAGTGTCCAGGCATACAGTGTTCGGGCCTACAGTGTCCAGGCATACAGTGTCCGGGCCTACAGTGTCCGGGCCTACAGTGTCCAGGCATACAGTGTCCAGGCCTAGAGTGTCCGGGCCTACAGTGTCCAGGCATACAGTGTCCAGGCCTAGAGTGTCCGGGCCTAGAGTGTCCGGGCCTACAGTGTCCAGGCATACAGTGTCAGGGCCTACAGTGTCCGGACGTACAGTGTCCAGGCATACAGTGTCCGGGCCTACAGTGTCCGGGCCTACAGTGTCCGGGCCTAGAGTGTCCGGGCCTACAGTGTCCAGGCATACAGTGTTCGAGCCTACAGTGTCCAGGCATACAGTGTCCGGGCCTAGAGTGTCCAGGCCTACAGTGTCCAGGCCTTCAGTGTCCAGGCATACAGTGTCCGGGCCTAGAGTGTCCGGGCCTACAGTGCCGTCCGGGCCTAATACGGGACAAGGGCGGTCCCATACGGGACAAACCAATTTAGCCCAAAATACGCGATGTCCCGGCTAATACGGGACAGTTGGCAACCCTACTTATAAAGCCTCAGCATTACATCCCCTGCGGAAGGGGTGAGACAGAAGGATGGAAGAGCTGTGAATTGTGAAGCCGGAGGAAGGAATGTAGATGGCTTTCCTTCCCTTCATCAGCCTAAGAATACCAGCTCCTTTCAGTATACGTTTGGCAAAACCACACTTAAATTATAATTCTAAATACATCGAATAGTTAGTATCGGCTGGGTTCAATTGGCATTGTAAGCAATCGCAGCCTTGATAAGATATTAAAAAACTATGATTGAATTTTCCATCCACAACGTAATTCTTTGATATTTTCAGAGACTGTTGTCTGGGCCCTTTGGTTTGTGTAGCAGAGTTGGGCATAAAACCACTTGAAACAGTGGGGAACCGTAAATCAAGTACCAAACTTCAGGCATCAAAAGGAACATGCATTTGATTATGTGTGACAAGCAATATTAGCGGAACAATGCACAGTGGTGCCATGTACAGATGCCAGCCTCTTTAACCAGATTTGATTCATTATAAAGAGCAGTAGCTCCACTGTAAAGTGTTTTGTTGGGGCAGGATTGCAGAGTGAAACGGAATTAATTGTGCTCTGTGTAGAATCTGGTGGCTTGGCTCAATGCTGAGGGAATGTCACCGACCAACCAACAGTATCAGCCTTGTGCTACACGCACAGAGATACAATGAAGGGGACGAGCCTCTAATAAGCAAACATCTGCTTCCTGCTCTGTTATATTTACAACATTACACATTGTTAGTGGATGTCAGATCACCATAGAATATGCAGCTATCAGTATCAATGCCTCCCCTTATGAAGCATTTTGGTCAATTTGGATCTAAATTAACCCCTCCTTTCATTTCGCAATTTGGCAATAATGCTTCTCTGGTTGCAGACTTTAGTCTTTAGAGACGCAGCGTGGAAACAGGCCCTTCGGCCCACCGAGTCCGCGTCGACCAGCGATCCCCGCGTACACTAGCATTATCCTACGCACGAGGGACAATTTACAATCTTTGCCAAAACGGGTTTGTGTAGGCTTGACATCTAGGCGTCTAGCGTAAACGGGGCCTGCTTGTTGGTCGGCATGTGCACGGTGGGCCGAAGGGCCTGTTTTCACGCTGTATGACTACGGCAGCATTTTAAGAGCCAATCACATTCGGCTGAGTGTGGAGACATTTGTAGCCACATCTCCTTCCCTAAAGGTCACTAAAGAACGAGAAGGGGTTTTAAAACCATCCAGTCACCAAAACCAAGACTTCTTAGTATTCCCATCACCCTGCGTTAATTCCTGATTATTATCTGAATTTATTTCCATAGTTGCCTTGGTGGGATATGAACCAAGATTATTTTGGATTGTTAATCCAGATCTGGTCATTTAGCTTGGTACCCTGGGTGCTGGGCAAATGTGTCAGCTCAGCATCTCTCGAATAGGGAATCGAATCACAGCAGTTTTGGGTAGTCCGTGTCCAGTTATTTCACATTTCTTTTAGTTTAGTTTAGTTTAGTTTAGTTTAGTTTAGTTTAGAAACATAGAAACATAGAAAGTAGGTGCAGGAGTAGGCCATTCGGCCCTTCGAGCCTGCACCGCCATTCAATATGATCATGGCTGATCATCCAACTCAGTATCCTGTACCTGCCTTCTCTCCATACCCCCTGATCCCTTTAGCCACAAGGGCCACATCTAACTCCCTCTTAAATATAGCCAATGAACTGGCCTCAACTACCTTCTGTGGCAGAGAATTCCACAGATTCACCACTCTCTGTGTGAAAAAAAACTTTCTCATCTCGGTCCTAAAAGACTTCCCCCTTATCCTTAAACTGTGACCCTTTAGTTTAGTTTAGTTTAATGATACAGCACAGAAACAGGCCCTTCGGCCCACCGAGTCCTCGCTGACCTGCGAACACCCCATACTCTAGCACTATCACGCACACACTGGGGACAATTCTCAATTTTTACCAAGCCAATTAACCCACAAACCTGCACGTATTTGGAGTGTGGGAGGAAACCGGAGCAACCGAAGAAATCCCATGCGGTCATGGGCAGTACGTGAATTTTTCCGGAGACCCGGGTTCGATCCTGACTACGGGTGCTGCACTGTACGGAGTTTGTACGTTCTCCCCGTGACCTGCGTGGGTTTTCCCCGAGATCTTTGGTTTCCTCCCACTCTCCAAAGACGGACAGGTTTGTAGGTTAATTGGCTTGGCATAAGTATAAATTGTTCCTAGTGTGTGTAGGGTAGTGTTAACGTGTGGGGATCGCTGGTCGGCGTGGACTCGGTGGGCCGAAGGGCCTGGTTCTGCGCTGTATCTCTAAACGAAACTAAACTAAAGAACCTCGGAGAGAACTGCAGATGCTGGTTTAACTTGAAGGCAGACACAAAAAGCTGGAGTAACTCAGCGGGACAGGTAGCAATCTCTGGAGAGAAGGGATGGGTGACGTTTCGGGTCGAGACCCTTCTTCAGACTGAAGAAAAGTCAACCGTTCCTTCTCTCCAGAGATGCTGCCTGACCCGCTGAGTTACTCCAGCATTTTGTGTCTATAAACTAAAAATTCCCATCTCTGAACTAACTGCAGCCAATCTCATGCCAACTTGGGTGGGACAAGTCCCGGAGGTTTCTGAAAATGATTGCAATTAACCCGACCAAAGAAAAAACGAAAGGAATTGACCATTTTTTTCACTGTGGTACAACGGTTGAACTTTCACTGGCGGGACTTGCGAGGAGATTGTTTTTCTTTCTCTGATTAAAGGCGCTTAAGGCACTGATAACATTATTACAGGGAGAGTCCTGCTTTGGCCTTGACTCTTTCAGGAACCATCACGGATAGTTCATCTCCGAAACGGAGTCAAAGAACCACAACGAGAATATAAATATCGTTTGACAGATCTGCAAATGACTTCCTGAAATTGGATCAGCTGCAGGTTTCCACATCCAGACATGGGCAAAAGATTCCTCTATTTATTTATAATTTGAGTTGTCATTCAGTGAAATGAATAGAACAATAAATAATATGGTAGAAACCTTTTAAAAACCGCTAGATGATATCGGTCACGAATAGTATCCCGACATTTTTAGGGAAATATTTTAATAGATGTGTTTAAGTCTCTGGTTCTGAAACAGGCTCTGTGCCTGGATACAAGTCGGGGCGGCACGGTGACGTAGCGGTAGAGTTGCTGCCTCACAGCACCAGAGACCCGGGATCGATCCTGACTACGGCCGCTGTCTGTGTGGAGTTTTGTACGTTCTCCCTGTGACTGCGTGGGTTCTCTCCGGGTGCTCCGGTTTCCCCCCACACTCCAAGGACGTGCAGGTTTTTGTAGTCGTAGTGGACCACAACCAGAGCACCAGGAGAAAACCCAAGCGGTCACAAGGAGAATGTGGGAACTCTGTGCAGAGAGCGGCCATAGTCGGGATCGAACCCAGGTCCTAGTGTGTAGGATAGTGCCAGTGTACGGGGTGATCGTTGGTCGACGCAGACTCGGTGGGCTGAAGGGTATGCTTCCGTGATGTATCTCTAAAGTTTAAAGTCTAAAGTAAAGCTATTTCTGGTGGATTCAAAACAAACCTAAGAATCCTGGGGTTTTTTTGTGAGGAAATTGTTGAAAGCCAGGTGGAATGGGAGATAATTGCACCTGGAGATCCCAGAGATAAGATGGAGCAGATTTTTAAGGCCGAAGAATGGTCTCGACCCAAAACGTCCCCCATCCATTCCCTTCACAGATACTGCCTGACCTGTTGAGTGCCTCCAGCATCCACATTTCCTTGTGAAACCACTGCCTTCCATCATGCTCAATGAGCGGCCTGGTTGCGCAGCAGTAGAGTCAAGCCTTACAGCGTCAGAGACCAAGGTTCGATCCTGACCACGGGTTGCCGTCTGCATGGATTTTGTCCCTTTTCGTTGTGACCGCGTGGGGTTTTCTCCGGGTGCTCTGGTTTCCTCCCACACTCCAAAGACGTACAAGTAGGTTGTAGGTTAATTGGCTTCGGTAAAATCATAAACTGTCTCTAGTGTGTAGGATAGTTATAGAGTACGGGGTGATCGCTAGTCTGCGCGGACTCGATGGGCCGAAGGGCCTGTTTCCCCCCCCCCCTTGCATCTCTAAAGCTAAAGTCTAAGGCATCAGCAACGATAGGGTACAACTCTGAACAGCTCAACAACAGGACAGGGTCCAGGCAGTGTGAGCCCACCTCTTCTGGAGTCACATTCATCACTCTGTGCCGAAGAAAAACATCGCGTAAACCAAAGTGTGCATATCGGCGTCTGGAAAAAAAGCTGTTTTCTTAAGATTTTTATCTTCCCATATTAGTGTTAATCATTTTCACTATTTCCTCGGCCATTGTGAGTGCAGGGTGTGACATTTTTGATAATTAAGAGGTTGACGTGAATTGATGAGGATTTCAGTCATTTATTTGATTGGAACTGCCCATGTCAGCAGTGTAGTGGTGCAGTGGCCAGAGGGCATGGATGGGTTATCAAGGGCATTCTGTTGACTGGGCGGACATGATGTAAGTGAACCTTGCAGGGAACGTGGGCACGTCCACATTTGGCGGTCATGGCGGCGCAGCGGTAGAGTTGCTGCCTTACAGCGAATGCAGCGCCGGAGACCCGGGTTCCATCCCGACCACGGGCGCTCTCTGTACGTTCTCCCCGTGACCTGTGTGGGTTTTCTCCGAGATCTTCGGTTTCCTCCCACACTCCAAAGACGTACAGGTTTGTAGGTTAATTGGCTTGGTAAATGTAAGGATGTAGGATAGTGTTAATGTGCGGGGATCGCTGGTCGGCGCGGACCCGGTGGGCCAAAGGGCCTATTCCCGGGCTGTATCTCTAAACTAATTTAAACTAACCCGACAAGCAATAAATCCCGATAACATCCAAAAATTAATAAATGAGGAAAAAAAACCCTTTCCTCTCCACATTATCCGTGGTGATCATGGATCGCGGTGGTACAGTGGTAGGCCGCTGCCTTACGATGTCAGTGACCTGGGTTCCATCCTGACTATGGTTTCTCTCGGTGACCGCGTGGGTTTTCTCCTGGTGCTCCGGTTTCCCCCCACACACCTGCAGGCTTGTAGGCTAATTTTCTTCTGTAAAATTGTCCCCAGTGTGCGTAGGATAGAATCAGTACACGGGTGATTGTTGGTCGGTGGGCCGAAGGACCTGTTTCCATGCTGTATCTCTACACTAAACTAGTCACAGGCTCTTCAGGTGGGGAGCAGTGGAGAGGGGGGGGGGGGGCTAGGGAGAAAGCGGGAGAGGGGTGGGGGAAGGGGTGGGGGAGGGGCTGTGGTTGTTGTGTAGAAAGGACCTGTCGATGCTGGTTTACACAAAGATAGACACAAAATGCTGAGGTAACACAGCAGGTCAGCCAGCATCTATGGGGAGGAGGAATAGGTGATGCTTCAGGTCGAGACCCTTCTCTAGGTTGCTGAGCAGCCCCTGTTCCATTGAAGACCCTCGGACTGTCTTTAAACTATCTTTAAACGGACTTTACAGGACTTTATCTGGCACTGAAGATGTCCTTTATCCTGTATCTGAACACTGCGGACGGCTTGATCGTAATCATGCATTGCCTTTCCGCTGACTGGATTGCACACGACATAAAAGCTTTCCACTGTACCTCAGTGCACGTGACAGTAAACCAAACCAAACAGAACTGAACTGGCACCAGATGTTCAGACACCTTCAAAAGCGACGTATTATTTCCAAACAGTGGGAGAAAATTGTAAACGTGGATGAGGGGAATGGAACATGTTAATAGATTACAAACCTGCTGATTTACAATGCCATGAATGTACGCGAGCCTTGTATTTAACATTGTAGCCTAGATTTTATGATTGTGTCCTTTCAGGGTCAGAGTAATTTTCATAACCTTAGTGAGCCCCCAGTATGGAAAATGCCTGTAATTAGGAACTTGCTGCTGCTGCTGTGTGTGGGAATGTAGAGAGACCACTCTCAGCTTTACAGACCTTTTTATGTGCAAACGTGTCTGTAAAATTTTGTTCAGTTTGGTTTAGTTTAGAGATACAGCGCGGAAACAGGCCCTTCGGCCCACCTCGGGGACCATGCTACCTCGAGGACAACCAAACTGAATGTGCGGGGATCGCTGGTCGGCGCGGACCCGATGGGCCGAAAGGGCCTGTTTCCGCGCTGTATCTCTAAACTAAACCAAACTAAACTAAACTAAAAAACTAAAGTTGGAAGCAATTTTCCATTCCAGACCATTTGAACAAATTTCCCCTTGCCAGCTTTAGACCATAGAGTTTAGAGATACAGCGTGGAAACAGGCCCTTCGGCCCACTGAGTCCACGCCGACCAGCGATCCCCGCACACTCACACCATCCTACACACAAGGGACAATTTCCAATTTTAGTGAAGCCAATTAACCTACAAACCTGTACATCTTTAGGGTGCGGGGGGAAACCGGAGCACCCGGAGAAAACCCAAGTGACAATAGACAATAGACAATAGGTACAGGAGCAGGCCCTTTGAGCCAGCACCGCCATTCAATGTGATCATGGCTGATCATCCACAATCAGTACCCCGTTCCTGCCCTCTCCCCATACCCCCTGACTCCGCTATCATTAAGAGCTCTCTCTAACTCTTTCTTGAAAGCATCCAGAGAATTGGCCTCCACTGCCTTCCGAGGCAGAGAATTCCACAGCTTCACAACTCTCTGAGTGAAAAAGTTTTCCTCATCTCCGTTCTAAATGGCCTTCCCCTTATTCTTAAACTGTGGACACGGGGAGAACGTGCAAACTCTGTACGGACAGCACCCGTGGTCAGGATTGAACCCGGAGCTCTGGTGCTGTAAGGCAGTAAGGCAGCAACTCTACCGCTGCGCCACCGAACCGCCCCCGACATCATGGGGCTCCTGCTCCGTTGTGAGCTACGACCCTTCAGGTATTCATCGACTACTTTGAATGTCACGAGAGATTCTGCCTTCACCGCTCTTTGAGTGAAAAAATATTTTCCTTGCTTCCATTTTGATCCTGAACTTCCCCTTGCTTGTTGACCTCTCAAACAAGTGGAATGGGGGGGGGGGGGGGGAGGGGGAATCTCCCTTCTCCTTTCCTACTCCCGTGCAGAAGTTGCTAACTCTTGTTGACGTTGGTAGAGTTCCACAAGAATTGGCCTCCCTCCAACACCTCATCCCAATGGTCACTCCAACTGTGAGCATTGACAGACTCTGTAGCCAAAGTGATTTGGCCTGGATTCTTCAGTCGGCATATTCCCAAAATGCTGGAGTAACTCAGCAGGTCAGGCAGCATCTCAGGAGAGATGGAATGGGTGACGTTTCGGGTCGAGACCCTTCTTCAGACTGATGTCAGGGGGGCGGGACAAAGGAAGGATATAGGTGGAGACAGGAAGATAGAGGGAGATCTGGGAAGGGGGAGGGGAAGAGAGGGACAGAGGAACTATCTAAAGTTGGAGAAGTCGATGTTCATACCGCTGGGCTGCAAGCTGCCCAAGTGAAATATGAGGTGCTGTTCCTCCAATTTCCGGTGGGCCTCACTATGGCACTGGAGGAGGCCCATGACAGAAAGGTCAGACTGGGAATGGGAGGGGGAGTTGAAGTGCTCGGCCACCGGGAGATCAGTTTGGTTCAGTCGGCAACTTTTTTCTTCAGTCGGCAACCTTGGGGCGGCACTTAATGTGTTTTTTGAAGACAATTGGCCATGAAAATCCTGCGTTCTCTTTGGCAAGAATTCTCTTTTTTTCCAACTGATGTCACCTATCCTTTTTTTTCCGGTGACGTCCCGACCCTCCGAGTTACTCCAGCACTTTGTGTCTATCCTCGGAATAACCCAGCACCTGCAGTTTCTACTGAATTCCAACAATGTACAAAATCACGAGAGGAGTAGATCGGAGAGACGCACAGAGTCTCTTGCCCATAGTAGGGGAATCGAGGACCAGAGGACAGAGGGTCAAGGTGATGGGGGGGGGGGGGGGAAAGATCCAATAGGAATCTGAGGAGCAACCTTTTCACACAAAGGGTGGTGGGTGCATGGAACGAGCTGCCGGAGGAGGTAGTTGAGGGAGGTATCATCGAAACATTTCGACAGGTACATGGATGGGACAGGTTTGGAGGGATACGGGCCAAACGCAGACAGGTGGGACTAGTGTAGATGGGACATGTTGGTCAGTGTGGGCAAGTTGGGCTGAAGGGCTTGTCTCCATGCTGTGAGACTTTAATGTCTGATTTCCTCATTTAACTGCGGTTTAATTGAACTTTGGCGAGCGCTGACAGATTGGCCATCAATATAATTGCATCATCCGAGCCATTAATTCAGGCCCGATCCGGTCCACACCTAGACTCTGCAGACACACATTTCCTTCTGAGAACAATTGTAGGAGGAACCTTGATTAGTTTGCTCGCCCTCCACACCTCTTGTCCGTCCCAAGTGACCCATCACTGATATCCTTTCCCGATGGAATCACAGATAATTGCTGGGTTGCCAGGTCGATGAACAGTGGGAAGAAGGATCATCTGCCGAAAACAGCTACAATTTCCAACCCAGCTAACAACCCAGAGGTATGAATGTGTAGGGGGAAAAAAACGCAGATGCTGCTTTAAATCATAGAAACAGAAACATAGAAAATGGTGCAGGAGGAGGCCATTCGGCCCTTCGAGCCAGCACCGCCATTCATTGTGATCATGGCTGATCATCCACAATCAATAACCCTTGCCTGCCTTCTCCCCATATCCCTTGATTCCACTCGCCCCTAGAGCCCATATCCCTTGATTCCACTCGCCCCTAGAGCTCTATCTAACTCTCTCTTAAATCCATCCAGTGATTTGGCCTCCACTGCCCTCTGTGGCAGAGAATTCCACAGATTCACAACTCTCTGGGTGAAAAAGTTCCTTCTCACCTCAGTTTCAAATGGCCACCCCTTTATTCTAAGACTGCGGCCCCTGGTTCCGGACTCGCCCAACGTTGGGAACATTTTTCCTGCATCTAGCTTGTCCAATCGAATAACTCAACGGGTCAGGCAGCATCTCGGGAGAGCTTCTGCTGAGTTACTCCAGCATTTTGTGTCCACCCCAGTGGTATGAATATTGATTTGTTGAACTTCAATCCTTGCACCCCCTCTCTCCCCGTCCCTCCCCCACCCAAGTCGTTGTACCCTAGTTTCAGTCGTCCTGTTGCGTCTCATTGTCTGTAACTCGTTTTCACCCAGCCCACAGCGAAGAAAGGCCTGTTTCCTTTATCATCGTCACTTGTTTTGCATACCTTTCATTCATTTGTTCTTTTGTCCGAAGAAGGGTCTCGACCCGAGTCCAAAGAAGGGTCTCGACCCGAACCGTCACCCATCCCTTCTCTCCCGAGATGCTGCCCGACCTGCTGAGTTACTCCAGCACTTTGTGAATAAATACTTTCGATTTGTACCAGCATCTGCAGTTATTTTCTTATATTCATTTGTTCTTGCTCTCTCTCTGTACCTTTCGTTTCCCTTTCCCCCTGACTCGCAGACCGAAGAAGGGTCTCGACCCGAAACGTCAGCCTATTCCCTTTCTCCAGAGGCGCTGCCTGACCCGCTGAGTTACTCCGGCATGTTGCGTCTGTCTTCGATTGTCTTCGATTGTCTGCAGTCCTTCCTACACTTTTATGAGCCGTGTTTCTGGGCTGCCCTCGGCCTGTAGCTCAAAGGAGTTGGCACAGGGCCATATTTGAGAGCGACCCATTGAAACCTCCCAATGTTTACACAGAAGTAGAAATGTCTTCAAAAAGTGGAGCACAATCATCGCCGGCAGTAAAATCCAAATCCGGCTTTCAATGAAGACAAATATACAACCACAGCATGTTGGAATGTTGGGCCAAGATAGATGAAAGAGCAAGGGTTTAATTGAGTCATTTGAATCATCGGTCTGTGGAAGCTGCTTTGATAACTGTGCAGGAGGAACTGCAGATGCTACTTTAAACCGAGGACAGGCACAAAACGCTGGAGTAACTCAGCGGGTCAGGCAGAGTCTGTGGAGGTGACGTTTCGGGTCGAGACCCTTCTTCAGACACTGAAGAAGACTCCCGAAGAAGGGTCTCGACCCGAAACGTCGCCTATTCCTTTTCTCCAGAGATGCTGCCTGAGCCGCTGAGTTGCTCCGGATTTTTGTGCCTATCTTTGCTTTGATAACTGTTCAAAGGTCTGATTACTGGGCAAATAGGTACGGGTTTTTAAAAGGTATTTGATCAAGTCTTCTTTACGAGGAACATATGGAAATTTGCTGTTTCCCCCCCGAGCTGCACGATAATAGATTTTACGTGACAGGGCGCAGCTTACAAAGCGACGTGGGAGACATGAATGTGGAGAGGCTGTTTCCACTAGCGGGAGAGACCAGGACTAGAGGCCATAGCCTCAGAATTAAAGGACGTTCTTTTAGGAAGTAGATGAGGGGAAATTTCTTTAGTCAGAAGGGGGTGGTGAATCTGTGGAATTCTTTGGCGGCACGGTGGCGCAGCGGTAGAGTTGCTGCCTTACAGCGAATGCAGCGCCGGAGACTCAGGTTCGATCCTGACTACGGGCGCCGTCTGTACGGAGTTTGTACGTTCTCCCCGTGACCTGCGTGGGTTTTCTCCGAGATCTTCGGTTTCTTCCCACACTCCAAAGACGTACAGGTATGTAGGTTAATTGGCTGGGTAAAAATTGTCCCTAGTGTGTGTAGGATAGTGTTAATGTGCAGGGATCGCTGGGCAGCGCGGACTCGGTGGGCCGAAGGGCCTGTTTCCGTGCTGTATCTCTAAATCTAAATCTAAATCTAGAAGGCTGTGGTGGCTAAGCCAGTGGATATTTCTACTTGCAGAGAGAGAGAGATAGATTCTTGATTAGTACGGGTGTCAGGGGTTATGGGGAGAAGGCAGGAGAATGGTTGTTAGGAGGGAGAGACAGATCAGCCATGATTGAATGGCAGAGTAGACCTGATGGTCTGGATAGCCCTATTCTACTCCTGTAGGAAAATAACTGCAGATGCCGGTACAAATCGAAGGTATCACAAAATGCTGTCGTAACTCAGCAGGTCAGGCAGCAACTTGGAGAGAAGGAATGGGTGACGTTTCTGGTCGAGACCCTTCTTCAGACTGAAGAAGGGTCTCGACTCGAAACGTCACCCATTCCTTCTCTCCAAGATGCTGCCTGACCTGCTGAGTTACTCCAGCATTTTGTGATAACTCCTATTCCTTGTGACCTTGACCAACATTACATCCCTGCTTTTGTATACAAGCCCTTTTGAAATAAATGCTGGCATCGAGTTTGCCTTCTTTACTACCGATTCGACTAAGATTATTAAGGGGTTGGACACGTTAGAGGCAGGAAACATGTTCCCAATGTTGGGGGAGTCCAGAACATGGGGCCACAGTTTAAGAATAAGGGGTAGGCCATTTAGAACTGAGATGAGGAAAAACTTTTTCAGTCAGAGAGTTGTGAATCTGTGGAATTCTCTGTCTCAGAAGGCAGTGGAGGCCAATTCTCTGAATGCATTCAAGAGAGAGCTGGATAGAGCTCTTAAGGATAGCGGAGTCAGGGGGTATGGGGAGAAGGCAGGAACGGGGTACTGATTGAGAATGATCAGCCATGATCACATTGAATGGCGGTGCTGGCTCGAAGGGCCGAATGGCCTACTCCTGAACCTATTGTCTATTGTCTATTGTCTATTGTCTATTGTCTATTGCAGATGAACTTTTTGGAAAATTCCTGCACCAGCTCTCCCAAGTCCCTTTGCACCTCGGATTTCTGGATTCTCTCCCCATTTAGAAAATAGTCGACGCCTTTATTCCTACTGCCTATTCCTTACGACTTCATGATGCTTGGAGATCATGGTGGGGATGGCTTCCTGACAATGCGGTTTCATCAGAGGGTCAGAGAAGGTTCGGCCACCCTCCAGCCCTTGAGGTCAGCCAATTTGTCCATTAACATTTTGGCAGCAAATAACCTGCACAACGTTTATATTTCCGAAAACTATTTTGTTATTCTTTCTGAGTCCTTTGTAAACGGCAATACACAATGATGTATGCCGGCCGAGTCTGATTAGCCCACCGGTGGCTAATTGTTTGGACCTTAGAGATACAGCGCGGAGACAGGCCCTTCAGCCCACTGAGTCCGTGCCGACCAGCGACCACCCCATGCACTAGCATGACCCCACCCACCTACAATTTTACTGAAGCCAATCCACCCACAAACCTGTACGTCTTTGGAGTGTGGGAGGAAACCGGAGCGCCCGGAGAAAAACCCAGCCGGTCACGGGGAGAACGTACAAACTCCGTACAGGCAGCGCCCCTAGTCGGGATCGAACCCGGGTCTCTGGCGCTGTAAGGCAGCAGCTCTACCGCTGTGCCACCGTGCCATTGTTCCTTCATCCTGTCCCTATTTCTAGGTGATGGTTGCAACATTAGGGTGGAAAAGAGCACTTAAGTGCCAGAGTAGCTCAGCGGGTCAGACAGCGGCCTTGGAGAATATGGATAGGTGACGTTTCGGGTCGGGACCCTACTTCAGATTTCCATCCTCAAATCCCAACCTAAAATGCGACCTATCAATGCTCTGACCCAGTGAGCTACTCCAACACCGTGTCCTTTTGTGTAAAGCAGCATCTACAGCTCCTTGTTGCTACATGAGGGCGGGTGAGACCGTTCATTTTGCCGTCATTTGTGGATTGCCATTTCGTGAAGTGGGCAACAATTTTAGAATTTAGACTTTGGAGATACAGTGTGGAAACAGGCCTTTCGGCCCACCAAGCCCCACCGACCAGCGGTCACCCATATACTAGTTCTAACCGACGATGGACACAGACGTATAAGGTTATCGAAACGTATAAGATTATTAAGGGGTTGGACACGTTAGAGGCAGTAAACATGTTCCCAATGTTGGGGGAGTCCAGAACAAGGGGCCACAGTTTAAGAATAAGGGGTAGGCCATTTAGAACTGAGATGAGGAAAAACCTTTTCAGTCAGAGAGTTGTGAATCTGTGGAATTCTCTGCCTCAGAAGGCAGTGGAGGCCAATTCTCCACTGTATAGAGCTCTTAAGGATAGCGGAGTCAGGGGGTATGGGGAGAAGGCAGGAACGGGGTACTGATTGAGAATGATCAGCCATGATCATATTGAATGGCGGTGCTGGCACGAAGGGCCGAATGGCCTCCTCCTGCACCTATTGTCTATTGTCTATTGTCTATTGTCTATTGTCTATTGTCTATTGCAGATGAACTTTTTGGAAAATTCCTGCACCAGCTCTCCCAAGTCCCTTTGCACCTTGGATTTCTGGATTCTCTCCCCTTTTAGAAAATAGTTGACGCCTTTATTCCTAATGCCTATTCCTTACGACTTCATGATGCTTGGAGATCATGGTGGGGATGGCTTCCTGACAATGCGGTTTCATCAGAGGGTCAGTGAAGGTTCGGCCACCCTCCAGCCCTTGACGTCAGCCAATTTGTCTATTAACATTTTGGCAGCAAATAACCTGCACAACGTTTATATTTCCGAAAACTATTTTGTTATTCTTTCTGAGTCCTTTGTAAACGGCAATACACGATGATGTATGCCGGCCGAGTCTGATTAGCCCCCCGGTGGTTAATTGTTTGGACCTTAGAGATACAGCGCGGAGACAGGCCCTTCAGCCCACTGAGTCCGGGCCGACCCGTGACCACCCCATGCACTAGCATGACCCTACCCACCTACAATTTTACTGAAGCCAATCCACCCACAAACCTGTACGTCTTTGGAGTGTGAGAGGAAAGCGGAGATGTTGGAGAAAAACCCAGCCGGTCACGGGGAGAACGTACAAACTCCGCACAGGCGGCGCCCGTAGTCGGGATCGAACCCGGGTCTCTGGCGCTGTAAGGCAGCAGCTCTACCGCTGTGCCACCGTGCCATTGTTCCTTCGTCCTGTCCCTATTTCTAGGTGATGGTTGCAACATTAAGGTGGAAAAGAGCACTTAAGTGCCAGAGTAGCTCAGCGGGTCAGACAGCGGCCTTGGAGAATATGGATAGGTGACGTTTCGGGTCGGGACCCTACTTCAGATTTCCATCCTCAAATCCCAACCTAAAATGCGACCTATCAATGCTCTGACCCAGTGAGCTACTCCAACACCGTGTCCTTTTGTGTAAAGCAGCATCTACAGCTCCTTGTTGCTACATGAGGGCGGGTGAGACCGTTCATTTTGCCGTCATTTGTGGATTGCCATTTCGTGAAGTGGGCAACAATTTTAGAATTTAGACTTTGGAGATACAGTGTGGAAACAGGCCTTTCGGCCCACCAAGCCCCACCGACCAGCGGTCACCCATATACTAGTTCTAACCGACGATGGACACAGACGTATAAGGTTATCGAAACGTATAAGATTATTAAGGGGTTGGACACGTTAGAGGCAGTAAACATGTTCCCAATGTTGGGGGAGTCCAGAACAAGGGGCCACAGTTTAAGAATAAGGGGTAGGCCATTTAGAACTGAGATGAGGAAAAACCTTTTCAGTCAGAGAGTTGAGAATCTGTGGAATTCTCTGCCTCAGAAGGCAGTGGAGGCCAATTCTCCACTGTATAGAGCTCTTAAGGATAGCGGAGTCAGGGGGTATGGGGAGAAGGCAGGAACGGGGTACTGATTGAGAATGATCAGCCATGATCACATTGAATGGCGGTGCTGGCTCGAAGGGCCGAATGGCCTCCTCCTGCACCTATTGTCTATCGTCTATTGTCTATTGTCTATTGTCTATAAACAGCTGGAGTAACTCAGCGGGTCAGACAGCATCTCCGGAGAAAAGCAATAGGTGACATTTCGGGTCGAGACCCTTCTCCAGAGTTGCAGTCCGACTCGCTGAGTTACTCCAGCTTTTTGTGTCGACCTTTGGTTTAAACCAGCAACTGCAGTTCCTTCCTCCACACCTGTTCAACCCGACACACTAGAGATCATTTACAATTTTTACCGAAGACAATAAACCTATAAACCTGTACGTCTTTGGAGTGTGGGTGGAAACCGGAGCACCTGGCGAAAACCCACTCGGTCGCAGGGAGAACGTACAGACTCCGTACAGACAGCACCCGTAGTCAGGGTCGAATTCGAATCTCTGGCTCTGTGAGGCAGCAACTCTACTGCTGCGCCACCGTGCCACTCTAACCTGCCCTAACCCACCCTTCCCCCTCGCACGATGTGTTAACTTTGAAAAACACAGCGCTGATATAACGTTCACCCATTAGTCATTGGACAAGTACTGGAGTCAAATTCAGGAAATGTCCCCTTTAAGCATGGAGGAAAATACATGAAGTCAAAATGAGTGAACTTACACCTGACAGTTCTGCAGGAAACCACCAGCTGTCAGATGTAGTGCAAGAAAATAACGTCACCCATTCCTTCTCTCCCGAGATGCTGCCTGACCAGCTGAGTTACTCCAGCATTTTGTGAATAAATACCAGCTGTCAGATGATCAGATCTCGGACTTAGCACAATACAATACAGTATATCTTTATTGTCATTGTACAGGGGTACATCGAGATTGGGAATGCGACTTCCATTCGATGCAATAAATTAATTAGCTAATCAACAGATTAGTTTAGTGTAATTGAGTTTAGTTTAGTTTAGAAATACAGCATGGAAATAGGCCCTTCAACCCACCACGTCCACACTGACTATCGATCACCCGTTCACACTAGTTCTTTGTTATTGCACGTTCTCATCCACTCCCGACACACGAGCGCCAATTTACAGAGGGCCGATTAACCTACAAACCCCACACATCTTTGGGATGTGGGAGGAAACCGGAGCACCCGGAGGAAACCCACGTGATCACAGGGAGAACGTACAAACTCTGTGCAGGCAGCACCCGTAGTCAGGATCGAACCTGGGTCTCTGGCGCTGTAAGCGCTGTAAGGCAGCAACTCTACCGCTGTGCCACCTTGCCGCCCAATACAATATTCAATGACGGTTATCCGTGCTCTTGTAAACATGTCTCAGTGATGAGAAAGGGAAGAGAAACAAGCTGAAGAATGAAGAGCTGGAAATGATTGATACTGTGGGAGCCTCTTGGAATATATGAAGCGCAAGAGAGGGAGGACTGATGTGCTATGCTAATCCATTATCACAAACACGTGTAAGCCTGCAGGCTTTCCTAGTGTATCTCACCCACACAGATCCAGCAACTGTGTAGCACAGCTCCTAACATTTACATCCATAGAAACATAGAAACATAGAAAATAGGTGCAGGAGTAGACCATTCGGTCCATCGAGCCAGCACCGCCATTCAATATGATCGTGGCTGATCATCCAAAATCAGTACCCTGTTCCTGCTTTCTCCCCATATCCCTTGATTCCGTATCTTTTAGCCCTAAGAACAATATCTAACCCTCTCTTTAAAACATCCAGTGAATTGGCTTCCGTGGCAGAGAATTCCTCAGATTCACAACTCTCTGGGTGAAACTTTTTTCTCCTCATCTCAGTCCTAATTGGCCTACCCCTTATTCTTAAACTGTGACCCCTGGTTCTGGACTCCACCAACATTGGGAACATTTTTCCTGCATCTAGCCTGTCCAATCCCTTAAGAATTTTATGTTCCTATAAGATCCCCTCTTATCCGTCTAAATTCCAGGTAATTTAGGTACATATTAACTCATCCGAAGGAAGGCACAAAATGCTGGAGTAACTCAGCAGGACAGGCAGTAACTGTAGATGCTGGTTTATTCCAAAGAGGCACACCTTGCCGATCAACAATCAACTGGACACTAGTTCTGTCCTACACATTAGCTGTCCAGCCAAGATAGACGCAGAATGCTGGAGTAACTCAGCGGGACAGGCAGCATCTCCGGAGAGAAGGAATGGGTGACGTTTTGGGTCGAGACCCTTCTTCAGACTCAGAGATTCAGGGGCGAGGGAGCCTCGAGATATGTGGAAGGGTGAGGTGTAAAAACGGCAGTTCAAAGCGGATGATGGTCAAGGAAATGTGGAACGGTTCGTTGTTGGCTGAGGGAAAGGAGGTATACAATCAGTAAAATAAATCAGAATGACAGAGAAACTCGTCGGAGAAATGGGGTGGGGTGGGGACGGAGAGAGAGGGAGAGCAAGGAAGTTACTTGAAGTTAGAGGAATCAGTATTCATACGGCTAGGTTGTACTTATCCCACGTTCCCCCAGTTCTGGGAGCTGAGTGAATTGCTTCAGGTTTCAGGACTCTATGCACCAACCAGTTACTTGATGTCATAGAGTCATTGACTTCAAATTCCAGAACAGTTTTAGTTTTAGTTTTAGAGACACAGCGCGGAAACTGGCTGAGTCCGCACCGGCCAGCGATCCCCGCACATTAACACTATCCCACACACATTTGGGACAATTTTACATTCATACCAAGCCAATTAACCTACAAACCCGTATTTCTTTGAGGTGCAGGAGGGAACGGAAGATCTCGGGGGGAAAAACCACGCGGTCACGGGGAGAACGTACAAACTCCGTACAGACAGCACCCGTGGTCGGGATCGAACCGGGGTCTCTGGCGCTGTAAGCGCTGCAAGGCAGCAACTCTACCGCTGCGCCACCATTCCGCCCAATTCAATATTCAATTGGGAGCGATGGTGACCCGTGCCCTTGTAAACATGACAGTTCCCAGTGAGGAAAAAGGGAAGTTTAAGAATTTGGTTTTCATTGGTGGAGTTAACTGAGGGAAGAAATGTTGAGCATCCTCTCATTAACGGCGAGTGAAATCCTCTACATATCTTCCACATATCTCGAGGCTCCCTCTCCCCTGAATCTCTGAGTCTGAAAAAGAGTCTCGACTCAAAACCTCACCCATTCCTTCTCTCCGGAGATGCTGCCTGTCCCGCTGAGTTACCCAGCATTTTGCGTCTATCTTGGCTGGACAACTAATGTGTAGGCATAGAACTAGTGTCCATTAAATGAGTGAAATCCTCTCATTAATGGCGAGGAATCTCTATGGCCATTTTTTCCAGGCATCAAACTACTGGAAAAAAGCTGACCACGGGGTTAGCCATGAGCACCGCCATGCCCAGGTTAGCCGAGCCCACCGCCGTGCCCAGGTTAGCCGTGCCCACCGCCGTGCCCAGGTTAGCCGAGCCCACCGCCGTGCCCAGGTTAGCCGTGCCCACTGCCGTGCCCTGGTTAGCCGAGCCCACCGCCGTGCCCAGGTTAGCTGTACGCACTGCCGTGCCCAGGTTAGCCGTGCCCACAGCCGTGCCCAGGTTAGCCGTGCATACAGCCGTGCCCAGGTTAGCCGAGCCCACAGCCGTGCCCAGGTTAGCCGTGCCCACAGCCGTGCCCAGGTTAGCCGTGCACACAGCCGTGCCCAGGTTAGCCGTGCCCACCGGTTTTAGCACCTGTCAAAGACATGAACGCTTGTGAATGACACCGTATATACTTTCCTACCACATGAACCATCCTACCACAACTCGAGCGCAGTCCTGAACTACTATCTACCTCATTGGAGACCCTGGGGAGATCTTTGATCGCAAGTCACTGGCTTTATCTTGCACTAAACGATACTCTCGTTATTCCCTTTATCTCATATCTCTGCACTCTGCGAATGGCTCGATTGTAATCAGGTATTGTCTTTCCGCTGGCCGCCTAGCAGGCAACAAAAGCTTTTCACTGTACCTCGGTACACGTGGCAATAAACTAAACTAAACTAAACTTTCAACAAGTATGAAGAGCACAGGGTTAGAGGGAGACGGGCCAAACGCAGGCAGGCAAGATTCGTGTAGATGGGGCATGTTGGTTGGCGTGGCATGTTGGGCCGAAGGGCATGTATGACTCTAAGTCTCTATTTTATTTTCAACTCGGTGCATTTGGTGTGACTGGGCCGTCAGAGAATCAGACAGAATGTGAAAAGATTCTGATTGAGATGAGGGCGGTCACGGTGGCGCAGCGGTAGAGTTGCTGCCTTACAGCACTTGCAGCGCCGGAGTCCCGGGTTCCATCCCGACTACGGGTGCTGTCTGTATGGAGTTTGTACGTTCTCCCCGTGACCTGCATGGGTTTTCTCAGAGATCTTCGGTTTCCTCCCATGCTCCAAAGACATACAGGTTTGTAGGTTAATTGCCTTGGAGAACGTAAAAATTGCCCCTAGTGTGTATAGTATAGTATAGTGTTAATGTGCAGGGATCGCTGGTCGGCACGGACCCGGTGGGCCAAAGGGCCTGTTTCCACACTGTATCTCTAAACTAAACCAAACTAAACAAAACTGAATGATTGAACATGTGACTGTTAAAAGTCTGCCTGAAGTTAATTTGCTAAAATCAAAGGCTTTCACCTCTGAACCCAGAGTCTGAGGGCAGCCAAGCTAAAGTTAGCGTTAAGACCTTGCAATTAACCAGCGCCCTGCCCCTGTGACTTGAATACCAGCGGAACTGATCAGGGGGGCAAATGAAATGAGAACAGCTCTCTTTCTTTCTCACAGTCTGGGATCAGTGAATATTAAATATGATTATTGCCGCCCTAATTCAGAGATTTACAGAGCCACTGCTTCAAGACAAAAGAGCTTTGCAACTGCTCAATTACTTCGAATTACCGAGGGAAAAGAAAACTGGTTAGGAAAAGAGATGTTTATAATTAAATCCTAAACTTGAGATGTTCCACTTAAAAGAGAATGAAGGACTTCCGCTCCAAAAGACACAAAGTGCTGGAGTAACTCAGCGAGGTCAGGCAGTATCCTTGGACAACACGGATAGGCGACGTTTCAGGTCAAGACCCTTCTCTCCGGTTCCTTTTTTATTACTCTTTCTTTTATGCCTCGACATCCCAGATGCAAAAGATAGACACAAAGTGCTGGAGTAACTCAGCGGGTCAGACAGCATCTCCGGAGAAAATGGATGGGTGACGTTTCGGGGTGCGTGACAACTTCCCTACAGCCTACAATGGACCATTGTGGGCTCCACCTTTCCTTGATGGTGGTTGCCGGCTGTACCTTTTCATATCTCTCGTTTCCCCTCTCCCCTGACTCTCAGCCTGAAAAAGGTTCTCAGCGCGAAAATAGACACAAAAAACTGGGGTAACTCAGCGGGCCAGGCAGCACCTGTGGAGAGAAGGGATGGCGACATTTCGGGTCGAGACCCTTCTTAGAAACATAGAAACATAGAAAATAGGTGCAGGAGTAGGCCATTCTGCCCTTCGAGCCTGCACCGCCATTCAATATGATCATGGCTGATCATCCAACTCAGTATCCCGTACCTGCCTTCTCTCCATACCCCCTGATCCCTTTAGCCACAAGGGCCACATCTAACTCCCTCTTAAATATAGCCAATGAACTGGCCTCAACTACCTTCTGTGGCAGAGAATTCCACAGATTCACCACTCTCTGTGTGAAAAAAAACGTTCTCATCTCGGTCCTAAAAGACTTCCCCCTTATCCTTAAACTGTGACCCCTTGTTCTGGACTTCCCCAACATCGGGAACAATCTTCCTGCATCTAGCCTGTCCAACCCCTTAAGAATTTTGTAAGTTTCTATAAAATGCCCGCTCAATCTTCTAAATTCCAGCGAGTACAAGCCGAGTCTATCCAGTCTTTCTTCATATGAAAGTCCTGTCATCCCAGGAATTAATCTGGTGAACCTTCTCTGTACTCCCTCTATGGCAAGAATGCCTTTCCTCAGATTAGGACTTCAGACAACATCACCTATTCCTTCTCTCCAGAGATGCTGCCTGACCCGCTGAGTTACTACTCCAGCTTTTTTGTGTCCTTTCCACATAACCCAGATGTAAAGACTGATTAACTTTTGGGGAAAATTAATCATAGACTAATGCACAATGCAAACGTGAGCGTGAATTATTCTAACAACTGATCAGGGAATTATAGACAATAGACAACAGACAATAGGTGCAGGAGTAGGCCATTCGGCCCTTCGAGCCAGCACCGCCATTCAATGTGATCATGGCTGATCATTCTCAATCAGTACCCCGTTCCTGCCTTCTCCCCGTACCCCCTGACTCCACTATCCTTAAGAGCTCTATCGAGCTCTCTCTTGAATGCACTCAGAGAATTGGCCTCCACTGCATTCTGAGGCCATTCTGAATTAATGGGTGAATTTATAATCCAAAGTTGCCTGAATGACTGGAAGCAAAATCTTGTTGCAACAATTTATTTATGGTCATTCAAAGATCTCAATCATATTTGGCGACCCTTTCCACAGAGCAGTGAGTCTCGTTAGGGTGAATTGTCCCAGATGTCCTAATATTCAAGCGGATGAACTTAATCTGGAAGTTCCCGTTATCAGTCAATTTCAAAACCTCTCTAAATTGTTTTTCGAGGGAAGTAAGAAATCAGGAGAATAATGTGCTGGCATGAGTTCTTGACAAATGGCCTTCCTGTCGACGTCTGTGTGGAGTCTGGAGTACTGGAGCGTTGAACAAACACCGTCAGATCCATGAAACCGCACCCAGCCGGCGTTTCCGATACACACAGTGGTGTACCTGCACATGAGGTCAGCGCTTCCACCCAGCGCCAAGCCAAGCCGTGACCCCCCCACCCTGCAACGTGACCTCAGCACTCCGCCAATTAGCCGCTCAAAACAGGGCGAACTTTTCATAACACCTTTGTGATTTTCCAGTTTGTAAAAAATTTAACGAGGGTATTACCATTTTGTTTTCAGAGATACGATACGGCAGAACTTTATTTATCCCAGGAGGGAAATTGATCTGCCAACAGTCATAAAAACACAAAATACAATGAAACATGAAATTAAAGTGACGAGCGGGAAGGATTAAAGGATTGGGAGATGTGCAAAGATTGGGAAGGGGGGAGGAGGGTGGGGGGAGGGGGGGGGCTGGGGAGGGGGGGGGGAGGAGGGTGGGGGGAGGGGGGGGGCTGGGGGGGGGGGGGGGAGGAGGGTGGGGGGGAGTCAGTCTACCCCACGACAGATTGGAGAGGAGTTTGTACAGGTTGATAGCCGCAGGGAAGAAGGGTCTCCTGTGGCGTTCTGTCCTGCATCTTGCGTCCTACAGCGTGGAAACAGGCCCTTCGGCCCTCCGAGACCGCACCGACCCACAATCGATTGTACACTAGTTCAATCCTACACATAAGTGGCCCACCCAAGATAGACACTAAATGAGTGACTCAGTGGGACTGGCAGCTTCTCCGGAGAGAAGGAATGTGTGACGTGTCGGGTCGAGACCCTTCTCCAGACTGTGATTCAGGGGAGAGGGAGTCTGGAGAAATGGAAGGGTAAGGATTGGAAGCGAGAGATGTCGTTTTGTGTCTGCCTGCCGCAGGCCCGCTGGGTTACTCCGGCACTTTGTGTTTTTGCTCAGGATTCCAGCACCTGCAGGCACCTGTGTCTTTATTACTTTCTTCCTCAGTGATCTGGTGCCTGCGGCCAGAAACAACCTGCCTTAAATTCTTAAGGGGTTGGAGAGGCTAGATGCGGGAAGATTGTTCCCGATGTTGGGGAAGTCCAGAACCAGGGGTCACAGCTTAAGGATAAGGGGGAAGTCTTTTTGGACCGAGATGAGAAAACATTTCTTCACACAAAGAGTGGTGAGTCTGTGGAATTCTCTGCCACAGAAGGTAGTTGAGGCCAGTTCATTGGCTATATTTAAGAGGGAGTTAGATGTGGCCCTTGTGGCTAAAGGGATCAGGGGGTATGGAGAGAAGGCAAATACAGGCTACTGAGCTGGATGATCAGCCATGATCATATTGAATGGCAGTGCAGGCTCAAAGGGCCGAATGGCCTACTCCTGCACTTATTTTCTATGTTTCTATGTTTCTAAATCCTCATCTACAGTGCGGAAGCAGGCCCTTCGGCCCATCGAGTCCATGCCGACCAGCGATCACCTGTACACTAGCACTATCTTACACACCAGGGACAATTTTGACCAAAGCCAATTAACGTATAAACCTGTACGTCTTTGGAATGTGGGGGGAAACCGGAGCGCCCGTGGAAAAACCCGCGTGGTCACGGGGAGAACGTGCAAACTCCGTACAGACAGCACCCGTAGTCAGGATGGAACCCGGGTCTCTGGCGCTGTGAGGCAGCAGCTCTACCGCTGGGCCTCCGTGCGGGCCTGGTTGCAGCTTGGAAGATGCCCGATACGTTGCAGTTGAGGGTTGGGTTGGCGCCGTTGGCAATGTGTGGCGCTGGGTTGGTATTTGACAACTGTTTCAGCTCACTGCACAGAAGGTGGGAACTCAATCTGGGGCTTTCTCACTGGGGCCAAGAGTGCACAAGCAAGGAAGTTTTGCGAATCATTTGGACACCAATTAGTTACGATCCAAATAGAAGCCTGCGTTCTGTTCTTGGCAACTGATATTAGGAAGGATATTGGAGCCTTGGAGAGAGCACAGGGGAATTGTCCCAAAATAATTCCAGAGACGAGGCACATCAGTAATTTACAGAGAACACGTGATTTATCCCCCGTCGAGGGTTTAATAGAGGTGTTCAAAATGTTGACATCTCTTCGCAAAGCAGGTAGGGGGAGAAAGCAGAGAATCAATTTTAGTTTAGTTTAGTTTAGAGATTAGAGTTCTCTAAAACCTCAGTTTAGTTTAGTGATACGGCTCGGAAACAGGCCCTTCGGCCCACCGAGTCCGCACCGACCAGCGATCCCCGCACATTAACACTATCCTACACACACTAGGGACAATTTTACATTTACATCAAGCCAATTAACCCACAAACCTGTCTGCCTTTGGAGTGTGGGAAGAATCTGAAGTAGTTCTTTAGACTTTAGAGATACAGCGCGGAAACAGGCCCTTCGGCCCACTGAGTCTGCACTGACCAGCGATCAACCCATACACTACCACTATCCTAAACACCAGGGACAATTTACAATTCTACTGAAGCCAATTAACCTACAAACCTGTACGTCTTTGGAGTGTGGGAGGAAACCGGAGCACCCGGAGAAAACCCACGCGGTCACGGGGAGAACGTACAAACCCCGTACAGACAGCACCTGTAGTCAGGATCGAACACGAGTCTCTGGCGCCATGAAACAATGGCTCTACCGCTGCGCCACCGTGCCACCCATAATTATGCCGCAATTATCTAAACTCACAGAATTAAGATAATTAGCAAAACAATCAGGGGAGAAATGGGAAGAGATTTTTTTCACATTGTGAGTTGCTGTGATTTGAAATGTATGTACTGTCAATGAGTATCATAGAGTCGCAGAGTCTATGTGGAAAAACAAATGTCCCCGTCTATATAGTTCAGAGCTTCTTTGGAGGTTGTAGTGTTTAATAGCCTGATGGCTGTAGGGAAGACGCTGGTCCTGAACCTGGACGTTACCGTTTTTCAGGCTCCTACATCATCTTCCCAATGGCAGGGGTGAAATGAGTGTGTGGCCAGGGTGGTGTGGGTCTCTGATGATGCCCGCTGGCAAGTGATAGGTGGATAGACACAAAAATGCTGGAGTAACTCAGCGGGGCAGGCAGCACCTCTGGATAGAAAGCCCTTGTATGTGGGGAGTGCATGAGAAAGTGGGATAACATGGAACTAGTGCGAACGGGCGATCGATAGTGTGGACTCGGTGGGCCGAAGGGCCTGTTCCCATGCTGTACGAAAACTTAACGAAAGAGAAATCATGGATTGCTCCAACTTCATGTAACCCTTGCTTTCCCTCACTGTCCGTCCCTTCCCCCACCCTAATCGTCCTACTAGCTTCACTGTCGCCCAGCTTAGTTTCATTGTTTCGCTCATTAGTTTCATTCGTTATCACCTTCTTCACAGCCAACAATGGCCCATTGTGGGCTCCAACTTTCCTTGATCATTGTTGCTGCCTTTGATTTGTCCCTTTGCATTCCTTTCATTCATTTGCGCTTTGAACCTCTTCGTATCTCCAGTTTTCCTTTCCCCTGACTCTTATAGTCTGAAGAAAGGCGTTGACCCGAAACGTCACCCATTCCTTCTCTCTGGAGATGCTGCCTGACCCGCTGAGTTACCCAGCGTTTTGCGTCTATCCACAGAGAAATTATTGTTGAATGTCTTACAAACTTCAGAAATGTGCGGAACGGTGGCACAGCGGTAGAGTCGCTGCCTTGCAGCGCCAGAGACCCGAGTTCGATCCTGACTACGGGTGCTGTCTGTAACGGAGTTTGCATCTCCTCCTCGTGACCTGCATGGGTCTTCCCTGGGTGCTCCACACACTCCAAAGACGTGCAGGTTTGTAGGCTGATTGGCTCGGCATAATTGTAAATCGTCCTTAGTGTGTGTAGGGTATTGTAAGTGTGTGGGGATCGCTGGTTGGCCCAGAACCGGTGTTTCTGCGCTGTATCTCTAAACTAGATGCAATCGTTATGTCACATCTAATATTTTCCACAAATTACCTTTATGACTGCAAACAGTGAAGAACAAAATATTGTTAACTTTCTTTTCTTTTTAAGATCTTTCCCCAGGAGTATCTGGTGACATGGGATTTCCTGAATGCAGTGGGTCCCTGTGATAGTGCAGTGTGATTATTAAATAATTCAGTAGTCAAAACACTACGTAATGCCTCAAAACTCTCTGCCTAAGGCTACGCATTCTATAAAAAGCCAGTGGAACTAGCCCAAGCTGAAAAATAATACAGCTTACGAACTGTTTGAAGTTGATAAATTTGGATCAGATGTATTGTTTCCTGCCTTCATTGAATGCAAAATGGAGTTCAATACCAAATGTGCCCTTTTGAGGTGCTTCTTGCTCGCTACCAGAGTCATCGAGTGATACAGGGTGGAAACAGGCCCTTCGGCCCAACTTGTCCACACCGGCCAATGTGTCCCAGCTACACTAGTCCCACCTGCCTGCGTTTGGGTCCATATCTCTCCAAACCATGTACCTGCCAAACTGTTTCTTAAACCGTTGGGATAGTCCCTGCCTCAGCTACCTCCTCTGGCAGCTTGTTCCATGTGAGAAGAAGTTACCCCTCAAATTCCTATTAAATATTTTCCCCCTCATCTTAAACCTTTGGGCGGACTCTGATGAGCCCTCTATGCTAACTGCTTGCGGGTTACCCATTCCCCATGTAACCATGTGCGTCTTCCGCAGAGAGCATTGGTTTTCTCCTACATCCCAAAGACATGTGGGTGGATAGGTTCATCGCTGCTGCCGATTACTTCCAGTGTAACTGGGTGGGGTGTTATAGAGCCATACTGCACGGAAATAGGCCCTTCGGCCCAACTCGCCCATGCCGACCCAGGTGCCCCAATTGATTATGTAGGAAGGAACCGCAGATGCTGGTCTATACCGAAGATATACACAAAATGCTGGAGTAACTCAGCAGGTTAGGCAGCATCTCTGGAGAAAAGGAATTGGTGAGGTTTCAAGTCTGAAGAAATAGTCTCAAAGAAGGGTCTCGACCCTGAAACGTCGCCCATTCCTTCTCTCCGGAGATGCTGCCTGTCCCGCTGGGTCACTCCAGCATTTTGTGCCTACCTTCGGCATCTACACTTCCTTCCTATTCAAATCAAGCAAGGCTGCAGGTTATACTAACATTATTAGTTTCAGGTGTCTGGCAATAGGTCCTTCCCTGATGGGAACAGTAAGCTTCTCACCTGTAAAGATCTGCTTTAGAGTTTTTTTTCATCTCCTGCTGAGGAAAGGTAGACCTTTTGTGCCACCTGTCACTTGTTAATGTGATCAAAGGCTGCAGCCCTTGTCGTACACAGTAGCTGGTAAAACAAGGACCATTGATCATAAGTGTTGACTGCCTGGCTTAGTTTCACCTGCCTTCAAAGTCGAGGAGAGCTTGACATTGTGTCAATCACTTTTTTGGTCTTTTGATAAAACGTTTCTGCCATTGGCAACACGACGTCTTAGGTCTCACACTATCAATTCTGAATAAGACAGAGTTCATTCCACTTGCACATTCGCCTCTACGCCATTTAAAAAGAAAACACAAAACCGTGTCATTTTTCTCCTCATTTTTGCTTCTCGACTTCCTTTTGCTACCTGCTTTTAAAGGGCGGGGCAGTGGCACAGCGGTAGAGTTGCTGCCTTTCAGCGCCAGAGACCCGGGTTCCAACCTGTCTACGGGTGCTGTCCGTGCGGAGTTTGTACGTTCTCCCCGTGACCACGTGGGTTTTTCTTCGGGTGCTCTGATCCCCTCCCTCATGAAGACACAAGTTTGTCGGTTAATTGGCTTTGGTCAAAATTTGTAAAAATGTCCCTCGTGCGCAGGATGGGGCTAGTGTACAGGGTGACCACTGGTCGGCACGGACTCGGTGGGCCAAAGGGCCTGTTTCCGCACTCTACAGTATCTCTAAAGTCGAAAGTGTAAATAAAAGCAGGAGTCAGGTGCCACAATGTATGAGCCTGCTTCACCTCTCTGCCTCATTTTCCTGCATCATTGTCGGTATCCCTTGATCAGTATTTACTAATAGCTAATCCCCTTCCCTGAGGCCTTAGACTGAAGCAATTTCCTTCACTCCAATATACATGGGCAGCATCTCTGGAGAAAAGGAATTGGTGACGTTTCAAGTCTGAAGAAATGGTCTCAAAGAAGGGTCTCGACCCGAAACGTCACCCATTCCTTCTCTGCCTGTCCCGCTGAGTTAATCGACCATTTCATATCTATCTTCAGTGTAAAGCAGCATCTGCAGTTCCTTCCTACACAAGGATGTCCTTTCTTGGGTAAAAAGCCCAATACTGTACACAATGCTCCACCATGCCCTGTATAATTACAGTGCGATCTGCTGAGTTACCCCAGCTTTTTATGTCTATCCATACCATTAATCCCTCTTCACTATTCATCCTCACAACCCACGCACAGCCCCCCCCCCCCCCACCCCGTGCTCCCGCAAGTTAGAATTATCTCTCGTATTTGTAAGAAAAGAAAAAAACATTTTTTACATCGATTGTCGATGAGACTTTGTGCGACATCTGTGTGGAGTTAATTTGACGCGAATTTAATTTCATGTCTCCGTTTGCCCTTTTAACAGTGAGTACGAATTAGCCAAAAGACTTTCTTTCCTTCTCTTTGATTAAACTTTATCCAAGGCACCATTTGCTGGGATAATTCAAGCAAGCACGAGTCACATCATGAATTAGGTGAAAAGCAAAATGACTTTTCTCAGCGGCCAGAATGCTGGGAACATTTTGAATTCATTTGAATGCCTGCTTTTTATTTCCTTTATTGTTGGTGGTCTTGCGAGAGATCTCGGGGGCTTGGCTGCCCGTGATTATGCATCTGTTTGTTCCGCTGCACAAACATCTTGGCAGCATTGGCAAACTCATCATTGTAAACAGATTGGTATTTGGAACATAGCACAGGGGTGGCGCAGCGCTAGAGTTGCCGCCTTACATCGCTTGCAGCGCCAGAGACCCAGGTTCGATCCCGACTACGGTAGCTGTCTGTACGGGGGATTTGTACCTTCTCCCCGTGACCCTCGTGGGTTTTCCCCAAGATCTTCAGTTTCCTCCCACACTCCGAAGACCGACAGGTTTGTCGGTTAATAGGCTTTGTCAGTTAAGTGTAAATTATCCCTGGTGTGTGTAGGATAGTGTTCATAGACAATAGACAATAGGTGCAGGAGGAGGCCATTCGGTCCTTTGAGCCAGCACCACCATTCAATGTGATCATGGCTGATCATTCTCAATCAGTACCCCGTTCCTGCCTTCTCCCCATACCCCCTGACTTCGCTATCCTTATGAGCTCTATCTAGCTCTCTCTTGAATGCATTCAGAGAATTGGCCTCCACAGCCTTCTGAGGCAGAGAATTCCACAGATTTACAACTCTCTGATTGAAAAGGTTTTTCCTCATCTCCGTTCTAAATGGTCTCCCCCTTATTCTTAAACTGTGGCCCCTTGTTCTGGACTCCCCCAACATTGGGAACATGTTTCCTGCCTCTAACGTGTCCAATCCCTTAATAATGTTATATGTTTCAATATGATCCACTCTCATCCTTCTAAATTCCAGCCACATGAAGCTCATAAGTTCATAAATTCTAGGATTTACAAGCGTATACAAACCTAAGTTTTAGGCTTGTATACGCTGGAATTTAGAAGGATGAGAGTGGATCATATTGAAACATATAAGGAAATACTTTTTCAGTCAGAGAGTTGTAAATCTGTGGAATTCTCTGCCACAGAAGGCAATGGAGGCCAATTCTCTGGATGCTTTCAAGAGAGTGCTAGGTAGAGCTCTTAAAGATAGCGGAGTCAGGGGATATGGGGAGAAGGCAGGAACGGGGTACTGATTATGATGATCAGCAATGATCACATTGAATGGCAGTGCTGGCTCAAAAGGCTGAATGGCCTACTCCTGCACCTATTGTCTATTGTCTATCGGAGCAAGATTAGGCCATTTGGCCCATCAAGGCTACTCTATGTTTCAATCATGGGCTGATCTATCTTTAAGTGAATGCCTTAAGCATTGGAAAACGTTCAGACTCAACCCAGTCTCCGGGCCAATACATTTAACTTATTCCAAAGCAATTATCACCACTGTACTGTTAAAGGAGCAGTGTAATCTTGATAAAATGTCAGGAATGCCATGCCTCTGTCTGTTGTAACCCGAGGATATGCAATGATTTGTGGACATTGCTTCATTACCAAATATGGTGCAATAGAAAAGTTCCTTTAACAATTAAAGCAGTCATTAATTTTTTTTATCTGCAACCGAAGAAAACTGTGGAAGTGACATGACTTTAGAGGCCAATGTGCGTTTGAAGATGATAATTGATGATTTTCCACGGGTCTGATGCATTATAAATGCAACTCGAGTTGAAGAGAGTCAAAGAGAAATATCGGAGCATTTTCATCACCATCTACCCAAATCCTCCCGCCATCACGGAGGGGTGCAAACCCATCGCCAGTTGTCCTCAGCGAAAACTATTCGGACCAACAACTGCGATTAATTAAAGAGACACTAGGAACTGCAGATGCTGGTTTGCAAAAACCCCCCCACAAAATGCCGAAGTCAATAGACAATAGACAATAGGTGCAGGAGGAGGCCATTCGGCCCTTCGAGCCAGCACCGCCATTCAGTGTGATCATGGCTGATCATTCTCAATCAGTACCCCGTTCCTACCTTCTCCCCATACCCCCTGGCTCCGCTATCCTTAAGAGCTCTATCTAGCTCTCTCTTGAATGCATTCAGAAAATTGGCCTCCACTGCCTTCTGAGGCAGTGAATTCCACATATTCACAACTCTCTGACTGAAAAAGTTTTTCCTCATCTCAGTTCTAAATGGCCTACCCCTTATTCTCAAACTGTGGCCCCTGGTTCTGGACTCCCCCAACATTGGGAACATGTTTCCTGCCTCTAACGTGTCCAAACCCTTAATAATCTTATATGTTTCGATAAGATCCCCTCTCATCCTTCTAAATTCCAGTGTATACAAGCCTAGTCGCTCCAGTCTTTCAACATATGACAGTCCCGCCATTCCGGGAATTAACCTAGTAAACCTACGCTGCACGCCCTCAATAGCAAGTATGAACTCCACCGGTCAGGCAGCGTCGCTGGAGAGAAAGGATCGTTGATGATTCGGGTCGGGAACCCTTCTTCAGATATCCCGGCCCGAAACGCCACCTATCCTTTTTCGCGCAGAGATGCGCTGAGGCACGGTGGCACAGCGGTAGAGTCACTGCCTCACAGCGCCAGAGACCCGGGATCGACCGTGAGCTCAGGTGCTGTCCGTACGGAGTCTCTGACTGCGTGGGTTTGCTCCGGGTGCTCCGGTTTCCTCCCACACTCCAAATGGTTAATTGGTTTCTGTAAAAAAACAAACAATGTCCCTAATGTGTAGGATAGAACTGGTGTGTGTGGACCACGGGTCGGCACGAACTTGGTCCACCAAAGGGTCCGTTTCCATACTGCATCTCTAAAGTCTAAAGTAAACTCTAAAGAACTAGTGTGAATGGGTAGACACAAAATGCTGGAGTAACTCAGCGGGACAGGCAGCATCTCTGGAGAGAAGGAACAGGTGACGTTTCGGGTCGAGACCCTTCTTCAGACTGATGTCAGGGGAGTGGGCGGGACAGAGATAAAATGTAGTTGGAGGCAGTAAGACTGGTGGGAGAACTGGGAAGGGGGAGGGGATGGAGAGAGAGGGAAAGCAAAGGCTACTTGAAGTTAGAGAAGACAATGTTCGTACCGCTGGGGTGTAAGCTGCCCAAGCAATATATGAGGTGCTGTTCCTCCAATTTGCGCTGGGCCTCACTCTGACAAAGGAGGAGGCCCAGGACAGAAAGGTCAGTGTGGGAATGGGAGGGGGAATTAAAGTGTTTAGCAACCGGGAAATCAGGTAGGTTTAGGCGGACTGAGCAGAGGTGTTCAGCAAAAGGTGATCGCCGAGCTTGAATGGGTGACTGATGGTCGGAGTGTACTCGGGTGGGCTGAAGGGCCTGTTTTTTGTTTTTTTCGTTGCTGTGTCTCTAAACTAAACTCAACATTAGCACCTCAAACTTCGCAAACTTCTCTCTGTCATACGATCGGCCGCGATGAGAGGCGTCCCTTTGCCTTTTGTGCGCGCGGTGGAACGAAAAGGTGTTTTTGATCTCCGAATGCCTTCACCAGCTCGGGCGAGTTCTCGCGGCCGTCTGAAGCTCAGGCGGAAGGAATTCCTTTGTGCGGCGATCACTCCCCCTTTAGAAAGGGCTCCCGCCTTTGGAGGAAGACAAAAGTGTGTGAGCTGGAGGAGAGGGGAGAGGAGGTGCTGCCTTGCCAGCTGCGGGCTGTACAAAGGGAGGAGCAACCTCTGACCTCCGGAAAACGGCTCATTCTCCTCCTTTTCTTGCGGCTTAAACAGAAGTCCACATATGTTAACTTTGACAGTCGGCGACTAGTTAACACAAGTCCCCTTTTTGAAGTTACATGCCTCGGTGGCTTCCCATTTATTTATCCTCGAGAATCCTTGGCTGACTGCCTCAAATGTCGATGCGTGGGAGCGGCAAACGCAATTAGCTACGGCCAACTGCAGCCTTAAGTTGAAGAAATCCTTTAGATCCATGCAGAGATGGATTTATATCAGAACCCTCATTTTGAATGCTGAAAGCGTGCGGGGAGCCGATTTTGGCTTGGCTTCTTTTGGTGGGTTGGAACATTTTGTGGGGGAGAGAGAGCTTTGAAAAACTGCAAGGACCTATTCCCTTTGCTGCGTTGCAAGTGGAAATATATATTTTTTAAACGTGAGTCAACAAGCCCCAAGCCAACACGCCAAGCTTCAAAGTGTACGAATCTGACCGGATTTGCAGGATTGAAGCAATCTGGAGTTAGAGCTTTTCCCTGCCTCCATTTGTTATTTAAGTGCAAACTGAGGCAACAAAAAAATCTACATCACAGAGGATTTTAAACCTGGGTTATAACCCAAGCCACATAAAGTGTGGCTTCTTGTGAGATCTTTACCTCAGGATTCGATCTGCCTGACTAGGGCTCTGCTTAAGAATATGGGGTCGGCCATTTAGGACTGAGATGAACCCAAACTTTTTCACCCAGAGAGTTGTGAATCTGTGGAATTCGCTGTCACAGTAGGCGGTTCAGGCCAATTCACTGGATGTTTTCAAGCGAGAGTTAGATATAGCTCTTAGGGCTAACGGAATCAAGGGACTTTGGAGAGAAAGCAGGAACAGGGTACTGAATCTGGATGATTAGCCATGATCATATTGAAAGGTGGAGCTGGCTTGAAGGGCCAAATAGCCTACTCAGGTGCACGCAATCTCTGGTAAACAGGTATGTTTACTTTAGCTTAGTTTACACCACAGCAATATGCAAAAGAGGGATTCACAATGTGATCTTCACGTGCCGGAATTTAGTTTTTAATTTTAGAGATCCAGGGCCTTCGGCCCACCGGGTCCACACCGACCAGCACATTAACACTACCCGGCACACACTAGGCACAATTTACATTTATACCAAGCCAATTAACCTACAAACCTGTACGTCTTTGGAGTGTGTGAGGGAAACCGAAGATATGGGCGAAAATTCACGAGGGTCACGGGGAGAACGTACAAACTCCGTACAGACAGCTGGAAGTGTTGTATGACAGTAACTCTACCACTGTGCCACCGTGCCACCCTAATTTCTTCCTGATTACACAGGACAGCAAGAATCATACTCTTCAATGGAAAACTTTGATCAAGGGTTATGGCAACTGTTAGGAAAAGGACAAGCCAATCAATTAAAATTACAAACATGACTATTTTAACTATCAGTAAAGAAAGTATTCTACAATACCTTTGGTGTATTTTCATATATTTTGCATTATCATTTGCATTATTTCTGCTTGGTTTAGCAAGATACAGTATATATTTTGCAATATAATTTGCATTTTGAACGCTGTTTCCTGATTTCACCTGAAGCAAGAACCGTCTGATTTTTCACTGTTGAGCAAGAGTTGGAATAAGTTTCATATGGAATGAAAAACAGGCCCTTCAGCCCAACGGGTCCATGCTAGCTTTGCAAAAGGAATTTCACTATGCAGTGCATAGGTGACAATAAAGAACCATTAAACCATTTAAGCTAGTCCCACTTGACTGCATTTGTCCCATATCCCACTAAACCTTTCCCATCCTTGCAAAAAGAAGTTAGGAGGTTGTTATTGCAGTTATATAAGACGTTGGTGAGGCCACATTTAGAGTAAAATGTATTCAGTTCTGGGCACCATGTTATAAAAAAGTTCTTAAGTTGGAAAGGGTGCCGGGAAGATTTACAAGGATGTTTAGTTTAGTTTGGTTTAAAGATACAGCGCGGAAACAGGCCCTTTGGCCCACCGAGTCCGCACCGACCGGCGACCCCTGTGCACTAACACTATCCTGCACACATTAGAGGACAATTTGCAATTATACCAAACCAATTAACCTACAAACCTGTACGCCTTTGGAATGTGGGAGGAAATCGGAGAAAACCCACGCAGCTCACGGGGAGAACGTACAAGCCCCGTACAGACAGCGCCCGTAGTCAGGATCGAACCGGGGTCTCTCGCGCTGAAATACGTCCTACCCACGATAGTGGAAAGCGCCAGCGAGGCGGTAACTCTGCCGCTGCGCCACCGTGCCGCTCAATCTCTGAACTAAGCTAAGCTAATCCTCCCCGTGTGTGGAGAAAGCTGCCGCTCAGGTTCCTGGTGAATCCGTGCCGAGTGTTGCTGGGTTGCCTGCAGTCAGTGGATTTTGTCTGTAAGCCGCGCGGACATTTAACTCTCTCTCGGTAAGCCCCCTGGATGATGACAGATGGCAGAACATCTGTCGCTCTGCTCCGCTGCAAAAGGCTCGGCGTGAAGCCGACCAGTGAAGCCTGCACTCCCCCAATCCTACGTCGAGATTTGCCCATTCAATCCCCTGCCAGCGCCAAACTGGCACAGCAGTCACAGCGAGTTCAACGGAATCCCACGCATGAAACCAAAGAGGCAAAGTTATCAATAAAATCGTGGCCACTTAGCAGGAATTTGTCAGTGTAGGTTGAATCTTTCCCTTGCAGTCTGTTCAAGAGTTGGAGAGGACAGGGCACACGGAGTTTAAAATATATGTAAGATTATTAAGGGGTTGGACACGTTAGAGGCAGGAAACATGCTCCCAATGTTGGGGGAGTATGGAACCAGGGCCACAGTTTAAGAATAAGGGGTAGGCCACTTAGAACGGAGATGAGGAAAAACTTTTTCATTCAGAGAGTTGTAAATCTGTGGAATTCACTGCCTCAGAGGGCAGTGGAGCCCAATTCTCTGAGTGCATTCAAGAGAGAGCTAGATAGAGCTTTTAAGGATAGCGGAGTCAGGGGGTATGGGGAGAAGGCAGGAACGGGGTACTGATTGAGAATGATCAGCAATGATCACATTGAATGGCGGTGCTGGCTCGAAGGGCCGAATGGCCTCCTCCTGCACCTATTGTCTATTGTCTATTGTCTACAAAATAAACAATAGTCAGCACTGCCCCCTTTAACAGAGAGTCGCTTTCCAATCAATCACGTATCACAAAATGTAAACTAATAACAGTCAGGGGTAGTAATGGGAATTTTGAATGACATTCTTAAGTTCCCTCCGGAAAAAGGCTTAGCAACATCACTGTTGTTGGCACATCATAAACGGTGGCCCAAAGTGTTGCAGTTGTCCAGTGCAATTCAGTGTAAAATGTTACATGTTCTGCCAGCCCATTAGCATGCATGAGATGTTATTGTTTCCCACCAACATGCTCTATTGTTCAGTTTAGTTTGGTTTACTCTGGTTTAGTCTGGAGATACAGCAAGCCTGCACACCTAAACTATCCACACACACACACACACACACACACACACACACACACACACACACACACACACACACACACACACACACACACACACCAAGGACAATTTACAATTTTACTGAAGCCAATCAACCTACAAACCTGCACGTCTTTGGAATGTGGGAGGAAACCAGTTGCCCTGAGGGAAACCCACGCAGGTCACAGGGAGAACGTACAAACTCCACACAGACAGCGCAAGTAGTCAGGATCGAACCCAGGTCTCTGGCGTTGTGAGAGTACGTCAGAGACCCACAAAGTATTAATCAGAATTAAAGGACGATCTTTTAAGAAGGAGATGAGGAGGAATTTCTTTAGTCAGAGGGTAGTGAATCTGTGGAATTCTCTCCCACAGAAGGCTGTGGAGGTCAAGTCAGTGGATATTTTTAAGGCAGAGATAGATAGATTCTTGATTAGTACGGGTGTCAGAGGCTATGGGGAGAAGGCAGGAGAAAGGGGTTAGGAGGGAGAGATAAATCAGCCATGATCGAATGGCAGAGTAGACTTGATGGGCCGAATGGCCTAATTCTACTCCTCTGCCTTATGACCTTATGATCTTAAGTGCGCCAGAGACTCGGGTTTGATCCTGACTACGGGTGCTGCCTGTACGGAGTTTGTACGTTCTCCCCGTGACCTGCGTGGAGCATCAGGCAAATTAGTTTGGTATAATTGTAAATTGTCCCTAGTGCGTGTTCGATAGCATTCGTGTGCAGGGATGCCTGGTCGGTGCTGACTCAGTGGGCTGAAGGATCTGTTTCCACGCTGTATATCTACGTTAAACTAAAATACACCAAAGTGTAGGAAAGAACTGCAGATGCTGGTTTAAATTGAAGGAAAACACAAAATGGTGGAGTAACTCAGCGGGACAGGCAGCATCTCTGGAGAGAAGGAATGGGTGATGTTTTGAGTACCAACATTTATCTCTGCACCAACATTTATTAGCTGTTTTTAAAAACCAGCATCTGCATTTCCTTTTGTCGCTCTGTAGATGTTAGACAAACTTGTTTATGGTTCTGTATTTTTACGCTGAACAGCGGTTTTAGATTTTTAAATTTAGAGATATGGCGCGGAAACAGGCCCTTCGGCCCACCGGGTCCGCGCCGCCCAGCGATCCCCACACATTAACACTATCCTACACACACTAGGGACAATTTTTACATTTACCCAGTCAATTAACCTACGTACCTGCACGTCTTTGGAGTGTGGGAGGAAACCGAAGATCTCGGAGAAAACCCACGCAGGTCACGGGGAGAACGTACAAACTCCGTACAGGCGGTGCCCGTAGTCAGGATCGAACCTGAGTCTCCGGCGCTGCATTCGCTGTAAGGCAGCAACTCTACCGCTGCGCCACCGTGCCGCCACGAACAGCGGTGTTATATTTACAGTCAGCTCAGGCTATTCTAGAAACTAGGGAATTTTGGTAGATCATTGGTGACAACCCAGAGGAGCAGCGGTAGAGTTGCTGCCTCACAGCGCCCAGAGACCCCGGTTCGATCCTGACCACGGGTGCCGTCTGTGCAAAGTTTGTCCTTTCTCCCCATGACCTGCGTGGGTTTTCGCCGGGTGCTCCGGTTTCCTCCCACACTCTCAAGACGTGCAGGCTTGTAGGTTAATTGCCTTCCAGTGTGCCGGATTGAACCAGTGTGCGGGTGATTGCTGGTCGGCACGGACTCGGTGGGTCGAAGGGCCTGTTTCCACACTGTATCTCCAGGACTAAAACTAAAAGCTAAAACGTCGTTTGCGTGGTGCTCTCTCCACAATAACATTTTTTTCGAGTCCCGCCAACAGACCTCATTATTTTCCGATTATAAAATGGTGTGTTGTTACATGACATGGAGCTAGACAGAAAGGAACTTTTACATCTGTTCACTATTATATACTGTTTCCTATTGCTTCCTGTCAGTGTTTAGAGGATAACGGTGAAAGTGCTCATTTCTAACATTTCATTATTCTTCCTATACAATCTGTCGATGGTATCAGGCGAAATCTGATCTGATATTTCCTCATCAGTTTGCGAAGATTTGTAATACCGTTTGCAAGCAGTTCACAGCTTCACAGCTCTCATGACAGTGGGAAGATGGAACGCATTAGCTGAACTTTGGATAATTAACCTACCACAATATCACTTTTTCCCCTTTACAAAGAGATAGATAGATCATCAGCCAAGCCTTCTGAAGAAGGGTTTACGACAAAATAAAAGACACAAAGTGTTGGAGTAACTCAGTGGGTCTGGCATTATCCCTGGAGAACATGGATAGATGACGTTTCAGGTTGGGACACCTCAGTCTGAAGAAGGGTCTCTACCCGTAATGTCACCTATCCATGTTCTCCAGAGATGCTGCCTGACCCGCTGAGTTACTCCAGCATTTTGTGTCTATCTTCCGTTGTACCATGTTAGCTCTGATATGAAGGATTTTGGCCTTTAGACTTTAGAGATGCAGCGTGGAACAGGCCCTTCGGCCCATCAAGTCCGCGCCAACCAGCGATCCCTGTACACTAGCACCATCTTACACACTGGGGACAATTTACAGAAGCCAATTAACCTACAAATCTGCACCTCTTTGGAGTGTGGGAGGGAAACCAAAGCACCTGGAGTAACCCACACGGTCACAGGGAGAACGTACAAACTCTGTACAGACAGCACCCATAATCAGGATCAAACCCGGGTCTCTGGCGCTGTAAGGCAGTAACTACCGCTGCGAAACCTTATTCCATTGGAAATTAAACACGTAATTTTTCTGGTGGAAATAGCCATTTAATAAAGGCAAGCCTTTTCTTCTTGGTCAAGTACTTGCATGTCCAAAATAAGTTGCATCCACAGATTCTATTTGCCTTCTCTTGATCCTCTCTCTGTTAGCCAGTGGGGTAGCGAGGTGTGGAAGCTGTAGGAAGGAACTGCAGATGCTGGTTTAAACCGAAGGTAGACACAAAATGCTGGAGTAACTCAACGGGACAGGCAGCGTCTCTGGAGAGAAGGAATGGGTGGCGCTTCGGGTCGAGTCTGAAGAAGGGTGTCGACCCGAAACGTTATCTGGGTTTAGGAGCAAAGAGGTCCTTCTGCAGTTGTATAGGGCCCTGGAGAGACCACATCTGGAGTATTGCGTGCAGTTTTGGTCTCCTAATTTGAGGAAGGACGTCCTTGCTATTGAAACAGTGCAGCGTAGGTTCACGAGGGTAATCCCTGGGATGGCGGGACTGTCATGTGAGGAAAGATTGAAAAGACTGGGCTTGTATTCACTGTAGTTTAGAAGGATGAGAAGGGATCTTAAAGAGATATTTAAAATTATAAAAGGACTGGACAAGCTAGATGCAGGAAAAATGTTCCCAATGTTGGGGTCCAGAACCAGGGGCCACAGTCTTAGAATAAAGTGGAGGCCATTTAAAGAAACTTTTTCACCCAGAGAGTTATGAATTTGTGGAATTCTCTGCCACAGAGGGCAGTGGAGGCCAATTCACTGGATGAGTTTAAAAGAGAGTTAGATGGAGCTCCAGGGGCTAGTGGAATCAAGGGATATGGGGAGAAGGCAGGCACAGGTCACTGATTGTGGATGATCAGCCATGATCACAATAAATGGCGGTGCTGGCTCGAAGGGCCAAATAGCCTCATCCTGCACCTATTTTCTATGTTTCTATGTCACTCATTTCTTCTCTCCAGAGATGCCGCCTGTCCCGCTGAGTTACTCCAGCTTTTTGTGATTATCTTCGATGTGGGGAAGCTTACTTGGATCAGAATAACAGCTTAGCTGAATGACACATGATGGGTGACTGGGACATGATGGGTGACTGGGATATAATCTGCCTTGTACAACCGGAAGCCCTCCCACACCAAAACCTACGGATAGCTTGACAGCTTACTTTCAGTTTACTCAGAATGCTTGCAGCAGGGAAAAGCCTTGGACACCAGCTCACTCACACTTGTGGGAGTACATTCGTTTTCTTTAACGATGTGTTGAAAGGCCAGGGCCGAGATATCGAACTCGGACATCCCTGCACCTGGGGAAGGTATAGGATGCATTTTAATTACATCACCGCATTTTAAGCCCTGGTGCATTTCCTGCTGCAGTTAAACTGAACTTGCAGTAAAGTTATTTTTTTTAATGAGCTCATCCTCACCTCCACCTAAACTTTGAGGCAGCAAGGTTGAGTTGCTGCCTCACAGCGCCAGAGACCCGGGTTTGATCCTGACTACGGATGCTGTCTTTGTAGTGTTTGTACGATCTTCCTGTGACTATATATATGGGTGATGTTTCAGGTCCAGACCCTTCTATCCAGAGATGCTGCCTGTCTATATATATATAGACAGGCAGCATCTCTGGATAGAAGGGTCTGGACCTGAAACATCATCCATTCCTTCTCTCCAGAGATGCTGCCTGACCCGCTGAGTTACTCCAGCATTTTGAGTCTATCTTCGGTTTAAACCAGCATTTGCAGTTCCTTCCTATAACTAATATATAAATATAAATATATATATATATATAGATATACACATAACACAATTATATGGTAAATATATATATATGTAACACAACTATATTATATATTACGTTAACTATATATTGTATATCAGTTGGTCTAATTGTAAATATGCAAAGATTGGGAACCACAAGATTGAGCATAAAGGTGGAGCTGGATTTTCTTGCCTTTCTCACCTGCTGGGCAGAGTTAATGAAGCACATTCCAGCACCGAGACTGATTCTCTGACTGGACTAAACACTGGGATGGGATTGCAGTCCATTTAACTTGATGGGCACTGTTGCTGGGGAATCGTGAATCATTTGAAGTGTGCTCGTAAGGTTAAAATAAGCACACAGATGACTATAAAAGACCCTGGCCTTTCCATTTTGGCAGCACTGCATATCTGGTGGGTGAATAATGCATCCAGTTGAATCCGTGAATCAATTCCATAATATCCCAAAATTGAGGCCCAACGTCTTTGATAAAGAGTGTTTGTTTTTGATTTGTCTAACAGATCCAATACTAAATTAGTTTGGAAAAGAAAAAGTTTAGGGCCATTCTTCAGTCTGAAGAAGGGTCTCGACCCGAAACGTCACCCATTCCTTCTTTCCAAAGACGCTGCCCGTCACGCTGAGTTACTCCAGCATTTTTGTGTCTGTCTTCGGTGTAAACTAGCATCTGCAGTTCCTTCCTACACATGCCTGACCCACTGAGTTACTCCAGCACTTTGTGTCTTTCCTTGGTAAGCCAGCATCTGCAGTTCCTTGTTTCTACAAGGATTTTTATAAACTTTTTCTTACACTGAATATATAATTTTACTTTAAGTCATGCTTACTTCAGACTTTAGACTTAAGAGATACAGTGTGGAAACAGGCCCTCTGGCCCACCGAGTCGGCACTGTCCAGCGATCACTGGGGAGAATTTACAATTCTACCGAAACCTATTAAACTACAAACCTGTACGTCTTTAGAGCGTGGGAGGAAACCAGAGCACCCGGAGGAAACCCACGCGGTCTCGGAGAGAATGTACAAACTCCGTACTGACGGCACCCATAGTCTGGATCAAACCCGGGTCTCTGTCTGGCACTGTGAGGCAGCAACTCTACCACTGTGTTACTGTGCTAATTATTGTATTATTGTTTTGCTAGCAAAAAGTAATAACTAATCTTTTTATACCATTTTAGACACAAACGATCATGGATCAGATCATGATGACCAGAATGGATAAATGGTGATCAATAAAACTAAAGGTGAGCATCTTAGCTACACTTTCCAGGTAGTGACCATAAGAACGTGTTATAGGAACAGTATTAGACCATTCGGCCCATCAAGTCCGCTCCGCCATTCATTCATGGCTGATCTTTCTAATCCAGAACCTATACCCACTGACTTGGCCTCCACCGCTGTCTGTGGCAATGAATTTCACAGATTCACCACCCTCTGGCTAAATAAATTCCTTCTCATCACTATTCTAAAAGTGAGTCCTCATATTCTGAGGCTGTGCCCTCTGGTCCTGGACTCTCCCACTAGTGGAAACTCCATCTAGGCACGAGTGAAAAGATTGCAAATAGCGCAAGATGTCTACTCTGGCTCTCCTGTCTGTCATACTAAATGTCTCCTGACCACATTTAATACATTTAAAGAGAAATCCCCTTTAAGTGTCGCAAGGAAAATGTACATTTGTGGCATGGCATTGGTTATACATGCCCCCCTGACAACCTACTATCAACTGAAGCTACAGTTACAGTTTAGAGTCACAGAGTCACAGAGTCACAGAGTGATACAGTGTAGAAACAGGACCTTCGGCCCAACTTGCCCACACCGGCCAACAATGTCCCAGCTACACTAGTCCCACCTGCCAGCATTTGGTCCATATCCCTCCAAACCTGCCCTATCCATGTACCTGTCTAACTGCTTCTTAAGTGCTGGGATAAGTCTAGTTTATTGTAACGTGTACCGGGGTTCAGTGATAAAGCTTTTGTTGCGTTCTGTCCAGTCAGCGGAAAGACAATACACGATTGCAATGGGGCCATTCACAGAGTACAGATACATGATAAGGGAATAACGTTGTGAAACTTCAAGTTAATTCAGTAAAACATGGTCAGGCGATACCAACACTGACCTATTTACGTTTCTGGTGAACATTGAGTTCAGTTTGTCACCCAGAAATGGTATTTTTTATAACATTATTTTCGTGCCATTTATATTAATTTGTTGCTCTTTCGGTTTCATCAAATCGAGCAAAAGCAGGTCACAGCACACCACAGGATATTTTATGCTACATCGACCACTGATTCACTCAGTTAAAGAAAGGTTTGATCTTTAATGGGTTTAAGGTAATCTTTTTAAGTGTATCTGGCCAGTTAGGATCAGGAGGGGAAGTTTTAATGGAACCCAAGTAAGATCTTAACACATGCAACTGTGATCTTACACGGACTATTTACAAACATAGATTACAGTACAGCAGATGGGCACAAAAAGCTGGAGTAACTCAGCGGGACAAGGCAGCACCTCTGAAGAAGGTCTCAACCCGAAAAACGTCACCAATACCTTCCCTAGAGTTTACTACACGATGTAACATCATGTACAATTAATTCTGAACCGAGAAGACTGGAGTGGACTGCTAACAAGGCACAAAATGCTGGAGCAACTCAGCGGGACAGGCAGCATCTCTGGATAGAAGGAACATTCTCTAACTCTGCCCAAAAAGGCGGTCGTGAAGGCAACTTAATGTTAGGAACGGGCATTTAATTGAAGTGTACATTTCATGTTGTGCTTTGCTACCTGGTTATGCTCCTTTCTGATCTGGGACGGAGAACGTTAGCAGACAAGCCTGAACTGGCCCTCACCTGACACCAGTGTGACCACACTTCCCAGCAAGGGTCACGGCAGAGCAATGGGAACTCGGATTCCTGCCATCTGCTGCATTCCAACCCAGAGATAATAGCAACCAACACAATGGCAAACCTTTCAGTGGTCATGCTTTTCCAAACTAAATAGCAAACAGGTAAACTGAGATGTGGAATCGAGCTGCAAATGTACTTAAAAGTTAAGAGCCTGCAGGATATATATATATATACATAAACAAGTGAGCAACCCATGTTTCCAGCATTTGCTCACTTCACATGCAATGGGATATAATCATTTCCATCACATAAAGTATAAGAAAATAACTGCAGATGCTGGTACAAATCGAAGGTATTTATTCACAAAATGCTGGAGTAACTCAGCGGGTCAGGCAGCATCTCAGGAGAGAAGGAATGGGTGACGTTTCGGGTCGAGACCCTTCTTCAGACTGATGTCAGGGGGGCGATACAAAGGAAGGATATAGGTGGAGACAGGAAGATAGAGGGAGATCTGGGAAGGGGGAGGGGAAGAGAGGGACAGAGGAACTATCTAAAGTTTGAGAAGTCGATGTTCATACCACTGGGCTGCAAGCTGAAATATGAGGTGCTGTTCCTCCAATTTCCGGTGGGCCTCACTATGGCACTGGAGGAGGCCCATGACAGAAAGGTCAGACTGGGAATGGGAGGGGGAGTTGAAGTGCTCGGCCACCGGGAGATCAGTTTGGCCAACGCGGACCGAGTGCAGGTGTTGAGCGAAGTGATCGCCGAGCCTGCGCTTGGTTTCGCCGATGTAGATAAACTGACATCTGGAGCAGCGGATGCAATAGATGAGGTCGGAGGAGGTGCAGGTGAACCTCTGTCCATCACATAAAGCATCAGCCATCTCAGTCACCCACTACCCCAGCCACCATCACCTGAGAGGTGAAGGTAACACCACTGAGCGGCTGCCGTTCCCATAATGCTTTGGGAAATGTAGGGGCGTCACGGTGGCGCAGCGGTAGAGTTGCTGCCTCAGAGCGCCAGAGACCCGGGTTCAATCCTGGCTACGGGTGCTTGTCTGTACGGAGTTTGTACCTTCTCCCTGCGGCCTGCGTGGGTTTTCTCCGGGTGCTCTGGTTTACTCCCACAGTCCAAAGACGTGCAGGTTTGCAGGTTAATTGGCTTTGGTAAAATTGTAAATTGTCCCCAGTTTGTAGGATAGTGCTCGTGTACGGGGTGATCGGCGCAGACTCGGTGGGGTGAAGGGCCGGTTTCTGCACTATCGTTCCACAATGTCTAACGTCTCTTGGGCCCAACTTGCCCACGATGACCGACATGCCTCGTCTACACTTGTCCCACCTGCCCCGTGCTTGGCCCATATCCCTCTGAACCCAAGATAGACACAAATGGCTGGAGTAGCTCCAAAACTTTGTGTCTCTCTTTGGTATAAACCGGCATCTGCAGTTCCTTTCTACTCCCTCTAAATCTGTCCTATCCATGTACCTGTCCAAATGTCTCTTAAACGTTATGATAGCTCCTGCCTCAACTACTTCCTCCGGCACCTCGTTCCACACACCCACCAACTTTTGTGTGAAAAAGTTATCCCTCAGGTTCCTACTAAATCTTCCCCCTTACCATAAACCTTTGTCCTTTGGTTCTCAATGCCCCTACTCTGGGCAAGAGACTCCGTGCATTTACCTGATCTATTCCTCTCATGATCTTGTACGTGTCTATAAGACCACCCCTCATCCCCCAGCGCTCCAACACAACAATTGCATTGCAAGATAAACATTCACAAAGGGCGTACATGTAAGGGTGGGAACAACATATTGTGGATGGACCTCTCCTCTCTAGATCCCCGAGGTTACTCGTTCACTCTTTCACTCTGGCCTGAAACAACATTTCCTGCAGATTAAAGTCGCTGAAAGCAAAGCTCTTCTCTACGGTTCCTGCCAATGTCAATGTGGCTCTGTTTAGTTTAGTCTAGAGATACAGTGCGGAAACAGGCCCTTCAGCCCACCGGATCCGCACCGACCAACGATCCCCGCACACCAACACTATCCGACACACACGAGCGACAATATTTTACACTTACACCAAGTCAATTAACCTGCAAACCTGTGCGTTTTTGGAGTGTGGGAGGGAACCGAAGATCTCGGAGAAAACCCACGCAGGTCACGGGGAGAACGTACAAACTCCGCACAGACAAGCACCCGTGGTCGGGATGGATCCCGGGTCACCGGCGCAGCATTCGCTGTAAGGCGGCAACTCTACCGCTGCCGAGCACCACCCTACAAACGAGGGACAATTTACAATTTTACCGAAGCCGATTAACCTACAAACCTGCCTGTCTTTGGAGTGCGGGAGGAAACCGGAGCACCCGGAGAAACCCCACGCAGGCCGTAGGGAGAAGGTACAGACTCCGTACAGACAAGCACCCGTAGTCAGGATCGAACCCGGGTCTCTGGCGCTGTGAGGCAGCAACTCTACCGCTGTGCCACCGTGACGCCCCTACATTTCCCAAAGCATTATGGGAATGGCGGCTGCTCAGTGGTGTTAACATCACCTCTCAGGTGATGGTTGCTGGGATACTTGGTGACTGAGAGGGCCGATGCATCATGTGATGGAATGGATGATATCCCACTGCATCTGAAGTGATATGTTGACTTGACTTGTCTTGCTGTGACAGCCACATTGAGCATTGTTCCATTCCCGTGTCCCTCACTGTAGCTGCGCTGTGGCCTTTCCCTCCACCCTCGCTGGCCCTGCCGCGGTCAAGATTCCAGCAAAAGCTGACCGCGTTAGCATGCAACAAAAGGATTCCCCCTTTGTACTCCGACAATAAATGAAAACTGCTGAACTAACTATAAACAAAAAACAGAAGGCGTGAGACTAGGATAGAAGAGGCGCGAACTATGAAGCCAGAGGAGGGAACGTGGATGGTTAGGGAGCAGATCAAGATGCATCGCAGCTCGGTCGGTGAACAGCTCCGTCCAAGAACGCACGAAATTGCAGCGAATTGTGGACGAAGCCTGGACCATCACACAAACCAACCTCCCTTCCATTGACTCCGTCTACACCTCACGCTGCCTCGGCAAGGCCAGCAGCACAATCAAGGACCAGTCGCACCCCGGCCACTCCCTCTTGTCCCCTCTCCCATCAGGCAAAAAGGTACAGAAGTGAGAAAACGCCACACCTCCAGATTCAGGGACAGTTTCTTCCCAGCTGTTATCAGGCAGCTGAACCATTCTACCGCAACCAGAGAGCAGTGCTGAACTGCTACCTACCTCACCAGGGACCCTCGGACTCTCTTCGATTGGACTTTACTGGCTTTATAGACAATAGACAATCGGTGCAGGAGTAGGCCATTCGGCCCTTCGAGCCAGCATCACCATTCAATGTGATCATGGCTGATCATTCTCAATCAGTACCCCGTTCCTGCCTTCTCCCCCTACCCACTGACTCCGCTATCCTTAAGAGCTCTATCTATCTTACCTTGCACTGAACATTATTCCCTCATCAAGTATCTGTACACTGTGAATAAGGCCATTCGGCCCATCAAGTCCACTCCGCCATTCAAACATGGCTGATCTATCTTTCCCTCTCAACCCCATTCTCCTGCCTTCTCCCCATAACCCCTGACACCTGCATTAATCAAGAATCTGTCAATCTGCACCCACCACCCTTTGTGTGAAAACGTTACCCCTCGGATGCCTGTAAAATCTCCCTCCCCCCCCCCCCCCCCACCCACCTTAAAACTACGCCCTCTGGTTGTCGATTCCCCTACTCTGGGCAAGAGACTCAGTGTGTCTACTCGATCTATGTATATTTTATACACCTCGTGTACGTAGCTATTTCTGTTGGAGTCTTCAGCGTTGTACAAGCAGCTAATTTTGGGACTCATTTGTAAGCAGACGAAATAAAGAGACACCTAAGGCTGCAAAACCAAGCTGGTCGCTCCTTGATTTCAGGGGATGTCCATCTAGTCTTTGACAGTGTCCTGCAGTTCCGGAAGAGCGCTCATCTGTGACCTTACACAAAACTCCTCTGTGATCTTGCGATCCCGCCTCCCGGGTCTCAGGGAAACAGGGGGATGGATGGTCTTGAGCGGATGTGCTTGCACTTGAAAGTTTATGGTTTAAAAGCCGGGGAGATTGCAGCAAGAGGCAGCGACAATGGGCCACTTTTGTTGTGCTTCAAAGGGCGACCGCGTGTGGCATTAATACCCTGCTCTGGTACAGACTTCCATCACAGTGAGGGTGTGCCTGGAGGAATCACTGTGATGGTTGTCCGTGTTAAACTTATGCCATTGTGTGTCTTGTGCTCTTTATTGTTTATGACTGCATGGTAATGACAATTTCATTCAATCTATTTTTTGAATGACAATAAAAGCAATTTGAATTTGAGACTAGCACACAACGCGAGGTTTTATACTCGGCCTTGACTAGTGAAGCTTGCATTTGACGATGGATGGTTTGCCCACGGAGCCCTAGGTGGAGGGAGGGAGGGAGGGAGGGGGGGAGGGAAGGAGGGGAGGGAAGGGAGGAAGGGAGGGAGGGAGGGAGGGAGGGAGGGAGGGAGGGAGGGAGGGAGGAGGGAGTTGGTGCTGTGAGAATGGACGAGAGAGAGCGAGTGGACAGGCTGGTTGCGACCCAATGCCATCAATTGTCGGTGACTGCCCGAGTCCCGTTCCCACAGTAGCAAGTAGCAGAGTTCATGTGACCCCTCCCTTGGCAGTTGGCTTGGAGGGGGGAAGTGTGGGAACCAACGCGGTGACCGAGCTCGATAGAGAATTACAAGGTTCACTAACCAGGCCCTTTTCAATCTGTGCACTGTGCATAATAGAGGACTCCCACAGGCACCGTTCCTCTGTGGGCTGCCCAGAATTAAGTGGGACTGATTGAGACAGACAAGAGAGAGAGAGAGCGAGAGAGCGAGAGAGAGAAGGAGAGAGAGAGAGAGAGAGAGAGAGAGAAGAGAGAGAGAGAGAGAGAGAGAGAGAGAGAGAGAGAGAGAGAGAGAGAGAGAGAGAGGAGAGAGAGAGAGAGAGAGAGAGAGAGAGAGAGAGGAGAGAGAGAGAGAGAGAGAGAGAGAGAAGAGAGAGAGAGAGAGAGAGAGAGATGAGAGAGAGAGAGAGAGAGAGAGAGAGAGAGAGAGAGAGAGAGGCCTTTGGGAATGAAAGCCACCGTCGAGATGATATACGGGATCGTCGCTGATGGGAAAATACGCCTTTACACCTGTTAGTGTAAGAAAATAACTGCAGATGCTGGTACAAATCGAAGGTATTTAATTCACAAAATGCTGGAGTAACTCAGGCAGGTCAGGCAGCATCTCAGGAGAGAAGGAATGGGTGACGTTTCGGGTCGAGACCCTTCTTCAGTCTGAAGAAGGGTCTCGACCCGAGACGTCACCCATCCCTTTGTGAAATAAATACCTCCTTTACACCTGTTTGTTTAGTTTTTGGTTCAGTTTAAAGATATAGCAGGGGAAACAGGCCCACCGAGCCTTCGCCACTAACACTAACACTTTCCTAAACACCAGGGACAATTTATAAATATTTTTCAGCAAAGCCAATTTGCAACCAGTCAACATGCTCTCTACTGCACAGCTTAGTTTTCGAGATACAGTGTGGAACCAGGCCCTCTGGCCCACAGAGTCCACGCCGAACAGCGATCACCCATTCGACACATCTAGTGTACAATAGGAACAATGTACAAAAGCCAATTCAACTACAAACTTGTAAGGGGAAAAAACCCCCCTGCAGATGCTGGTTTCAATCGAAGGAGACACAAAATGCTGGAGTAACTCAGCGGGTCAGGCAGCATCACTTCAGTCTGAAGAAGGATCTCGACCCAAAACGTCACCCATTCCTTCTATCCAGAGATGCTGCCTGACCCGCTGAGTTACTCCAGCATTTTGTGTCTATCTTCACCTACAAACTTGTAAGTCTTTGGAGTGCGGGGGGGGGGGGGGGGGGGAAACCGAGCACCCGGAGAAAACCCACGCGATCACAGAGAGAACGTACAAACCCCGTACAGACAGAACCCCGAGTCATGATCGAACCCGGGTCTCTGGCGCTGTCAGGCAACAACTCTACCGCTGTGCCACCCGACTACAGTGGAAAGGCTGCAGGGATGATGACGAGGGTGGGTGGAATTGGCCAAGATATTAATGAAGAAGACACACACAAAAAGCTGGAGTAGCTCAGCGGGGCAGGCAGCATCTCTGGAGAGAAGGAAAGGGCGATGTTTCGGGGGTCGAGACCCTTCTTCTGAAGAAACGTCACCCATTCCTTCTCTCCAGAGATGCTGCCTGTCCCGCTGAGTTACTCCAGCATTTTGTATCAAACAACATGACTGCGCCTCAATATGAAAATCGAGGACATGGTTTGTGCAGGTCTTTATAAACCAATAAAGTCGGAATACCAGCGTAAAAGCAGGAAAATCTGAATCCGGCTTACAACTGATGGAATACCTTTAGGGCGGCACGGTGGCGCAGCGGTAGAGTTGCTGGCTCACTGCGCCAGAGACCCGGGTTCGATCCGGTGCTGCCTGTACGGAGTTTGTACGTTTTCCCCTGTGACCTGCGTGGGTTTTCTCCGGGTGATCCGGTTTCCTCCCACATTCCAAAGGCAAACAGGTTTGTAGGTCAATTGGCTTCAGTAAATTGTCCCGCGCGCGTAGGATAGAACAGGTGCATAGGCGGCACGGTCCCGGCGGGCCGAAGGGCCTCTTTCCAGGCCTAAACACTAAAGCCGAATAATCCTAAAGACGTGCAGGTTTGTAGGTTAACTGTCGTCTGTAAATTGGCGCCGGTGTGCGGGAGTGGAGGTGAACATGGGATAGCATAGAAATGGTGTGAGCGGGTGATGGATAGTCAGTGTGGACTCAGTGGGCTGAAGGGCCTTATTTCCATGACGTATCACTAAACTAAACTCGACTGAACATCTACAAATATATATATTTTGTTAAATTGATGTCATGTGAGGCTTGGGTCTGAGGGGGGTGGGTACCTCTAATTACTGAACAGAACCTGTGTGTGAAGTGGGCCGGCCCTCGCTGGTGAGTGACAAGCGCTTGTGTAAACTCAATTTAAAGGGGCAATTAAGCCTGTCAGGAAAGATTGAACAAACTGAAAAGACACCAGTTCACGCTCTGGTGCAACGTACAAGGCAACGAGGATAAAGCCTGACCCTCCTTCCCACAACAGCCGGCAAACACGGCCTGCAAGAACTCATCTGTGGTCAGACTCCGCCATGACAGACGTGCAGGATTCAATCCAGGATTGAATCAGGAGAGGCCGGCACGGTGGCTCAGTGGTAGAGTCGCTGCCTCACAGCGCCTGAGACCCGGGTTTCCATCCCGACTACGGGCGCTGTCTGTACGGTGTTGTACGTTCTCCCCGTGACCCGCGGCGGGTTTTCTCCAGGTGCTCCGGTTTCCTCCCACGCTCCAAAGACGCGCGGGTCTTTAGGTTAAGGAACTGCAGATGCCGGTTTATACCGACGATAGACACAAAATGCTGGAGTAACTCAGCGGGACATGGCAGCATCTCTGCAGAGACGTTTCTGTGACGTTTCTGGTCGAGATGTTTCGGGCCGAGACCCTTCTTCAGACCAGGAATCTGAAGGAAGGTCTCGACCCAAAACATCACCCATTTCTTCTCTGCAAAGATGCTACCCGTCCGGCTGAGTTAGTCCAGCATTTTGTGTTTACCTTCGGTTTGTGGGTTATTTGGCTTCGGTAAAATTGTAAATTGTCCCTGGAGTTTAGATTTAGATTTTTTAGATTTAAATTTAGAGATACAAGCCCTTCGGCCCACCGAGTCCGCGCCGCCCAGCGATCCCCACACATTAACACTATCCTACACACACTAGGGACAATTTTTACATTTTACCCAGCCAATTAACCTACATACCTGTACGTCTTTGGAGTGTGGGAGGAAACCGAAGATCTCGGAGAAAACCCACGCAGGTCACGGGGAGAACGTACAAACTCCGTACAGACGGCGCCCGTAGTCAGGATCGAACCTGAGTCTCCGGCGCTGCATTCGCTGTAAGGCAGCAACTCTACCGCTGCGCCACCGTGCCGCCCCTAGAGTGTGTAGTATTAGTGTACGGGTGATCGCTGGTCGGCGCGAACAAAGGGCCTGTTTCCAGACTGAACTCTAAAAACAGGGGGCCATTGCACATGAGTACCAAACATATGTGTCAAGTAGCTAGAAAATACCATTTAACTTTTCAGAGGAGTTGGCATACATCATTGTAAATAAAGCAGTGGATGACAAAATAAAATCATCCATTTTAGTCTTCTCCTGGTGTAAAGTAACGTAGGCTGCAATATTCCACCTGACACATTGTTGCCTTAAATCTAAACTGCATCCAAAGACTTCAGAAGAAGAGAAAGAAAAGTTTGGAACGTCCCCAACAACTCCCACCAACTTCTACAGATGCGCCGTAGAAAGCATTTTATCGGAATGCATCACAGCCTGGTTTGGGAATGCCCGCACCCAAAGAAATCGCAGAGAGTTGTGGACGCAGCCCAGACCAACACACAAACCAACCTCCCTTCCATTGGCTCCATCTACACTTTACGCTGCCTCGGCAAGGCCAGCAGCATAATCAAGGATAAGTCGCACTCCAGCCATTCCCTCTTCTCCCCTCTCCCATCAGGCAAGAGGTACAGAAGTTTGAAAGTGCACACCTCCAGATTCAGGGACAGTTTCTTCCCAGCTGTTGTCAGGCAACTGAACCATCCTATCACCAACTAGAGAGCGGTCCTGACCTACCATCGACCTCATTAGAGACCCTCGGACTATCTTTAATCAGAATTCACTGGACTTGCACTAAACGTTATTCCATTTATCATGTATCTGTACACTGTGGACGGCTCGACTGCAATCATGCATAATGTTTCCGCTAACTGGTTAGCACGCAACAAAAGCTTTTCACTGCACCTCAGTACAGGTGATGATAAACTAAATTACACTAAACTAAACTAAATTAAACACCTGGATTGAGTCATACTGCATGGAAGCAAGTTCTTTGGCCAAGCTCATCATGATGATCATGTTTTATAGCTGAGTTAGTCCGTATTTTCCGACGTTTGGCTCATATCCCTCTAACGTTTTGCTATCCATGTACCTGTCTTTTAAATATCACCATCGCAGCTGCAGTTCCAGCTTCCTCTGGTTTTTTCACCTCCTTGTGACTTCATGAATCTACTGGCAATAAAACAGTTCTGTGGTTTAGTCTCAACCCAGTTAAAGGAAACGCAGTGCCAATACGCACACAGCAAGCTTCAAATAGCAACAAGATCATCGGATTAGTTGCCTTTGTAAGTGACATACTGAATGTGTCAATTGTAATGCATTGAATCAAATTGAATTGAACTGAATTGAATTGAATTGAATTGAATTGAACTGAATTTTATTGAATTGAATTGAATTGAATTGAATTGAATTGAATTGAATGAATTAAACTGAATTGAATTGAATTGAATGAAACAGAATTGAATTGAATGGAATTGAATTGAATTGAATTGAATTGAATTGAATTGAATTGAATTGAATTGAATTGAATTGAATTGAATTGAATTAAATTAGTTGAACAGGAAGAAGGATCTTGACCCGAAAAGTCACCCATTTCTTATCTGCAGAGATGCTGCCTGTCCCGCTGAGTTACTCCAGCATTTGGTGTCTAACTTCTGAATTGAATTGAATTGAATGGAATTGAATTGATACAACATGGAGACAGGCCATTCAGCCCAACGCGTGCATGTCAACCATCGGTCACCCGTTTACACCAGTTCTGTGATATCCCACTTTCTCACCCACTAGGGGCAATTTACAGAAACCATCTGACCTACAAACCCACACGTCTTGGGGATGTGGGAGGAAACCAGTGCACCCTGGAGAAAAACCCATGTGGTCACACAGAGAAAGTGTAAACTCCACACAAACACACACACACACACACACACACACACACACACACACACACACACACACACACACACACACACACACACACACACACACACACACACACACACACACACACACACACACACACACACACACACACACACACACACACACACACACACACACACACACACCGAGGTCAGGATCGAACCGAGTTCTCTGGTGCTGTGAGACAGTGGCTCTACCAGCTGCACTACTAGGCTGCCCCTTTTCTTTAGATAGAATCTGACTCAGCCACTAGAAGTGAGACAGGTTCTCAATTAAAGGTCTAGGAGGCAACACATCCAACACTGCCACGTTCCCTCAGTGATGCGTTGCAGTGGAATGTCAATTTAGATCATAGAGTCATAGTCATAGAGTCATAGAGTCATAGAGACATAGAGTCATGGCGTCTTAGAGTCACACAGTGCGGTAACAGGCCCTTCGGCCCAACTAGCCCAAACCGACAACATGTCCCAGCTACACTAGTCCCACTTGCCTGCGTTTGGCCCATACCTCTCTAAACCATTCCTATCCATGTATCTGTCTAATTGCTTCTTAAACATTGCGATAGTCCCTGCCTCAACCACCTCCTCCGGCAGCTCGATCCATACACCCACCACCCTTTGTGTTAAAAAGTTACCCCTCTGTTTCCTATAAAATCTTTCCCCCTTCACCTTAAACCAATGTCCGCTGGTTCTTGATTCCCCTACTCCGGGCAAGAGACTCTGTGCCTCTTTCCACGTTGTATCTCTGAAGTCTAAAATAAAGTCTAAAGTCTAAAAAATTGAGGGATTTGTACCATGATTTTCAATTCTAAAACAGGTCTGAACTTTTACGCCGTACATTAACAAGAAGTAAAATCAGTTCCGTTTGTCTTTCAGCTTTGTGTAAGTTCTGTTTTTCAAGCTGTGGTTTCACCAGCAGAATCGAATACAAAGACCTCAACCTGCGACCAGTGGGAAAGTTGTCAGCTTTTGTTCAGTACCAATCGCGGTTGTGATCAGGTTAAAGCACCTTAATCATAAATGCCATTTTCCACTCAAAATAACACCGTCGATTAGAACAACTCCAGTACCACCCTGCTCAGATTAAGCAACTCAGCCAAGATGAAGCAATTAACTTAAGCTCTTCTCAGCTTCACTTCACATTCATCCACTGGAAATCCCCAGAAAGTTTATTTGTTTTAACCTATGTAGCCAGCTCAGATATAAATAAACCTAGTCCAACGCTCTTAATTCAAGAATGGATTGACTGGGCTTGTATTCTCTGGAATTTAGAAGGGTGAGAGGGGACCTTATAGAAACATATACAATTCTTGTATAAGGGATTGGACAGGCCAGATGCAGGAACAATGTTCCCCATGTTGGGGGGAGTCCAGAACCAGGGGTCACAGTTTAAGAATAAAGGGTAGGCCATTAAGGACTGAGATGCGGAAAAACTTTTTCACCCAGAGAGTTGTGAATCTGCGGAATTCCCTGCCACAGAAGGCAGTGGAGGCCAATTCACTGGATGTATTCAAGAGAGAGTTAGATAGGACTCTTAGGGCTAATGGAATCAAGGGATATGGGGAAAAAGCAGGAGCGGGGGGGGTACTGATTTTGGATGATCAGCCGTGATCATATTGAATGGCGGTGCTGGCTCGAAGGGCCGAATGGCCTACTCCTGCACCTATTTTCTATGTTTCTATGCTTTGTATTTCTATGAGAACACTTCTTATGTCTCCAAACACTCAATGAACAATGGAGGACCCGGTGTGGGGAGAGGGGGGGGGCGGTCTGCTGTGAAGGAGGGGGAGGGGGAGGGGGCGGGGGGGAAGGGGCAGGGGGAGAACAAAGGGGGTCCTGGGGCGGGGGTACTTTGTAACTTAATAAGCGCCCTCTATGTGGCGACTATTTGCATACCTGGGGCATGCAAGCAAAGTATTTCACTGTGACTTGGCACATGTGACAATAAAGCATTCATTCATTCATTCATTCATTCATTCATTCATTCATTCATTCATTCATTCATTCATTCATCCACTCACAGTCATTTGCTTCCGCAAGACATTACTTTGGAGGAACAGCGCCTCGTATTTCACTTGGGCAACGTACAACCTGTCTCCGACTACAAACTACCTTTGTCCCGCCCCCTCCCCTGACATCTGTCTGAAGAAGGGTCTCGACCCGAAACGTCACCCGTTCCTTCTCTCCAGAGATGCTGCCCGTCCCGCTGAGTTACTCCAGCATTTTGTGTCTACCTTCGATTTAGACCTGCAGCGTCTGCAGTTTCTTTCCTACAACCTAGCGGTATGAACGTTGATTTCTCAAATTTCAAGTCACTCCTGCAATCCCTCTCTCCCCCCCCCCCCCCCCCCCCTCTGCCCCCCTCCCCCACCCTAGTCATCCCACTATTTCCACTGTCCGAATCCTTATATCCCACTCATTAGCACATCTTCCCCGACCAACAACTGGCCATTATTGGTTCCACCCTTCCTGGGGTTACCTGTTGCCGGCCCTGATTTTTTTCTCGCCTTTCCTCGCCTTCAGTTTCTGACCCCCTTCCCCCTCTCCCCCTTCCCCCTCTCCCCCCCTCCCCCCTTCCCCCTCTCCCCCCTCCCCCCCCCTCCCATCCCCCCTCTCTATCTTTCAGTTTGAAGCAGAGTTCCGACCTATTCCTTCTCTCCAGCGATGCTGCCTGACCCGCTGAGTTACTCCAGCATTTTGTGTCTATCGTATTACTTCAAAGCATCCATCTACCTTCGAGTCGTGGAGTCGTACAGCATGGGACCAGACCATTCGGCCCACCATGCCCATGCCGACAAACCGCTCCCACCACACTAGTCCCACCTGCCCGCATTTGGCCCATCTCCCTACTCAACCTTTCCTATCTAGGTACCCATTCAAATGTCCTTCGAATGTTGTTTAAAAAACTTTCTGTGGTACCAAATAGTATATCAGCCTTTACTTTAGAGACACAGCACTGGAAAAAGGTCCTTCGGCTCAACGAGTCCACGCCAACCAGCAATCACCCGTATTACTAACACTTTCCTACACACACTGGGGACAATTTAAATTTAGATTTAGATTTAGAATTAGAGATACAGCGCGGAAACAGGTCCTTCGGCCCACTGAGTCCACGCCGCCCAGCGATCCCCACACATTAACACTATCCTACACACACTAGGGACAATTTTTACATTTACCCAGTCAATTAACCTACATACCTGTACATCTTTGGAGTGTGGGAGGAAACCGAAGATCTCGGAGAAAACCCACGCAGGTCACGGGGAGAACGTACAAACTCCGTACAGACGGCGCCCGTAGTCAGGATCGAACCTGAGTCTCCGGCGCTGCATTCGCTGTAAGGCAGCAACTCTACCGCTGCGCCACCGCGTCGCCCACTTACAAACTTATTTTACCAAAGCCAATTAACCTACAAACCTGTATATCTTTGGAGTGTGGGAGGAAACCGAAGCACCCGGAGAAAACCTATGCGGTCACAGAGAGAACGTGCAAACTCCGTACAGACAGCGCCCGTACAGTCAGGATCAAACTGATTGCCGCTGTGAGGCAGCAACTCTACTCTTGGGATCCAGGTTTGATCTCGGGTGCCATCTGTGTGGAGTTTGCGGATTCCCACTGTTTCCTCTGGGTGCTCCGGTTTCCTCTCACATCCCAAAGATGTATGGGTTTGTAAGTTAAATTGCCCTGAATGTAAAAGTTGCCCTGAGCAGGTCGGAAGTAGATGAGAAAGTGGAATAACATAGAACTAGTGTGAACGGGCGATCGATGGTCAGCATGGTCTGGGTGGGCCGAAGGGCCTGTTTCCCTGCTGTGTCACTGAACTAACCTAAACTAAACTGGACAATTCCCATTGAATATGTCCCCCTTCTTTGTAGAATTCATCAGGCACCTTAACATTATTTATAGCACTACGTTTCCCTTCACTGCACTTCAATTAAGTGATAAGCGCAGAAAATAAATTTAATTTCAAATCGTTTCATTTAAGGCAACAAAGAAAACAGTAAATAACAATAATGAGAAAGAATTTGAAAATTGAAAACTATTTTCTTTTTAATTGCCAGCAGTCTCAGAGTCTCACTTTCATTGATTGGATATTTGTTCTCGATCTACCAATTAATGTTAAAAAACAGTTTAATGTTTTGTTGAAGAATTTAAGGTCATGAGTGCTGCTTGGATTTCAGGGCTCAGAAATAACCAAAGCAGCTTCTTCAAATACCTCATGAATATGCATAGAGTATTGGGAGCGCCTTTATTTAAAACTGACTATTTGAGACCTACCATATATTTACATTGCTTTAGATTTTATAGACAATAGACAATAGACAATAGACAATAGGTGCCATTCGGCCCTTCGAGCCAGCACCGCCATTCAATGTGATCATGGCTGATCATTCTCAATCAGTACCCCGTTCCTGCCTTCTCCCCATACCCCCTGACTCCGCTGTCCTTAAGAGCTCTATCTAGCTCTCTCTTGAATGCATTCAGAGAATTGGCCTCCACTGCCTTCTGAGGCAGAGAATTCCACAGATTCACAACTCTCTGACTGAAAAAGTTTTTCCTCATCTTAGTTCTAAATGGCCTACCCCTTATTCTTAAACTGTGGCCCCTTGTTCTGGACTCCCCCAACATTGGGAACATATTTCCTGCCTCTAACGTGTCCAACGCCTTAATAATCTTATACGTTTCGATAAGACTTAAGAGATTAGAGTTTTAGACTTTAGAGATGCAGCGTGGAAACAGGCCCTTCGGCCCACCGGGTCCATGCCGACCAGCGATCACCCCCTACACTAACACTACTCTACACACTTAGGGACGATGAACTAATTTTACCAAAGCCAATTAACCTACAAACCTCCACGTCTTTGGTGTGTGGGAGGAAACCGGAGCGCCCGGAGAAAACCCACGCGGTCACAGGGAGAACGTGCAAACTCCGTACGGACAGTGCCCGTGGTCAGGATCGAACCCGGGTCTCTGGCGCTGTGAGGCAGCAGCTCTACCAGCTCTACTTTGCTGCCATAAAGACCAGAAATCATCTTCACACTATGATGAAACACGCTTAATGACAAGCGTTATGGAATCTTCTTTCTCTATTTTGATGCAGCGAGACCAGAGGTCCGAATGTGGCCTCACAATTTCTGGAGGTCATGCCCTCTCACCTACTGTGATATCCATATCCCTCGTCACCTCCGACCCTAAACGTCACCTATTCCTTGTCTCCAGAGATGCTGCCTGACCCGTTGAGTTACTCCAGCTCTTCGCCTATCTGCGCGTGGCCTATTAGCCAAAAGAAAACCTGGAAACTTTTTTACAGCAAACAAGTACTTCGAAAAGTTCAGGTCCACCCTGTCCGCCGATGTGGAATAGCATCGACTCAGATCCATCAATAAAATTATACAGCTTCCAGCTGTGTCGGGGTAGGGGGAGTGGGAGGAAGTTTACGGTGAAAATGAGGAAGGAAGTCAAATCAATAAAACTTTTAACTTTTAACCACCCACCAAATAAAAAGAGTGTAGCATTTCAGCAGTACGGCATCGAATGATCGATCAAACTGTTTGCGTCTCGGAGTCTCACGCCTTTGTTAGGTCTTACCTATTCATTACAACAACAACAAAATAGCTCAACGAGTAACAGATTGTGTATAACAGAACGCTGAGAACATTCCTTCACTAAAAAGGTAGGTTGAGAATAAAGAGAAACCCAGCCTCTAAAGTCCCCCCTCCCCATGATTCAAACATGTTACTGTAGCACCGGGACATTCACTTTAATTGTTGTCCCATGAATGGACCTGATGGATTGTAGCTTACACGTACATTGTTTTACGATACAGTGTCGCAGAATTCCCACAGAGGTATCTTACAAAGGGAGACACTGAATTTCTCCCCGGAGATCAACATGTAATATGGGAGGTACAGTAGTGAAATCTCTTCACAGGAAAGCAAGAATAGAAATCTTACCAGCTTACCCATTATCAGATGACAAGTGAGACTGTGTAGGCCCAAGCTCGTCTGTATTTCTACCCACAAGGGCCCCCTCTATTATACGCCACATAAAGATGAACTGAATACAGTTACCAGGGAAGTCGCTGAGTGTTTTATTGTCAGGCTTTGATATTTAAAGTTTGCAACATAATCCTGTAAAAAAAACTGTGCTTTGTACTCGATCAAACCCTGGCACGCCGTAACATCGCGAATGCTGGACCAGTAACTGGAGGATGCAGCTCCAAGGGGAATTAAAAGCAACTCGACAAATCGACACCAGAATAAAAGGGGTAAAAAGAGTGGCTGAGAAAATTGATCTTGTGTATCAGAGGGGATATTGAGACGTTCATTTCACAGTAACGTTCAGTGCTGGCTGGAGATTTAGGCCAGTTCAAACTGTAGCTTTTATGGAGCGGCTAAATGGGGGGGGGGGGGGGAATCAATGGTGTTAGTTATGTGGCAGAGGGAGGTGGAATTACTGAACAGTTCTCTTTAGATAAAGGAGAAAAATTAGCACAATCCTTTGTGAAAAGTGATTTTTCTTTTTTTAAATCAGTGTGGCAAAACAAGTTCTTTGGTAGTGCATTTAAGAGGATTTTAGATTTTTTAGATTTTAGATTTAGATTTAGAGATACAGCGCAGAAACAGGCCCTTCGGCCCATCGGGTCCGTGCCGCCCAGCGATCCCCGCACATTAACACTATCCTACACCGACTAGGGACAATTCTCTTCTTTTGCCCAGCCAATTAACCTACATACCTGCACGTCTTTGGAGTGTGGGAGGAAACCGAAGATCTCGGAGAAAACCCACGCAGGTCACGGGGAGAACGTACAAACTCCGTACAGACGGCGCCCGTAGTCAGGATCGAACCTGAGTCCACGGCGCTGCATTCGCAGTAAGGCAGCAACGCTACCGCTGCGCCACCGTGCACCACGATTTTTGGAGAGGCACATAGATTTGCAAGGAATGAGAGGGAAATGGATCACGGGCAGACAGAGGAGAATAGTTTAACGTGATATTGTGGGTCGAAGGGCCTGTTCGTATGCTGTGCTGTTCTATATTCCGGTGTTGCACTGTGCTAAGTGCAGGAGAAAAACTGTAGATGGTGGTTGAAATCGAAGGTAGACACAAAATGCTGGAGTAACTCAGCGGGTCAGGCAGCATCTCGGGAGAGAAGGAATGGGTGACGTTTCGGGTCAATAGACAATAGACAATAGACAATAGACAATAGACAATAGGTGCAGGAGTAGGCCATTCAGCCCTTTGAGCCAGCACCACCATTCAATGCGATCATGGCTGATCACTCTCAATCAGTACCCCGTTCCTGCCTTCTCCCCATACCCCCTCACTCCGCTATCCTTAAGAGCTCTATCCAGCTCTCTCTTGAAAGCATCCAACGAACTGGCCTCCACTGCCTTCTGAGGCAGAGAATTCCACACTTTCACCACTCTCTGACTGAAAAAGTTCTTTCTCATCTCCGTTCTAAATGGCCTACCCCTTATTCTTAAACTGTGGCCCCTTGTTCTGGACTCCCTTCTTCAGTCGAGACCCTTCTTCAGACTGATGGTGACGTTTCGGGTCGAGACCCTTCTTCAGACCGCACTGTCAAGAAATAAGCACGTTTCCAAACTCCAAACTCCAAACTGCCCTCTACCTTGAATAGACGTCACCTTCGTTGAAGTAAATTGGTAAAGAATCGGAAGATTTTCCTCCTTCTTCCCTTCATGTTTGTCAAACATCAATAATTATAGGCAAAATTATACGTTTCAGGGCGGCACAGTGGCACGGCAGTACAGCTGCTGCCCCACAACGCCAGAGAGCAGGGTTCGATCCTGGCCTCGGGTGGCTGCCCGAGTGTGGAGTTTGCCCTGTGACGCCATGGTTTTTGGCCGGGTGCTCCGGTTTCCTCCCACACTCCAAAGCCGTGCGGGTTTGTATGAGAAAATAACTGCAGATGCTGGTACAAATCGAAGGTATTTATTCACAAAATGCTGGAGTAACTCAGCAGGTCAGGCAGCATCTCGGGAGAGAAGGAATGGGCGACATTTCGGGTCGAGACCCTTCTTCAGACTGATGTCAGGGGGGCGGGACAAAGGAAGGGTATAGGTGGAGACAGGAGGATAGAGGGAGATCTGGGAAGGGGGAGGGGAAGAGAGGGACAGAGGAACTATCTAAAGTTGGAGAAGTCGATGTTCATACCACTGGGCTGCAAGGTGCCCAGGCGAAATATGAGGTGCTGTTCCTCCAATTTCCAGTGGGCCTCACTATGGCACTGGAGGAGGCCCATGACAGAAAGGTCAGACTGGGAATGGGAGGGGGAGTTGAAGTGCTCGGCCACCGGGAGATCAGTTTGGTCAACGCGGATCGAGCGCAGGTGTTGAGCGAAGCGATCGCCGAGCCTGCGCTTGGTTTCACCGATGTAGATAAGCTGACATCTGGAGCAGCGGATGCAATAGATGAGGTTGGAGGAGGTGCAGGTGAACCTCTGTCTCACCTGGAAAGACTGTTTGGGTCCTTGGATGGAGTTGAGGGGGGAGGTAAAGGGACAGGTGTTGCATCTCGTACGGTTGCAGGGGAAAGTGCCCGGGGATGTGGTGGTTTGGGTAGGAAGGGACGAGTGGACCAGGGAGTGCGGGTTTGTAGGTTGATTGGCCTCTGTAAAGTACCCCCAGTGCGCAGGGAGTGGATGCAGAAGTGGGGAGGTCCTTCTACAGTTGTACCGGGCCCTGGTGAGACCGCACCTGGAGTACTGTTTGCAGTTTTGGTCTCCAAATTTGAGGAAGGATATTCTTGCTATGGAGGGCGTGCAGCGTAGGTTCACTAGGTTAATTCCCGGAATGGCGGGACTGTCGTATGTTGAAAGGCTGGAGCGATTGGGCTTGTATACACTGGAATTTAGAAGGATGAGGGGGGATCTTATTGAAACATATAAGATAATTAGGGGATTGGACACATTAGAGGCAGATAACATGTTCCCAATGTTGGGGGAGTCCAGAACAAGGGGCCACAGTTTGAGAATAAGGGGTAGGCCATTTAGAACGGAGATGAGGAAGAACTTTTTCAGTCAGAGGGTGGTGAAGGTGTGGAATTCTCTGCCTCAGAAGGCAGTGGAGGCCAGTTCGTTGGATGCTTTCAAGAGAGAGCTGGATAGAGCTCTTAAGGATAGCGGAGTGAGGGGGTATGGGGAGAAGGCAGGAACGGGGTACTGATTGAGAGTGATCAGCCATGATCGCATTGAATGGCGGTGCTGGCTCGAAGGGCTGAATGGCCTACTCCTGCACCTATTGTCTATTGTCTATTGTCTATTGATAACATCGAACTAGCGTTGGTCGGCATGGATTCGGTGGGCCGAAGGGCTTAATTCCGTGCTGTGTCTTCCAATCAAAAAATGTAAAAAACTAAAATGTCACCAATGTGAATGGGTGATCGATAGTCAATGTGGGCCGAAGGACCTGTATCCATGCTGTATTTTTAAATGAAATTAAACTAAGTAGCCACTCATCTCATTGCATTTACTGGAATATTGCTGTTTTGGTGTAAAAACCAATGACTGTGCCTCTTTTATGAACGTATTATTGTTAAAGGCAAAAACCAGAAATTTGTATTTTTCGTTGAATCATTAACGTGAAACAATGAGTGTAGAGCACATCTTTTGCTAATTTTAACATCCCGAGGAAAATAAATTCCACGCAACTTTCCAGTAAAATTTGGCATTGGCTGGATCTGTAAAGCAAATGATGCAGTAAAGTATATTACCCTTCATTAAAACACGGGTTCTTTAGATTTGAGACCTCAGAGATACAATGTACAAACCATCGGCCCACCAAGTCCCCGCCGACCAGTGGTGGCCCTGTATACTTGCAGTATCCTACGCGCTAAGGCCAATCTACAATTTACAGAAGCCAATTAACTACAAACCTGTGCGTCTTTGGAGTGTGGGAGCACCCGGAGAAAAGGAACTTAGAAGGATGAGAGGAGATCTTATCGAAACATATAAGATTATTAAGGGGTTGGACACGTTAGAGGCAGGAAACATGTTCCCAATGTTGGGGGAATCCAGAACAAGGGGCCACGGTTTAAGAATAAGGGGTAGGCCATTTAGAAATGAGATGAGGAAAAACTTTCTCAGTCAGAGAGTTGTGAATCTGTGGAATTCTCTACCTCAGAAGGCAGTGGAGGCCAATTCTCTGAATGCATTCAAGAGAGAGCTAGATAGAGCTCTTAAGGATAGCGGAGTCAGGGGGTATGGGGAGAAGTCAGGAACGGGGTACTGATTGAGAATGATCAGCCATGATCACATTGAATGGCGGTGCTGGCTCAAAGGGCCGAATGGCCTGCTCCTGCACCTATTGTCTATTGTCTATTGTCTATTGTCTAAAACCCACTGGGTCAAACTCCGTACAGACAGCATCCGTTAGCCAGAGAACACGATTCCTCAATTCTTCAATGGATATTTATTGTCACATATGCAATTAAACATTACGTCGTGAGATTCATTTTGCATGTAATGTAAGGCAGCAACTCGACCACTGCGCCTCCCTAGAGTAGTATAATTACGTGTGATTCTTGCTTAGGAAGGGCATCAAAGGTTATGTGGAGCAGGCAGGAGAACAGGGTTGAGAAGGAAAGATGGATCAACCATGACTGAATGGCGGAGTAGACTCGAGGGGCTGAATGGCCTCATTCTGCTCCTATGGCTTATGAACCTATGAACTGAAGCACGCAGTGACATACTCCGGTGATAGAAGGGTCTGCAGAAGGGTCTCGGCCCGAAACATCACCTATTCCTTCTCTCCAGAGATGCTGCCTGTCCCGTTGAGTTAATCCAGCGTTTTGTGTCTACCTTCGGTTTAAACCAGCATCTGCAATTCCTTCCTACTCATTGTCTGTAACTCGTTCTCACCTCACACACAGCTAATGATGTTTCCTTTATCATCGTTACTTTTTGGCATATCTTTCATTAATTTGTTCTACATCTCTCTACATCACCGTCTAAATCTCTCGTTTCCCTCTCCCCTGACTCGGTCTGTAGGTTTTGACTCGAGACGTCACCCATTCCTTCTTCTCCCCAGAGCTGCTGCCTGTGCCGCTGAGTTACTCCAGTGCTTTGTGTCTATCTTTGGTTTAAACCAGCATCTGCAGTTCCTTCCTACATGAGTTGATTCATGTTGCTTTTCACCTCCTGTGATGTAGCATCCTTTCCCAGAATGAGGTGCCATCTGCTAGTCTCACTGGGAACCAAGCAAACTCCAAACAGCAGCCAGGTAACCTTGAGTGATGGCAGCACTGTGGTTGTGGGCATTGAAATCCTACAAGGAGGAGGCTACTGAGTGCGGTGACCAGGCAGTGGCATTTGCTGTCTCTTTACTCAGTCTGAATTACAATGTGTTTTAGCAACTGCAATCGTGTTAAGGAACCAGGCAAAATTCCAATAAAAATGAACTGTGCTTAGGCAACTTGAGGAACGAGTTACCTGAAAAGGTGTCTGAAGAAGGGTCCCGACCTGAATCAGAATCAGAATAACCTTTATTGTCATCCACAAAAACAAGTCTATTGGACGAGATTTCGTCACCCACAGTCCAACAATAAGAGCAATAAAAATAAGCAATTACACACACACAATCACAAGCCAACACAAAACAAACAAAAAGAAACATCCATCACCTCCAGTCTCCTCCAGTCACCTCCTCACTGCGATGGAAGGCCAGAATGTCTTTTCTCTTCCCCTGCCGTCTTCTCCCGTGGTCAGGCTGTTGGAGTTGCCACGTTCCAGGCCGCGCCGGACGGTGAATGGTCCGCAGCGGGCCGACCCAAGCCCCGCGACTCGGGGCGGGCGAAGACGCTGCCGCCGCACGTCGGGGCGGTCGGGGCTCCCGACATTGAAGCCCCCGCCGGGCAGAGAAACGCCACCCATTCCTTCTCTCCAGAGATGCTGCCTGTACCGCTGCGTTACTCCAGCATTTTGTGTCTATCCTGAGTACTTGCAGACCTGGAAACATCATATCGTGTAACGAAAGGAAAGACGTGCATTTATACGGTGTCCTGTGTAACTTCAAAACATCCCACTGTGCTTTGAACTGCAGCCACTGTCACTATACAGTAAACTACTACAGGGCGGCACGGTGGCGCGGCGGTAGAGTTGCTGCCTGACAACTGAGGGCGTGCAGCGTAGGTTTACTAGGTTAATTCCCGGAATGGCGGGACTGTCATATGTTGAAAGACTGGAGCGACTAGGCTTGTATACACTGGAATTTAGAAGGATGAGAGGGGATCTTATCGAAACGTATAAGATTATTAAGGGGTTGGACACGTTAGAGGTAGGAAACATGTTCCCAATGTTGGGGGAGTCCAGAACAAGGGGCCACAGTTTAAGAATAAGGGGTAGGCCATTTAGAACGGAGATGAGGAAAATCTTTATCAGTCAGAGAGTTGTAAATCTGTGGAATTCTCTGCCTCAGAAGGCAGTGGAGGCCAAGTCTCTGAATGCATTCAAGAGAGAGCTAGATAGAGCTCTTAAGGATAGCGGAGCCAGGGGTATGGGGAGAAGGCAGGAATGGGGTACTGATTGAGAATGATCAGCCATGATCACATTGAATGGTGGTGCTGGCTCGAAGGGCCGAATGGCCTACTCCTGCACCTATTGTCTATTGTCTATTGTCTATTGACAGCGCCAGAGACCCGGGTTCAATCCTGACTACGGGTGCTGGCTGAACCGAGTATGTTCCCCTTGTGACCGCGTGGGATTTCTCCGGGTGCTCCGGTTTCCTCCCACACACCAAAGACGTGTATGTGTGTAGGTTAATTGGCTTTTGTAAATTGTTCCCGGTGTGTGGATTGGAAGTAGTGTATGGGCGATCGCTGTTCGGCGTGGACTCTGTGGGCCAGAAAACGAAGCTGTGCAGCAGGGAGTATTTTGACTGGTTGCGTCGCGGCCTGGCCCGGCAACTCACGCGCCCAGGGTCGAAGAAGATTGCAAAAGGTGGTGAGCACTGCCCAGTCCATCACGGGTACTGACCTCCCCACCATCGAAGGGATTTACAGGGGTCTCTGCCTCAGAAAGGCAGCCAGCGTCATCGATGACCCGCCCCACCCTGGCCACGCTCTCTCATTTCACTCCTGCCATCGGGAAGAAGGTATCGGAAGCCTGAAAACCGTAACCGGCCAGGTTTGGGAGCAGGAATATGGGAGGAAGCCAGAGCTCCCGGAGAAAGCCCACGCGGTCACAATAGACAATAGACAATAAACAATAGACAATAGGTGCAGGAGGAGGCCATTCGGCCCTTCGAGCCAGCACCGCCATTCAACGTGATCATGGCTGATCATTCTCAATCAGTACCCCGTTCCTGCCTTCTCCCCGTACCCCCTGACTCCGCTATCCTTAAGAGCTCTATCTAGCTCTCTCTTGAATGCATTCAGAGAATTGGCCTCCACTGCCTTCTGAGGCAGAGAATTCCACAGATTCACAACTCTCTGACTGAAAAGGTTTTTCCTCATCTCAGTTCTAAATGGCCCACCCCTTATTCTTAAACCGTGGCCCCTTGTTCTGGACTCCCCCAACATTGGGAACATGTTTCCTGCCTCTAGCGTGTCCAACACCTTAATAATCTTATACGTTTCGATAAGATCTCCTCTCATCCTTCTAAATTCCAGTGTATACAAGCCTAGTCGCCCCAGTCTTTCAACATATGACAGTCCCGCCATTCCGGGAATTAACCTAGTAAACCTACGCCACAGAGAGAATGTTCAAACTGCGGACAGACAGCACCCACAGTCAGGATGGAACCCGGGCCCTGATGCTCTCAGGCAGCGACTCTACCGCCGTGCCACCCTGTCTTTGGCAATTTCAGGGTTTAAATGAGCATGGACCTGGTCCTGTTTGTTTATAATGTGAATCCAGCCTGAATCTGCACCTAGGTCGTCTGTAAGTCGAGTCATTTTCCAGTGGGGTATTCCTCTGCCTGACGTCCCATCTCCCTCCCCACTCTAACAAGCCACCTGTAAACAAACGCTGGCACTTTGCCCAAAGGCGAGCAGCTGCCACCAGACAAAGAATAAAATGATCCGCACCTCACTGGCTGGGATTAGCTGCTGCCAACACCTGGCTGAAATCTAGCCCACGTTCTCATCTTGTTGGTCTCATTGTGTGGGAAGGAATTGCAGATGCTGGTTCATACCGAAGATAGACACAAAGCGTGGGAGTAAATCAGCTGGTCAGGCAGCACCACTGGAGGAAAGGGATGGGTGACGTTTCGTGTCGGAAACCTTCTTCAGACTCCTTCCAACCCGAAACTACACCCCATCCTTATTCTCCAGAGATGCTGCCTGACCCGCTGAGGTAATCCAGCAGAAAGACACAAAAAGCTGGAGTAACTCAACAGGTCAGACAGCATTCCTGACAGGAACGGTATGGGTGACTTTTCGGGTCAAGACCCTCCTTCAGATTGAGTGCCAGGGTTACTCCAGCACTTTGTGTCCATCTTCGTTAAACTTGTTGTTCAGCAATGAACCATGCAGGTACGGGATACTGAGTTGGATGATCAGCCATGATCATATTGAATGGCGGTGCAGGCTCGAAGGGCCGAGTGGCCTACTCCTGCACCTATTTTCTATGTTTCTATGCTTCCACCAAACCTTCTCGCTGAGAGCCTCTTTACCGCATTTTCAAATGAAGCAGCCAAATGAAAATGACCTGGTGAAGGGTCTCGACCTGAAACATCACCTATTCCTTTTCTCCAGCGAGGCTGCCTGTCCCGCTGAGCTACCCCAGATTTTTGCGCCTATCCTCGGTTTAAACCAGCATCTGCAGTTCCTTCCTGCACAACAGAGAATGGAGGCTGTATAGGAGTGGGTCTGCTGTCATTGGATTGAGGTATTGTTAACATATAAACTGTGTCTGAACTCAGCTTAAATTACTACCTTGAATTTGGCCAATAAACTGTTTTTGAAAAATGTGTGCATGACGAGCACAATTTTGGTCCCAGTTGTTCCGGGCAGCTTCGTTAGGTCTACGCATGATTCAATTTGCAAACTATTTTAAACATCTTGCGACGATGATGGCGGTTTCGATGAGTTTAGTGCACTGCGGTTTAACGGGAAAGAGGAATCTCAGTATACCACTACAAAGCAACACAATGTGATGCCCTTTCATTGAGCTTTTCTGCTTTTGGGCAGTTGTGTTAACGAGTGGTGCATCGTTTGGTTTAGTTTAGTTTAGTTTAGTTTAGTTTAGTTTAGTTTAGTTTAGCTTAGCTTAGAGATACAGCATGGAAACAGGCCCTTCGACCCACCGAGTCCATGCTGACCATCGATCACCTGTATATTCTATCCTACACATTAGGTGCAACTTACAGAAGTCAATTAACTGCAAACCTGTACGGGTTTGGAATGTGGAAGGAGACCGGAACAGCTAGAGGAAACCTGGCATTGTAAGGCGGCAACTCTACCGCTGAATGCGGGTGCTGTCTTTACGGAGTTTGCACGTTCTCCCCGTGACCTGCGTGGGTTTTCTCCGTGATCTTCCCACACTCCTCCCACACTCCACAGGTTTGCATGTTAATTGACTTTGGTAAAAAATTGTACATTGCCCCTAGTGTGTGTAGAATAGCATTAGCGCAGCGTGAATCGAGGGTCGGCACGGACTCGATGGGCAGAAGGGCCTGTTTCCGCCCTGTGTCTCTAAACTAAGCTAACTAAATTAAACAATGAATGACAACAATGTCCTGAAGGAACTCCCTGCAGATGCTGGTTCAATCTGAAGACAGACACAAAAGGCTGGAATAACTCTACAGGTCAGACGGCATCTCTGGAGACAAGGAATAGGTGGCGTTTCAGGTGGAAACCCTTCTTATACATCTAATTGCAATTTCGATCTTTCACATATTTTTTTGGAAAAACATGAAGCGGTTTGACCGTCATTGACAGTAGATAATAAACAATAGACAATAGACAATAGGTGCAGGAGGAGGCCATTCGGCCCTTCGAGCCAGCACCGCCATTCAATGTGATCATGGCTGATCATTCTCAATCAGTACCCCGTTCCTGCCTTCTCCCCATACCCCCTGACTCCACTATCCTTAAGAGCTCTATCCAGCTCTCTCTTGAATGCATTCAGAGAATTGGCCTCCACTGCCTTCTGAGGCAGAGAATTCCACAGATTCACAACTCTCTGACTGAAAAAGTTTTTCCTCATCTCAGTTCTAAATGGCCCACCCCTTATTCTTAAACTGTGGCCCCTTGTTCTGGACTCCCCCAACATTGGGAACATGTTTCCTGCCTCTAACGTGTCCAACCCCTTAATAATCTTATACGTTTCGATAAGATCTTCTCTCATCCTTCTAAATTCCAGTGTATACAAGCCTAGTCGCTCCAGCCTTTCAACATATGACAGTCCTGCCATTCCGGGAATTAACTTAGTAAGATCTGGTCTTGAATCTTCCTGTCCATCTGTGGGGGAAAGGACAGGGTCAGTCGTGAGCAGAATTAAAAGCCTTGACTACTTTTCTTTTGGAACATTTACTCTCCTCGGCCACTTGTCTTCGTTCAATGAGGTAGGAATTTGTCCTTTAGCTTTCAACACCCTGACCTCTTGTTTGTGGCAACATGGATCGACGATACAGTTTGCAAGAAAATTCCGCTTGCCTCTCGTCAAACCGCCTTGCTCTTAATTGTGTTTATTAATAAACTTTGGCCAATTGGTGTTATATATTTTTGGAAATGTTCTGACGTCAAAGCTTAATATGAAGAATAAAAGTACCTGTGATTCATTCCATGGAAACTAAGACAAGATGATATTGTCAACAACCGATAATCTTTACTGACGCATGTTGTAGGATGAATTTTTGTTGTGTTTAAAATCAAATCAGTAAACACTAATTAATCATGTTCAGACAAGTGTGGATATAACTCATCACCATGCCAAGTGTGGACATTTACAGGTTGAGCCATTCAATGAAGTCACTGCGGGCTAACAAGAGGGAAATAGCTTCGCATAAATAAGGGCAAACAGTGAAATCCTTGAAACAGCACATTCTTCACAAGCAACATTTTTCCCACTAGATGCACTTGATTTGAATCAACGTTTCACACATCTAAGCAGAGGGGAACATTTAGCTTAGTTCAAGTTCAGCTTTTTTTTTAACCAAAAATAATTTTAATCAATTACTTACAAAAATGAGATGTGCAATACAAATCAAATCAGGGCGGCGCGGTGGCGCAGCGGTAGAGTTGCTGCCTTACAGCGAATGCAGCGCCGGAGACCCGGGTTCCATCCCGACTACGGGCGCCGTCTGTACGGAGTTTGTACGTTCTCCCCGTGACCTGCGTGGGTTTTCTCCGAGATCTTTGGTATCCTCCCACACTCCAACGACGTACAGGTATGTAGGTTCATTGACTTGGTAAATGTAAAAATTGTCCCTAGTGGGTGCGGGATAGTGTTAATGTGCGGGGATCGCTGGGCGGCACGGACTTGGTGGGCCAAAGGGCTGTTTCCGCGCTGTATTTCTAAATTAAACTAAACAAACCCACCACCATAATACAACGTTAAACAGATATTCTTAAATACTAAATAAACTATTGTACAACTATATCACCATCCTTATTAAGGATGCATTCCAAACCCCGTGGTGCCCAGTGATCCCGGAAATCCCCCAGGAGGCCCGTGGACAGTGCGTGGTCCCTTTCTAAAACCACCCGGGCGCGGACGTAACCCCGGAATAGGGGCAGGCAGCCGGCTCGGGCAGAGCCCCCCTCCGCCTGGCGCCGTGACTCGCGGAATGCCAGCTTGGCCAGGCCTTTAATTTCAGCCTGGGGCGGCACAGTGGCGCAGCAGTAGAGTTGCCGCCTTAACAGCGCCAGAGTCCCGGGTTCAATCCTGACCGCGGTGCTGTCTACCCTATCTACACCTCTCGTAGTTTTATCTCCTATCGAGTCTCCCCACAACCTCCGACGTCGAAGAGAAAAAACCGTGCTACAGTGGCGTGGCGGTAGAGTTGCTGCCTTACAGCGCCAGAGAGCTGGGTTTGATTCTGACTAATGGTTCTGTCTGTATGGAGTTTGTACATTTTCCCTGTGACTGCGTGGGTTTTCTCTGGGTGCTCCGGTTTCCTCCCACATCTTAAAGCCATGCAGTTTTGTAGGTTAATTGGCTTCTCTAAATTGTCCTTAGGGTGTAGGATAGAACTACACCCTAGGGCGGCACGGTGGCGCAACGGTAGAGTTGCTGCCTTAAAGCGAATGCAGCGCCGGAGACTCAGGTTCGATCCTGACTACGGGCGCCGTCTGTACGGAGTTTGTACGTTCTCCCCGTGACCTGCGTGGGTTTTCTTCGAGATCTTCGGTTTCCTCCCACACTCCAAAGATGTATAGGTATGTAGGTTAATTGACTGGGTAAATGTAAAATTTGTCCCTAGTGTGTGTATGATAGTGTTAATGTGCGGGGATCGCTGGGCGGCGTGGACTTGGTGGGCCGAAAAGGCCTGTTTCCGCGCTGTATCTGAAATATGAAATAAAAAAATAATATGAAAACTAGTATGCAGGTGATTGTGGTCTGCGCGGACTGAGTGGGCCGAAGGGCCTGATTCCATGTTGTATCTCGTAAAGTAGCCTAAAGTCTAAAGTCTAAAGTTTAGTTTAAAGATACAACATGAAGACATGTCCTTCAGCCCACCGAGTCCACACTATCAAACACCTATTCATAATAATTCTACGTTATCCCACCTTTTTGGTTCCCTTCTTCCTCTTCCAAGATATTTTTACTCTTGTGCAGGAAGGAACTGCAGATGCTGGTTTACACCGAAGATAGACACAAAATGCTGGAGTAACTCTGGATCTCTGGATAGAAGGACTGGGTGACCTTTCAGGTCGAGAACCCTCTTCAGATTGCTTTTTCTCTTCTTTCTTCAGGCCCCCTTTCTTCACTCCAAGCATAAACAATGCACAAGAGCAATTCCCTCTAAAGGTTGTCCCTTGTGTGCAGGATAATGTCAGTGGAAGGGAATCGATGGTCGGCGCGGACTCGGTGGAACGAAGGGCCTGTTTCCGCGCTGTATCTCTAACCTAAACTAAAGATAAGATCCAGTTGAGTGTACATACATGCATGTAACACGAAATGCTGGAGTAACTCAACGGGTCAGGCAGCATCTCCGGAGAGAAGGAACAGGTGACATTGCGGGTCGAGACCCTTCTTCAGTCTGAAGAAGGGTCTCGACCCAAAACGTCACCCATTCCTTCTCTCCTGAGATGCTTCCTGACCCGCTGAGTTACTCCAGCATTTTGTGCCTACCTTCAATTTGAACCAGCATCTGCAGTTATTTTCCTATACGTGCATGTAACATGCATGCAGGGAAAATCCATGATGTCACAAGCATGTGTGTACCTGAGAGCCCTTTGTTCAATAATGATACCATACACATTTTCTGAAAGGCCAGGCATAAATGCCTTGGTGAATTTGTTTGGAGTAGATTACTGGAAGGCTCAGGTGTGGGGATAACAGTCATTGTTCATTGCATGCCCGCACATGCAGCTGACTAGAAAATACCATGATATCCTACCTCTCCCACTATGAACAGAACTTGCCTGGGCCTAAGTAAGAAATACTTGCAATTTGCAGTCACTTTTATCATCCATTCCCAGCCACAACGATCTGGAGGCTGAAGCAATGACTGAAATTACCCAGCACCTGCACATGAAAAAGCAACCTCTTTTGTTGAATTTAATTTAGTCAAAAGTCAGCGATTAAAAAGATGGTCATAAATGATGAACTCTTGCCTCTACGCAAAGATCACAAGTTTAGCTCATGAAATCAAACCATTATTTACAACCTTATAACAGCGACTAAACGGCAATGATTATTCAACCCCTTTAGGACCTTCTGAATTTGTAATAGATGTTAAATAAATGCACATTTATTTAATTTTTTGTCCCCACAAGTATTATGCCCAATTCTTCCAAATGCATTTAAAACTCTGAGACTAAACTCATAAGTATTTAATTCTTCGTACAATGATTCGTAGATACGCAGAGTCTCGTGCCCAGAGTGGGTGAATCGAGGACCAGACGACATAGGTTTAAGGTGAAGGGGGAAAAGATTGAATAGGAATCTGAGGGGTAGCTTTTTCACACAAAGAGTGGTGGGTGTATGGAACGAGCTGCCAGAGGAGGTAGTTGAGGCTGGGACTATCCCAACATTTAAGAAGCAGTTAGACAGGTACATGGATAGGACAGGTTTGGAGGGATATGGACCAAGCGCAGGCAGGTGGGACTAGTGTAGCTGGGACATGTCGGCCGGTGTGGGCAAGTTGGGCCGAAGGGCCCATTTCCACGCTGTAACACTCTATGACTCTATGATTCAATGATGCTTTATTGCCACACATACCGTGAAGGTACGGCGAAATTCTTTGTTTCTTGCACAAAACGCTCAAAGTACGCAAAATGTCTCCACGTATCTGGCCCCGACAAAGTTGCACAGTGCTCATTAAACTGAGTACTTGTGAAGAAAATAAGTTTTAAGTGGCTACCGAGTGCTCGAGAATGCAATCCCCCGCCCTGCCCCCTCTTCAGATATGCAGCTCTCAACGCAAGACTTTGGAGAATGTTACTGTGGGTTGTGGCACTGGGGCAAGGCAGTTACTCCTTCCCTTCATCTCCTTACAAAAGGATCAGCAGTAAACCTTCGGAGGATGCACATGAAGTAATCTACACGGCAAACGAACAACAGACCTGTCTGAGCTTCAGCAAGAACCATTGTCGACGAGCTCGGAGGAGCAATTGTCGGCCGGTGCTTGGGCAGGGAAGGAATTGAAAAATAAGACAATTGGGATAAAGGATCTACTCATCCAAATTTGACCGGGCGGTAGGGGGTGACCCATCCAGGCTGGTTTCTCATGCTTGTTTTTTTCTCCATTGCTTTGGTAAACCTCATGAAGAGATTGAATGAATCACATGCGGCGGAAGATTTATTGCTTAAGACAGGCTTTGTTGTTGATCATCACCATATGCTTCAGTGCCCCGACAAGCCATCCTTCCATGGTTTATTAACATCCGGACAGTTTTTCGATATAATTGGAATGAATTGGCGTGCACGAAATATGTTTCCAGGATTTTTTTCCTTCGATCTGTTTTCTGCTCCTGCCCTGGATCAAAGCCGATGGGCCCCACTGAATGGTCCCACTGCAACCAGGTGGGGGAGTCCAGGAGCACAGGTCGTAGCCTCAGAATTAAAGGGCGCTCTTTTAGAAAGGAGGTGAGGAGGAACTTCTTTACTCAGAGGGTAGTTAATCTGTGGAACTCGTTGGCACAGACGGCTGTGGAGGCCGTCAGTGGGCATTTTTAAGGCAGAGATAGACAAATGCTTGATTAGAACGGGCGTCAAGGATTACGGGGAGAAGGCAGGAAAATGGCATCAGGAGGCAGAGATCAGCCATGATTGAATGGCGGCGTGGACTCGATGGGCTGAATAGCCTGATTCTACTCCCATAACGTGAACCTGTGAACCAGAGAGCTGTCCTAAATGACTATCTACCTCATTGGGGACCCTCAGACTACCTTTGAACGGGCTTTACTGGCTTTACCTTGCACTAAGCGTTATTCCCTTATCGGGTATCTGTACATTGTGCATGGCTCGATTGTAATCATGTAACGGGAGATAGTGAAGCCTGTTTAAAACTATTGTCAGTCTGAAGAAGGGTCCTGTAAACATGTAAACAGGGCGGCAGTGTGGCGCAGCGGTAGAGTTGCTGCCTGACAGCGCTTACAGAGCCAGAGACCCTGGTGTGATCCCGACTATGGGTGCTTGTCTGTATGGAGTTTGTACGTTCTCTGCATGACCATGTTGGTTTTCCCAGAGCGCTCCAATTTCCTACCACGCTCCAAAGACATACAGGTTAGTAGGCTAGTTGGCTTGGTAAAATTGTAAATTGTCCCCAGTGGGCATAGGCTGATGTTAGTGTGCGGGGATCGCTGCTCGGCATGGACTCGGTGGGCCGAAGGGCCAGTTTTCATGCTGCATCTCTAAACTAAACTAATTGCTCCACTCTTTTAAATCTCTACTCCAACAGCAGCATTTATTTGTGCACTGCAGAAGGCTCAATTTTAATCATCTATAGTTTTTTTCTGCTGGCTGGTCAGCACGCAACAAAAGCTTTTCACTGTACCTCGGTACACGGTACACGTCGGCACGGTGGCGCGGCGGTAGAGTTGCTGCCTTACAGCGAATGCAGCGCCGGAGACTCAGGTTCGAATCCTGACTACGGGCGCCGTCTGTACGGAGTTTGTACGTTCTCCCCGTGACCTGCGTGGGTTTTCTCCGAGATCTTCGGTTTCCTCCCACACTCCAAAGACGTACAGGTATGTAGGTTAATTGGCTGGGCAAATGTAAAAATTGTCCCTAGTGGGTGTAGGATAGTGTTAATGTGTGGGAATCGCTGGGCGGCGCGGACCCGGTGGGCCGAAGGGCCTGTTTCCGCACTGTATCTCTAAATTCAAATCTAAACTGAACGCAACAAAACTCAGAGATGCTTCCAGGCAGCCCCCCGTGGTCAGGATCGAACCCGGGTCTCTGGCGCTGTAAGGCGGCAGCTCTACCGCTGTGCCACTGGGCTGCCCTCTATGTCAGAGACTTGTTGAGGCCCAGTCACGGAGCATGGGGTTCATTGAAAACAGCAGTCAGTAGATTATTGGGTAGAGTCAGAGACTATTTCAGCACAGAAACAGGCCCTTTGGCCCATCCAGTCCATGCCATTCATCAAGCACCCACTAACACATATTTGGGCAGTCACGGTGGCGCAGCGGTAGAGTCGTTGCCTTACAGGGAATGCAGCGCCGGAGACCCGGGTTAGATCCCGATTACGGGCGCCATCTGTACGGAGTTTGCACGTTCTCCCCGTGACCATGTGGGTCTCCTCCAAGATCTTCGGTTTCCTCCCACACTCCAAGGCATACATGTTTGTAGGTTAATTGGCTTGGTAAATGTTAAAAAAAATTGTCCCTGGTGTGTGTAGGATAGTGTTGATGTGCGGGGATCGCTGGTCGGCGCGGACCCGGTGGGCCGAAGGGCCTATTTCCGCGCTGTATCTTTAAACTAAACTAAACTAAACTAAACACCTATCCCACTCTATTCTCGCCACATTCCAATCAATCCCCCCCCCCCCCCTTCCCAGATGCCACCACAAGCCTACACATGAGTGGGCAATGTACAATGGCCAAATATCCTACCAGCCATAAGATCTGTGGGATGTGGGGGAAACCTGAACCCCTGGGGAAATACCCACGTGGTCTGAGACAGAAAGTGCAAACTCCATGCAGACAGAGTCAGATGCAAGAATCGAACCTGGATACTCATGCTGTAATGCATTGAGTCCTTGGGCTGCCCGGTGTCAATCAGAATCAATGGATATAGGAATGTGCAAGAAAGGTAGATTAGCCCTGATCACGATGAAATGGCAAAGCAGCCTTGGAGGGCCAATAGACAATAGACAATAGACAATAGACAATAGGTGCAGGAGGAGGCCATTCAGCCCTTCGAGCCAGCACCGCCATTCAATGCGGTCATGGCTGATCACTCTCAATCAGTACCCCGTTTCTGCCTTCTCTCCATACCCCCTCACTCCGCTATCCTTAAGAGCTCTATCCAGCTCTCTCTTGAAAGCATCCAACGAACTGGCCTCCACTGCCTTCTGAGGCAGAGAATTCCACACCTTCACCACTCTCTGACTGAAAAAGTTCTTCCTCATCTCCGTTCTAAATGGCCTACCCCTTATTCTTAAACTGTGCCCCCTTGTTCTGGACTCCCCCAACATTGGGAACATGTTTTCTGCCTCTAATGTGTCCAATCCCCTAATTATCTTATATGTTTCAATAAGATCCCCCCTCATCCTTCTAAATTCCAGTGTATACAAGCCTAATTGCTCCAGCCGAACATCTAATCTTCTGCCTAATCTGTATCTACCCAAAATAATTAAAGGGGATCACTTGCATCAATCGACAGGGCAAGACAAGGTCAATGTTCACTTTCTCACTTGTTGGACAACCTCTCTAACACTGCAGCCCCCCCCCCCCCCACCCAACTAGAGTGGAGTATTAACCTACGTGTTTATTTTGAGCTTTTGCATTGGGACTTGGGGCTACGACTTATTGAAGCTGAGACTTGGGGCGGCACGGTGGCGCAGCGATAGAGTTGCTGCCTTAATGCTTCAGAGACCCGGGTTCAATCCTGACTACGGGTGCTGTCTGTACATGGTTTGTACGTTCTCCCCGTGACCGCGTGGGTTTTCTCCGGGTGCTCCGGTTTCCTCCCACACCCCAAATATATAGGGGTTTGTAGGTTAATTGGCTTGGGTAAAATTGTAATTTGTCCCTAGCGTGTCGGATAGTGTTGGTGTACGGGGTGATCATTGGTCAGCCTGGACTCAATGGGCCGAAGAGCTTGTTTCTGTGCCTTTATCTGTATCTCCAAACTAGAGAAGTCCACTCTCTGTGTGAAGAAATTTGTCTGATCTCAGTGTTAAACAATGTTCATTATTCTGTCCTGTGGTTCCTCACTCAACATCCCTTCATCCAGGATAACCCTATTTCCTGCATCCGTGGGAACTTTGGAAGTTTCAATGAGATCTTCTTTCATTCGTCTAAACTTAAGTGAGTACAAACTTGGTATATACAGTCGCTCCTCACACAACAAAGCCACTGGTCCTTGTGTAAACCAGCGTCTATGGAAGGTAGACACAAAATGCTGGAGTAGCTCAACAGGTCGGGCAGCATCTCAGGAGAGAAGGAATGGGTGACGCTTCGGGTCGAGACCCTTCTTCAGACTGATGTCAGGGGAGGGGGCGGGACAAAGATAGGATGTAATGGGAGACAGGAAGACTAGTGGAAGAACTGGGAAGGGGAGGGGAAAGAGAGAGACAGAGGAACTATCTGGTTAGAGAAGTCAATGAAGGGTCTTCCCACCGTTCTTCAGACCATTCTATAGAAGGATTCTGACCGGAAATGTCACCTATTCCATTAGGTGTAAACCAGCGACTACAGTTCCTTCCTACACAAGTATGTCCTTTCTTAGGTAAGTCTACACATGAGTGGGCCAACCCATGTATGTCCTTTCTTAGGTAAGAAGTCCAATGCTGTGCACAATGCTGCACCACGCCCTGTGTAATTACAGTAAGACATCAATCCTCAAATCTTCTCATAATAAAGGCCAGCATAACACCAACTTTCCTAATCAGTTGCCTCACCCAACTGATCGGGCCAATGTTTATCCTTCAAACAACATTACTAAAACAAACTTGTCTTTATCACCCTGCAGCCGTGGGAGGCCTTGTGTCCACACATTACAATAGTAACCACGTTTCATATGAGCTTGGCTAGAAGTGCTTTGGCACGAAGTGAGAATATAACGAGTCCTGTGTAAATGTTAGACTTTCCTGCTAAGAATGGGACAGTTTCTTCCCAGCTGTTATCAGGCAACTGAGTCATCCTACCACAACCAGAGAGCAGTCCTGAACTACTATCAACCTCATTGGTGACCCTCGGACTATCCCTGATCAGCTTTATTTCCTTCACAATTTTCCCTTAACCTAAACGTTATTCCCTTCTCGTGTATCTACGCACTGCATACGGCTCGATTGTAATCATGTATCGTCTTTTCCGCTGACTGAATAGCTTGTCACTGCACCTCGGTACACGTGACAATAAACTAAACTGTAAACCGGAAGAATGTTACTTAAATGGAAAAGCTGCCAATAGCCTACAAAAGTTTATAAAATTCTGTGAAGACTGTTATCAAAGTGGCTTTCATGCTCTCCTGGCGACCAAGCAACTTGTCCAGCCGATACGTAGGAACCGTCGACACTGGTTTGTAAAACAAAAAGACACAAAGTGACTGTATCTTTGTACATTTAGTACAACGATACAACATTGAAACAAAGATACAACGTTGAAACAGATAACGTTAATATATTGGCCCACGCTCACTGTTGTAGGGTCAATGAACCACAGGGTCTTACAGCATGGAAACAGGCCCTTCGGCCCTTCAGCCCACACTGGCCAACATCCACACTAGTCCCACCTGCCTGTGTTTGGCTCATATCCCTCTAAAGCTGTCCTATCCATGTACCTGTCCAAATGTTTCTTAAACATTGCCTGCCTCAACTACCTCCTCCGGCAGCTCGTTCCATACTCCCACCACCCTTTGTGTGAAAAGGTTACCCCTCAGATTCCTATTAAATCATTTCCCCTTCACCTTAAACCTATGTCCTCTGGTCCTCGATTCCCCTACTCTGGGTAAAAGCCTCAGTGTAATTACCCTATCTACTCCTGGCATTGCCTGTTCTTGCTTGTACCCAGCAAACTCTCTTGCTGAAGACAGACACAAAATGCTTGAGTAGCTAAGCGGGTCAGGCAGCATCTCTGGAGAAAAGGAATAATTTAGTTCAGATTAGTTTCGTTTATTATTAATCGCGTGTACCGAGGTACAGTGAACAGCTTGTGATACTTTCTAACCAGTCAGCGGAAAGACAATACATGATTACAATCGACCCATTTGCAGTGTATAGATACATGATAAGGGAATAACGTTTAGTGCAAGGTAAAGCTAGTAAAGTCAGATCAAAGTCCGAGGGTCATCAATGAGGTAAGATGGTAGTTCAGGATCGCTCTCTGGTTGTGGTAGGATGATTCAGTTGCCTGGTAACAGCTGGGAAGAAACTGTCCCTGAAACTGGAGGTGTGCGTTTTCACACTCATGGCGTTTCAGGTTGAAAACCTTCAGACTCAATAAACAATTGACAATAGGTGCAGGAGGAGGCCATTCGGCCCTTCGAGCCAGCACCGCCATTCAATGTGATCATGGCTGATCATTCTCAATCAGTACCCCGTTCCTGCCTTCTCCCCATACCCCCTGACTCCGCTATCCTTAAGAGCTCTAGCTAGCTCTCTCTTGAATGCATTCAGAGAATTGGCCTCCACTGCCTTCTGAGGCCTTCAAATTCAGATTCAGATTCTCTCTTGCCCTCTGCTACCTCCCTCATTGGTGACCCCTCAGACTATCCCTGATCGGACTTTGCTGGCTTTACCTTGCTTTAAACGCTATTCCCTTATTATGTATCTGTACACTGTAAACGGCTCGATTGTAATCATGTATCGTCTTTCCGCTGACTGCATAGCACGCAACAAAAAACCTTTTCACTGTACCTCAGCACACGTGACAATAAATTAAACTAAACTGAACTCGTCGGTTTCTTCGACACGGTGGCACAGCGGTAGAGTTGCTGCCTTACAGCGAATGCAGCGCCGGAGACTCAGGTTCGATCCTGACTATGGGCGCCGCCTGTACGGAGTTTGTACGTTCTCCCCGTGACCTGCGTGGGTTTTCTCCGAGATCTTCGGTTTCCTCCCACACTCCAAAGACGTGCAGGTATGTAGGTTAATTGGCTGGGCAAATGTAAAAATTGTCCCTAGTGGGTGTAGGATAGTGTTAGTGTGCGGGGATCGCTGGGCGGCGCGGACCCGGTGGGCCGAAGGGCCTGTTTCTGCGCTGTATCTCTAAAAACCTGGACAATACAGCTCACCCCCTCCATGACACACTGGTCAACCTGAGGAGCACCTTCAGGAACAGACTGGTCCCACCAAGATGCAGCACAGAACGTCACAGGAGATCCTTCTTCCCTGTGGCTATCAAACTGTGCAACTCCTTCCCCTTCTGCCCTGGGGTAGACTGACTCCCCTCCCCCCCTCCCCCCCCCCCCCCCCCATCCTTACACATCCCCAATCTTTTCCACTCCTCACTTTTATTTCATGTTTCATGTAGCTTGTTGTGTTTTACGATTCTTGATTAATACGGGTGGGAGCGATTATGGGGAGAAGGCAGGAGAATGGGGTTAGGAGGGAGAGATTGAACAGCCATGATTGAATGGCAGAGTAGACTTGTTGGGCCGAATGGCCTAATTCTACTCCTTTTCCTTATGACATCCCCAATCCTTTCCACTCTCTCGTTTTAATGTCACGTTTCATGTATCCTGTTGTGTTTTATTTATGACTGTTGGCAGACCAATTTCCCTCCTGGGATAAATAAAGTTCCATCGTATCGAATGGTTAAATCCGCATCTGCAGTTCCTTCCTTGTGAATCTGTTGTGAATCTGTGCATTTCCCTGCCACGGAAGGCAGTGGAGGCCGATTCACTGGATGTTTTCAAGAGAGAGTTAGATTTAGCTCTACTTAGGGCTAACGGATATGGGGGAGAAAACAGGAACGGGGAACTGATTCTGGACGTGTAGGGGGAAAAAAACCTGCAGATGCTGGTTCAAATCGAAGGTAGACACAAAATGCTGGAGTAACTCAGCGGGTCAGGCAGCATCTCTGGAGAGAAATCTGAAGAAGGGTCTCGACCAGAAAACGCCACCCATCTCTTCTCTCCAGAGATGCTGCCTGACCCACTGAGTTACTCCAGCATTTGAGTCAAGGGATATGGGGGAGAAATGTTTCCAGCATTTTGTGTCTACCTACTGATTCTGGATGGTATCACAAAGTGCTGGAGTAACTCAGCGGGTCAGGCAGCATCTCTGGAGAGAAGGAATGGGTCGAGACCCTTCTTCAGACATGTTGAATGGCGGTGCTGGCTCGAAGGGCCGAACGGCCTACCCCCAGGGGCGCCTATTTTCTAGGTTACTGTGTTTCCGACACATTTCGCCGGCTTTCCCACCCTGCCTGTTACTGGGCGCGGGGAGGCGGGGACAGGCAGCAAGCCGCATGTTATATAAAAGGGAGGAGAGGCCAAGACGCTCAGTCAGTCAGTGAGTCAAGGCAGTCAGGCAGTCAGTGGAGTAGCTGCTGCTGCAGGGTTACAGTGGGGCCGGATTGCGCTGATCCACTCGTCTCTCTCTTGTCTCTCGCCTCTCTCTTGCTCTCTCTCTCGTCTCTCTCTCTCTTGTCCCTCTCTCTCTTGTCCCTCTCTCTCTTGTCCCTCTCTCTCTTGTCCCTCTCTCTCTTGTCCCTCTCTCTCTTGTCCCTCTCTCTCTTGTCCCTCTCTCTCTTGTCCCTCTCTCTCTTGTCCCTCTCTCTCTTGTCCCTCTCTCTCTTGTCCCTCTCTCTCTTGTCCCTCTCTCTCTTGTCCCTCTCTCTCTTGTCCTCTCTCCTCTCTCTCTTGTCTCTCTCTCCCTTTCTCGCTCTCTCTCTCTTCCTCTCCCTCTCCTGCTCTCTCCCTCTCCTGCTCTCTCCCTCTCTCTCCCTCTCCTGCTCTCTCCCTCTCCTGCTCTCTCCCTCTCCTGCTCTCTCCCTCTCCTGCTCTCTCCCTCTCCTGCTCTCTCCCTCTCCTGCTCTCTCCCTCTCTCTTGCTCTCCCTCTTTCTCTCTTGTCTCTCCCTCTCTCTCTCATTTCTCTCCCTCTCTCTTGCTCTCTCTCTCTTCTCTCTCTCTCTCTCTCCCAGGTGTGTGTGTGTGTGGAGGTGTCTGCGATGTCCCGGGGCTGTGCCAGCGCTGTGCTGGGCTCTGTGCTGGGAGCCTCGTTCACTTGTTTGCTGGTGGTGGTGGTGGTGGTGGTGAATCAGCGGCACCAGACGCCTGTACAGGGCGGGTTGCAGCTCAGGAGCCGCTCCCTGCAGAGCTGGAGGGGCCCCGGGGACAGTGGTCCGGGGGATGGGGAGGTGGTGGAGGTGGAGGTGGAGGTGGGGACCCTCAGCCTGAGAGACTACTTCACCGAGCTGAGCCGGGACCGGGTCAGGCAGCAGGGAGCCGCGTCCTCACTCACGCCGCTCCTGCAGCCCACTGGGGCGGCCGCCACCCCACAGCCGGTCCGGGACCACATCACCAGCGGAGACCTCTTCATCGCCGTGAAGACCACCAAGAAATTCCACCGCTCCCGGCTGGAGCTGCTCCTGGATACCTGGATATCCCGCAACATGGGCCAGGTAAGCGGGGCAGGAGGGTGGGCAACGATGGGCTCAGATACTACAGTCTCGCTGAAACTGCCTGCAAGTGTATAGGAAGTGTGAACATCGACCTCTCCAACTTCAAGTAGCCCCATATATCTCTCTCTCTCTCTCTCTCTCTCTCTCTCTCTCTCTCTCTCTCTCTCACTCTCTTTCTTTCTCTCTCTTCTCTCTCTCTCGTTCTCTCCCGTTCTATCTCTATCTATCTCTCTCTCTCTCTACCTCTACCTCTACCTCTACCTCTCTCCCTCTACCTCTCTCCCTCTACCTCTCTCTCTCTCTCTCCTCTCTCCCCCCCCCCCCCTCTTTCTCTCTACCTCTCTCTCTCTCTCTCTCTCCATCCCTCCCTCCCCCACCAAACTTTCGCACCAGCTTCAATAAGAAAATAACTGCAGATGCTGGTACAAATCGAAGGTATTTATTCACAAAATGCTGGAGTAACTCAGCAGGTCAGGCAGCATCTCGGGTGAGAAGGAATGGGTGACGTTTCTGGTCGAGACCCTTCTTCAGACTGATTCAGTCTGAAGAAGGGTCTCGACCCGAATCGCACCAGCTTGAAAGTCGACTTGTTGAGTCTCATTGTGAAGGGGTCGCGACCTGAAACGCCACCCATTCCTCCTCCTCCTCCTCCTCCTCCTCCTCCTCTCCAGAGATGCCGCCTGTCCCACTCACTGAGTTACTCCAGCTGTTTTGTGTCTATTATCCTTCGGTGTAAACCAGCATCTGCAGTTCCTTCCTCCTCATTGTGTGTAACCCGTTCTCACCTCACACACAACTAACAATGGCCCGTTTCCTTCATCATTGTTAATTATTTGGGGGGGGGGGGGGGGGCATATCTTTGATTTATTTGTTCTGCATCTCTCTGCATCACCGCCTTTCCCCACTCCCCCAGACTCTCCGTCTGAACAAGGGTCTCGACCCGAAAAGTCACCTAGTCCCTAGTTGCCTGTCCCGCTGAGTTACTGCAGCGTTTTCGTGTCTCCATTAACATGTAACGGGTGAGCTTCTCATCCCAACTACTCCCTAATGGGGCGCTGCTAACGTTAGCTGTACAGTCAAAAGACAATCCCTCTGTAAGTGCAAGTTAAAAAAAATAATCGCCCTGTCACTCCTGGGGGAAGCACAGAGTGCTGGAGGAACTCAGGGGGTCAGGCAGCATCTGTGGAGGAGCATCTGTGGAGGACATGGACAAAGTCCAGAAGGACCTTGCACTTTCTTTCTCTCTCCCTCACTCTGTTTAGTTTGGAACTAAAATCTCTTTAGTTTACTTTGGAGATGCAGCGCGTAAACAGGCCATTCGGCCCATCCTGTACGCACTGGGGACAATCTACACGTGCACCAAGCCAATTAACCCACAAACCTGCACGCCCCTTGAGTTTATTGCCTCTCTCAACCCACCAGTCTATGTGAGATTTCACCATCACTCCGGGCTCCAGCTTATTGCAGCTGCCTGGCCAGAGCCCGCTGGGTGAGCAAATATTTATCTCTCGGGTGAACAGACCACGATCACATTACATACAAGCTGTAATCGCGCCAAACTTGGTGCCTGCAATGGGATTTGTGACCCTGTGAAGGGGGGCGAGTTCATAAACGCGAGCCTTTCTTTGCACGTTCAGGGGGTTTGGATCGAAGATAGGCACAAAGTGCTGGAGTAACTCAGCGGGACAGGCGGCATCTCTGGAGAGAAGGAATGGGTGACGTTTCGGGTCGAGGCCCTTCTTCAGACTGATGTCAGGGGGAGAGGGAGATGCATAGATAAGGAAGTGCAAGGTGTGAAGATGGGACAGTGGGGATGGAGCCTCATGGTTGTACTAGTTTCACTGGGGGTAGGAAGGAACTGCAGACGCCGGCTTCTTGGCATCATGTTCAGCACAGGGATTGTGGGCCGAAGGGCCTGTTCCCCTGCTCTACTGTTCCGTGTTGTTCCGCGTATCTGTGGAGGGGATGGACAGATGATGTTCATTCTCTCTGGAATTCCTTCTCTCCAGAGATGCTGCCTGTCCCGCTGAGTTACTCCAGCATTTTGTGTCTACCACACTTGCTGCTCTAGGGCCACTGAACTCGGTTACCCTGGTTGGTCGTGGGTCTTCGCTGGTTGTAGTCGCAAGACTGCGATGTTGTGATCTGGGTACATTAATACTTGCATTAAGCTGAAACAAGGGGCCACAGTTTAAGAATAAGGGGTAGGCCATTTAGAACGGAGATGAGGAAGAACTTTTTCAGTCAGAGAGTGGTGAAGGTGTGGAATTCTCTGCCTCAGAAGGCAGTGGAGGCCGGTTCGTTGGATGCTTTCAAGAGAGAGCTGGATAGAGCTCTTAAGGATAGCGGAGTGAGGGGGTATGGGGAGAAGGCAGGAACGGGGTACTGATTGAGAGTGATCAGCCATGATCGCATTGAATGGCGGTGCTGGCTCGAAGGGCTGAATGGCCTACTCCTGCACCTATTGTCTATAGTCTATTGTCTATTGTCTATGGAAATAGTATTAACCTGACTGTATCTTCACAGGGGGGGCTTGCATTTAAGCAGTAACCGTCTTTAAAGAGAAATTATGTTGCTTTTGAATGGCTTTAAAGTTTGGTCTCAAAATAGCCAAATGGAGACACAAGGAACTGCCGATGCTGTTTTACAATTTGTTTAAAAAGGACACAAAGTCGAAGGGCCGAATGGCCTCCTCCTGCACCCATTGTCTATTGTCTAAGTGCTGGAGGAACTCAGTGGTTCAGGTGGCATTTTTGGGTGAGTTTATCCGGCACTTTGTGTCCAAGCAGCCAAAGTGTAGATGTATTGGCTGCACCTTTTCCCATCTCTGGACAGAAGGGGTGGGTGACGTTTTGGGTCGAGACCTTCAGACTCGACCTGAAACGTCGCCCATTCCTTCCCTCCAGAGATGTCGCCTGTCCTGCTGAGTTACTCCAGCATTTTGTGTCCATCTTCGGTGTAAGCCGACATCTGCAGCTCCTTCTTACACTTACCTGTCCATGTTCCCCAGCGATGCTGCCCAACCCACTGAACTACTCCAGCACTCTGTGTCTTTGTCCGTATAGTTTTGATGCATTGCTACCTCGGTTATTAATATTGTATCGGTGATTATCTTGTCTCGTGGGCGCTGGGGAAAGAGAGACCTTCCCCTGGAATTTGGAAGGATGAGAGGAGATCTTATTGAAACGTATAAGATTATTAAGGGATTGGACACCTTAGAGGCAGGAAACATGTTCCCAATGTTGGGGGAGTCCAGATCAAGGGGCCACAGTTTAAGAATAAGAGGTAGGTCATTTAGAACTGAGATGAGGAAAAACGAGTTGTGAATCTGTGGAATTCTCTGCCTCAGAAGGCAGTGGAGGCCAATTCTCTGAATGCATTCAAGAGAGAGCTAGATAGAGCTCTTAAGGGTAGCAGAGTCAGGGAGTATGGGGAGAAGGCAGGAACGGGGTACTGATTGAGAATGATCAGCCATGATCACATTGAATGGCGGTGCTGGCTCGAAGGGCCGAATGGCCTCCTCCTGCACCTATTGTCTATTGTCTATCTAATATTTTTATTCTATTTGTGTTAACGTGATAGAGGGGAAAGAAGGGAGCAGGCTGTTGGTCCTTGCAACCCCCCCCCCCCACCCCGTGGAGTCTTGAAACAAGGACATGCACGCTTTGTCAGCCCTAACCTGATTAAATAGAGGGGTTAACAGAGACCAGAGGCATTAACCAGCTTGCTGGAGTGGAATGCAGAATGAGGCTGAGTGTATGGGCATGTGTTCCCAGAACACAGTCATGGACGACAATGGAGGGGAGAGCAGAAGAATTTGTGCATCTCAAATCAAAATGGGCTGGGACCGTCAGCTTACTTGAATGAGACAGTTGAGAGAAATGGGTATTTGGTATCCCGTTAAGTATTTCCAACCACGC